>NC_083325.1:38945234-39568984 GCF_963455315.2 Globicephala melas
AGAAACAAAGACAGAAGCCTAAAATACAGATAATTGTCTGACAGAAACAGCATATCAGCTTCTTGTCAAGAGATGACTGCAAGAATTAATTCTCCTCGCATGTTACCTAGGCTAAACAAATTATATCATACACACATCCATTCAAAAAAAAAGACATGAAAAATTTCAGATGTGCATAGAAGTAGAGAATAGGAAGGACAATGAAGACTTAAATGCCACAAATGAAGACTTAGATGCCACAAAGAAGACTCAGACATTATTAAAATTTTGCCACATTTGTTTGGTTTATGCCCCTTACCCTTTATACTTGAAATCTTTTAAAGCAAAACCCAGACATGTCATTTCACACTTTAATATCATCTCAATTTTTTTTCCATTACCATACATAATTATACACCTCTACTTTTTGTAACCCACTCTTACGTTAAAAGAAATTTTACAAATTCTACAACTAATAGAAAGTATGAGGACATTTTCTATTTTGCTTTAGAATTGCCAATACATCCTGGGGAACCTGGCAGGGTGACAGCTGACTGTGATGAGAAACACTTTATTTAATGGGGGGTGAAAAATAAGCCATTTTGTTTGCTGTAACCTCTCAAAGAAGGGCTTCTTCTGATTTACACAAGGCCGATTTTTTTGAGCACCTATAATATTATTAGCTTAAATGGTAATCCTTTGAAAATAAATTTTTAAATTGAGATTTAGGGGCTCTTTAGCTCATGTTTTAAAGGTACTTACTCTGTATACCAGTATATTTGGTTCCTCCAAAATATTAGTAACTATGGTCCCCAACTATCAAACCTAAATTTTGTCAGTAAGCAGTGGTGTACAACAAAAGACTATCAAGTGTTGGTAAGAAATTATTGTGCTGAGCACTAAACTGCTTCTTTAAAAATAAATGAAAACAAAGGTTGAACATAACCTGCATAAATCGTAAAGTCTTAAACGACTCCCTCTTTTCTAGACTTTTGAGGTACATACATTTAGGATCATACACTTTGCTATTTCCAACCCAACTTCCAACTATACTGCTGGTCTTTGAGGACAGGGACAAAATCTTACTACTCTTTTCCTCACCCCATGCTAGGCTCTTCTTAGTAAGCTTTTTGTACCTGCAGATTACCTATGAATTTTTAACTGCGTATTTTATTACAAATAAGACTATCTATTACCTTTTTGCGTGATGTATCAATAGTTGGAATAGGCATACATTCTCCTCCAATGGCATCCTAAAAACAGAATTACATACAAGTGAAAACTTTCTTTCCTATATGCAAATGCTTATTTCTACATGAAATGAAACATAACCAAGAGTTGACAGATATAATCTGATCTACTTTTGAATATAGTACTTTTCCTGATACATGGCTCTTTAAAAGTAAATATTTTGAAGCACACTATTGATATACTTACCACTGATTTTCTTTTTCTGTCCTCAGCAGCACGTGATTCCTTAAATGTTGATTCAAGTCGAATAAACTAAAATATAAACATTAAAATGAGTTGCTATTACCTATAAAAAACACATAAATCTATATAAACTGAGAAACTAATTAGTGACCAGGCTAACATCAAAACTATTACGTGGGCTTCCCTGGTGGTGCAGTGGCTGGGAGTCTGCCTGCCAATGCAGGGGACATGGGTTCAAGCCCTGGTCCGGGAAGATCCCACATGCCGCGGAGCAACTGGGCCCGTGAGCCACAACTACTGAGCCTGCGCATCTGGAGCCTGTGCTCCGCAGCAAGAGAGGCCGCGACAGAGAGAGGCCGGCGCACCACGATGAAGAGTGGCCCCCGCTTGCCGCAACTAGAGAAAGCCCTCGAACAAAGACCCAACACAGCCAAAAAACAAACAAACAAAAAAACCTATTATGAACATGGTTTGATGAGGGAAGAGAATTTAAATTAGACAATTCCATTGCCACCCTTAATTTCTAAAGTTTTATCTTTTTGTTTAATCTATCCAGATAATGAATAAAACAGTTTTACCACCACCTACTGGAAGCAGAGGAGATCAACATTATAACACAATAAACATGATAATTTAGTTACCAATAATGCCTTTATGTAAGTCAAAGAGAAACGAAGATCATTCAAATTTTTAGACACATTAGTAATTTGAATTTTTAAATAATTAATTTTTATTTTTGGCTGCATTGGGTCTTCATTGCTGCACGCGGGCTTTTCTCTACTTGCGGCGAGTGGGGGCTACTCTTCTTTGTGGTGGGCAGGCTTATTGCTGTGGCTTCTCTTGTTGCACAGCACGTGCTCTACGTGCACGGGCTTCAGTAGTTGTGGCACACGGGCTCAGTAGTTGTGGCTCACAGACTCTGGAGCGCAGGCTTAGTAGTTGTGGCCCATGGGTTTAGATGCTCCGCGGCATGTGGGACCTTCCCGGACCAGGGCTCAAACCCGTGTCCCCTGCATTGGCAGGTGGATTCTTAACCACTGCACCACCAGGGAAGCCCAGTAATTTGAATTTAAGATGAACAATTAGTATTATCCTATTAGGGTTTAGGTAAATACTCTTTTTAAACAGTCAAATCCTAATGGAACACTAAGATAACTGAAGAATTTGAGTTTCTTCAGCACTATTTTAAGTTTACTTTGAAAAAAATCAACTACTGAATCACCACTGAAGTTGTAATTTTACCTTTTCTATGTCTTTCAACCTCTTAGAAGACCCATCTATGGATGGGGAGTGGGATCTTTTGGGGGTAACATTCTTAGTTATATTTGACATTCCATTTAGATGTGGCTGCCCCTGGGCAGGGCTGTGGGGTGTTGTGATTCTAGGAATGACATTTCGTCCTACTACAGTAGGAATGGTACACACAGCTGGAGGTGATACAGCTTTTACTGCAGAGTCAACTTCTGAAAAGGAAAAAAGAAAGATTTCAGTAATTAAATACAAATGTAGTAGTATCGTTACTAAAAAAAAAGCGTAGATACCTACTTGCACCAATGACGGGAATAGACAGTCCTTGGGCTGGCGGGACAGTCAGTGGCTTTTCCACAACTACAGCAGCAGGCTCAGCATTATTCCTGTTAAACGTGTTAAAATATCATCATTAAATGATTTAAATAGTACGCATTTAAAACACTCTTATTTTAACATTTAAGATAATTTCTTTCAAGTACTCCTAACTTTAACATTTCACTGAAGGAAGAGAAAAGGGTAGGGAAAGGAAGAGGACCCAGGGAGAGAATTAACAGAAAAAATTAAAGGAAAACCTGCACATTTCTATGTACTTATCTACTCCCACATACTCATAAACCTATACCATGCCCCAGAGGATTACCACAAATTGTCAAATAATTCTAAATAAGAAACTGACTACTAACTGGCAAAATAAAATCTTTTTACAGTTAAAAAAAAAAGTATTTAGCAAAGGTATAGAAAAGTTTACATTATCCTCAAATAAGCTGAAGACTGAGAGGAAAATTTTGAAATACAGACCTTTCTGTCTCTGCTGAAGGAGGACTATCAGGCTTGGAAGGCTTGTTTGTAGACACCGGGGAATTAAAAGGTGTTCCATTATCAGTGTCTCTGGAGCTATCCAAACAATTGCTATCCAGAGATGATCTTTTGGATTGAGGTCCACTTGAACTTCGACTGACATCAGAAAGACTTTGCTGAAAGAGGGGAAAGCTTTTAGGATTTCAAAAAGTAAATGAGAAAAATGACTGGTTTCAATTCTGAAGTACATATAAAACAAATTATATTTGGTGATTAATGAAGGTAAGATTTTAGTCCTAGATTGAATTGTCTGTACCTTCCCTCTTTCTTCTCAATAGGTTTGGGCGTTATAAAAATGCAAATTTGGTCCCAGGATCATTCGTCTGAGTTCCACTCAGATTGGAGAGTTACGAGTACAAACTCACCTTTTTCTTCTTCTGAAGAATCTCTGCGGGAAGGTAGTGATGAAGTTGTTTTTTTTTAACATGAGTTGCTTCAATTTTCATTCCCTCCTTTAGCATGTTTATATTGTTTGCCTGTCTGTACACTGTAACAGAGTCAGTATGTTAAAATGGGGAACTTCCTTCTGAACCAAGGGCTGTTTTCTTTTTCTGAAATACATACCTTTAATATCTCCACATCACTACACAAACACACATTCCTCTTACAGAACAAATACTTCCAAAACATTTTCACAATGTCACAACCCTATTCAAGTACTGACTAGTTTTCTCATGTCCAACTTCTAAGACTTCCCCATAATCAAATCTAACAAAATAAATGTATGGAAAAAAGGCTTTTTCCAAATCTTGTTTTCTGCTATTTTCCCCAAAGGCAATGTCTTCTCATAATTATTTGCCCAAGTCTGAGCTAATCCTAATACCAAATATCCAAGATGCCAATTCAAGCTCTCCTCCTCCATGAAGCTTCTTTTTCTACACCAACCACAGAATGTTAGACATGAGAAACCATCTAAAAGTACATCCTTATTATACAGGTGGGTAAATGAGGCTCAACAGCCTTGAATGCCTTGCCAAAATTGGAATACACATAGGCCTAGGTCCCCAGTCTAGTGCTTTTCACTCCTTATAAGAAAATCATTTTTATTAACTACCATATAAATTATTTAATGTACGTTAATTGTGAATACCAAATTAGATTATAAGCTTACTCAAGACAGGGATGGGAGGTTTCTTTTGCACAGTAAGTACTGTGAAATGTAAATTATTTAATCTCTTGGGGCCTCAGTATCTCTATCTGAAGAAGAACATTTTATAAATCTATAATAAACAGAGCTTCCCAACCCCCTCATTTTGGAAAAATGAGTCCAAATTAGAATGGAAAAATTTATATCTATGTTTTCATTCCAGATTGCTTATAAAAGAATCACCAGGAGTGCTTGTTCAGTGTGCAGACTCCTGGCTCCACTCCCAGAGCATGTGATTCAGTGTTTCTAGGTGATGCACAGGAACCTGGATTTTCATGATAAATGTGAGTGCTAATTCAAAAGAATTTAGAAAACTCAGATGAGCTAACCAAGAATATTAATAGTATGAATGTACACTATTCCAGATTATTAAGACAACTCCAAATTTATAACAGATATATTAAGATATTCCAGGGAGATATTCTTAGGGAGCTAGATGTGAAAGACCCTTTTCACTGATTCTGAGACATATTCAGCAAGCCTGTACTGAATGATATTTATTTCATGTAAAAAAAGTAAAAAGCAAGTCGTCTTTATGACTGTGATTACGAACACTGGCTGTGCACACTAAGAATCACCTACAGACTTTCTTTAGTCTTCTTTTTGTTTTAAAACAGTTAATACATTTACATGGTACAAAACTCAAAGGGGGGATTTCCCTGGTGGTTGAGCAGTTAAGACTCCACACTCCCAATGCAGGGGGCCTAGGTTCGATCCCTGGTCAGGGAACTAGATCCCACATGCATGCTGCAACTAAGATCCCGCATGCCACAACTAAAGATCCCGCACGCGGCAACAAAGATCCCACATGCTGCAACTAAGACCTGGTGCAGCCAAATAAATTAAATAAGTATTTAAAACAACAATGACAACAACAACAAAATCTCAAAAGGGTTCAACAGTATACAGTGAAGTTGCCTCACTCCTGTCCACTAGACACACCTGGTTCCTTGACCTAAAAGCAACCAGTTCTGCCAGTTTCTTTTTTAAAAAAACTATATATCCCTCCAGAGATAGTCTATGTATTTTTTTTTTTTTTTAGTCTATATATTTTTAAGCAAACATACATATATTCTTTCTTTACACTGGTCTGCAACCCCCCACCCCCCCGCCCACAAACAGGTCTTGGAAGTCGCTTCATCATGCCTTTACTTTTTTAATAGCAGAATTAATTTTCATGATATAGCTGTTCCATCTTCATTTAACCAATTGCAGAACTTTAAAAAATATAGCCAGCCAGATCCTAGGCAGGTGATACTGCGTTACTGCCAAGGTTGAGCACCACAGCTCCATGATGACAAAGTCTTACCTGTATCAGTAAATGACTGTATGTCATATGTCAAGTCTATATTAACACTTTCTGCATTTTCTACTCTCCGAAAAATTATTCCAAGGAACCACATTGATACGTAATTGTTGCTATAAAATAAAAAATTTAAGAATTTCCATTAATTTTTACAATTTTACAGATGCTATTTGGTAATTAAAACTTGGTCTATGGAAGCATAAATACAAATGTCAATGGTTTGGCCAAATTCTTAAAACTGACACCAAGAACACTGTTAAGTTATCCTGTGTTATTATACAAGAGGATTAAATGCTTCGAAAATGACTTACTAAATATATATTTAAAGATGCTCCAAATATTGTGATGGAGTTTTTTGTTGGGGTTTGTGGGCTACCAACAAAGCATGTACTTAGTTTTAATGCATGACAACTCGTGATCAAGTATACAATGTATTATCCTCCATCAATGCCTGTTAAATAGCATCTCACAACTGATCTTAAACCATGCATATTTCGGATACCATTATTTTAAAAATATGATATTAAAAAATAATTAACTTACTCTTTATGATGTTCCTTATTTCCTGGGAATGACTGGGGATTTACATGGGCAAGAGTAATAAATTCATTCCGTTCCAAATTTCCAACAAGTACACGTATTTTAGATTCTACTAATCCAACCCTAAAATAAAATGACAAGATTTTTCCATATTAAATGTGGAAGCTACATCCAAGTAAACCAAACAGCATATTAGCTATGATGCTTTACAGGGTTCATTAAAAAAATTCAGTCCAATATTTTAGGGACTCTGTTTAAAATACCATTCAGGTAAGTGAGAAGTTACTTAGTGAATTTCTGTTTCCTTCCCTTTCTTTTTCAAGAAGAACTGATCTATTTAATGCATTCCTGATCTAAAATACCCTGCCTTTTAAGACCATAAAATAGTCATGATTGGAGCATGAACAAAAACTGTTCGTTAACCTGGTTCTAAATCTTTTTCTACTTTCAAATCTTATGCCTAAACCCTAAGGCTAACATATATTTAAATAATGTTAACAAAAAGAGCTAATAACTAGCACTTAATTCATGAAATAAACATGCTCTAATCTTTACAAAATTGATACTAGATATTAAATTTTAAAAAGAATTCACTAAAATCAGATCAGATACTACTAAAATATAGAAAGTTTCATCAGGGACTTCCCTGGTGGCACAGTGGTTAAGAACCTGCCTGCCAATGCAGGGGACATGGGTTCGATCCCTGGTCCGGGAAGATCCCACATGCCGTGGAGCAACTAAGCCCTCACACCACAACTACTGAGCCTGTGCTCCAGAGCCCGCGAGCCACAACTACTGAGCCCGCGTGCTGCAACTACTGAAGCAAGTGCGCCTAGAACCTGTACTCTGCAACAAGAGAAGCCACCACAATGAGAAGCCTGCGCACCGCAACGAAGAGTAGCCCCCACTCGCCGCAACTAGAGAAAGCCCATGCACAGCAATGAAGACCTAACGCAGCCAAAAATAAATAAAAAATAAATTTATTAAAAAAAAAAACTTCATCAGATACCTGCAACTTTACTTTCTACCTCACTTAAATGTGACTACTGTCACTTATTTTATTAACTTATTAATGATTTTATGAATTACAAAGGATAACTACAAGAACATTTTCAAACGCTTGAAAAAGCTTACACATTATAATTATATGTTCTTCAACAGCGGATATACAAAACACTTAGTTACTCCTCTGTGTTATCTAAATGAGATGTTGGCAAACTTTTTCAGTAAAGGGCCAGAGTAAATATTTTAGGCTTTGTGGGCCATATGTTTCTGTCACAACTATTCAACTCTGCCATGCAGCAGGAAAGCAGCCATAGAC
This sequence comes from Globicephala melas, assembly GCF_963455315.2. Lineage (NCBI taxonomy): Eukaryota > Metazoa > Chordata > Mammalia > Artiodactyla > Delphinidae > Globicephala > Globicephala melas. Next base: position 38,953,071 of record NC_083325.1, read on the forward strand.
AATACATAAATGAATGAGTGTGACTGTGTTCCAATAAAACTTTATTTATAAAAATAAGTAGCAGACTGGATTTGCACTATACCATAGTTTTCTGACCCCTAATCTAGACAAATAAAATGTTTTAGTGAAAGGATTCTTTTCAGGGTCTCTTTAAATTTTTTTTTTCTTGTTTGTTTTTTCATTCATTCATTTTGGCCAACCAGGGATTTGAACCTGTGCCCTTGGCAGTGAAAGCATGAAGTCCTAACCACTGGATCACCAGGGAATTCCCAAGGTCTCTTTAATTGTCAATGAAATAAGCATTAAACCCTTGAAGCAAAAACAGGACAGTAATATGTTTTCCTTTCCCAAAAAGCAGACCTGAGGAAAGCACAACCATCTTTGGTGGTCTAACAGTTTCTGCCTGATGGAGCTAGTGAAGTCAATACACTGGAGGCAGAAGGAATCAGTTCAGATGCGCTAAAAAGAATGTACTAGTCCTTGACCAAAAATATCTCCTATCCGTTGACAGAAGCTTAAGATTCTGAAGCCTTTCATGCCACCATCTCCTAAATTAAAAGAATATATGGGCTCATACAACTCAATATCAAAAAAAACAAACAATAATCAAAAAATGGGCAGAAGACCTGAAAAGACGTTTTTCAAAAGAAGACATACAGATGGCTAACAGGCATATGAAAAGATGCTTAAAGTCACTAATCATCAGGGAAATGCAAATCAAAACAACGAGATGTCACCTCATACCTACCAGAATGGCTGTCATCAAAAAGTACACAAATAACAAATGTCAGGGAAGATGTGGAAAAAAGGGAACCCTTGTGCACTGTTGGGGGGAATGTAAATGGGCACAGCCACTATGGAAAATAGTATGGAGGTTCCTTAAAAAACTAAAAACAGAACCATATGATCCAGTAATTCCACCCCTGGGTATATATCCGGAAAAAATGAAAACACTAATTCAAAAAGACATGCGCACCCCAATGTTCATAGCAGCACTGTTTATAATAGCCAAGACATGGAAGCAACTGAAGTGCCCATCAACAGGTGAATGTATAAAGTTGTGGTGTATGTGCAAAATGGAATACTACTTAGCCGTAAAAAGAATGAAATTCTGACATTTGCAGCAATGTGGATGGACCTGGAGAATACTATGCTTAGTGAAATAAGTCAGACAGAGAAAGACAAATACTGTATTATATCACTTATATGTGGAATCTGAAAAATAATACAAATGAATGTATATGCAAAACAGAAACAAACCCACAGATAACAGAAAACAAACAAGTGGTTACCAAAGGGGAGAGGGAAAAGAGGAGGGACAAATTAGTAGTATGGGATTAACAGATTTAACTATGTATAAAATAGATAAGCAACAAGGATATGTTGTGCAGCACAGGGAATTAAAGCCATTATCTTGTAATAACTTTTAATGGGGTACAATTTGCAAAAATAATGAATCATTATGGTATACACTTGAAATTAATATAATACTGTAAATCAACTATACTTCAAAATACATATATGTGTATATATAGTCTGGGGTGTGTGTGTGTGTGTGTGTGTGTGTGTATATATATATATATATATGGTAATAGGCTAGGTATCAGAATCATTCAAACTGCCTCAAAATTTTGCTTAAATCTGACTCTGAGAAGTGACAAAAGGCAAAAATCTGTTCATATATTCTTATCTCATGTCACTTCCAATTCTGAAACATTAATTTGATGGCATTTCTTAAACACTGATGCTTCATGGTCAAGTACAACAGTCATCAATAAGATTTAATAATTTTGAAAATAGAGAAAGTGTTTTAGAAATGATAAAGTACCATATAAATATGTTATCATCACACAGTAGATAGAGAACTTGAAATGTCTTACCACTCTAGATGATTTTCTTCTGTTGATGCACTGGCAGTCAATACTATATAATGTCTGTGAAGAATTTTCAGCAATAATCAGGGGGAAAAAAGCCAGAGAAACATTGTTAGGGTCTGACTTTCCATTATTACTTTTTCTTTTTTACTCTTTCTTTATTACTCCTTCTCCCTCCCAATGAACAAAACAGCTAATACAGGCACACATTTATGAAAATTAAAACATGCTCTGATTTTCACAAAATTAATTCTAGACCTTCTAATTAAAAACAATTCACTAAACCCCAAAACCCACAAATACTGGGTTAGACACTACTAGAATACAGAGACTTTCTCATCACCTAGGGTTTCTGCTAACCTATCCTTTACCTCACTTAAAATATAAGTGACGTCACCTATTGTGTATTAACTTTATAAGTTTAACATTCTTCTTCCTTAAACACACACACACAAAATGCAAAATTTCAAATACCTATACTTTTGGAAAAAATTTGGTGGCTCAAGGAGTTTGGACCAATCTGATTTCCCTTGAAGAATTTCATCTGTGACTGCGAGACCTAAAGAAAGAGAGACAGACAGTGATTTTGAAAACTGACCATCGTATTATCAGCTCCTGTGTGACCCTACGCCCAAAGTTCTAACCCCACCAAATCCCTGAGTAAAAAAAAGTGTAGATTTATTATGCTCTTTCTTAGAACATAAAAGTCAATTTCAACCAGACCGGGGTGGCTCTATTTTTGGCCTTCATATTATCATATATTTTGCAAAACCAAGTACTTAAAAAATACACATTTGAAAGAACTTTTAGAAATAATAGGCATAACTGCAATAGAGAATAACACTGTTGTCAATCAAAAACTCGCGGGAACATGTAAAGGGTAATAGGGCTGACAGGTTTACCTTGTTTAAATTCTTCTACCATTACTGTTCGAGTTGATGTGGACACATTATACGTAGAATTCTGTTGTGGGTAGGCAGGGGTGATTATGGGCATGAGATGATACCTATCTGATGGATTTACCTGTGAAATTAGAAGCAGAATAATTGATCTATTCTCCTATTTCAGTTGTCCTCACTTCATCCCCAAAAGTCTGAAGAATATGAAATATAAATTTAATACTACATCTCCTCAGTTCTAAGAAGTACATTTCCCCTCCCCAACTTCAGTTATTTCTGAAGTCAGATGTGTCTGATAATCAAAGTTAAAGAAAACTCTGCAGAAGTTTATTTCTCCCCCAAAAAGCTGTTAAATGGATGGTGCAGCTTATAAACAGTGGTCTTTTAGAACCAAGGAAATACAATATCATAAGTGCAAAAAGCATTATCTGGTCCAGTGGTTCTCCATCCTCTTTCTGCACCTATTCAACAGATGACTTCCCCTTGGTTACTCAGAGGAATGAGTATCACTTTAGAAGCACATTAAAATGCAAGGTGAGTGAGAGTTATGCTATCTTGGAACCATGAATCTGCTTTAAACTGTACTGCAAAGTACATCCTTTATATACTTCAGTACTTTATTATTAGTAACTAATTACTTGTAAGACAGTTTTTAACAGTAGATTATAACATCTTGGTTGATATACCCACTCAAGTCTTATATGGGTGATTTTTAATGACATAACATTTGGATTGGATTGGAGATACAAATCATCTGCACCGAAAAAACACAGTAGAGGGAGGGAAAGGACTATAGTTACACAGAAGGAAGATGAACAGGAACAAGAGGAATTATCCTTAACTAGACTGCACTTTACAGAATCATCCTATTCCTAAAAGGTTTTAATGAAATGCCGTAATAAATCACATACCCGAGGATCCCAAACTGGCAAATTCAAATTGCTTTCTTCCGGTTGCTTTAGCAGCACAGGATTTGGCCATTCCCTAACATGAAATAAGCAAATAAACTCACATAAGACCTCATTTCAGGAACTATATGAAATGTTAAAATCATTAGATGCTGCTCCAACTTTCACACAGCAAATGTTTTGGGTATTTGGTATTGAAAAAAAAAAAGAAACTGACGAAGGGAGTATACAAAGGAAAAAGCTGCTTATTTTAAAGCAGTGTTCTCTGAAAGGGCAAATACTACTTTGCCCATTAGCTGCAACTAATTTAAACTTGAATTTTTTCTTTCCTTCTCATTTGCTTTCATGGACTTAACTCTGATAATTTAATAACAGCAACAGCTAACACTTACTGAGAATACTCCTAATAAATTGTGTGAAGCAGCTATAGTTATCATCTTTAGTTTACATATGAGGAGATCTTAACCTCTATATAGCTAGTAATTAGCAAAGACTACTCTCATAAGCTAAAGGCCCACATTCACAGTCCCCCTAGAAGAAAGCACCATCTGGGGTCCCATCATTGCCTCAATTTTGATGTTTTTAAATTTAACTTAAAAAAGGAATGTAAGACGACAAAAGGTGTAAGCAAAACTCTTAAATTTGCAAACAAATTTACATATAGGCAGAGGTTAGTAAGTAGTGAAAATATGCATATGAATACTTACCACTTGGAAAAAACTAAGAAGAACTTATGAACTAAAGTAGAAGCTGCTGCATTTGGATATAATTGGCAAGTTCTTGCAACTAGCATTGCCCAGGAGACACCACCAAGGAATCCCAACATGTTGGAATAAATACCACGTCCTAGAAAATTAATACAGTTGTTAATTATTGTTAGGACCTACTATCCATGACATTCAAGTGTAAGGAACAGTACAACTTCCCTCCTAAGATTTGCTTAGAACTTTTCTCCCTTATAGAAACATTAAAATCAACAAACAGACCTTCATGTTAGGCTCACATTCTTATCAGTAAACCCTAAGCTGCTCATCTTACCCCCTACTTTGCCCTCCAATACAGACATCTCAGTTCCCTGCCTCAGTTCTGACTGTCCAACTGGGCTCTACTGATATGACATTGGAATTTCCCACCTTTCAATATCTGTGGTTGAGAGAGAAATGAAAGGGAGGAGGAAAGATATTCAGAGGGTCCACAAGTAGGGAAGAAAAACTTTTCAACAGTACACTAGTTCCCCCTTATCTGTGGAGGAAACGTTCCAAGACCTCCAGTGGATGCCTGAAACATGGGATGGTACTGATATTTATGATAAAGTTTAATTTATAAATTAGGCACAGTAAGAAATTAACAACAATTATAAAAATAGAACAATTATAACAATGTACTATAATAAAAGTTATGTGAATATGGCCTCTTTTTGTCTCAAAATATCTTATTGTATACATTTAATGCCCTTTCCATCTTAACTGAGTACTTATCACTGTGGTCATAACGTTTTAAAAATTAATTAATTAATTAATTTATTTTTGGCCGTGTTGGGTCTTTGGGGCTTTCTCTAGTTGCAGTGAGTGGGGGCTACTCTTTGTTGCGGTGCATGCTTCTCATCGCAGTGGCTTCTCTTGTTGCAGAGCATGGGCTCTAGGCGCGCGGGCTTCAGTAGTTGTGGCACGCAGGCTCAGTAGTTGTGGCGCATGGGCTTAGTTGCTCTGTGGCATGTGGGATCTTCCTGGATCAGGGCTTGAACCCGTGTCCCCTGCACTGGCAGGCGGATTCTTGACCACTGCGCCACCAGGGAAGTCCCGTGGCCATAACTTTCACAGTTTCACAGAGGTGAGACAGCAAAACTAGCACGTATTTCTTTTTCTTCCTTTACAATTTCATGATAGGAGATTCGTTCTTATGTAGATCTTAGCAACCTCGACCTACGGTTGTTTTCCTTCCTTAAGTTGATAACTTTCACCTTTTCACTTAAAGGAATCACTTTACAGGCTTCTCTTTGGCAAATCCAAGTTGCCAGCATCACTACTCTTGCACTTTGGGCCCATTAATAAGTTAAATAAGTGTTACTTGAACACAAGTACTGCAATACCATCTCTGTCCCAGGCAGGACAGCGAGAGATTTCATCACACTACTCAGAACAGCATGCAATTTAAAATTTATGAATTGTTTATTTCTGAAATTTTCCATTTAATATTTTCAGACTGCAGTTAACTGCAGGTAATTGAAACTGCAGAAAGCAAAATGGCAGATAAGGGGGGACTACCCTAATCATGTTCTTGGGCATTTAAAAATTCAACTGTAAAGTTGGGGACTGACTTCAGTATTGTGCAAAAATTTGTATATCTCTCCATAAAGTACAATACACCATTGATATTACTCATTTTCTTGAATGATTGTTTCTTTTTTTGAATGACTGTTTCTTACAGCAATCTATAAAGAAGCATTACCATATTTCATCAAAACTAAGATGTCCTCAGTTATTATATAATATAGATGATTTTATGTCCCATTAAGAGAAAAAAATACAAAATATCATTTCAGTTATGTTAAATGTGAAAAACATGCATCTAATAATTGACAAAACATGGTATTTAATCTATAAGGAAAAACAAATTGTTCATGATACCCCGTTACTGCAGATTACTTTACCCTGACTACACAATATAATTGAGCCCAAGGACAAATTCTACTTGCTTAAGGTCTTTTTAGATGTGTACTGTCCTATATGGTAGCCACAAGTTACATGTGCCTATATATAGTATTTTTTTGGTAACTTTATTGAGCTATCATTCACATACCATAAGATTCATCAATTAAGTATAAAATTCAATGGTTTTTATTCTATTCACAGAGTTGTGCAATCATTACTTTAATCAACTCTGGAACATTTTCATCACCCCAAAAAGAAAACTTTAACAGTCACACACCTCTTATTTCCCCCAAGTCTTCCCAGACCTAGGCAACCACTAAATCCACTTTCTACCTCTATAGATATGCCTACTCTGAACATTTCACATAAATGGAATTATACAATATGCAGACTGGCTTCTTTCACTTAACATAATGGTTTCAATGTTCATCTATGTTGTAACATGTATCAATATTTCACTCCTTTTAACTGCCATATAATATTCCACATTATGAATATACCACATTTTGTGGTCGTCTCCACTTTGACATTATTAATAATGCTATGAACATCTGTGTAAAAGTTTTTGTGAGGACCTATGTTTTCACTTTAGATATTTTTTAATTTTAAATTTAATTAAAATTAAATAAAATTTAAGTTCAGTTCCTCAGGTGCACATTTCAAGTGCTCAACGGCCATATGGTTACTGTATTGGACAGCACAGATATGAAATACTTCCATCATCACAGAAGGTTTGATTGGAAAGCACTGTTTTAGATTGTAAAACCTGGTGCCAGAAGTGCAGCACAGCTTAAATGTAGTTACAAATAATACAAACTGTGCTGTGCCAGCTCAGGGCTGGGTCTTTTATGAACCACATCCTATATATATATAAACTAGTACAGTTCAAGGCTTTATTAGAAGAGTGTTGGAAGGTAAAAACAAAAGGTTAAAACTATCACAGTAGGTTCTTCACTTAATACATTTACTGAACACCTGCTATACACCAGCCTCTCTGCTGGAATGGGGAGACAGAGATGATGAGATGGTCCTGTCCATAGACAGCTCGAACACAAGTAAGGGTTTTACTCTTCAAGTTCTAACTCATTCTGACTCCCTGGCTGCAATCCAAGATGTAAAGTCAGGGGCTTTTAGTTTTCACCCATGGGAGAAGAAGGTAAAGTCACACATCAGAGCACTGGTAAGCATCACACGTGAAAAAGAAATAGCTTCTCCAAAGCTTACTGCACCTCAATCCCCCAAGGTATCAACAGGTTCAGGAATTCCCATATGTGCTTCTACCATGAGCAACTGAAAATTATAATTTTATAATGCAAACGTAAAATAAAAGACTTGGGATACTTACGTTTTGCCCATAGTTTGACTGCTCTTAGGGTGAGTCTGAAAGTTTCTTTATTTGGCACTAAATGCAAAATTTCATCAGTAACTCTACACCCTGAAAAACATAAAGCATTCATTTTTCATTATGCAACAAATTCCAGTTAATTCAAATGTCCTTCTAACTTTGACTCTCAAATGCTAAAAATATCAAAGATACTAAAATATGAGGCTTAATTTCTTTATGTACTTTAAATGTAGCTCTTATATAAAAGAAATCAGTTTGCTTACAAAGAATTAAAAAGCACATGGGTTATACAATCCAATATTAAAATAAGAGATGAGTCTGAATATCTTTTTAGCTTTTTTCCACCTTTGGCTTTACTGTTAATCAAATGCCTCCAACTTATAAAACTGTTACTGCTTTAATGCAAACCTTATCCACAAATACTGTGATTTACTGTTGCACTCTGGAAATACAGCAAAATGCAATGATTAAGTTACACAAAATATTGAGTTGGCCAAAAAATTCATTTGGGTTTTTCCATAGCAGCTTATGGAAAAACCTGAATGAACTTTTTGGCCAATCCAATATAAACCAGTGGTTCTCAAAGTGTGGTCAGTGGACTGCTGGGAATCTATTAGGTCAAATCTATTTCTATAATATTAATGCTTTCTTTGCCTGTTTCACTGTGTTAACATTTGCACTCATGGTGCCAAACCAGTGGTGGGTAAAACTGCTGGTATCTTAGCAGTGAATCAAAGCCATGGCAACAAACTGAAATAGTAGACAATATTATCTTCACCACAAATTTGCAGTTAGAAAACAGGAAAGGAACGTGTGTGATGTTTGAACATTTTCAAGGTAAGCTGAACTATCTGTTTTTTTTCAAGGAACACCAGTTTTACTTGAAAGAATGATTGACAAGACAACTACAGTTATTCATACTTGGGTATTTAGCAGACAGTTCCTAAAAAATGAACAAAGTGAGCTCCTCACTTCTAGGAAAACAAATGACAAAATTTGTTACCAATAATAAAACTTGAAGTTTCAAGTAAAAATTAGAATTTTGGACAACTGGTATCTGCTAGTGTGAGCTTGACAGCTTTCCAAGACTTAGACTTTTCTAATGAGATTGGTGGTGACATTAATGAATGTGATTTTTTAAAAAATTATTTTATAATGAAATGTGTGTTAACATTTAGACGATCCAAATAACTTTGTGAGCCAGTATTTTCTAAATGACTAAGGCATGATAGGACAAAATCATGCATGGGTAAAAGATCCATTCAAAGAATAAGACCGACCAACAGATTTTAATGCAACAGAGTACAAAAAGTTAACTGATACAGTTTTAGGTCTGATATTCTAATTAACACTTTAAAAAGATCACTTTTATTCAGCAAAAAAGGGAACAAACTATTGATATATGCTACAAACATGGATAAACCTCACAAACATTATGCTAAGTGAAAGAAGCCAGACACAAAAGACCACATATTACGTGACCCCATTTGTATGAAATGGCAAATCTATAGAGATAGAAAGTAGATTAGTGGTTGCCTGGGATTGGAGGTTAGAAAAAGGAATGATTGCAAATGGGTATGAGGGATCGTTTGAGAATGACGAAAATGTTCTAAAATCGGATTGTGGTGCACAACTCTGTGAATATACTAAGACTACTGAATTGTACACCTAAAAAGGATGGATTTTATGGTATGCAATTACTCCTCAATAAAGCTGTTGAAAAGAAAAAGGAAATTGGGCCTCCCTGGTGGTCCAGTGGTTAAGAATCCACCTGCCAACGCAGGGGACATGGGTTTGAGCCCTGGTCCGGGAAGATCCCACATGCCGCAGAGCAACTAAGCCTGTGCGCCACAGCTACTGAGCCTGTGCTCTAGAGCCTGTGAGCCACAACTACTGAACCCGCGTGCCACAACTACTGAAGCCCATGCGCCTAGAGCCCATGCTCTGCAACAAGAGAAGCCACCACAATAAGAAGCCCGTGCACCGCAATGAAGAGTAGCCCCCGCTCGCCGCAACCAGAGAAAAGCCCGCGCGCAGCAATGTAAACCCAACACAGCAAAAAATAAAAATTTTAAAAGAAAAATAAATAAATAAATAAAAAGAGGCTTCCACCAGAAAGAAGATTATTTAAAAAAAAAAAAAAAGGAAATTGTCATCAGTCAAGTTTTGGTGTAGTATTAAAGAATATCCACAATTATCAGAAAAGGCTATGAAAATACTTCCTTTTCCAATTACATATCTTTAAGAGGCCAGATTTCTTCCTATACTTCAATCAAAACAAAATTTTACAAGAGATTGACTGCAAAAGCAGATATGAGAATCTAGCTGTGTTCTATTAAGTCAAATATTAAACAGTTGCAAAAATGCAAAAAAATAAAAAAGCCATTCTCACACAAAAATATATTTATATTCACTTATAATGGGTTTACTATTGTTATTTTAAAATGAACTAATAATTAAACACCTTAAAAATTTCTCAGTTTTTATTTCTAATATGATAAATTGATAAATATAACTCACATAAACAGAAGATCTTGGGGGGGGTGGTCCTCAAAAAATGTTTAGAGTATAAAAGGGTCCTGAGACCAGTAAGTTTGAGGACCACTGCTATAAACATAAACATTTCAAGTAAATTTGTGTTTTAAGATGCTTAAATGTGATCAGATTACTTGTATAAAGAAAATTACATCATTTTTAACTGAGTTTGTCTAATTCTTAAAACGTCTATTAATAGTTTTGCAAAAAGATCTCTATTCATCTAATTGTTTTCAAGTAGGTATCTGAGATTTCTCTTTAGAAGCTTACCATTTAGGCTGCGAATACACCTTATATCAAGGCTTCTCAGTCGAGAGTCGTCTCTTAGATCTAAATTATCTGATATGGTTTGTATTGACAGTCTTGCAAAGACTAGGTCAATCTTTGGAAAGATGGAAAAAAAAAAGAGAGAGAGAGAGAGAGAGAGAGAGAAATATTACTTTTTCTCCTTTTAGTCCATTCTCCCCCCTTCCCACCTCAAAAATGTAAAAAGTTCTAATTATTAGTTTGGGAAGTTCTACCAAAACTTCCAAAGGCCTATGCAGGTAATATCACATTGGAAAATCACTGCAAAGTTTTGGGAGAATAATTTTCAAATTAAGAGTAAGCATTTTAATTTTGCCAATCATTAAAAAAAATCAAAACCTTGTAAGTGAATTTCTAGATAAGATGACAGATCCAACACATTTACATTCACTCCCTCTTGAAACCCCACTAAAATACCAGCAAAATTTTGTTTTGTTTTTTTGTTTTAGTTTTATTTTGTTTTTAAAGGCATAACCCACTAAGTCAAAGAGAACAGAAGGAGACAACGGTAAAAACCATGAAATCTGGAAAGCAGATGGACAAATGGTAACAGACTCAGCAGATCTAAGGAAGCAGAGATAAAACATATTATATCTGGGAAATAAGGACAGGAGGCTGTAAATGAGTTCTTAAATAAAAAGGAACATTTAGAGAATAAAAAAGTATTCTTAGAAATTAAAAATATGATGGCAGGGCTTCCCTGGTGGCGCAGTGGTTGAGAGTCCACCTGCCGATGCAGGGGACACGGGTTCGTGCCCCGGTCCGGGAAGATCCCACATGCCATGGAGCGGCTGGGCCCGTGAGCCATGGCCACTGAGTCTGCGCGTCCGGAGCCTGTGCTCCGCAACGGGAGAGGCCACAACAGTGAGAGGCCTGCGTACCGCAAAGATAAATAAATAAATTTAAAAAAATTAATTAAAAAAAATATGATGGCAGAAATGGAAAACAAGAGAACATTTAGAAGATGAGAAAACCCCCAAAAAGCAGAACAAAAATATGAAGATGTAGTTATAAGTGGGAAGGAAGAAGTAAAAAAAAAAAAAAAAAAAACCAAAAAAACACGGCAGTCCTGGGGGTCCAACATACAAATGTTAGGAGTTCCAGAAAGAGACAGAAAACAAAGGCGGGCAACACAACTGAATTCAATACAATTTCCAAGAACTGAAGGACAGGTATTTCCAAACTGAAAGAACTACTTGAGTGCCTTAGCACATTTGGTTGAAAAGACACATACCAAAACAAAGTGTATTACCATAAATTTTACAACTATGAAGACCAGGGAAAAAAGAAGAAAAGAAAATCACACAAGTGGCCAAAAAGGCAAAATAGGTCACATAAAAACCATGAGTAACCAAATTGGCCTCACATTCCTCAACAGAGTGTGGAAGCTAGAAGACAATGAAGCAAGGCCTTCAAAATTCTGAGAAACATTATTTCCCACCTAGAAGTCTATGCTTAGCCAAACTATCAATTTGGTGTGAGGACAAAATAAAGATATTTGTAAACATTCAAGATCTCAAAAATATGTGCTCTTTTTCAGGAAGCTGGTGGATGAGTGCCACTAAAATGAAAGTAAGTCAAGAAAGAAGAAAACTCAAGAGAGAAGCAAAAGGAAATCCCAGGATGAGAGAAGAAAGATGTCAGAATGACAGCTGTATTATCAGTCATGGAGAACAATCAGTGTGGATTAGAAGAAGTGAGAAGAATCAGTGAGATATTTTTTCAAGACGATAATGACAGGACACCTGAGAAATCCAAATCTATTTAGCGGAGATTTAGACAACTAGGAGAGACTGAATTTGAATTAGTCAAAGTATAAACATCAAGCAAATAAAACACAAAACATTAACTCCCAAGAAAACAAAAGACACACAGCAAAGAATGGTAACCTAGTACGTTTTGTGCTCAGTTTTGAACATTATTTATAAGACCATAATAATATAAACACTGAATACTGCTCCAACTAAAACTATAATAATATAATTATTTTAGGAGATTATGGGAATGAGAAGGATGTGTATAAACATCTTGGGGGTAGGGATGGAGGCTGGTTCCTTTTCCATGGTGAGGAAGGACTCACCATGACTAGAGTATTTGATTCCTTAAAATTTGTGCCTATATAAGTCTGATTTTTAAACTATAAAACAAACAAACAAACCCATATAGGTTAAATAATTCAATTATAAAGTCAGAAAAATATTTAACACTTACTTCAATTCCATCAAATTCAAATTTTATAACAGGCACAAAGGCATCTTCTACAGCCTACAATAAAAGAAAACAATTATAACAAATAAGGTGTAATCCTTTATCCTTCCCAAATGCCAGTAACATGAATACTTTTTCTCCCAATTTTTATTTTAACTCAGTAGGAAAACTGAAAATTTTCTTAGTTTCTCATTCTACCTAAGCAAGCACTTCTACTTTGTGACTGTGTTGTTTAAGATACGCAAAATGTCCATGACAGTAGTTACCTAACATATTATCCTTCTAAAAATATTCATCAGAAACTGGCAGGCAGAACTGCTATCATCTGGGTATTTACTATTTGTTGAACTTAGCTGAAAACTGATTATTTACAAAAAGCACTAGTGTTAGATATTAAAATATCAGATCCCATGACTAATCTATCAAAAAAAATCTATATCATTTGGATTTAGTAGAAACGTTTCTCTGAGCCTTCTTTAATCCCCCAACCTAACAATTTTTTTTTTCTTTTTTGTAAATTTTTTGGCCCCACTGCCATGTGTGGATCTTAGTTCTCCGACCAGGGATGAAACCCTCGCCCCCTGCACTGGTAGCTTGGCGTCCTAATCACTGGACCACCAGGGAATTCCCCAACCTAACAAATTCTTAACCTCCTTCTCCATTCCCAGACACCCAAATAACACAAATCCTCTGAGCTTCGCCTTATCCAAGCACTTGAGATTGCATTAAAACTACCTGTTTGCTTAGTACCCCCAGTCCCTCCCTCACATAAACTATCTTGTTCGCTCTTGTATTTGTGGGACTAAGGCCAGTATCTGATGAATCACTGGTGCTGAAATTTTATTTGCTGAATGAATGGCTAGATATACACACATAAAGAGTTACTAGTTGAACCTTATACATAATGAGCCATTTGCTGTGCACCAACCATTTATCAGATATTATAGTAAATGATTTATGTAAATTATCTCATCAATCCTCCAAAAAACTTTATAAGAATGTTATCACTAGATCTTCATTTGATAGCTAAGGAAACTGAGACTCAGAGAGAATAGGTAACTTGACCAAAATCCACAAGCTAATATGTGGTAGATTCTAGATTCAACACAGGTGTGTATAACTAAAAAGCCCATGTTTTTAGTCATTACTGTTATTTTAACAAGATACAGCAACTTCTTAAGAAATACATCAACCATCATAAGCCCTAGCTTTTGCAGTTATCTGTTAACAAATTCAAAATATTAAATACGAGAGGATACTTACTCTTAAGTTTCTAATGCCATCTTGATGTTTCAATTTTTCAAAAAAAGACTGAAAAAAATCAGATCTCTCCACATGTCTTGGAGCAACACAAAGTGCATCAATGTCAGCTCCTGCAAATCAAAGTATTTATTATCAAGAACAGTATATTGAATATGTATTACATTTTTGTATACACAAACATATGTACAGAAGAAACTACGTAAGATGAGTATAGGAAATAATATAGTACTCTAGTAGTGAGATAATGGGAATTTTTTCCTCTGTATTTTCTGATTATGAACAACAAATAAGTTTGTTATTGCAAGTTCTTACCAGTAAAACATAGAAAAGCAATTACCTTTGGTGTGTACTCCAAGCCTATAGGAGCCAAAGGTGAAAATTTTTCCACCAACAGTAGCCACAACAGAAGGTGGGAGATTCTAAAATAAAATAAAAAAATTTTTAAGGCATTCAATTGTTCAAATTATTTAGCATTAAAATTGTCTAAATGCTCTAATACATGTTGACAAGGATGTGAAGAAAAGGGAACCTTTGTAGACTATTGATGGGAATGTATATTGGTGCAACCACTGTAGAAAACAGTAGTAAGGTTCCTAAAAAAACACTAAAAACAGAACTACCAGGGACTTCCCTGGGGGTGCAGTGGTTAAGACTCCACATTCCCAATGCAGGGGGCCTGGGTTTGATCCCTGGTCGGGGAACTAGATTCCACATGCATGCCGCAACTAAGAGTTTGCATGACGCAACTAAGGAGCCCATGCGTCGCAACTAAGGAGCCAGCAAGCCACAATTAAGGAGCCTTTGAGCCGCAGCTAAGGAGCCCACCTGCCGCAACTAAGACCCGGCACAACCAAATAATAAATAATTAAAAAAAAAAAAAGAACTACCACATGATCCAGCAATTACACTCCTGGGTATATATCCAAAGAAAATGAAAACATTAATTTGAAAAGAGATATGCACCCTAATGTTCATAGCAGCATTATTTACAATAGCCAAGACACGGAAGCAAACTAAGTGTCCATCAACAGATGAATGGATAAAGATGCAGTATATATACAGAATGGAATATTAGCCATAAAAAAGAATAAAATTTTGCCGTTTGCAACAACGTGGATGGACTTCGAGGGTATTATGCTTAGTGAAATAAGTCAGACAGAGAAAGACAAACACTGTATGATATCACTGACATGTAGAATCTAAAAAATAAAACAAACTAGTGAATATAACAAAAAAGAAACAGACTCACAAATACAGAGAACTAACTAGTGGTCACTAGTGGGGAGAGGGAAAGAGAGAGGGACATGATAGGGGTAGGGAATTAAGAGGTACAAACTACTATGTATAAAATAAATAAGCTACAAGGATACACTGTATAGCACAGGGAATATAGCCAATATTTTACAATAACTATAAGTGGAGTATATAACCTTTAAAAATTGAGAATCACTATGTTGTACACCTGAAATTTATATAATATTGTAAATAAACTATACCTCAATTTTAAAAAATTGCCTAAATGCTACTGATATGTACTACATTTGTCAAGTTTGGTGACCTGACATTTGTAAAAGTACTTCAGAGCTTTTTTGATTGCAGCTGAAGTAATGAAGGTATTTCCAGAGGAAAGACAAGACAAATTTGTGTCCAGTATACATGCACACATCTCTATCTTAAGAAAAACATTTTTTATCACTTGACCCTACCTGTCCCCCCAAATTACCTGATTTGGCTCCATCACTTAAAAGTCACCAAGGAACTTGGAACTACCAAATTAATGCACTTTCAGCTCTCTACAGTTATCATACTCTTGACTAATACTATCTCCCCTTTAGTTTTTTTTTTTTTTTTTTTTTTTTTTTTGCGGTACGCGGGCCTGTCACTGTTGTGGAGCCGGACGCGCAGGCTCAGCAGCCATGGCTCACGGGCACAGCCGCTCCGCAGCATGTGGGATCTTCCCGGACCGGGGCACGAACCTGTGTCCCCTGCATCGGCAGGCGGACTCTCAACCACCGCGCCACCAGGGAAGCCCTCCCCTTTAGTTTTTGTGACAGATATGCTTAACTTATTGATTCTAGCTCTGTAATATTTCTGCCAGAAAGTGGGGTAATTCTTGACATGCTCTCCTTATGAGACCTAATCTAACAACTTTAATTAACATATTTTTGGTTGTACCAGAATTACAATGCTACTTTTCACCTCTCTCTAGAGCCAATTCTAACTGCCCATCAGATATTTTCACTCAGACTTTCTGATCCACTTCAGTATACATGCCTGAAACCTAGCAAAAAATTCTTCCTATGATAAACCAGGTATACCTCCTGATTTCTCTATTTTTGTTCCTTATTTTCCTTACTGCCCATACCTATAAGTCATTATTATTCTTCCTGGCTTACCAATTCTTAGGTTATATCCCTCACATGTCACTTCCTCCCCACCCACTCCCATTCTGTGCTATTTGACAGTATCATAAGTTACCCTCTTGCCATTAGTCTTTATTTCTTACTCCATTTTGTTAAAAATTCACTGGCTGGTGTTCTTAAATTAACTCTATTATATAACTCTTCTGCTCAAAACTTGCCAATGCATTCTTCTACGGATTCTGATCCTTGGATCCCAAGGACATCCACAGTATGCTCTTAAGGATCTTTCTTGCCTTGTCTCCTAATATTCCCTTCTGAAGCTCCAACTGCCAACACATTACATAACCTAGTCTCCTTTCCATTGCATTTGCCATTTTCCTTCTCTCAAATGCTTGCCATCCTCTCTGGGTATCTCAATACCATCTATTTTTCAAAGATCACTTCAAGTTCCACCTCCCTCATGAAGCTTTCTTTGATTATCCATCTTGTAACAAGCTCCTTTTTCCCCCTGTGCTCCTCTACTGTTATTATCTTTAACCACTTTTATACTACATTTATTGACTTTTTTTATTCTGTGTATGTTAGTTCCATCTCTTCAACTATATTTGAATTCCTTGAAGGTGAGAACTCTGTCTACTACTTCTATTTCCCCAAAATGCCCAGTCCAAGTTCCAGAGAGTAATATCTGCTAATGAACTTGACTAAAAGTATCTGCATAACAGGACATTATGTTTGTTATTTTCTGTTTAACGGACATGTTTCAAGAGTACCACAAATAATAGCTAGAAAGAGTTAATAAAATTATTGATGACTAACATGAATCAAAAGGATAGAGAAGCCCCTTTTAGTTTACCTTCCTACTTTGAAAAGCATGATTTCTTCTTGATTTATGAGAAAGTGATAAACTGAATCACAGAGTAAAGTATTTTCCCCACAAACCACAGTATTTAACTAAAATGATTTGACTTGGAGTTCTGGACTGTTTAAACTTTAAATATTCCAACTGTGTGTAGAATACTAAAATGATCTTTGATCTAACTCAAATCCTTCAGATATTTTTCAAACTAAAATATGCATAAATGAAAGGGAATTATAATGATATAAAAAAGACCAATCACCTTATCTATGCAAATAAAGATGTTAAAACCAATTAAAATTTTTAAAATGATTACATATTTTATTTTCTTTGCTTAAAAAATGCCAAACAGTGGCAAAGCCTCAAATTTTTAACAATGGTTTTATGCCTAGAAATTAAATGGAAACCAGCTACTGGTCTTTGCAGATTAAAGCACTGATGTGAATGAAATGAGGGAAAAAGCAATTTAAATAATTAAAAACAAAAAAACCTTTTGACCTTGGAACAGATTCTACTGGATTTTTCTTTTAGGTGCAAAAAACCACACAGTAAGAAAATTAGTTAGGTGTATCTCTCAATAAAGTAATCTAGCCTCTTTTGTGAATAGTTTAACACTTGACTTCCCTTGATGTATCCTAGAATATGGATGGGAGCAAAGACCTCAGCACAACCACATCAGCTGACATAAAGACCACACAAGAAGTCATAAAGCTTGATACTCTGATTTTAAAAGAATTCTAGCAAGTTGTGTATCTGGTTTGCATACCCATAGCAATTATGGGCTGACATTTATTCAATCCCTGAGCTCTGTCCTGAGGTTGCACAGGTGAATAAGGTTTATTTCTTAAGGAGTTGATCAGCTAGTAGTAGAGAAACAAGCATGTTTTTTTTTTTTTTTATTACTCATGACTAGCATTTCACCTGCTCAGAATTCAACCTAACTGAAAACCTCTACTATTGATAACCCTGCTGTGAGCTCAGAAATGAGCCAGATAGTCATTTGGCAGCAAAAGTAAACAGCGTAAAGACCATTTATTTAAACTCAATGATTGTAGATTAGCACAGTCCCTCATAACCTTATTCAGAGCCCATTTTTTAAAAGAACCAATTTTATATATGTATCATAAGTACAGAAGGAAATAATAAAAGTTGTAAAAGAAAGAATTCTAACAGGTGTTTATCTAATTTCTAAACTGATGCAGATTAGTGGGCAGAAAGGGATTTGACAGAGAGAGACACTACTGCTGTGAGCCATTAACTTTCAGCTGAATGCTGTTAAGAGATGGGAAAACTGTAAAAAAAAAAAAAAAACCCTAAAATTTAAAATACAACAGTTTGAGCCACTTCGTGAAGGGGCAAATAGTATTACCCAGTTGAACATGCCCTACACCTCATTTTACTACAGCCAGTAAAATAATATTCATAGTGATGATTCCCTGACAAATGAGAATTCAATTATACTCAAAATACTCTAAGAAAGCAAGAAAAATGTAATCGATTTTAGAAGAAAAATAGTTAAGCTACCAGAGGGGGGAAAAAGTTGTGTAAGTATAAATTAGGGTTTGCAAACTCCTATGTCTCATGGGCCAGGCAGGAATGCAAATGACGAAAGTATACACATAAGAAACACAGAAACTGATAACTGACAGTTGCTGTGTCAGAGAGAGCAGGGAGTGATGGGGACCATGAAGCACTGAAGGGGAGGAGCCCAATTCCACTCAAGCCTCTTCCTGCCTTGCACAAAGGAAGGCCCAGTGCTGCCAGACCTGGTATTTCACAAGAAGTCTGAAATCTGGCTTTTAAAGTAAAATCTCAGTAGTTAAATTTTGATCTACTACATGTGAGTCAAGCAAGACATTTATGTGAACTCCAGTCAGACACTGGCTACCTCTGGGGTAAATCTTCACTTATTTAGGACTCAATATCTACACCAATTCATTTCCAAGTATACTAAAAAGTTTTAATGTATTTCTGATTATTCTCAACTCTGCATCTTACTACCAGGACATAATGAAACTATGAATTCAATTTAGTTTAGAGTCTTACCTTACTCTCACTGACCTCAGAAATCCATTCTTTTACTAAATTGTTCAGTTTACCAAGAACAACCAGCCTATAATAAAAAATAACATGCTTTAGATGAAAACAAACACACACCAAAAACAAACTATTTTAAAAAGTAATTAAACATATAGGCAGTACCTTTGTGTTGGTGCTAGAGTAAAAGCATATTATACACGTGCTAATGCTATCACATCTGTTGACACATGGCACATCTCTTTGGCATTCTTAGGTTCCTAAGAGTTCCAAAGAGACGATAAATGTGATTGATAGTATTTTGGTCTTTGAGCTATTTTCAAAATTCAAAAAGCCTAATAAAAAAATCAAAATTACCTTCAATAAAGCTGCAGAGGCCAACTGAACTGTCAACTTTCTTGGCCTTACTATGGAATAAAATCAATTCAGTGTGGTGATAATAGAGGTTAGCATTCTCTCACTGACAGTTATGAGTTTTTGGATAATAAAAACAGGTAAATAATTTATTGGCTAATTTTTATAAAATTTACTTAATAAAAGCAATTTGATATTAAAACAAACTTGCAACCAATGGCATATCCAAATCCAGATTTAAAAAAAAAAAGAAGAAAGATAGAAGAGTTTAGGCATCTCAAAGATAACACATGAAAAACTGAATTCCTGATCTGTCTGAACCTGCTTCTCCTTCAGCCTTCCCCAGGTAATGGAATCCCATCCTTCGAGATGCTGAGACCAAAAATCTTGGCATCGTCCTTGACCCCTCCCCTCCCACCCCCTCACATTCCACAGTCATTAAACCACCCTACTTTTAAAATACATCCAGAATTCTACTACTTCTTATCACTTCCACTGCCATCCCTAGTTCTGGCCACCATCATGTTTTTCCTTGGGTTATTATAATAGCCTCCTAACTAGTTTCCCTGCTTCTGCCTTTGACCCCCCTTCAGACTATGCTCGGTAAAGCAGCCGGAGTGACTATGTTAAACATGAGTAAATCATGTCAATCTTTTGCTCAAAACCCTAACAGCTTCCCATCTCACTCAGAGTAAAAGCCAAAACCGTTATAAATGGCTTTCAAGGTCCTAAGTGACCTTTCCTTCCAAGCTCCTTCCCACCTCACTTACTTTAAGCCCACATTTCCCTTCTTATTCACTCTGCTTCACATACCTAGGCTACCCTGCTGTCTATTTCTTAAATATACCAGGTACACTCCCACCTCAAGCCTTCTGCCTAGAATGCTCTTCCCTCATACCCACATAGCTCCTCTCTCACCTTTAAAATTTCCCTCAAATGTCAATGAGGCCTTCCCTGACAACCTCCTCTCCCAGCTTCATTCTTCTCAGCAGCACTTGTCAAGTGTAACACTGTATTTATTTTACTTACTTGGCTAATTGTTAGTTTCCTCCTCTAACCTTCAACTAAAATATAAACTCCAGGAGGGCCAAGTTTTCTCTTCATTTTGTCATTTTTATATCCCTAGGCAGGGACATAATTGGTACTTGATATATGTTCACAGAATTAATGATTAAAGAATGTACTATAAAATATTTTGCATTGTTAAGTGACATACCTGTGGTTCAATTCTTCCTCATCTTCAAATACTCCAAATGGTTTCATGGCATCAATTAATTTCTGTGTGTAAATATGATCAATTTCTTTTGGACATGCCAAGCTAATTGGAGAGGTGATTCCATAATGCTTTTGTTGACGCTGGCTGTCCAGCACGGTGTTTCTGTTCAAGAAAAATGAAACAGCAGAAAAAATTTAAAGTACCATATACTGATACATTAAATCTCTCAATCCACTCATTACTTTAGCTACCTTAAAAGTTTAGTAAGTACTAATGGTTGGAGCCCCGCTTTTTTTTTTTAACGAAAAAAGGATATTTTGTGCTTATGTTGATGAAGGACTATTCATACTGCCTCAAGCTTTCATGGTTAGGATGTCTTTTCAAGCCAAAAGCAGCCTGTGTTGGCATCAGGACAGCTGTACCAACACCACTCAGCTCAAATGCAAAGAGCCTGAATGGGAGCTGGGCCAGGGCCACCTCCACTACACACCCTGCAGACTTAAGTCAAGTACCATCTACAGTCAGTCTTTGAAAAGCAGTCAGCCACTTGAAAGAAAGCTCTAAGTAAAAACAATGCCCCCCCCAAGAAACAAAAACATCCCATTAGCAGGTCCTAGTGAAATAGTCTAGCTTTTAAAAAGCAATCACAACTAGATTTGTTCCCAAAACATACATTAACATTCCTTGCTTGCATCAGAGTTTATAGTCCTAACATTCTGTCACTCTAGTTAATTGTTTTCTTCATTGTCTAAGTGAAGTCTATGACACCAGCTACCTTGGGCCCCACTTTCTTATCTATATGCTGAAAAAGTTGACTATCAAGGTCCCTACTAGCACTGAAATTCCAAATCCATTATTCTGAACCTCCCTCATCTAGACAGGAAAACAAGGCAAGCAACAGAATTCCACATTCCCTTCCACTCATCAATTCCACTTATAAGTAAACACCCTTGGAGCAAGTCTAGTACAAGTGTACAAGGAGACATGTACAAAAATGTTCACTGCCACACTGTAACATTAAAAAAAAAAACTTAGAAATGACCTAAAATAATCACTAACAGGAAAAGGACTAAATTAGGGTGTATCCCTACAATGGAATACAATACAGTAGTACTAATTAATTAGAGCTGAAAATACTATCATGGACAAATCTCAAAGATATTATGTTGTACTAAAGAAGTTGTTGAATGACAAGTGTGATACTAGTTATATAAAGCTTAAAAACAAGTAAAACAATGCCGATTATGGACACATACATGTATAGTAATAGCATAAAAAACATGCAGCAATAAGCATCAAATTTGGAACTGTGGGGAACTCTGGAAAGGGAGGTGGATGGACCACTGAAGAAGGTAACAGAATCCTTCAGATGTATTCGGTATGCTTGTTTTCTTTTAAATAAAGATATGTGTGTACACACACACACACACACACACACACACACACGGAAAGTTATGCTTTGGGAGAGATGGATGGTGGCTACACAAATGATGCTTATGTTATTCTCTGCATTCTTCTTTATGTTTAAATTATTTCCTAATAAACTAAAATGTAAGAAGCTACAACAAAATCTTGCCAAGCACGGACACTGTTTCTGACTTATCAAAGTATGAGCAGGAGGTATAGACCGGCAGATGTACTGTGGATAGGTGGGGAGACCGGGGAGACCATAGTCATTACGAAAGAGAAACCCATGGGCTGGGATAGGTCATTCACTCCAGGAGACGTGGAGACAGCCGGTCAGGAAGGGAGGAGGGGGAGGGAGGGGGATGGTATTTGCGCCAATGCAGACAGGAGCAGAGACCGGCTCAGACAGCGCTGGGGGCAGGAGAGTAACCGACAATTTCTCCCCACGGACACACGCGCCTCTCTTCCGCCGCAACCTTGTCTGGGGGCGTCCTCAGAGGTAGGGCAGCCAGGGGCAGATGGGGACTCCTGCAGTCCCCGAGTCTGTGCAGCGGTGACCAGGTGAGCCGCCGGGTGTAGGGGAGGTGCCCTTGCCAAACGGCCGGGAGAGGGGAAGGAGACCATTGAGAGAGCTCAGGGCACGGCGCGAGGGGCAGGGAACAGAAACGGGTGCCAGGCCGGCCACCCCAGCCCACCCCGTTATGCCTCGCCCCCAACCGCCGGCCCCCACCACTTACGCAGACATCTCTTTCATCGCTTCCTGCGCCTCCCTCACCGGCGAGTCTTTCGCTCTGGAGTCCTGTTCTTGCTCTTCCCTTCTCCTCCTGTCCACTTTCCTCCGCTCGCTTGTAGCTCGCTTGCTCGCTCACTGTCTTACTTACTACGGCCGAGGCATCCAACCGAGTAGTGAAAACACCAGAAAACCGGCTCTATTTATGACAATACAGCGCGGCCGACGCCAATATGGCGCCTCTTCCCAGCCTGCCCCTCGCCCGCTGAGGACCCGCCCCTGAAGGCCTGGACCCGCCTTGACCCCGCCCCCTCTCCCTTTGGGTCCCTGGAGGCTCCGGTGGCCCCGCCCACAGAGGCGCCGGCTGCGGCTGCCGACACCGGTGCGAAGGAGCGTTTGGTCCCCTCCTTTGTCAGTGGGACTGTCAATCCAGACTAACTGCTTGGAAGGTAATTTGGAACATGTTTTCCTTGTTTCTCTTATTCTCTTATGAAAGCCTATATCATATATTTTTAAAAACTCCACAACCTTCCCCGGCGAATACTATTTTAACTCTTCCATTATACCACACTTTTAATTTAATCGGTTATAGTCATACATAATCTAATTAACCCACTCGTGGAGGAGATTATGTCGTGAAAAGGTCACACCCAGGAACGTGTGACTTTGCAGTTACCCCGGAGAGAAGCAAGCTTGTAAATTGGAAGCTAACTGTTCACCTCTAAGTACCGCCCCTGGTTCATGGCATTCTAGCAGTTAGGTAACGGAGGTTGATAGGAAGGCTGGCAGTTTGCAATAGGAGGATAAATACAAGGCTGAATCAAAATCGCACACTTTCAAATAGTGGAGATCATGTGCCATGTGAGTGTGAGGATGAAAACGGGAAAATGATGACAAATTTTAAAACGTTAAAGGGCAGAAACAATTTAAAACACTAAGTCGTTACAAGGAAAAGAATGTCAAGAAGATGCTTTTTCTTGGAACGTGACACAGTAGATAGAGAAGACAGAATCATAGAGAAGACAGAATTAATCATTCAAAAATATTTATTGATAATCTAATCTGTCCCAAGCACTGTGTGAGGCTCCAGTGATTTAATTGTGCATAAAACCAGATGTATATTCTTTAATTTTATGGAGTTTAGAGTTTAGTGAGGAAACAGTCAAATATAAGTGATATTCTTCTGTTGTAGAACTAAATCGCCTACTATGTGTCAGGCACAGGAGATACTTAATTCCCGCTCTTGAGAATTCACAGTCTAGTGAAGGAGAACAAGCATATACAAAGATCATTAAAATATGGTATGGTCCGTGATAAGATGGGGTCAGGGCATTTAGGGAGGACTAAAGCAGGCTGCCTAAACTTGAGGGCTGGGATGGTCAATGGTGGCTTCCTGGAATAGGGTATTCGCTGATGGAGGAGTTAGGGCAAATTGCGTACATCTGGCCCTGGGCCCTGGTAAAAGCACCTTCCTGTTCTCTTGGCACATGGGCCTCGAGGGTCCCTGCTGCCTCTAGGTTTTGTCTAGGGCTCATTGGAAGGGCTTGTGGTCTCAGCCCAGAAGCATCACAGGGCTAATTCTTCTCCCACCTCTCCCCATCTCCCCAACAGTTTAGGGAATCTTGCCAGACTGGGAGACAGAAAGTCTCCTTTCCTCAAGGTTTCTAACCAAGACATTTGTTACTAGTTGCATAGAGTTCTCTTCACGGCTCAGCCTCGTTTCAAACCCCAAAGCCAGAAAGATTTGCAGGTTGATTCTGTTACCTGCACAGGGCAGAGTCCTTAGCTCAGCGCCAGGAACATAGGATTCAATAAATCTAACTCTTATTTACATTGATTACCATAACTCTTATCTCCTAATTTTTCTCTTTATGTATTTAATTTTGAAATATTTCTTTTCCTTCTTGCCTTTCTTTCTTTTCTCTTATAGAATGCTTTTGTTTTGCTTTTTTCTCTGTATAGAATGCTTTGTTTGCTCTTACCTGCTGCAGTAATTTGGAAGAAAGGTAAACTCTGCTTTCAATTCTACTAGTTCAAGGAAATCCTAAAGTGTTTCAAAGACAGCTTTAAGCCTTTATTTATGTAATTATCAAAGTCAACATCAGAACAATACTTTTTAATTCTGTTTTACGTTGTTATTTGTAGTTTGCCTCATTTTTATTTGTTTCTTCCCATTTTCCCCATCTTTGTTAATCTACCTGGGATTGAATGCCAGTCCCCAACCCCCATTTCAATAAGGACACTTTCTTTCAAGGAAGAATATGTTTTCCTTTGTGTGTGGGGGGGGCGGTGGTCTACATTGTAGCTGTACTTTTTAAGCTAAAATTTTCCAATTACAAATGTAACCCATGGGACTTCCCTGGCGGTCCAGTGGTTAAGACTTGCCTTCCAATGCAGGGGGTGTGGGCTCAATCCCTGGTCAGTCGATCCCTGATCCCAATGCAGGAGGTGCTAAGATCCCATATGCCTCTTGGTCAAAAAAACCAAAACATAAAACAGAAGCAATATTGTAACAAGTTCAATAAAGACTTTAAAAATGGTCCACATCAAAAAAAACAAAACAAAACAAAAACACAAATGTAACCCATGTTTGTAAAAAAAAAAAAAAAAAGAAAAAGAAAAGAAAGAGTGGAAATCTCTCCCTCCTTCCATTCCTAACTCCATTTTTACTCCCCAGGGAACCATTATTAACAGCTGGGTATCTATCCTTCCAGAATGTTTTCGATATAACCCAAACCGCATATAAACATGTACTAGAGGTTTTGATTTTATTGTTTTTTAATTTTGAAAAATAAATAAAGGGGTCATACTGCACATGTTGTCCTGCTCCTTTTTTTTTTTTAACCAAAAAAATCATGAGCATCTTTCTATGTTAGTAAATGTTATGGACTGAATTGTGTCCCCAAAATTTCATATGTTGAAGTTCTATTTTCCAGCACCCAAGAATGTGACTATATTTGGAGAGTTTAAATAAGGTCATTAGTGTGGCCCCTACTCTAGTACGACTGATGTCCTTATAAGAAGAGGAAATTTGGACACAGATGGCACAGAGGAAAGGCCATGTGAAAGCACTGGAGAAGACTGCCATTTACAAGCCAAGGAGAGAGGCCTCAGAAGAAACCAACCCTGCTGACATGTTGTCTCAGATTTCTAGCCTCCAGAACTGTGAGAAAAGAAATCTTTGTTGTTTAAGCCTCCTACCTAGTCTGTGTTACTTTCTTATGGAAGCACTAGCAAACCAATATAGGAAGTATACACCTACTTTTTCACAGTAATATGGTATTCTTTGTCATAAATAATATGTAATATTTGTCAAAATATATTTAACCATTTCACTGGTTCATTTGTCTCAGATTTGTTTATATTATAAATAATGCTATAGTAAACATCCTTATATATATATCCTCTACACTTGTATCACTAGTCATTAATAGATTCTTAATGATGGGATTACTATGTCAAAGGGTATGTATATTTAAAAATAAAATTTATCAGACAGAGAAAGACAAATATGATATCGAAAACATATCACAGAATCTAAAACAATGATACAAATGGGACTTTCCTGGTGGTCCAGTGGCTAAGACTCTGCACTCTCAATACAGGGGGCCGGGGTTCGATCCCTGGTTAGGGAACTAGATCCCCACCCGCCGCAACTAAAAGTTCACATGCCACAACTAAAGATCCCGCGTGCTGTAAGTAAGACTTGGTGCAGCCAAATAAATATTTTTAAAATAATAAAAAATGATAAAAATGAACTTACAAAACAGAAATAGACTCACAAACATAGAAAACAAACTTATGGTTACCAAAGGGGAAAGGGGGGAGGGGTAAATTAGGAGTTTGAGATTAGCAGATACAAATTACTATATATAAAATAGATTAAACATCAAGGACCTACCGTACAACACAGGGAACTATACTCAATTTAGAAATTTTCTAAATTTATATTTAGAAAAGAATCTAAAAAAAGAATCTAATTTATACATATATGTATAACTGAATCACTTTGCTGTACACATGAAACTAACACAACATTGTAAATCAACTATATTTCAATAATAAATAAATAAAATTTATATATTCCAAATTGTCCCCTAAGAAGGTTATACCAATTTACACTCTAACCAACAATGTGTATGACATGGTCTATTTCCTTAAACCTTCACAAATGCTAGATATTAAAAATGCTTTCTATCCTTATTATGAAAATTATAAATGTGCAGAAAAGTAGAGAGAGTAGTAGAATAAAGCCATATACCTATCACTTAGATTTAATAATTACTTTAACATTTTGTCATATGTTTCACTTTTTATAAATTGAAGTTTTTTTAAATATAGACATTGTGACTCCTAAATATTTCACTCCTAATATTTTTTTCCTCCAGTTTTGTTGAGATATAATTGACAAATAGCACTCTGTAAGTTTAAGGTGTAGAGCATAATGATTTGATTTATTGGGTTGGCCAAAAATTTTGTTTTCTGTAACATCTTATGGAAAAACTTGAACTTTTTGGCCAATCCAACACATATATCATGAAGTGATTATCACAGTAGGTTTAGTGACCATCTATCATCTCATATAGATACAAATTTAAAGAAATAGCAAAAATTTTTTTCTTTTGATGAGAACTCAGGATTTACTTTCTTAACTTTCATATATATAACATACAGCAATGTTAATTGTATTTATCATGTTGTACATTACATCCCTAGTACTTAGTTGTCCTGTAACTGGAAGTTTGTACCTTTTGACTGTCCAATTCCCCCACCCCCACCTCACTCCTAAATGTTCTGATATGCATATCTAAATAAGAACACTTCCCTACAGAAGCACAATAATATCAACACACCCAAGTTTCCTCCACTTGTCCCCAAAATGTCTTTGCAGCAAGTTTGTTCATATTAGAATCCAATCAAGAACTATGATTGCATTTGGTTGTTGGGTCTCTGAAGTGTACTTTAATCTAGAACAGACACTCCTTTTCCTGTCCCTCCTTATCTCCCTCTTAAACCCTCCAGCTTTTTATTTTTCCTATGACACTCACTGACTTGGAAAGACCAGGATAGTTGTTCCCCTAGAATGTCCTACTTTCTGGATTTTTCTGATTGTCATTTAACAATAACCCCCATATTTTTTATTATTGGAAGTTGACACTGATGTCTTAGTTAGATTCAGGCTAAACACTGCATCACATAATGGTGTAACTAGGAGTCACATAATGAAGCTCTGGTTATTCCATTGTTGGCGATATTAAGATTGACCACTGGGTTTATGTGGTGACAATCATCTTGGAACTAGCTAGTGATCTGTGAGGTGATACTTTTGGCACCCAGGTGAATATCCAGCTCTCTATCAAACTTTTACCTAGTAGTTTTAGCATTCACTGATAATTCTTGACTTAATTATGTCCTTAGGGGTTGCAAATTGTGATTTTCAAATTTTGTCTACATTCATAGCTGGCATTTTTCTTGAAAGAAGTGCTTTTCCTCATCAACTAGGACTATTAGGTCACCCTGTGATACAATTACTATTGCAAATGAAAAATATTCCTGTCCCTTTCAGAGTAAGAACTTGGTGTAATGGTCACCTGCAAAGAAGTTTTTATTTATTTTCTTTGCTTGCCTGATTGTTTCATTATTCTTACTTTTTTTTTTCTTTGAGTATCTTATGGACTCATGGTTTCTTGTGTAGTCAGTGTTTTTCAATCAATTACAGTCATTGTTCTTTTGATGCTAAAATTGTCCCAAATTTGGCCAATAGGTTCCTCTGTCAAGCTGATTCCTCTGTTAGTATTCAAAAAGAATTCTTTTAAATTAATATAATAGGTTGGAAAGTGGTATTTCTTTGTGATTTTAACTTGCATATTTCTGATCAGTGGCGAAAGTGATCATCTTTCATATTTTACCAGCCATTTGTATTGTATTTCTTTCTGTGAGGCTTGCCTATTCATATTTTTTTGTCTTTTTTGGGGGGGTTATAAGTGTATTTACACCAATTATCAAGTCTCATCCCTACAAATGTTTTCAGTACTATTGCCAGTCTCTTCCAGCTGCAACTTCCCTATGCTTGAATTTTTTCTTTTGATCATCTCTTGCTCTAGAATGTGTCTTGAAATAGCTTATTCATAAAGGGGGTATGTGTTCTTAGTTCTGGCATATTTGAAAATGCCCTTCTATTTGATAATAACATTTCCTTGAAAGCTTGGTAAATGTTGCTTTATTGTTACCTGAAGGGTCTTGGACACTTGTAAGATTCTTATTTTTGAACATTAAAAATTCTCCCTAAATAGGCCTTTGTATGACAGTCTTTTCCTAAAATATGTCTGGAGTAAAATAAACATTCAAAAACTTTTCTGAATCTTTTTTAAAGATTAGGTAAAATTTATTTCTACTTTAAAATTTATTATTGCTTCTGTTTATCAATCAGCTTTTTTTTTTTTTTCGGTTCATTCAGGTAAATAGGGTTTCACCTTGAGAGAGTTTTAAAATGTTAGTACAAGTAATTCAGGAAAAACTCTTTAAAAATTAATATTTTAGCTTTTTAAGATATACTGGGCTGTTTACTTGTCTGTAGGACAAGTAGGGGCCATATCTGTCTTGCTCACCTGCTCATCCTCAGAACTTAGCACAGGTGTTCAATAAATATTTGTCAAATTAATTTATTTCAAGTATTATTCTCTCTTATATCTTTCTTCATCTCACCGTATCTTCATCTTTTTGCCCCAATTGATAGGCTATCTCCATTTTGCCTTCTCCCTGTAACTTAATATTCTGATGTGTCTGAATGTAATACAAGTACTCAATAAAAGTTTTCCATCTTTGAACAATCTTCCATTAAATCTAAGTACTTCCTTTACCTAGCAGATTGTTGTAGCATGGTACTGTTTACACTGGCCATTAGCAGGTTATTACTAACACTCTTTGAAAAATGAATAGAAGAGTATGATCATCCCAAAATGACCTTGGGAGCTAGTACTGAGGTTGCCCACATATCATGCCAGAAAGGACTAGGGTCTCCCCTTCTGCCAGCAGGATGGGCTATGCCCAAACTTAGCTTCCTAGGATAGATTTCTACCCCTAACAGAAGGGGCTACAACTTCTCTCTCTTTTTTTTAAACCTTAACTATTTTATTTATTTGGCTGTGTTGGGTCTTCACTGCTGCATGTGGGCTTTCTCTAGTTGCAGCGAGCGGGGGCTACTCTTCATTGTGGTGCGTGGGCTTCTCATTGTGGTGGCTTCTCTTGTTGTGGAGCATGTCCTCTAGGCATGTGGGCTTCAGTAGTTGTGGCATGCGGGCTCAGTAGTTGTGGCTCTTGGGCTCTAGAGCACAGGTTCAGTAGTTGTGGCACTCGGGCTTAGTGGCCCCATGGCATGTGGGCTCTTCCTGGACCAGGGCTCAAACCCATGTCTCCTGCATTGGCAGTCAGATTCTTAACCACTGCGCCACCAGGGAAGTCCCAGGCTGCAACTTCTTAAGGGCCCCTGAGATCCCCAGGTATTGGGCAGCTGGCACCTAAACTCAGTCACGCTGGCTCTAGTCTGTTTCCACATTCTGACAAGGTTGCCCTTTCACAATTTTACTCTAAGAAAGTATCACCTCAAGGGACATGTCCCTCTCCTGGAATACACACAGCACCTAGCCATAGCATCCCTCTCTCTAGGATAATGGGAAGACCTGAGACCATGCCATCTTCTCTTCCTGACCCTTGGCTTGTAAGTTTCCCCATTAAAGAGTGTTCCTTAACTCAAGCTGAATGACCATGTGGAATTCACCTCAAGCTTTGTTGCATGATAGGTGGCAACCATGCACGGACTCCCTCCCTACTTTGAACAACAAAAATAAAATATATGGTTGAATTTGTTCTCCACGGATTCATGTCCAATATTGCTCAGTTGACTTTGAACAAATAGGAGTTGGATACTGTCAGAAATTGATATAGGTTCTGATTGTTTGTGCCCCTCACTCTCCAATTCAAAGGTTAGAACTAGGGTGGAGTCCTCATGATGGGATTAGTACCCTTAGAAAAAGAAACAGGAAGAAGCTTGCTTTCTCTCTTTGCTTTCTGCTTTATGAGGATACAATGAGAAGATTGACATCTGCAAGCTAGTAAGAGTGCCCTCACCAGACACCAAATCTGCTGGTACCCCGATCCTGAACTTCCCAGCCCCCAGGACAGTGAGAAAAAAATTTCTGCGGTTTAAGACACCAAACCTATGGTATCTTGTTATAACAGCCTGAACTAAGACAGGTCCCCAAGCAAAATTTTAATAGTAGGACATCAGATCCAGATGAAATAAAAAGGAAAAGAAGCGGGCAACAATGACATTTCAGATACGTAGTAATATTTTGTTATCGAATTGAATTGTGGGGGAGGACAGAGTGGAATGGGGGAGGTAGTCATAGTGAAGCCACGTTTTTATCAATGTGTGTAGTGTCTCTGGGAAAAGGACCTTACTCTTTAAGGTTTTATGCTTGGATGACTAGTTTGTGCCTCACTGGGGCCTCAGCCTGTCACCAAGGATGTCAACGAGGGAGGGGCACCCAAGTGTTACAATTCCTAACAGGCCTCTCAACCTGCTTTTCTTCAGTTCTCTGTGACAGGGTGGTCTCTACCACTCCATGTTAGGGGTGTCAGAGGACGCCGTCTAGCATCTTTTGCTTACATCCATAATTTGTTGTCTCCTCAAAGAAAAAGGATTACTTTCTGTTTTATTTTGCTACCCAGTTCATTCAGCACTGAATTTTAGTGCAAGCCCTCAGTGTTTCTACTGTGAAATTTCTATTGCTGATGCAGATATTTTGTTTGTACAATTAATTGCCTAAAAATATGAATTTGGTGCAAAGGAGGGACAAGGCAGGTGCCTATTCATTTTTCTTTATCTAGAATAATATGTAAAGTCCTGGACATGATTTAAGCAATTCAAGAGCCCATTGATTAGATGAGTTTGCCCCTGAGAGCAACTCCAATTCCAAGTATCTGAATTTCCTGGTTTGTGTTTGTGGGCCCCTGCATCTTCAAGTATTTTCTTGCATTAAAATCCTGCTAGCTTCATTGGAAGAGCCGTTGCTCTGGGCGCTTTGATGAGTCACACCAAGCAAGGCAGCAATCAACAGCTTTCCTGGGAGGCGTCTTAACTGCCTGAAGTTAGGGATCTCAGCAACCCTTCCCAGCTCTTTCTTCTCTACACATTCGGAAGGGCAGAAAAAGCCTTTACACCAATTTAAAAACTTTTCCCCAGAGCTCGGGGGATTAACATATAAACTTAGTGGACAGGGCAGGTAGGTTCCCTGTTCCCCTCCAAACTGAAGCCAAGATTAATTACGGTATTCACCTGTTCCCGAAACAGGCTGGGTAATGGATCCCGGCTGTGCGCTCCCCGAAGCAGCACTAATCCGGCAGTTCTCCGTGGACTCGCTGGCTTTGATCAGCTCATTCCCTCTCAGCAGGCCAGCACGGTAGCTGCAGGACACAAGTGTTTAGTTTACAATCATGTTAATTTTACTTTTTGTTTGTCTTTAGCAGTTGGAGATTAATGAGTAAAAGGGTGCTTAAATTTTCAACCAGCCTTCTTCTAATAGCTTGGTGGCATTGTTGCTGGCAGTTTTATTACTTTGATTTCCTGAATCAATCAGGTATACGGTTTCCTTGTCCAATCTCGGTTATGGTACAGGAAAAGACAGTCCTACCAGGAATTGTTGCTGCCGCTTTGGATTCCACAAAAGGCGATTATGAAAATAGCACCTTTTGTAATGACTTTTCATAGGATTCCATTGCTGAATGCATCCCTGGCATTTTTAACAAACCCAAGTATTTTACAAAGTATGTTACTATACTCATTTTTTTCATAGCTAAGGGATCAAATGAGCCTTTATCTGATGGGATGGTGAAAATTAACTCTGAACTGAATTTGGAGTAAATTCTTTAGAAGAGGAGGTTGGGGAGTTCCCTGGTGGCCTACTGGTTAGGATTCCAGGCTTGCACTGCTGTGGCCTGGGTTCAGTCCCCGATTGCGGAACTGAGATCCCGCAAGACACGCAGCGCAGGAAAAAAAAAAAAATTGAAGAGGAGGTCGTTGCTACTATAGCTCTGAATTCTGTCTTTTGAACTGAGGAAAACAAACTCCATTCCATTGCAGGTTTTCTTCAATGTGTGCTTCCTGGCGTGTATATAAACAAGCAAGGTCTGGATGATTCTCTCTCAAAGAAGCTTCATATCAAAGAAATCTCCCTCGGGTCTAATACATTGTAATGGAGATTTTGTACACACAGTGCCACTGAGTATTGTTCTTGGCAGTAAGGAACAAGGATAACTTTGCTTTAACATAGCGATGATTTTTCTTTTTTTTTCTATATTCTTTTATTTGAAATTGAAAAATAATGCATTTATGAATTGTCTGTAACAAAAATTAGAAATATTTAAAAATATATACAAAAGAAACTAAGGAAAAAAATCAAACCTATTGATTTTGTTATTAAAATTATTTCTGATCTGGGCTTCCCTGGTGGCGCAGTGGTTGGGAGTCCGCCTGCCGATGCAGGGGACACGGGTTCGTGCCCCGGTCCGAGAAGATCCCACGTGCCGCGGAGCGGCTGGGCCCGTGAGCCATGGCCGCTGAGCCTGCGCATCCGGAGCCTGTGCTCCGCAACGGGAGAGGCCACAACAGTGAGGCCCACGTACCGCAAAAAAAAAAAAAAAAAAAAAAAATTATTTCTGATCTTATATTTTTTTACTTAATATGACCATTTATGAAAAAGGTGCTTTAAAGTCTAATACAATGTATTTCTAATGTACTTGCTTTAAATAATTTAATGATATTTTGTTTGGATATATGTTTATAACATATTCTCTTGGTATATTACATGCCTAGTGCTTAAAATGGTGTCTGGTATATATTAGGTGTCTATATATTTTTACTGAATATATGAATAAATGGGTGAGATATCCAGAAATTATCTATTTCTAAATCTTAAAATACATTGGGTTTCTTTTGTATTCTCTTTTTTTTTTTTTGCGGTACGCGGGCCTCTCACTGTTGTGGCCTCTCCCGCTGCGGAGCACAGGCTCTGGACGCACAGGCTCTGGACGCACAGGCTCAGCGGCCATGGCTCACGGGCCCAGCCGCTCCGCGGCATGTGGGATCTTCCTGGACCGGGACACGAACCCGCGTCCCCTGCATCGGCAGGCAGACTCTCAACCACTGCGCCACCAGGGAAGCCCTGTAGTCTCTTCTATTTGGAGATTTGTTTAGAAGATTTTGACCTGAGGGAAAAATATGGGGCTAGGTATTCTGAAGGGCGCGTGGGTTCAACTCTTCCACAGTCCCTTAGTTAAAAACTTTGCCAACTCAAAACTTTGTAGGCTAATCTTACTCCTACTTCTTACTGCCACTGATCTTGGCATCTTGGTCTGCTCAGAACACTCATATTTGTTTGTCTTCAGCTTTTCCAGCAGTCTTGTTTCATCTGCTTTATATTTTCCAAAAAGTTCCCGATATTCTTGACTGTTGGTGGCATCCTTCTTGAGTGAAATCCATCAATCAGCTTGAATCAGAAATTCTATTGAATCCTTATGATCTGTGCATTTACGTTTTCCTTCACATTAGGTGATGTTTTCTTCTATTATCTTTGAAAAGTTTATTCTATATGTTCTATTCAAGAAGAAAACGAGCTGCATATTTCAACTCCTCTATTTTCCATATAGATTATTTATTCTCACTTTAATCTCTTCCTTTTTTCTGCATTTTGACTTTTTCTCAAGTCTTTGGCACCGAATCTGACACCCATTCACTTTTCTCTTGTATTTTTTCTGCTATTTTCTGAAGGTTTAAAATGTTGCTCTTGCATTACTTATTCACATAGCGATGATTTTTCTAAAGTGCAAACCTGCTCATGATACTTCTTGGCCTAACATCCTTTAATGTCCCCTAGGTCCTCTGGATCACGTCTGACACGTCTACAGACACATCTCTCCACCCTACCAGCTCCTAACACAATCCTGGTCGGGAGGAGGCCCTTACTGAGGAGATGTTTGAGGCACTGAGGAAAGAATTTCATCTTGGGATATTGAAATGAAGAGGCATTCAGGGG
Source organism: Globicephala melas (assembly GCF_963455315.2). NCBI lineage: Eukaryota > Metazoa > Chordata > Mammalia > Artiodactyla > Delphinidae > Globicephala > Globicephala melas. The sequence goes on from NC_083325.1 coordinate 38,988,115, forward strand.
TCTGTCCAGTTGTCCCAAGGGCATAATGGCATTTCTCAGGACCTCTAGCCTGGGTGATGCGTGACACCCATTTTGTAAGCCCACTAGGGCCCTTCCTCACCCTCCAAAACTCTAGGGAGGGTATTTGAGAGATGGGCCTTAAGAGCGAGCTTGTGAGACTTCACCATGCGGCTGTGAGTGAAGGACAATGAAGAGAAGATGGGCACTATGCTATTGGGGGTAGAGATAAGATCCCACAAGCTGTGGGATGTGGCTCTGGCAGGTTACATTTTCTAAAGCTGGCCTCACCAATATATATCACATGTTCTCCTTACAATGTGACTTGCCACTCCTCCACTGAGAGATGGGGCCTATGTTCCCAACCCTTGAAACTGAGTGGGCTTTTGTAACCAGTAGTTTGGTGGAATGATGCTGTGTGACTTCTAAGGCTAGATCATAAAAGGCAAAGCAGCTTCCCTCTGCCTGCCTCTTGGGACATATGCCTTAGGAACCCTGAGCTGCTATATATGAAGTCCTACCACACCAAAGCTGCTGTGCTGGAGATATGCTCTAACCACACAGAGTTAGAGGGGATGGTTGAGGAGCCCCAAGTGTTCCAAAATCCAGTTGTTGGAGTCTCCCCAGCCTAGGCACCAGGGATTTGAGTGAAGAAGCTTTTGAGGTAACTCCAATCCCAACCAATCAGACTTAAACCTCATAAGAGACCTTGAGCAGAACTGAGTCTGCTGAGTTGCTCTGAAATTCTTGACACAGACATTATGAGAGATAAAAATGGTTATTACTGTTCTAAGCTGTTAAGTTTTGGTGATTTGTTACATGACCGTAGCACATGGGAAAGGGAGCCTAAAACATTTACCAAAATTGACCATAACCTGGGCATAAATTAAACCAAATAATATTTGGGATTTTTTTTTTTAGCCATTTGGGGGTAACTGCAATTTAGTCTTAAAATAAGAACCTAGCAAATACCTTAACAATTGCGTATAACTAGGTTGAGTTTATTCCAGCAGTGCAAGGTTGGTTAACATTAAAACGTTAATCAGTGTAATTAACTATGTTTACAGAATAAAGGCAAAGTATTGTTAACTTAATAGAGAAAAAAGGGCATTTGGTAAAATTCTACATATATTCATGACTGAAAAAAAAGGTCTAGTGCCAATGGATAGAAAGAATCTTCCCTAATATGTTAAGTGATTCTCCAAATATCTATTGCAAATATTGTATTAAAGAGTAAAATATCAAAACCTTTCCCCCTGAAATTGGGAACAAGAGAAGGATATACACTATCACCATTTCTATTTAATATTGTCCTAGACAGTACAAAAGGCAAGAAACAAAGTAAAAGGTATAAGGCTTTGTAACAGGAGGAAAAAACTGTCATTATATATAACTGACATACTTGTATATGTAGAAAATTCATAAATAATCTACCAATAAATTATTAGAATGAAAACAATTTAAAAAGTTAAAACATTGCAAATTATAGAGAAGTGAGAGTCTAGAGAGGTTGATGGATACAAGTTTAATCTACTATAATCAATTGAATTTCTATATACCATCAACAATCAGAAAATGATAGTTTTAAAATAGCATTAAAATAGCATCAAAAAACTCAAAACACGTGAAGTAGGGAAAATAGGTAACCTTACAGTTGAGAACACTGGCAGATACTACCTCAACCAAGTGGGCAAAATTAACATGACCAGCAAAGGGAAAAATGGACATTATGTACCTCTTGATATGGTGCACAAAGAGAGAGACAAAGTTACTTTCATTGTTTTTTCTTCCCCAAATGCATAACCTGCAGCCAACCATGAGGGAATATCAGACAAAACCAAATCAGGGATGTTGTACAAAAAATAACTGTCCTGTATTCTTAAACATTTCCAAACAAAGAAAGACTCAGGAAATGTTCCAGATTAAGGAAGATTAAAGAGACATAACAAATAAATGTAATATGTGATTCTGGATTGGACGTTGGACCAGAAAAACCAAAAACCAAAAACCAAACACACCACATCACTTATTTTCTCTTTTGCTACAGGGGATGTTATTGAAGGCATTAATGAAATTTAAATAATGCATGCAGATTAGAGAATAGTATTATATCAATGTTCATTTCCTGATTTTGATATGTGTATTGTGGTTATGTAAGAGAATATCATTGCTTTTACAAAATACAGATTGAAATATTTAGAGGTAAAATGAAATCATGGCTACAATTTACTCTCAAATGTATAAATGGAGGAAAACAACACATTCATGGACTAGAATATAATTCTCCTTAAATTGATCTAAATATTCATGCAGCCTCAATAAAAATCTTAGCAAGCTTTCTGTTTGCTTGTTTTGGTGGGTTTTGACAAGCCAAGTTTGAAATTTATATGGAAATGCAAAGAGCCAAAAATAGTTAAGACAATTTTTAAAAAGAAGAATAAAGTAGAAGGACTTGCTACTGAGTAAAACTTATTACAAGTCTACAGTTATTAAGACAGCTTAGTATTGTGCAAGGACAGATACTAAGGTCTGTAGACCAATTGGACAGAATAGTGTGACCAGCAATAGACACACACAGAAACATTTGATTTATGGCAAAAGTGACACTTCAGAGCAGCGGGGAAAGATGATCTTTTCAATAAATAGTACTGGTACAACTGGATATCCAAACGGAAAAAAAAAATGAAACCTGACCTCTACATCACATCATATAGAAAATTAAACTCCAGGAAATTGCAGATTTGAATGTATGAAGCTTCTAAAAGCAATAGAGGAAATAATCTTCATAATCATGATGAAAAGAATTTCTTAAACAGGACACAAAGTTGCATTAACCATGAAGGAAAAGATTGATAAATTGGACCAAACCAACATTAATAACATCTGTTCATCAAAAGACACCGTTAAGAAAGTGAAAAGGCAAGCCGTAAGATATATATCCAGAATATATAAAGAACTCTTTCAAATCAATAAGACAAACACAGACAAGCTATTTAAAAAATGGGCAAAAGATTGGAACAGATTTCACAAAATGACTACTAATATATGAAAAAGTATTCAAAATCAATGAAATTAAAATGAAAACAACAATACATTCCTGCCAGAATGTACAGGAGTGTACTCCTGTACACTCCTGCCAGAATGACTAAGATTACAAAGACTGACACATAGCAATTATTGGTTAGGATGTGGAGCTAGTGGGAATCCTTATACATTGATGGTAGAGAGGTAAATTGGAATGACCATGTTGTAAAACTGCCAGTATATCCAGCTGAATATACACATACCCTAAGATCCAGCAATTTCACTTCTAAATATATGCCCTGCAGAAATGTGCACATACATATACCAAAAGACATGTACAGAAATATTATTCATATTAGCCTCAAATTGGATACAGTCAAAAGTAGAATGGATAAATAAACTATGGCATACTCATACAATTTAACACTGCTGGCAATAAGAATGAATGAACTGCAACATATTCAACTACATGGATGAATTTCCCAAACATACTGTTGAGCAAGATACAAAAGAACACATGTGGTACAGTTCCATTTACATGCAGTTCAAAACCAATCCTTAAATTTTTTTATTGAATTATAACTTAAGGAGAGAAAATGTACAGCATAATTTTTACATATGTAAACAGTTATGATAACCATCACCCAGATTGAGATATAGAACATTTTCAAGTTCCAGCGGTGTGTCCCCCTCCCAGATGACAGCTCCCAACATTAACCACTATTCTGACTATTTAGTTTTTTCATAGATTACCATTTCTTGACCAGATTGTTGGTTACATAGATGTGGTCACTTTTTATTATTTATCGATTTGTACATTTAGGATTTGTGCACTTTTCTGTATGTACCTTATACTTCAATAATAATTTTTTTTGAAATTAATGATTCTGTGACCTATGGCCCCTCAAATCCCTACAGGGACTGTAGAATCTTATTCTGGCGTGTTCTAAGCACTTGTTTCTTCTATTTCTGCTACTGTAGGCATATTTCATGAATTTATGACTATTATCATTTTATGAGTGTATTCAAACTAAAAACTCACATTAAAATAGGAAGGAGGAATAACATTTTAAAAATTACTGTGCTATAAAAATCATTGTTTCTCTGTGAGGAGAGATGATGAATATGTGCACTATTTTTTCTCCCTCAGCTTTCCTGGTCTTCTCAAGAACAACCTGAAAGACACTCTGATGAGGTGAAGGAGGGGGCTTGACAATATGCAAACAAAAGCTTCTTGTTGGGACCCAGTGTCTACCTGAACACTCTATAGCTCCGTCAGTCCCGTTGAGATTAAGGTATGGCTCCAAATCTGGCCTTCAGCATTAAAGTCTGACACTAATACCCCAAGGTAGAATCTCTCATTATGTCTACCAGTATTCTTTGCATTGAGTTCATTAGTTTCATGGCTGGGACTATATATAATTCTGTCTGCTGCTTTCTGAGAAAACTTATAGGAGGAGTGGATACCAATAATTATGGAAACATGGAGTTCTTTGTAGAAATTGACTTTTTGCTGTTTTTATCTCTTCCCCCACCTTCCTCGTGTTGCACAATCTTCCTATTAATATAATGTCCAACTGTTATGGCTAGTGTTAAAGGATATTATTTTTATATGAATTAGTTCTAATTTAATCTCCATGGCATAAAATTATCTCAAATTGAATTGATGGTTTAAAAAATAATCACTTTTAGGAAACAGTTTGGGACATTGTGTTTTGAATACTATTAGGTGAACATCAAGTAGAATTTTATGTTTGAAAAATTACAAGCAGTTAATTGCACTCAAATTATGACTCTCTCCTGAGGAAAGTACTTTGCAGACTAGAGTTATTAGTCTCACTTTGTAAATGAAAAAGCAAGCATTGAAGAAATTAAGTGTTCTGTGTTAATTTAGAGCCAGGAATGAGACTCAGGATTTCTGGTACCAAATCATCTGACCACAGGCAACTTTTAGAATTTAGCTGAAAGTACAAGAATTTGTCAAAATAACCTTGATAAATTAAAATGCAATATTAAAAGGGAATCTCTACCTTATATTCTTATTACTGTACCTTATATTCTTGGTCTCACCTGGTAACCCTTATCACCTAAGCTAGAAACTTGGGAGTCATTCTTGACTCCTGCCTCTCTCGTGTACAATTAGACTTTAAGCTCTGCCAGTTACTCTTTTTCTCTTTGAAATAATTTCAGGCTTTCAAGAATACTGCAAAGAATAGTTTTTCTTTGAACCACTTGAGCATAAATTGCTGACATGGTGCTGTAACACCCCACAAAAATCCCTGGAGATGCATCCAAGTTGTGTGTCAATAGTTTATTATCCTTCTTATCCCTTATCAGCTGGTAATCCCTATTCACCTAAGATAGAAACTTGAGAGTCATTCTTTTTTTCTTTTTTAATGAATGAATTAATTTATTTTTTGCTGCGTTGGGCCTTCGTTGCTGCGCGTGGGATTTCTCTAGTTGCAGCAATCAGGGGTTACTCCTAGTTGTGGTGCATGGGCTTCTCATTTTGGTGGCTTCTCTTGTTGCGGAGTGCTGGCTCTAGGTGCATGGGCTCAGTAGTTGTGGCACGCAGGCTCGTAGTTGTGGCACACAGGCTTTAGAGTGCAGGCTCAGTAGTTGTGGTGCACGGGCTTAGCTGCTCCTCGGCATGCGGGACCTTCCCAGACCAGGGCTCCATCCAGGAGCCCACCCAGACTTGTCTCATTAGAACAAAAGACATTCCTATCACCCAGAAAATTATCAATACAAATGTCTTAGGAGCTCTGGGTCAGGAATAGGAATGAAAGACTGACTGTTAGAGCAAACAATTTTCCTAGCACCCTTATTTACAAGGATTTTAGGAGCTCTGTGTCAGGAACCAGGAACCAGGGGCAGAGACCAATATATATTTATTATTATTTCACAAGGACTACTTACCAAGGTGTCGACTCTGTGTAGGTACCAAGCGTGTTTAATAGCAAGCTTTGTTTCCACTCCTAGACCTGCAGGGGCCATGGGAGGGAGTAGGGGAGTCGCAGGAACCCAGAGACAGAGCTGTATGGACATGGTAGTGTTCAGCTGTATGGACATGGTCACCTGAGAGGAGCAGAGACACCCCAACCTTGCTCTCCTGCCCCTCCATCTCTGCTGGTGTCCCCCACCCCTACCCCCAACCTTTGCCTGAACTCAACTGGAAGCCAGAGGGCAACACAACCTGGTGATGCAGTCCTGGGCACAGAGCACGGTGGGGAAGGTGGAGAGAGGACCAGTAGGGCAAACAGAAGACATCTGCACAGCAGATAACACAAAGTACCCTTGAAAATCCTTTAAATCCACCCTCAGCCCCTCCGCCACTTAGTGTTAAGGTTTTACATGAGAAACTTTAAATAAGTGACTTATCTAAAGTGATGGCAAATGCTAAAATCTTTCCTTTATTCCCTTGCCTCTGAGAGGACTGCTCTGTCTCAGCCGTTCAACCATGGCTGTTTGGCCTAAGTGGTGGGGAATTCTATAATGTAGATTAGCAAAACGTCAGACATCACAAACTCAAATGCCTTAGGGGGCCAGGCAGGTGAAGAAAATCAGACCAAATAAGACATCAATGGATGCAGTTGCAGGCAGCCAGTGAGTGATCTCGGGCTTCGTTTCTTAATGCTATCTCCTTTCATCAGCCTTCAGTTAATGGTGATGAGCAACTACAGTGTTGACTACTCACGTCTGGATACAGAATGAGATTCATAGAAAGCAGTTTCCCCGGTGCCCTTCCAAAAGACCGACTCCCCAATAATGGTGGGCAGAAGGCTAGGAGCACTTCTCCTCAGGAGGCCTACCAGAGGCAAGCACTGTTCTAAATGCTTCACCTGAATTACCTCCTTTAACCCCTTCCACATCCCTACCAGATAAGAATTATTATGATCACGACTGTACAGGTGAGGAAACTGAGGCACAGAAATTTTAAGGAAGGACCAGGTGACCTGCTACATCTCTTCAGCTGTGCATTCTAGGCAGGACTGCCTAGCTGGTAAGAACCAAGGGGATTATATATTAATTTTTGAATCTTATTTGAATCTAACTTGGTTTAAAAAGTGATTTGAGGGGCTTCCCTGGTGGCACAGTGGTTGAGAATCTGCCTGCTAAGGCAGGGGACACGGGTTCGAGCCCTGGTCTGGGAGGATCCCACATGCCGCGGAACAACTAGGCCCGTGAGCCACAACTACTGAGCCTGTGCGTCTGGAGCCTGTGCTCCGCAACAAGAGAGGCCGTGATAGTGAGAAGCTTGCGTACCGCGATGAAGAGTGGCCCCCGCTCGCCGCAACTAGAGAAAGCTCTCGCACAGAAACAAAGACCCAACACAGCCAAAAATAAATTAATTAATTAATAAACTCCTACCCCCAACATCTTCTTAAAAAAAAAATGATTTGAGGTGTCTAGAATATTTCACCTTTCAAATACATTACGAATCATATCATTAAGGAAATAGTAAACCTAGAAAATAATAAAGTTTACTTTGAGAGGGGCCAGATATTTGTGTGGCCACAATCCTGGCTGCAATAACCTCCTGGGGTGGGAAGTCATAGTAGCCTCTCTTCACTTGTTTGGACACCTGCCTGGGCCTCTTGGGACCTGTGGGTTTCCAGGTGTTACATGTACACTTTGCATTCCAGACATGTTCCTTTGGAACAGACAAACGGCGGGGAGAGGTGGGCTTTCCTTGGCCACTTTAACCCACCACCTGCAGCTCCTCTGTATTGGACAACTTATGAGTGTTTGATCTCAACAATCACTTCCAAGATACATCAACATAAGACAAACCTTTATTTGCAAACATCTAGCACTACGCTGAATATGAGAGGTGGGAAGGGACCTTGTTCCTGATCTTAGGGGGAAAGCACTCATTCCTTTACCATGAACAATAATGTTAGCTCTGGGTTTTTTGCAGATGCTCTTACAAAGTTGAGGCATTTCCCCTCTATTCCTATTTTTATCATAAATGGGTACTGAATTTTGTCAAATGGATTTTTTCTGCATCAATTAATCTGATCATGTAATTTTTTATTCTTTAGCTTGTTGACAGGTGGTTTACATTGATTGTTTTTAAAATGTTGAACTAGTCTTGAATACCTGGAATAAATTCCACTTGGTCATGGTATTTAATTCTTTTTTATATATTGTTGGGTTGGATTTGTTAATATTTTGTTGAGGATTTTTGCATCTAAGGTCATGAGAGACATTGGTCTGTAGTTTCTTTTTTGCACTATCTTTGCCTGGTTTTGGTATCAGGGTAATATTAGGTCCATAAAATGAATTAGGAAATGTCCTCTTCTATTTTCTGGAAGAGATTCTGTAGAGTTGGTGTTAACTCTTATGTAATTGTTTGGGAGAATTCTCCAGTGAAGCCATCTAGGCCTGGAGATTTCTTTTTTGGGAGTTATAGAATTTTGAATTCAATCTCCCTAATAGTTATAGGGCTATTCAAATGAACTAGTTGATATTGGCTAAGTTATGGTAGTTTGTGTTCCTCAAGGAATTAGTTCTTCATCTAAGTTGTCATATTTAGGTGTTCAGAGTTTTTTGTTTTGTTTGTTTTTAGTATTCCCTCATTATCCTTTTGATGTCTTCAGGGTCTGTAGTGATATCACTTGTTTCATTCTGTTATGTTTTTTTAATTAACAGCTTTGTTGAGGAGTAATTGATATACAAAAAACTGCACAACTTTAATGTATGTAATTTGGTAAGTTTGGACCTACACATACACCCATGAAACCATCATCACGATCAAGGTAATAAACATAGCCATCACCTCCAAAAGTTTCCTTGTGCTCCCTGTCTTTTTTGTGGTAAGAACACAATATGAGATCTACACTTTCAACACGTTTTTAAAGTGCACAATACAGTATTGTTAACTGTAGGCACTGTGTTATACAGCAGATCTCTAGAACTTAGGACTCGTCTTGCATAACTGAAACTTTATGCCCATTGAACAACAACTCCCCCCCATTCCCCGCCCTCTGCCCCACTCCACCCTAGCCTCTGGCAACCACTATTCTACTATCTGCTTCTTTGAGTTTGACTATTTTAGATACCTCACAGAAGCAGAATCATGCAGTATTTGTACTTCTGTGACTAGCTCATTTCACTTAAAGCAATGTCCTCCAAGTTCATCCATGTTGTCACATATGTCAAGATTTCCTTCCTTTTTTAAGGTTGAATTATATTCCTTTGTATGGATGTACCATATTTTCTCTACTCATTCATCTGTCAATGGACATTTAGGTTATTTCCATATCTTGGCTATTGTGAATAATGCTGCAATGAACATGGGGGTGCAAACAGCTCTTCAAGATCCTGATTTCCAAAAAATATATTTATCCAAAAGAATTAAAATGAGAAAGAATTGAAATATTTTGTCGTTTCACTGACTCTTTGCTCTGTTCTCTCCATTCTGCTATTTGTTTTATTGGTTAATATCTTTAAAATATATTTTTCCTGGGCTTCCCTGGTGGCGCAGTGGTTAGGAATCCGCCTGCCCGTGCAGGGCACACGGGTTTGAGCCCTGGTCCGGGAAGATCCCACAGGCCGTGGGGCAACTAGGCCTGTGCGCCACAACTGCTGAGCCTGTGCTCTAGATCCCGTGAGCCACAGCTACTGAGCCCGCATGCCTAGAGCCTGTGCTCCACAACAAGAAAGGCCACCGCAATGAGAAGCCCACGTACCGCAACAAAGAGTGGACCCCGCTCTCTGCAACTGGAGAAAGCCGCGTACAGCAACGAAGAACCAAAGTAGCCAAAAATAAATAAATAAATTTGAAAAAATATATTTTTTTCTTAAACTGTATTTTTTCCCTTTTATTAAAATTGAAATTTAGTTGATGAACAATTTATGTTAGTTTCAGGTGTACTACATAGTGATTTGTCCTTTGCATACATTATGAAATGATGACCACGGTAAGTCTCATAACCATCTGTCTCCATACAAAGTTATTACAATATTATTGACCACATTCCCAATGCTGTATATTACATCCTTGTGGTTTATTTATTCTATAACTGGAGGTTTGTACCTCTTAATCCCCATCACCTATTTCCTCACCCACCCCAACCTCCTCCCTGCTGGCAACCACCTATTTGTTCTCTGTACCTGAGTCTGTTTTCATTTGTTTTGTTTGTGTTTTTGTTATTTAGATTTCACATATAAGTGATATCATACAGTATTTGTCTTTCTTTGACTTATTTCACTTAGCATAATAACCTCTAGATCCATCCATATTGTTCCAAATGGCAAGAGGCAAGATTTCACTTTTTTATGGCCGAGTAATATTCCAGTGTGTGTGTGTGTGTGTGTGTGTGTGTGTGTGTGTGTGTGTGTGTGTGTACATACATCTTCTTAATCCATTCATCTTTTGATGGACACTAGGTTGCTTCCATATCTTGGCTATTGTAAATAACACTGCAATGAACACTGGGGTGCATATATCTTTTCTAATCAGTGATTTTGTTTAGGTAAATACCCAGAAGTGAAATTGCTGGATCATATGGTAGTTCTATTTTTTAATTGTGATAGGAATCGTCACACTGTTTTCCACAGTGGCTGCACCAATTTACAATCCCACCAACAGAGCATGAGTGTTCCCTTTTTGGAAGTTTGCATCTTTTCAAAGAATCAACTTTTGGGTTTATTGATCCTTCCTATCATTTCTTTCTTCCTTCTATTTCTTTAATTTTTTCTCTTAACCTTATCAGCATCTTCTTTCTAAGTTTTTTGGGCCCATTCTGTTGCTACTTTCAACTTAAGTATTTAGATGATTAATTTTTAGTCTTTCTTCTTTTCTAACATAAGCATTTAAGACTACAAATTTTCCTTAAGTATCACTTTTGCTGCATCTCACAAGTTTTGTCATGTTGTATTTTTGTCATCATTCAGTTCTAAGCATGTTTTTAAAAAAATTCTGTTATGACTTCTCCTTTGACCCATCGATTGTTTAAAAAAATGTTCTGAAATTTCCAAATGTAAGGGGACTTTTTTTTTTTGGTAATTGAGTCTTATTTAATTGCATTGTGGGCAGAGTTTGTTCTGTATGATTGATACCTATTCTTTCTATTTGTTGAGACTGCTTTATACTATCAGCAATTCTCAAGTATAGTCTGCAGATCCCTGGGGATTCCCAAGACCGTTTTGGGAGAACTACGAAGTCAAAACTATTTTCATAACAATAGTGGGACATTATTTGTTTTTTTTCACTGTGCTGCTATTTGCACATGGTGAGTACAACTGCTGGTGCCCTAGCATGAACCCAGGCGGTGGCATCAAACTGTACTAGCAGTCATTTTATTCTTCACCACCATAAAGCTGGTTTCACTTAAGAATGTCCTTGACGAAGCATTAAAAAATTATACTTTTAGTAAGTCTTGAACCTTGAGAACACATCTTTTTTTTTATTATTCTGTTTGACACAATGGAAAGTACACATAAAGCATTTTTGCTGTATTCCAAAATACGATGGTTTTCCCATGGAAAAGCACTTGTGCGAATACGTTGAAAGCAGAATCAGCTTTTCTTTTTTTTTTTTATAAAACTGGAGAGAACAACTGACAAACTTTGGTTCTTCAGACTTGGGTATATGGCAGATATTTTCTTGCAAATGGTCATAGTAAGTCTGCCACTTTGAGGAAAAATGATTATAGTCGGTGATAACATTTGAGCTTCAAGGGAAAATTCAAATTTAGGAATTTGAATTTACAGTGGTATCCACCACTGTAAAGTTGACAGCTTCCTCATACATAAGAACTTTTCTAATGAGATTGGTGGTGATATAAAGTGTGATTTTTAACAATACACATTGTATAATGAAATGTGTCAACCTTTGGAAGGTACCTATACCTCAGTGAACCTTTTTTTTTCTAAATGATCAATGAATGATGTCCACAATTATGCATGAATGAAAGATTGACTCAAAGTGCAAAATAGACTGATGGATTTTCATGTAGCAGGGTGTGTAAAGTTCACTGATAGGGTTTCAGATTCCACAGTCAAGTAACCTTTAAGAAATCATCATTTGTTGAATTCGGGTGTAGTATCAGAGAAGAACATTCACAATGATTTGAAAAGGCTGTTAAAATACTCCTCCCTTTTCTAGCTACATGTCCATGTGTCAATGCCTTCCAGCCAAACACCGCCAAGAACAGAGCAGTAATTGAACAAGGTGGGTTTATTCTTCATTGCAGGGAAGGAGAATATACACCAGCAGGGATTGTCTACCATCTTGGTAAGATAGTTTTAGAAAAAACATAGGATTTGGGTTTGGTTAGGTGATAATGGGGGGAGGGTTTAGGAAAGCAGAGCTTTGTTCTGTATTGTATACTGTCAGGATGTGGTGGTAATTCTATGATTAGGGTCCTTAATAAATCTTATCTATAGGAAGGTATAATGGATTGAATGGTGACCCCTCAAAAGATATGTTCACATCCTTACCCCATAACATGTGAATGTTAGTTATCTGGAAAAAAAAAAAAAAGTCTTTGCAGACAATTGTGATTAAGTTGAAGATCTACAGATGAGATCATCCTGGATTTACCTGGGCGGGTGCTAACTCCATGAGTTAGTGTACTCCATGTAAGTACACTTACAGAGAAAGGCAGAGGAACATTTGAGGCGGACACAAAGAAAAGGTCATGGGAGAGCAGAAGCAGACACTGGAGTGATGTGACCACAGGCCAAGGAACTCCTGGAGCCCTCCAGAAGCTGGAAGAGATGAGGAAGGATTCTCCCCTAGAGCCTTTAGATGAAGTGTGGCCCTGCCGACACCTTGCCTTCTCACTCTGACTCCAGAACTGGGAGAGAATAAAGTTCTGTTGTTTCAAGTCACCAGGTTTGTGGTATTTCTTTCAGTAGCCACAGGAAACTAACACAGAAGGGTCGACTGGAGCAATGCTGTAGTTGGTAAAGAAGAAGTGGTTACCCAGCCAGAATAGGGAGATGTTTGGCTACTTGCGTGGCTTAGACAAGTTCATGGTCTTGTTTACGTTTTGGTTCATCATGGTCACAGAGTGGCTCTGTCTGAGGGGATGTTCTGTGACCTTGACCACCAAGGCCAGCTGTGACTGCCAGGCCAGCTCCCAGCAACACCAACTCCTGCTGGATCTCAGGGGCTGCTTTTCTCATTCTTATGGGTGAGACTGGACTTCATAGACTTCAACCAAAACAAACTATCACAACAGATGCTCCTGGGAAAATCCAGCTGTTTTCTTTTCTTTTCTTTATTTTTTTGCGGTACGCGGGCCTCTCACTGCTGTGGCCTCTCCCATTGTGGAGCACAGGCTCTGGACGCGCAGGCTCAGCGGCCATGGCTCACGGGCCTAGCCGCTCCGTGGCATGTGGGATCCTCCCGGACCGGGGCACGAACCCGTGTCCCCTGCATCGGCAGGCGGACTCTCAACCACTGCGCCACCAGGGAAGCCCCAGCTGTTTTCTATTAAGCCAGGCATTAAAGAAATTTGCCAAAATGAAACAATGCCATTTTTCTCACTAATGAACAAAGCAATTTTTCATAAAAATGTTATTTATGTTAACATACAATGTTATTATTATTGTTAATTTAAATAAATATTTGTATTTATTAAGTTAATAAACACATAAATCATCTTTCAGTTTTAAACATTTTTTTTTTTTTTTTGCGGTACGCGGGCCTCTCACTGCTGTGGCCTCTCCTGTTGCAGAGCACAGGCTCCGGACGCGCAGGCTCAGCATCCATGGCTCACGGGCCCAGCCGCTCCGCGGCATGTGGGATTTTCCCAGAACGGGGCACGAACCCGTGTGCCCTGTATCGGCAGGCGGACTCTCAACCACTGCGCCACCAGGGAAGCCCCATCTTTCAGTTTTAATTTCTAATGTAGTAAATATCAGTAAATATAACTTCCATGAACTAAAGGTTTTTGGAGTCTTCAGTAATTTTTAATAGTATAAAGAGGTCCTGAGACCAAAACTGTTGAGAATCACTGGCCTAGTACATTGGCGATTTTGGTAAATATACCATATATACTGTCTAACTGTTGGGATCAGGGTTTCATGCATGCCCACTAAATCAAACTTGCTAAGTGTTCTCAGCATGTATTTCTTTACTAAGTTTTGGAATGCCTAACTTATCAATAATTTGGAGAGGTAAATTGAAATTTCCCACTTTGATGATTAATTTGTCAATTTCTCCCTGTAGTTCTATCAATTTTTACTTTACATACTTTAAAGACATCTGATTAAGGCAGACTATCTGGCTTACTAGCTGTGTGATCTAGGGCAATTTACTTATTTCTTCTGGGCTTTATTTCTCACTTTTGTAATATGCAGATAATAATGGTACTGCCTCATACAGTTGTTGTCAATAAATATTTGCTAATGATATCTTCACTAGCAGTGATTAGTGTAGGAACAGAAAAGGACAACAGATGGATTTATTCCGTTGTGATTTTGGCTGGGGGAAAAGTTGGGGAAGAAATATAAGTGGATAAGTATAGTAAGGTGGAAAATAACAGTGGGCGTGTAGGCTGGATAGGAAGTGACAAGCCTGAGCTATAGGGAGAAAATGCAGTGGACATCTTAATGAGAATGAAGGATGCATATGGTGAGAAGGGGTACTGAGTGAGCTGGGGAGACAATTACTAGTGTAAATTTGAGGTCCAGGGGAAGGTCCCAGGTGTGGGTGGTATAAAGAGGCTAGTATGATGGACTGGTTATTTACATGGTTGCTGAAGCCACGCAAAATGGGTGGCGCTGGATGGAAATGAGACCCCAAAGTCTTCCATACAGCCTTGACCAGTAGATGAACAGGTGACAGTGGAACAACAGGATGTCACAGATCTCAAAGCAGAAGTGATGCTTTGAGAGTGGCACTGACAGCTGAGTGAATGCCAGCCCTGCCTGTGGTCCTGGGGACTTCAGAAAACCAGACCTTCGCTAGAGGCAGGTGCAGGGTAACCAGTCCTCCGGGAGAGCCAGCTTTCATGGCAAGGGGATGGAGGCACTTCCTGGGATAAGGGGGAGTTGACAATGTTGGGGAGTGCGTTTCCTGTGGAACAGGGTATAGTATAAAGCTTGGTGGAGAAAGCAGTGGGCCAGGGGTCAAACGAGAGAAAACACAAGAACTTTCCATCTTGAGCCATGACCGAGGATGAGAAATGTGTGAGGCATCGTGGGATTGGCCAGGTACAGGTTCCAAAGATTATCTTAGACAATGAGTCCAAGGATAGGGCCCAAGACAGTGTCAGTTTCTTAATGATCTAGACAAGGAGGTGGGCAAGGAGGGGTAGTTATGGACAGATCAGTAAGAAAGAGGACTTTCTTTTTTAAAATTTTTTAAAAATAAATTTATTTATTTATTTTTGGCTGTGTTGGGTTTCTGCTGCTGCTGCGTGGGCTTTTCTCTAGTTGTGGCGAGCGGGGGCTACTCTTCTTCGCGGTGCTCAGGCTTCTCATTGTGGTGGCTTCTCTTGTTGCAGAGCATGGGCTCTAGGTGCACGGGCTTCAGTAGTTGTGGCACGTGGGCTCAGTAGTTGTGGCTCACGGGCTCTAGAGTGCAGGCTCAGTAGTTGTGATGCATGGGCTTAGTTGCTCCGCGGCATGTGGGATCTTCCCAGACCAGGGCTTGAACCCGTGTCTCCTGCATTGGCAGGCAGATTCTTAACCACTGTGCCACCAGGGAAGCCCGTCTTTTTAAAAATTTTTTTATTGGAGTATAGTTGCTTTACCATATCGTGTTAGTTTATACTGTACAGCAAAGTGAATCAGCTATATGTATACATATATCCCCACTTTTTTGGATTTCCTTCTCATTTAGGTCATCACAGAGCATCGAGTAGAGTTCCCTGTACATTCTCATTAGTTATCTATTTTATACATAATACCAATAGTGTATATATGTCAATCCCAATCTCCCAGTTCATCCCACCCCCCGCTTTCCCCCTTGGTATCCATACGTTTGTTCTCTATGTCTGTGTCTCTATTTCTGCTTTGTAAATAAGATCATCTATACCAATTTTTTCAGATTCCACATATATGCATTAATGTACGATATTTGTTTTTCTCAGAAAGAGGACTTTCTAAATGAGTTGGTGCTTAGCTGTAGTGTAGTCTGTCCCACGGGGTAGTGAATTCCTCATTATAACTTTTTTGGGTTGTTTTAAAAGAAGTTGGGTGGATGGTCATCTTTCAGGGAAGCTGAAAGGAGGGTTGGGCTGCAGGACTTCCAAAATTCTATGGGAAAAAAAAAACCCTTAGGGCTTCCCTGCTGGCGCAGTGGTTGAGAGTCCGCCTGCCGATGCAGGGGACACGGGTTCGTGCCCCGGTCCGGGAAGATCCCACATGCCGCGGAGCGGCTGGGCCCATGAGCCGGAGCCTGTGCTCCGCAAGGGGAGAGGCCACAGCAGTGAGAGGCCCGCGTACCGCAAAAAAAAAAAAAACCTTAGAACTTGAGTGTAGTATTTGGCTATGTCTCCCTCTAGTGGCCATCCTGCAGAATTAACAAAAATGAACTCTAAAAATCTCAAACTGAAAGTTTAGCACTTGTGGCTTTCAGAATACCCTAAATTCCATTTTATGTCAATTCTGCATGAAATCCAGATAGTCATCTGTGCACTTATTGTTTGAATAACAATCGTTATTTTTCTAAATCAAGAAGATATCATAGGCTAGTAGATTTCTGTGCCAGGCACATAAGATCTAGGGATGGAGCATAAGACAAACTAGATCCCCTGCCTTCATGGGGCTTACATTCTAGTGTGGGTAAACGACCATCAGTAACAAGTAAATAAAAAAGTTGCAGCCTCTGATTAGTGCTGTGCAGGAAGTCAACAGAGTGCTATGAATGGGACTAAGGAGGATGACTTACTTTGGATAGAGTGGTTAGGGAAGACCTCATCATTAAGATGAGAAGAGGGAGAAGCATGTTCTGGGCAGGTAAAAAAAAATAAGCACAAAAGCCCAGAGATGGAAAAGAGTTTGGCATTTCTAGCTGCTAACAGAAGATTGGCACAACTAGAACAAAATTGACAGGTGGCATAAGGCATCGGTTGTGGTTGGAGATGATGGTAGGGACCACATCATGCCAGCCCTTGTCGGCCTGGCATGGGAAACCTCAAAAGCCATGGAAAGTTTGCTAACGACAACTTTCATCCTATCTTAACAGGCTGCACCTATTTAAAAATTAATTTTCTTGAAATTATCTAGATCTATACTTAGCTTCTAAACCAATGGAAGAACTATATATTTTTTTGGCCACGCCACACAGCTTATGGGATTTTAGTTCCCTGACCAGGGATTGAACCCGGGGCCCCAGCAGTGAGAGTGCTGAGTCCTAACCACTGGACTGCTGGGGAATTCCCTGGAAGAACTATTTTAAAATGTGAATTTGCTTTCATGTTGACTGATTTGTGCATGAGAGCAAATCTATGGCTCATGAGACCATAGATTTCCTTGGCACTAAACCTTCTTTCTGTGTGGGCATTTGGTAGTGAATTGAAACAGAATGTTGAATTGGAAACAGCAGGTTCTGTGTTGAAAAATATTTCCACTTACATTGGCTACTGTACTATTGAAGGAAGTGAACATCACGTTCAAGGCACTTACCTCCTCCTGAGCAGGAATTGGAGACAGCTTTCTCTTTTCATGAAGATGACTTCTGTATTTGAATTACCTCATTCAAAAAGAAGACTTACTGGAATTAGCCAAGCCCCAAACTGATTGTTCTTCTTCTGCAATGTGAAAAACTTAATGTCATTTATACTTTGTCAAGGAATTTCAGGAGAGAGTTAAAAATCTAAAACTCAGTGTAGAATAGTCAGCCTTTTTTGATCTAACTATTTCTTGCTTTAGAGGTGCTGTGAGAAATGAGAATGGTAAATGCTAGATAAAGGCAACACTGTTAAGTGTATAAAAAGGAAAACATTCAGTGTGACGCCATGGTTGGCTGATGGTAAGCACATAGCTAGCGGACACCCTGCGCTGTGCTATGTGTAGACAGCTGCGTGGTTGTGCTGAGAAGCTTGCCTTACCTACCTGTGTATCAGCACCCTGAGCTAGAGAGGTGACAGTCTCACAAGAGGATGAGGGGCAAGCTCACTGCATCAGATAATGCAAGAGACGTGAATATGTTAGTTTTCCCATCAAAAGTACAACGTTAGATTGGTTCAAAACAGGCAGCTGCAAGAATGGTACTTGGCCAGAAGAAGGAAGGGAAGACGGAGAGAAGAGACATATGACTGTATCATCAAAGGTGATGTGACACAAACAAAAGAATATCAGGGTTATCTATCTCCACCACCACCCAAAATACCACCCAGAATTTAGGGAGTGGGAGCAATGGGGATATTCAGATTCCAACCAGGATTAAATTTTTTCTTGTTGTTGTAAATTAAATCACATTCTAAAAACTATTACTCTAAGCATAGTTTGGAAGATTTGAATCATGTATATGACACCTTTGAAAGTGAATATTGCCACATGCTTTTAATGCCCAAGTTTGTACTTTTATATATAATCAAGATGGTGCTAAGCGATGACATTTAACTGTTTTGTTTATATTTATAGGATTATTTTATTGTTTTCCATAAAGCACATGATTAACTTAAATTTGCATTTTGTTACCTACTCCAACTAAAACCATGCAGTCTGTTGCTCAGTCAGCTCTTGGCCACATTTATTCCTGGGATACAAGATGGCTCAACTGACCTACTGGAAGTAAAGCTTCTGTATGTCAGAGAAAGTACACTTACTCAATAAGACCAAGACCCGGTCAGCAACACAGAAGTTGTGTACATCATATTGTCTACACCCCAAACTTAAGTAATAAGTGCATGGTTACAGCACCAAAAGCCACGAGATTTGGTCAACATGCTGAGTTAGCATCAGCTATGCTTATGTGATAGGTCAAGTTGAAAATAAATGCTGCATAAGGAGCAGACAGAGTTTTGGGGGGAGAAAATCAGGTCCCAAAGCTGTTTTTTTCTGCCTAGAATGTTCTACACCTGCCACTTCATGTGGTTTCTAGTTTCTCAACTTAAATGTCACTTTTTCAAAAGGATAAATAAGGACTAATATCCATAAAAGAATCAAAAGAAGCAGAAATAAAAACAGTTCTTGAAAGCTGGGACAACTCTAGATCAGAAAATATTAGAGAACTAGTAAATTGAAAAAGTGTGCTGAGGAATTCACCCAGCATCCAATATAAAGAAAAATATGAACAATCAGTTAAAGATGTGAAGGAAATATTTTGGAGGTTTCAGGCATATCTAATAGGAGTTCTAAAAGAAAAGAATGGAGGGAATTATGGAGAAGCAATATTTGATGAGATAATAATAATTTAAAATTTTCTAGAATTGAAGGAAGATGTATATTCTCAAACAAAAGTGCATTCCAAATACCTAGCAGTATATATAGAAATAAATTCACACAGAAGGCACATTGTGGTGACACTGCATCACAGATAAAGAGAAAATTTTTAAAGCAGCCAGAGAAAAAAGACTTATTATCCACAAAGGAACGGTAATTAAATGGACAGTTGTTTTCTAATCAATAATGATAGATGTCAGAAGACAAAGGAGCAAAATTATGAAAGTGTTGAGGAAGAATAACCATCAACGTAGAATTTTATACCCAGTTAAACTATTCCTCAAAAAAAAAAGGAGAATAAAATTTGCCATAGATTCTCATTGAAGAGACTATTAAGGATATTTTCCATCCAGAAGAAAACCAAACCCAGAGGAAAAGCATGGCATTCAAAAACAACCAACCAACCAAAAAGCAGTGAGAACAGGAACAGATAAAATATATCTGGAAGTGTGTTTATGTGACCAAAAAATCCCCCACAAAACAAGTTTTTGCATGTTTTTATAAAAAAGATAAAAACTCTCCTTAATAATAAGACTATCTGTGTGTGTGTGTGTGTGTATGTGTGTGTGTGTGTGTGTGTGTGTGTGTGTGTGTGCGCGCGCGCGCATGCGCTTAATGGGTAGTTACGTATCTGAGGGCCTTTAAAACAGTTTATCCATCACCCAGCTTTAGCAGCAACCAATACTTTGCCAATTTTGTTTCATATATTGCTAAAGTCCTTAACAGCATACAAATATGGAATAATTTTAGTGTATTAAAAATTTATAGTTAAGTATATATGCTAAATATTTAAAACAGCCTAAACAAATAGATAGATATATAATCTATAGATTCTAAAATTGTAGTGAGTCTCTGAAAATTTATCAATCCACTGAACACAAGAAAGGAGGGGGCAAAAACTGATAAAGAGGATTGCAAGCAATGAATAAAAAATAAGATGGTAAAAATAAGTCTATCACTGAAAACAACAAATATAAATAAATTCACATATAGAAAGACAAGAAGCTATCAGATTTGATTATGCTTCTTACAAGGTACACCTATACAAGAATGATATGGAAAGGTTTAAATGAAAGGAAAGTAATAAACTTAAGAAAAGCATAACCAAAAAGGAAAGGGTAAACAAAGTAAATTTATTACAATTAAGAACTTGTTCTCATCTTGTCAGCACAAAGAGAACAAAAAGAGAAGCCATGGTAAAGGGGATTAAGAGGTGCAGATTTCCAGTTATAAAATAATTACGCCACAGGGATGTAATATACAGAATAAGGAATGTGGTCAATATTATTGTAATAACTTTGTATGGGGACAGATTGTTACTAGACTTAATCATGGTCATCATTTCGTAATATATGCAAATGTCAAGTCACTATGTAGCACACCTGAAACTACCATAATATTACAGGTCAACTATATTTCAATTTTTAAAAAAAGAGTGAGAAGCCACAAACTGGGAGAAACTACTTGCCACATGTATCCAGACTATATAAAGAGAACCTAAGAATTAATAGGAAAGAGACAACCCAATGTAAAGAGGGGCAAAAGCCATGTACAGGTGTTTTAGAGAAGAGGAACCAAAAAAGAATGAAGAGACATATGAAAGGGTGTTCAACTTCATTAGTTACCAGGGAAATGCAAAATAAAAAGCACAGAGATTCTTCTTCACACTTACCATATTGGGAAAAATTTAAAAGTCTGATTATTTCAAGTGGAGCAACAAGGACACGTATATTCTGATGATAGAATAAACATTGGTACAACCTCTATGGTAAACAATTTGGCATAACTGAGAAAAGATTTCTCATATGAAAAATGGGATTAATTATGTTATCCACCTCATAGAGTTGTTTTGAGAATCAAATGACCTAGCATCTTTTGAGGAAGGTATTATTCTCATTTTTTCCTATAAGGAAACTGAGACATCCAAATGTTTAATTAATCTGCCTGTGGACTGGGAGAAGCTATCTGCAATGCATATAAATGACAAAGCATAAATATTCAGAATGTGGAAATATATCTTATTGATAAGAAAAAGCATATTCACATAAGAAACTTAAATAGCCAATAAACACATGAAAAGATACTCAACCTTTTTAATAGTCAGGGAAAGACAAAACGAACAAAAAAATACAGTGCCAATGAAAAATCAAAATGATGTTGAAGTACTATATCAAACCAACTGCTGTGGGATTATAAACTGATTCAACTGCTTTAGAAGCAGTTTGTCAATATCTGGTGAAGCTGAAAATGTGCACAGCTTGGGACTCAGTAATTCCTCTCTTAGTATTGGGTTGGCCAAAAGTTTCATTCGGTTTTTTCCATAAGATGGCTCTAGTAGCACTTAGCTGTCTTTAACTTCATTTGAAACAATTTTGTTAGATTGTATGTGACAGCTGTCATATCAGCGTGCATTTAAAAAAAGACATCAAAATTGGTGAATTTTTGTATAGCCATTTAAATATTGAAGACGGAAGAAAAAAGCAACGCTTTTGGCATATTATGCTTTATTATTTCAAGAAAGGTAAAAACGCAACTAAAACACACAAAAAAAGATTTGTGCAGTGCATGGAGAAGGTGCTGTGACTGATTGAATGTGTCAAAAGTGGTCTGCCAAATTTTGTGCTGGAGATTTCTCACTGGGTGATGCTCCATGGTCAGGTAGACCAGTTGAAGTTGACTGTGATCAAATTGAGACATTAATTGAGAACAATCAACATTATACCACGTGGGAGACAGCAGACATACTCAAAATATCCAAATCAAGCACTGAAAATCATTTGCCCCAGCTTGGTTATGTTAATCGCTTTGATATTTGGGTTCCACATAAGTGAAGAAAACCTTCTTGACAGTATTTCCACATGCGATTCTCTACTTAAACGTAATGAAAATGTTCCGTTTTTAAAACAAATTGTGACGGGCAATGAAAAGTGGATACTGTACAATAATGTGGAATGGAAGAGATCGTGGGGCATGTGAAATGAACCACCACCAACCACACCAAAGGCCAGTCTTCATCCAAAGAAGGTGATGTTGTGTATATGGCGGGATTGGAAGGGAGTCCTCTATTGTGAGCTCCTTCCAGAAAACCAAACAATTAATTCCAACAAGTACTACTCCCAATTAGACCAACTGAAAGCACCATTCTACGAAAAGCGTCCAGAATTAATCAACAGAAAACACATAATCATCCATCAGGATAACACAAGACCACATGTTTTTTTGATGGCCAGGCAAAAACTGTTAGAGCTTGGCTGGGAAGTTCTGATTCATCCATGGTATTCACCAGACATGGCACCTTCGTTCAGATTTCCATTTATTTCAATCTTTACAAAATTCTCTTAATGGAAAAAGTTTCAATTCCCTGGCAGACTGTAAAAGGCACCTGGAACAGTTCTTTGCTCAGAAAGATAAAAAGTTTTGGGAAGATGGAATTATGAAGCTGCCTGAAAAATGGCAGAAGGTAGTGGAACAAGACAGTGAATATGTTCAATAAAATTCTTGGTGAAAATGAAAAATGTGTCTTTTATTTTTACTTAGAAACCGAAGGCACATTTTGATCAACCCAATATATGCCCCAGAGCAATGGTCTTCAAACTGGGGTATGCATATCCTTGTGGTTATATGAAGATTTTACCAGGGTACTGGGGTACTGATAGTTAAGAGAACCTTCAACTCCCATGTATACTACCCCACCCCCACCCCACACACACACTGCCTGGAAACTCTCTGGCAACTTTCCCACCCTCTCTTTCATAATTGCCCTTCTTCCACTATTCAAAAGGATAAAAAGGCATACTCCTTCTTTACATTTCAATGGCCAGGATCAGTGTCATCCACCTAAACTGCTTTGGTTGCTCAAAGATGCTTTTCTTTTCTATTAAATACAGAGTTGCCTAATAATGTATATGGAATTATTTTGAATTTTATACAAAATTTAAAAATTATTTTCCAAAAGCCAAGCACTAGAGTACAATACATGTACATATTTACTGAAAGAAAATCATGTCATTTACACTATTTCTTGCTTTCAAAACTCATATTTTAACTACGTCTTTTAATGCAATAACTGCATTATTATAAACTAAGCATGAGAAACAGCATATAGATTTACTCATGTTTTAAATAATTTATTATAAAATAGACTAATTTTATTAGATATACAAAATTTTGATCTTGATGACTTTCATTAATTTATTGTGAAGATATGTTCAATAATTAATTTTTTATAAGAAGTAATTTATTTTCTGATATTCCTTGAAATATGTATTAATACATTTATTTTATTACCTTTAAAAATTTTTTATTGGAGAATAGTTGATTTACAATGTTGTGTTGGTTTCAGGTATACAGCAAAGTGGATCAGATATACATACACATACATGCACTCTTTTTTTTTTAGATTATTTTCCCATATAGGCCATTACAGAGTATTGAGCAGAGTTCCCTGTGCTATACAGCAGGTTCTTATCAGTTATCTATTTTATATATACTAGTGTGTATATGTCAATCCCAATCTCCCAATTTATCCCTCCCCTCCAGCACATTTACTTTAAATAAAACACTTAAATTCCTTTTAGCTCCTTCTCCTGACTCTTGTGCTGCTGTTGTCATGTATTTGAATTCTCTATATTTTTAATTTTTAAAACTTTAAAAAAATTTTTTTAAATAAATTTATTTATTTAATTTATTTATTTTTGGCTGCGTTGGGTCTTTGTTGCGGTGCGCGGGCTTCTCATGGCAGTGGCTTCTCTGGTTGCGGAGCACGGGCTCTAGGGCACGTGGGCTTCAGTAGTTGTGGCTCGTGGGCTCTAGAGTGCAGGCTCAATAGTAGTGGCACATGGGCTTAGTTGCGTCACAGCATGTGGGATCTTCCCTGACCGGGGTTTGAACCCGTGTTCCCTGCATTGGCAGGCGGATTCTTATTTTTTTTTTTTAACATCTTTATTGGAGTATAATTGCTTTACAATGGTGTGTTAGTTTCTGCTTTATAACATAGTGAATCAGCTATACATTTACATATGTCCCCATATCTCTTCCCTCTTGCGTCTCCCTCCCACCCTCCCTATCCCACCCCTCTAGGTGGTCACATAGCACCGAGCTGATCTCCCTGTGCTATGTGGCTGCTTCCCACTAGCTATCTATTTTACGTTTGGTAGTGTATATAAGTCCATGCCACTCTCTCACTTCGTTCCAGCCTACCCTTCCCCCTTCCCATGTCCTCAAGTCCATTCTCTACATCTGCGTCTTTATTCCTGTCCTGGCAGGCAGATTCTTAACCACTGTGCCACCAGGGAAGCCCTCTCTCTATATTTTGAACCACATAAGATATTGCTTGATGCAGATAATATTCATATGTACTTACTCTTTCTAGTGCAGTTCATTCTTTCCTGCATCTTTGTACACCCATCAGGAATTATTTTCCTTTTTTAAAGGCAGGTGTGCTGGTGACAAATCTCTCCCTTCCTGGTTTTCTGGAAAATGGCTTTATTTTGCTTTCACTTTTCAAGAATATTTTCCTGGATATGGATTTCTAGGTTGGCAGGTAATTGTTTTTCAGCACTTATAGAGATATCTTTCTATTGTCATCTGGTTTCTAACATTTCTGTTGAGAAGTCAACTGTCCGTATTGCAGCTTTGAAGGTAATGTTTCTTTTCTCTCTGGCGGCTTTGAGTTAGAAATGATTCTTTTTCACAATATTATCTGATGTGTCTAAGTGTATGCTTTAATATTTGCTGAGTTATATTTATTCTATTCGGACTTTATAATAGTTCTTAAACCTGTAAACTGATGCTTCCATTAGTTTTGAAAAATTCAGGGAGGTGGGCACCCAGGTATTCAGTATGTTATTTTATGTGCTTTACTGTTTGTTATGAAGGTTTCAAAAATATTTTAAGAGCAAAAAGACAGGTCCTGCCTCAGGTGCTCACCTAGGACCCTACTGTCGCTTATTTGCTTAGAGGTTGCTCTTTGCTCTTGAGTTCCTGGCTTGTCATTTTGATTCCTTAGTTTACTTCTTTAAGAATAAGATTTTCAAGTGTTCTGCTCATGAACGTGTATAATCATGTCACCCAAGATGGCTGTTCTCTTGCTCTCTGTACATCCCCTGCTTGACCAGTCCCCTGTCTCACCTACAGCCTACTCGCCTGACTGACCTTCCCTCTTAATCATAGAGCCTAGTCAGTAACTGCCTACATGCTTGCCCCTTGCCCCAGCTAGTGATTATTCTAATCCTTAGGCCAGAATGGCTCCACCTACTAGTTTATCAAAGGGAAACAACTGCCCCATGAAAGTCTAACCTGAGGAGCTATGAGGGGCATGCCCCTCAGCTGGTTTCCCTGGTAACTGATGAGCCAACCTGACATCAATTTTCCCTGTAATCGATAACCTCCCCCCCCCCATACCGCTTACCCAGGGAAGACTGCTGCTGTGTCCTGCCTGCTGTCTGCTGTACACAGTGGGGTGTCACCCCAGGACCTGGCTTTGAACGTGTAAGCTCCCCCATCCAATAAACCACTGATGTCCCTGTCACCGTCTCAGGCTCTTTCTTCAGTCTTGAGGCTGGGCAATTACAAGGCTTGTAGGCCTGCAGGGTGCCGCCCAAAAACACAAATCTGAGAATTACCGTCTGAAGTTCAGAAGCTTTCCTAGTGGTTAAGAATCCGCCTGCCAATGCAGGGGACAAGGGTTCGAGCCCTGGTCCGGGAAGATCCCATATGCTGCGAAGCAACTAAGCCTGTGCGCCACAGCTGCTGAAGCCCGTGTGCCACAACTACTGAAGCCTGCACGCCTGGAGCCTGTGCTCCGCAACAAGAGAAGCCACTGCAGTGAGAAGCCCTTGGCAACTAGAGAAAGCCCGTGCACATCCACGGAAGACCCAATGCAGCCAATAAATAAATAAATAAAATAAATCTATTAAAAAAAATAAATAAAGTTCAGAAACTTGAAATACATCTTAAAAGTTAACATGAATGTAGAAGTAGCATGAAGAGGGACACTTGAAAGAAAGCAAGCCTTGCCAAGGATGATAAGGTCTACACGTAGGGAGAAGGGGAGAAGGCACTGTTACAAGGATTGAGTCTATAGAAGCAGCTAGAGGAGCAGGGAACTGTCACAATAATCAGACTCAAGGAAATTGCAGAAGTCTGAGAAATTCTGTGCTGACCTTAAGGCCTATTGAGATGCCCAAGAATCAGACAACATATGTCTAGGATCCTTCCCAAAAAAAGAAGAAAAGGAGTTATCCAGGATTATGACAGCTAACAGACGATGCCTCTAGTTAGTCACAGTCAGAAGAATTCACTAATTCTCTGTGAGGAATACGTGGTCAAACAAGAATGCCTTCATGTATACAGACCACAATCAGCTAGGGTTAAGTAAACCAGAGCGTGGCATATGGAGTCAAATGTTCTTATTTTGATTTCTACTTTGTCCTATCTATGTGGCCTTGGCAAATCACATGCCCTCTGGGCTCAGTTTTTGAGAAGGATGTTAGAAAGAGCAAGAGACAAAGGACACATGAGAACCGATATAGCAGCTTTGCTCTCTTTTGCCTAGGGCTGATTCTAGAGTGAGAAACCATAGAAGTTCCCCTTTCCCCATACTTTAAGTCCCTTGTGACATGCAAAACTTTATAAATATAGAAAGCAAATCTGAACCTATTTAAAGAGATAGAAAGGAAGGGTAAATATTTCTGTGTCCCCACATGCAAATATGAGAAAGATAATTTAAGGAATTTTTAAACATTTCAAATGCTTATTTTTAAAAGTACAAACTGGAAGTTGTTAACCCTGCTTTTTTCTTGGCTTACAGAGGGAACATACGTTGGAATAATAGAGAACAATGTCTTATAAATATCTGATTTAATGTAATTATACATCTTTAGAACAATCTTGAATTGTATTGGCATGAAAGACAAAGCATAGATACTGGAAACAAATTTCTCTCCTAAACTACCTCTGGATTGTCATTAATAGCAAAATACTAAATATATATACATCCTAAGTGTTCTGTGCAGATCAAATTTATCTAACACAAGTTTGAGTCAGTATCACAAATCTGTTACTTTTGGAGATGGCTGGATTCTACCATGTTTCTTTTTCCCTTTTCTAAGTTTTTTCATTCTTAGAAAAGGATTAACACTTTACATGGAAAGTAATTGATATGTTTTTTTAAATTACAGGATGTTCTTAGGTGTGGCTAGCATGGTATTAATTGTCCATTTTATAAGTCAATTTTATGGCTTTTAGGTATGTTATTTTTCCTAGTTGAGGGTTATTCGATTTAGTAGGAATTTTTCAATATCTCAGATTTCATTCTCTGAAGTACCATCTTTTCCTGGAGGAACTCTGACCTGTTCCATGGGAACGGGACTATTTCCCATGGGAATGGGAAAGCTCCTTTCAAAAGTGTGTAGCCAGTCCCCATGGCTGGTGTTTGTGGTGGCGTTACATTTGCTAAAGATACTCAGGGCACACTATTAATGAATCTGGGTGAAGTTGATATTAATCATGTCTTCTGGTAAGTCTAGGGGATGTTTAATATAACAAGTCATCAGAGATAAGTGCATGTGAGTGGAAGGCACGCATTAATACTTAGCTATCATACATACCTATTTGTTTTGCCTGTGAAATCAAAATTCCCTTTTTACTGTGGTTAAGGAGAGTTCTCATCCTAACAGTGCACTAACTCTTGTTAGAAGAGTCAAGAATTGTGAAGGGTTTATGATTTTAACTTACTTTCAAGCTAGCAGGTTAGTCCTCCAGTTTCCTGGATGTTGAAAGAAGACACGAACTTCCTGGGTCAAAAACAAAGGACTTCATTACTCATGGCATAGTGGGCAGTGTGATCTTCATGTTCTCATCCATTCCCCTTGCCCCCCATGTCCCACAGAGGCAGTGTAGAGGCAGGCCCAAGGGAAAGCTGTGTATACAGTGGGTTTCTGTCATAGCTGAGGGACCATGAGCTTAAGAAACTACCAACCTTACAAGGGAGTTGCTTGCAAACCTGTCCAAACTTTGCTCTGGACAGAAATATTTTCATTATCCAGCACAGCAAACAAATCTTCCCTATCTTCTGCAGGGAGACACTATATCTATCTTCTAAGACTGCTCATTTTAACACATATTCCAGAATAAAAGCTGTTACAAGATGAACAGAAACACAAAGTACCCATGGAGAATTGTCTGCCCACAAGAAGTAGGAACATTTCCCCGACCCATTATCAGGTCTGAATTCCTATTTTTTTCTTTGGCATTATGTTTTCTATAACCAAGACATAGTTCTCTGTCCTAAGTATCATCTTCTGCTAGTAGGTAACTTCCTTATATGTAAAGGATTGGTTGAGAAAGATACTGGATTATGAACACAGGATATGGAGAACTCTAACGATTATCTGCCTATGTCTCGGGTCAAATTATCCGAATAAAATGAGGGTGAGAGCCCTAAATGCCTGACTTGGTCTCTTGGAAAATCTTCAAATGCCCCTAAGTCTTCTTAGATGTTAAGTTACATCCAAGTAGGTAAGGCAAGGACTCCATGGCACCAAATAGGGCCATAGAGACAGATGTTTCAATGAACTTGAGAAATTGTGGGTTTGGTTACAAGTGATACTTTTTGTTATTCGGTGAGGAGCTTAAAATCTCAAAGATGTTCAGGCAGTTGAAAAGACCTTGCAGAGAAAAAGTGATTTCCAGGGACAGAAGTATGTTGTCCATAAGAAAACACATCACATACACCAACCCCCTGAAATGGCTAACCTTTGCTTAAGGATGCAAAGCAGACTTTCTTGGAATTCTCAGTAAATCACTGAGGTGATAGGGAACACTGAACGCAGTGAATATTTAAAGAAAGGATCTCTTCGGAGCTTCTGCTAATAAAATATTCTCTAAGTCAAAGGGTACCTTCACCTAGCCACTTCTTAATAATGAAAGTGCTGGTCAGGGTAGCAGGCTTCAGGCATCCTCAGTGTTAGGAAAAGACTGACCAATGTGTGTATGTCCTCTAGGAAAGTGTTCTTTTCTCTCTTTAAAAAATTAACTTCCCTCTGTCCTTATCAGGGAACTGTAATTTTTAAAAAATCCTACATTTTACTTTACAACTACTCACTCTGCTAAAACAGACAGAAATGGTAACTCTTTTTCACTGGAGAATGGAAGGCTTGTTACAGCTGTATTATGGTAAGGAAAGAATTTTCTTCATTTTTGGCAATAAATTATTCAAAAATTATTGATAATATGATATAAAAATATTAGAGGAAATCCTGAAAAGGGGAAATAAATCACCCATAATCATATTGCCTGAACATAACACTCTTCTCACTTTTTTGAATGTTGCCTCTTGGTCCTTATTTAAATACATGCATATTTTTGGCATAGTTGCAAGACATGTTTATAGCAGGTACCAACTCAATTTATGGATATATCATGCAGGTTCTTTTTTTTTTTTTACATCTTTATTGGAGTATAATTGCTTTACAATGGTATGTTAGTTTCAGCTTTATAACAAAGTGAATCAGTTATACATATACATATGTTCCCATATCTCTTCCCTCTTGCGTCTCCCTCCCTCCCACCCTCCCTATCCCACCCCTCCAGGCGGTCACAAAGCACCAAGCTGATCTCCCTGTGCTATGCGGCTGCTTCCCACTAGCTATCTACCTTACGTTTGGTAGTGTATATATGTCCATGCCTCTCTCTCGCTTTGTCACAGCTTACCCTTCCCCCTCCCCATATCCTCAAGTCCATTCTCTAGTAGGTCTGTGTCTTTATTCCTGTCTTACCCCTAGGTTCTTCATGACATTTTTTTCCTTAAATTCCGTATATATGTGTTAGCATACGGTATTTGTCTTTATCTTTCTGATTTACTTCACTCTGTATGACAGACTCTAGGTCTATCCACCTCATTACAAACAGCTCAATTTCGTTTCTTTTTATGGCTGAGTAATATTCCATTGTATATATGTGCCACATCTTCTTTATCCATTCATCCGATGATGGACACTTAGGTTGTTTCCGTCTCCGGGCTATTGTAAATAGAGCTGCAATGAATATTTTGGTACATGACTCTTTTTGAATTATGGGTTTCTCAGTGTATATGCCCAGTAGTGGGATTGCTGGGTCATATGGTAGTGCTATTTGTAGTTTTTTAAGGAACCTCCATATTGTTCTTCACAGTGGTTGTATCAATTTACATTCCCACCAGCAGTGCAAGAGGGTTCCCTTTTCTCCACACCCTCTCCAGCATTTATTGTTTCTAGATTTTTTGATGATGGCCATTCTGACCGGTGTGAGATGATAACTCATTGTAGTTTTGATTTGCATTTCTCTAATGATTAATGATGTTGAGCATTCTTTCATGTGTTTGTTGGCAGTCTGTATATCTTCTTGGGAGAAATGTCTATTTAGGTCTTCTGCCCATTTTTGGATTGGGTTGTTTGGTTTTTTATTATTGAGCTGCATGAGCTGCTTATAAATTTTAGAGATTAATCCTTTGTCAGTTGCTTCATTTGCAAATATCTTCTCCCATTCTGAGGGTTGTCTTTTGGTCTTGTTTATGGTTTCCTTTGCTGTGCAAAAGCTTTGAAGTTTCATTAGGTCCCATTTGTTTATTTTTGTTTTTATTTCCATTTCTCTAGGAGGTGGGTCAAAAAGGATCTTGCTGTGATTTATGTCATAGAGTGTTCTGCCTATGTTTTCCTCTAAGAGTTTGATAGTTTCTGGCCTTACATTTAGGTCTTTAATCCACTTTGAGCTTATTTTTGTGTATGGTGTTAGGGAGTGATCTAATCTCATACTTTTACATGTACCTGTCCAGTTTCCCCAGGATCACTTATTGAAGAGGCTGTCCTTTCTCCACTGTACATTCCTGCCTCCTTTATCAAAGATAAGGTGACCATATGTGCGTGGGTTTATCTCTGGGCTTTCTATCCTGTTCCATTGATCTATATTTCTGTTTTTGTGCCAGTACCATACTGTCTTGATTACTGTAGCTTTGTAGTATAGTCTGAAGTCAGGGAGCCTGATTCCTCCAGCTCCGTTTTTCGTTCTCAAGATCGCTTTGGCTATTCGGGGTCTTTTGTGTTTCCATACAAATTGTGAAAGTTTTTGTTTTAGTTCTATGAAAAATGCCAGTGGTAGTTTGATAGGGATTGCATTGAATCTGTAGATTGCTTTGGGTAGTAGAGTCATTTTCACAATGTTGATTCTTCCAATCCAAGAACATGGTATATCTCTCCATCTATTTGTATCATCTTTAATTTCTTTCATCAGTGTCTTATAATTTTGTACATACAGGTCTTTTGTCTCCTTAGGTAGGTTTATTCCTAGATATTTTATTCTTTTTGTTGCAGTGGTAAATGGGAGTGTTTTCTTGATTTCACTTTCAGATTTTTCATCCTTAGTGTATAGGAATGCCAGAGATTTCTGTGCATTAATTTTGTATCCTGCTACTTTACCAAATTCATTGATTAGCTCTAGTAGTTTTCTGGTAGCATCTTTAGGATTCTCTATGTATAGTATCATGTCATCTGCAAAAAGTGACAGCTTTACTTCTTCTTTTCCGATTTGGATTCCTTTTATTTCCTTTTCTTCTCTGATTACTGTGGCTAAAACTTCCAAAACTATGTTGAATAATAGTAGTGAGAGTGGGCAACCTTGTCTTTTTCCTGATCTTCAGTTTTTCACCATTTAGGACGATGTTGGCTGTGGGTTTGTCATATATGGTCTTTATTATGTTGAGGAAAGTTCCCTCTATGCCTACTTTCTGCAGGGTTTTTATCATAAATGGGTGTTGAATTTTGTCGAAAGCTTTCTCTGCATCTATTGAGATGATCATATGGTTTTTCTCCTTCAATTTGTTAATATGGTGTATCACGTTGATTGATTTGCATATATTGAAGAATCCTTGCATTCCTGGAATAAACCCCACTTGATCATGGTGTATGATCCGTTTAATGTGCTGTTGGATTCTGTTTGCTAGTATTTTGTTGAGGATTTTTGCATCTATGTTCATCAGTGATATTCGTCTGTAGTTTTCTTTCTTTGTGACATCCTTGTCTGGTTTTGGTATCAGGGTGATGGTGGCCTCGTAGAATGAGTTTGGGAGTGTTCCTCCCTCTGCTATATTTTGGAAGAGTTTGAGAAGGATAGGTGTTAGCTCTTCTCTAAATGTTTGATAGAATTCGCCTGTGAAGGCATCTGGTCCTGGGCTTTTGTTTGTTGGAAGATTTTTAATCACAGTTTCAATTTCGGTGCTTATGATTGGTCTGTTCATATTTTCTATTTCTTCCTGATTCAGTTTTGGCAGGTTGTGCATTTCTAAGAATTTGTCCATTTCTTCCAGGTTGTCCATCTTATTGGCATAGAGTTGCTTGTAGTAATCTCTCGTTTTTTTTTTTTTTTTTTTTTTTGTGGTACGCGGGCCTCTCACTGTTGTGGCCCCTCCCACCGCGGAGCACAGGCTCCGGACGCGCAGGCCCAGCGGCCATGGCCCACAGGCCCAGCCACTCCGCAGCATGTGGGATCCTCCCGCACCGGGGCACGAACCCGTGTCCCCTGCATCCGCAGGCAGACCCTCAACCACTGCGCCACCAGGGAAGCCCTCTCATGATCTTTTGTATTTCTGCAGTGTCAGTTGTTACTTCTCCTTTTTCATTTCTAATTCTATTGATTTGAGTCTTCTCCCTTTTTTTCTTGATGAGTCTGGCTAATGGTTTATCAATTTGGTTTATCTTCTCAAAGAACCAGCTTTTAGTTTTATTGATCTTTGCTATCATTTCCTTCATTTCTTTTTCATTTACTTCTGATCCGATCTTTATGATTTCTTTCCTTCTGCTAACTTTGGGGTTTTTTTGTTCTTCTTTCTCTAATTGCTTTAGGTGCAAGGTTAGGTTGTTTATTCGAGACGTTTCCTGTTTCTTAAGGTAGGATTGTATTGCTATAAACTTCCCTCTTAGAACTGCTTTTGCTGCATCCCATAGATTTTGGGTCGTTGTGTCTCCATTGTCATTTGTTTCTAGGTATTTTTTTGATTTCCTCTTTGATTTCTTCAGTGATCACTTCGTTATTAAGTAGTGTATTGTTTAGCCTCCATGTGTTTGTATTTTTTACAGATCTTTTCCTGTAATTGATATCTAGTCTCATAGCGTTGTGGTCAGAAAAGATACTTGATACAATTTCAATTTTCTTAAATTTACCAAGGCTTGATTTGTGACCCAAGATATGATCTATCCTGGAGAATGTTCCATGAGCACTTGAGAAAAATGTGTATTCTGTTGTTTTTGGATGGAATGTCCTACAAATATCAATTAAATCCATCTTGTTTAATGTATAATTTAAAGCTTGTGTTTCCTTATTTATTTTCATTTTGGATGATCTGTCCATTGGTGAAAGTGGGGTGTTAAAGTCCCCTACTATGAATGTGTTACTGTTGATTTCCCCTTTTATGGCTGTTAGTATTTGCCTTATGTATTGAGGCGCTCCTATGTTGGGTGCATAAATATTTACAATTGTTATATCTTCTTCTTGGATCGATCCCTTGATCATTATGTAGTGTCCTTCTTTGTCTCTTCTAATAGTCTTTATTTTAAAGTCTATTTTGTTTGATATGAGAATTGCTACTCCAGCTTTCTTTTGGTTTCCATTTGCATGAAATACCTTTTTCCATCCCCTCACTTTCAGTCTGTATGTGTCTCTAGGTCTGAAGTGGGTCTCTTGTAGACAGCAAATATATGAGTCTTGTTTTTGTATCCATTCAGCCAATCTGTGTCTTTTGGTGGGAGCATTTAGTCCATTTACATTTAAGGTAATTATCGATATGTATGTTCCTATTCCCATTTTCTTAATTGTTTTGGGTTCGTTATTGTAGGTCTTTTCCTTCTCTTGTGTTTCTTGCCTAGAGAATTTCCTTTAGCATTTGTTGTAAAGCTGGTTTGGTGGTGCTGAACTCTCTCAGCTTTTGCTTGTCTGTAAAGGTTTTAATTTCTCCATCAAATCTGAATGAGATCCTTGCTGGGTAGAGTAATCTTGGTTGTAGAATTTTTCCCTTTCATCACTTTAAATATGTCCTGCCACTGCTTTCTGGCTTGCAGAGTTTCTGCTGAAAGATCGCTGTTCACCTTATGGGGATTCCCTTGTGTGTTATTTGTTGTTTTTCCCTTGCTGCTTTTAATATGTTTTCTTTGTATTTAATTTTTGACAGTTTGATTAATATGTGTCTTGGCGTATTGCTCCTTGGATTTATCCTGTATGGGACTCTCTGTGCTTCCTGGACTTGATTAACTATTTCCTTTCCCATATTAGGGAAGTTTTCAACTATAATCTTTTCAAATATTTTCTCAGTCCCTTTCTTTTTCTCTTCTTCTTCTGGAACCCCTATAATTCGAATGTTGGTGCGTTTGATGTTGTCCCAGAGGTCTCTGAGTCTGTCCTCAGTTCTTTTCATTCTTTTTTGTTTATTCTGCTCTGCAGTAGTTATTTCCACTATTTAATCTTTCAGGTCACTTATCCGTTCTTCTGCCTCAGTTGTTCTGCTATTGATCCCATCTAGAGTATTTTTAATTTCATTTATTGTGTTGTTCATTGTTGTTTGTTTCATCTTTAGTTCTTCTAGGTCCTTGTTAAATGTTTCTTGCATTTTCTCTATTCTATTTCCCAGATTTTGGATCATCTTTACTATCATTATTCTGAACTCTGTTTCAGGTAGACTGCCTATTTCCTCTTCATTTGTTAGGTCTGGTGCGTTTTTATCTTGCTCCTTCATCTGTGGTATGTTTTTCTGTCTTCCCATTTTGCTTATCTTACTGTGTTTGGGGTCTCCTTTTTGCAGGCTGCAGGTTCGTAGTTCCCGTTGTTTTTGGTGTCTGTCCCCAGTGGCTTAGGTTGGTTCAGTTGGTTGTGTAGGTTTCCTGGTGGAGGGGACTAGTGCCTGTGTTCTGATGGATGAGGCTGGATCTTGTCTTTCTGGTGGGCAGGTCCACGTCTGGTGGTGTGTTTTGGGGGTGTCTGTGGACTTATTATGATTTTAGGCAGCCTCTCTGCTAATGGGTGGGGTTGTGTTCCTGTCTTGCTAGTTGTTTGGCATAGGATGTCCAGCACTGTAGCTTGCTGGTCGTTGAGTGAAGCTGGGTGCTGGTGTTGAGATGGAGATCTCTGGGAGATTCTCGCTGTTTGATATTATGTGGAGCTGGGAGGTCTCTTGTGGACCAGTGTCCTGAAGTTGGCTCTCCCTCCTCAGAGGCACAGCACTGACTCCTGGCTGCTGCACCAAGAGCCTTTCATCCACACGGCTCAGAATAAAAGGGAGAAAAATTAGAAAGAAAGAATTAGTAGAAGTAGAAAGACAGAAAGAAAGAAAGAAAGAAAGAAGGAAAGGAGGGAGGGAGGGAGGGAGGAAGGAAGGAAGGAGGGAAGGAAGGAAAAAAAGAAGAGATAAAGGAAAATAAAATAAAGTAAGATAAAATATAATAAAGTTATTAAAATAAAAAAATAATTAAGAGAAAAAAAGAAAAAAATTTTAAAAAGAAAAACAAAATGGACAGATAGAACCCTAGGACAAATGGTGGAAGCAAAGCTATACAGACAAAATCTCACACAGAAGCATACACATACACACTCACAAAAAGAGGAAAAGGGGAAAAAATAATAAATCTTGCTCTCAAAGTCCACCTCCTTAATTTGGGATGATTGGTTGTCTATTCACGTATTCCACAGATGCGGGGTACATCAAGTTGATTGTGGAGCTTTAATCCGCTGCTTCTGAGGCTGCTGGGAGAGATTTCCCTTTCTCTTCTTTGTTCTTACAGCTCCCAGGGGCTCAGCTTTGGATTTGGCCCCGCCTCCGCGTGTAGGTCGCCGGAGGGCGTCTGTTCTTCGCTTAGACTGGACGGGGTTAAAGGAGCCGTTGATTCGGGGGCTGTGGCTCACTCAGGCCGGGGAGAGGGAGGGGCACGGAGTGCGGGGCGGGCCTGCGGCGGCAGAGGCGGCTGTGACGTTGCACCAGCCTGAGGCGCGCTGTGCGTTCTCCCGGGGGAGTTGTCCCTGGATCCCGGTACCCTGGCAGTGGCGGGCTGCACAGTCTCCCCGGAAGGGGGGTGTGGACAGTGACCTGAGCTCGCACACAGGCTTCTTGGTGGCGGCAGCAGCAGCTTTAGCGTCTCATGCCGCCATGTTAGCCGCGGCTCGTGCCCGTCTCTGGAGCTCCTTTAAGCAGCGCCCCTAATCCCCTCTCCTCGCGCACCAGGAAACAAAGAGGTAAGAAAAAGTCTCTTGCCTCTTCGGCAGGTCCAGACTTTTCCCCGGACTCCCTCCCGGCTAGCAGTGGCGCACTAACCCCCTGCAGGCTGTGTTCACGCCAACCCCAGTCCTCTCCCTGTGCTGCGACCGAAGCCCGATCCTCAGCTCCCAGCCCCGCCTGCGCCGGCAGCTGAGCAGACAAGCCTCTCGGGCTGGTGAGTGCCGGTCGGCCCTGATCCTCTGTGTGGGAATCTCTCCGCTTTGCCCTCCGCACCCCTGTTGCTGTGCTCTCCTCCGTGGCTCCGAAGCTTTCCCCCTCCGCCACCCGCGGTCTCTGCCTGCGAAGGGCCTTCCTAGTGTGGGGAAACCGTTCTTACTTCACAGCTCCCTCACACTGGTGCAGGCCCCGTCCCTATCCTTTTGTCTCTGTTTATTCTTTTTTCTTTTGCCCTACCCAGGTACGTGGGGGGTTTCTTGCCTTTTGGGAGGTCTGAGGTCTTCTGCCAGCGTTCAGTAGGTGTTCTGTAGGAGTTGTTCCATGTGTAAATGTATTTCTGGTTTATCTGTGGGGAGGAAGGTGATTTCCGCGTCTTACTCGTCCGCCATCTTCCCGGAAGCCTCCTATCATGCAGGTTCTTAAGGAATGGGATTTTTCTTTAAAAATCATCAGATGTTAATGTGTTTTAAAAAGCCATGTCTTAATTTATCTTACAGCTTAACTGTTATTTTACTAGAGGGAATAAATATATTTTCTTCTGACTATAGACACTCAGACCAATTGCTTTTTTTTTAAATTTTCATTGGCGTAACATTGATTTACAATGTTGTGTTAGTTTCAGGTGTACCGCCAAGTGAACCAGTTATACATCTACATATATCCACTCTTTTTCAGATTCTTTTCCCATACAGGCCATTACAGAGTACTGAGTAGAGTTCCCTGTGCTATACAGTAGGTCCTTATTAGTTATCTATTTAATATATAGTAGTGTGTATACGTCAATCCCAATCTCCCAGTTTACCCTTCCCCCCCTTCCCCCCAGTAACCATAAGTTTTCTACATCTGTGACTCTTTCCATTTTGTAGATAAGTTCATTTGTATTATTTATTTATTATTTTTTGGCCACAGTGTGTGGCATGTGGGATCCTAGTTCCCTGACCAGGGATCAAACCCATGTCCCCTGTGTTGGGAGTGTGGCATCTTAACCACTGGACTTCCAGGGAAGTCCCTGTACCTTTTTTTTAGATTCCACATACAAGCAATATCATATGATATTTGTCAGACCGATTGCTTTTTGGGCTCATTCCTAGTTTTGATAGAGACTCCATTACCATTCCCTTTTAATCTGCTCTGACATGTAAACATGCATCCAGTTAATCTAAACGTTGTATCAGACTATTAAAGAATAAATTAAACAGAAAAGGGGCTAAAATCATAGCCCCATTTCCTGCTGTTTGAGATTGTAATCTTCTGTAGGAAGGTAATGTTTGCCCACAATAATATTAAAATACAAGCTTCACAAAAGTGTTGATAGCTGGGAAATCCATGTTTGATTATATTATCTAACCTTAGCTGGTACCTCTCTATAGGAGCAATCAGTGACAGCTTCAAACTGTCCTACATTACTTGTGTTTTTTCAATCTATAAGCTTAAAAAAGGCACAGGGGTAGGTAATAATAGAGGTAATCCAAAGGAGTATTGGGGAAAATCTTCATTTGGTGGTGCTTCATCCTATCTATTTATGACACTTTGCAATTACTCAAATCTCTGGCTCAGGAGAACTGTGAAAACATTGACAGTGTAAATGCATTATTGAATGGGAAGGCTATTATGGCAGAGACTGTCACGTGCTCACCCAAAACTCATTTTCTCATTTCCCAGGCATACTGGTTGACATTTCCAGCCTCCTTTGCAGTCAGGTGTGGCCATGTGACTAAGTTGTAGCCAATGGTGTGTGAGCCCATGTACTGTGTGACACTTCCAGGCCTGGCCCATAATAACCTCTAATGGATGAGCCTCCATGCTCTTTCTCTTTCCTGCTTGATCCAGAAGAGCATCCTTGGAAGCCATGAGTTTCCAAGATGGTGGAGCCATAATATGGAAGCCTGTTTGTGATCCTCATCCTCTGACGAGGACCAGCTATTTTGCACTTTACTTTAGTAAGAATTAGACTTCAGTTGGGTCAAATGAGACTTTGGGGTTGTATCCATAACAGCTGCTAATGTTACCCTAATTAATATAATTACGAAATAGAAAGTGATTTGTCTTGTATAATCACACACGCAGAGACACATTATTTTAGTTCCTCTGTAAACAAGCCATGATGATGGCAGAGAAGGTAACAGCTAAAAATAGTTTGAAGTTAAGCACAGCTGGGGACTGAGATACTACTCAGAGGAAACAATTATCTATAGGATCTAAGAAGTAGCATAAAGTAGTGGTTAAGTATGAGGGGTCTGGGGCCAGACTGGTTGGGTTCCAGTCCTGCCTCTGCTATTTGTTATCCGTGTGACCTTGAACAGATTATCCAAACTTTTCTTGCCCCAATTTCCTCAACTGTAAAGTGGAAATAATAATAATGATAATAGTATGTATGTACTTCACAGGCATCTTGTCAAATTTAAATGAAATAATATATATAAAATGCTTCCAGCAGTGCCAGACAAAGTAAGCACTGGGCAAATGTTATATTACTATTATTAGCAAGTAAGAACCATGTGTCAGGCAAGGACCCAGAATCCAGAGATGAGGAGAGAGCGTTTGGGTGTAGAGACTCAGGTCACGATGGCCGCTCTGTCTTCTGGCTAACACCACCCATCACTGACACGCTTCCCATCTGAGTAGATAAAATGATAGAGGAGTACCTCAAATTACTGCAAAGAATGTCCCTCCTTCCTGCTCATCTGCCATGGGCGTGTCTTGCCTTGTATAAGGACTCCTTCCTTTGTCAGCACCAAGTAGCAGGTTATATACACATCTGTCTTCCTTTTTCCTCTCAAATCCCTTCTGTCCTCCATGTCTTCAAGGTGGAGAAGCAAAAGAGCTATTTAGCCGCAAACCTCTGCCATTGTTTATTATTGGTTCTATCTCTGGCTAGCCCTGGGGTAAAAATGAGCTACCTTAAGGACAACTTGAGTGATGAAATAGAATTCTATTTAAGGTCACTAGCATATTGAATCTTTAAGCGAACTATAGAATTGAGAGATCCAGGCTAGCAATTTGCTAAGTAAAAAATAGGCATAGAGATTTTTAACTCATATTTTAAAACTGTGGTAAAATATACATAACATAAATTTAACACTCTAAATATTTTTAAGTGCACAATTCAGTGGCATTAAGTACATTCACAATGTTGTATAATTATTACCACTATCCATCTCTAGAATTCATTCATCATCCCCTATGTAAACTCTGTACCCATTAAATAATTCCCATTCCTCCTTCCCCTACCCCTAGCAATCCCTCTTCTACTTTTTGTCTCAATAAATTTGCCTATTCTAGGTACCTCATATAAGTGGAATAATACAATATTTATCCTTTTGTGTCTGGCTTAGTTTGCTTAGCACAATGTTTCTAAGGTTCATCCCTGTTGAAGCATGTATCAGAATTTCCTTCCTTTTTGTGGTTGAATAATATTCCGTTGTGTGTATATATACCACATTTTGTGTGTATATATACCACATTTTGTTGACCTACTCATCTGTTGATGGATACATGGACTGTTTCCATCTTTTGGCTGTTGTGAAGAATGCTGCTATGAACATGAATGTACAAGTATGTGTTTGAGTCCCTGTTTTCAGTTCTTTTGGGTGTATGCATAAGAGTGGAAATACTGGTAATTCATGTTTTTAAATAGGAGATTTCTACATGTGTCTCATTAACCAGAACTGTGTCACATGATGTCTCCTTACTGCAAGGGGATGAGGTGGGGTTGAGAACATGAGGTTTTAATTTTTCCCCCAGCCTCTGTAGTAGAGAAAGGCAAGAAAATGTGGACTGGAAAAAAATGATGAGTGAATCCGCCTATGGTATCCACCACAATGTACGTCCTAGGAGATGAATCTAGAACTGAGATTTTGTACTCCCACAGCAGGCAATATGGATAAGAATTGGTTTCCTATGGTAACTATAATGTTGTTGGTATTCTATAAATTCAAATGCAATGCTGTCCCTTTCTCCTGGATCCCGTTTTGAATGATTTTATGACTTACAGGAGCTGCCTCATCTAGTTTCAGTGGGACTTTAGATAAATCTGCTTTTGATAGGTAATTACCCATGGTTTGGTTTATATAAAATAGGCTTTCCAACAGAAGGGGGGCACTCAACTGTAGATAAAGATAATTAAATGATAATTAAAATTGGGTTGTTTAGCAATAACAATACAAATGGGGAAGGGGCAAGATGGCATCTTGGAAAGGAAATCATTCTATTAGAATACTCAACTAGAAAATACAACTAGTTCTGTTTAAAGATTACTATTCAAAGATTATTGTTCAATTACTCCAACATTAGCTGTTTGATTTACCCAAGGACGCTCATTTATCACCAGAAGTTTGGGAATAGGATCTAGCCATAGCATTTGTAGACACTAGACGTTCAGAAAGATGATTTATCCTTATCTTAGATATAAATTTTAAATTTCCATTATTAAGGAGGAAATCACCAAGGTGACAATCTTATCAATGATGGATTCAAGAATGATATGAAGGATGGGAAGATCAAAGCATGAGTTAGGCATTTTGAACTTGTCTGACACATACGTAGCTAAAGAAAGAGGAGGAGTATGGTGTTAGGATACAATTTCAGATGCATGTAATAGAGCCCCCAAATAAGCATGGGTTGAACAAGAGAGAAGTTTGTTTCTCACTTGTGAAAATGATCCACGGCAGGTATAGTGGCTCTTCTCCAAGGATCATCTAGGGTCCTTGGCTCCTTCTCTCCTGTTTCTTTGCCATTCCAAGCAGCAGAATGGAAGCAGAGGAAAGAGTGAAGGGATGACACATCCCTTACCTTTTAGAGTGTGACCAGAAGTCAATCCTCACTGTGCCCAGGATTTAGACATATAGTCATACCTCACTGCAAAGGAT
The DNA here is from genome assembly GCF_963455315.2 of Globicephala melas. NCBI lineage: Eukaryota > Metazoa > Chordata > Mammalia > Artiodactyla > Delphinidae > Globicephala > Globicephala melas. Next base: position 39,029,803 of record NC_083325.1, read on the forward strand.
TCTGGGAAATACAGTTTTTATTCTGATGGCCATATGTCCAGCTAAAAATCAGGGGTACTATTATTTTTAAAGGAGAGAGTGGATTTTGAAATACGATGAATAATCTTGCTACCATAAAAGTGTTTCTATTATAGAAAATATAACAATTACTTTAAAGGAATTTGAAAATTTTGGAGTCAGAGGAGATCTTGGGTTTGTGCAGAAGCGAATCCTTCCCATCCTCTTGACAGATTAGTAATCTGTTCTTCTTTATGAGTTTTGGGGCTTTAAAGTGCATGGCCAGAGCCAGCTATTGCCCTGCATTAGCCATTATCCTGAGCAAGACAGGCTCCCAAATAATTATACTACCATAGGAGACACAGAACATGCTCTCCTTCTGACTGCACGTACCACTGCAGACTGGATTAATTCTGTTACCGCCAATTATTTTCTGTGTAGAGGATGGCAGCCACGTCCTTCCTCTGTAAACTTTACCTGTACCTACTCACCATTCTAATGTGATGCACAGAAAAGTAGTCAACAGAAAAACTAGTACACAACCATGGCACAGGAGGTGCTGTAGGGAAAGGAATCAGTGGGTCGTTTGGAGAGAAAAGTTTTCTATGGAGCCTTGGCATGGCCGTGAAGAGAGAGAGGGCTATAAGGGAGGAAGGTAAGCAAGAGAGGGGAAGACAACTGATCATGAGCAGAAGGAAGTGTTTCCCTCTCCCTAGTGGAAGTGAAGAATGACTCTCACACATCAGAGGAATTGAGACAGGCATACCTCCGAGGGGGCAGAGACAACTAACCTAACTTAAAGGAAACTTAACAGTGGAGCAACGCTAGGGAATTACAGCAGGAACGGGGGTAACGAATGTGCTGCAGCGCGCAGGAATTCTAAATGGAAACCTCCGCACAGTCAGTCTTTATAACATCCAGCATTCTTCAACCCCTCTGAGACATCTGGTCCACCGACCTCAGCTCCCTTCCCCACTTCCCCAAAGCCCTCCTTGTGCCCCTACTTCCCACCTTGCTCAGTTTGGATTCCATGGTTCAATCCCTGAAATCACACCCTTACATAGTATTCAATCTACCTGCACCTCTCTCCATATTTCCCTGGCAAAACCTCAACTCTGATGAAGCCTAACAGACACACCCAACTCCCTGCCTGCCCCCGAGGAGCTGGATGTGGCTGAGGGAAGCCCACAGTGGAGCCCACTCTGCTGAAGCTCCAGGGCCTGCAGCCTCGCCCAGCTGTCCTGTACATCACCAGGGTCAGCTTAGTCTCTTTTTCTGAAAGAGAGTAACTGAAATTAACCAGAAAGTTATGAGCTCTGCTCAGTATTTCATTAAGTAATGGGAAAATGAAATTCAACTGGAAAATGATTGAAAGCAATGATTAAAAAAATTAAAACTGCTGTTTGTGTTTCACTGAGTCTAGACATCTTAGTAAGTCAGTTGTGTCTATACTTCTCTCTTTTTCATATCTTGTTCTCTTTATTTTTTTAAAAAAGTTAAATGTATTTTTATCAAAGTGATACATATAAGTAGTTTTAAAAAGTCGTATAACTAATTCTAAACATTTAAAAAAATTTTAACAATCAGTTTTACAAGGCTTATAATAAAGAAATTATCCAATTTCTTTCTGAGGGGATATATATATATTTTAGAAAAGATGGAGATAAAGAAAGCCTAAAACAACAGTAAAAAAAACCCCAAAAAACAGTTGCCTCTGATGGGAGGAAATTTGGTAATTTAGTTGTTTTAAGCCTTGTGAACTGTTTGATTTTTAAAAACATATATATATATATATTTCTTGATTTTCCAGTTTTATATATTATTCGTTGACTTCTTATTGTAAAGATGAAGAATTACTTTTTTAAACCTGTTTCTCTTCCTACCATCCTCTCAATATATATCTATTACAATTTTAGTTCAATCAATATTCATTGTTATTGTGACTAGTAAATAGTCATAACTGAGCCTTTTACTGTACTATGAGTGTGTTTCCTTTCTTGTACAATCTGTTTTTCTGAGTCATTTCCTCATTTTTTCCTTTGTTTGGTTTTCTCTGTACTTAATAACAATTTATCCCCAAACTCTGCTAGAAGTATAAGGCAGCTAATATGTGTTTCATTTCTTTTTCTTGGAAACATCCTTCTTGGAGTTCTCCACTCTCGTACTCCAATCTGAGCTTGTTGCTCTCTAGGCCTGCTGCATGGATGTCATTCTGGGATGTCCCTTTGTTCTCCTCCAGGGAATTTCTTCTAGGCTTCCTGTGTTGGGTTCCTTGACTCTTGGGTCCCTCTTTCTTGGTTTAGCTTCTTGTTTTGATGGAGTACATCCCCCAGTACCTTTCTAACAAGGTATGCATAGGTGGTAAATTGAGACTTTGTTCATTGGAAATACTCTTTATTTTACTCTCATGTTTGATTTGGTTCTCGCAGTGCAGAGTTCCTGTGGTTCATCCTCTCTAGGCTAATAGTCTTTTTTTTTTTTTTAGGCTAATAGTCTTTGGATTTGATGGTGGAGGGCCAGTCACCCAGCTCTGTGGGGGCAGAGGAGGGAGTCTAGGAGACTTTTTCTTCTTCAGGAGACTTTCACTCATTCCTGCTTTTAGCTCCTTCTAGCACCTTCATAAGTACCTGGTACCTTCAATTCCTGAGCCTTTCTGAGCCTTCCTCATTTGGCATGAATGAGACCACTTTTTTGTTCCTCCAGACTATAGTTACCTAGCTTTCCATTTTCTTCATGTTGCTAGGTTAGTTACCACTCATCTCTCTGCTTTCCAGGTTTTAAAATTTTGTTGACATCTCTCATATGCTCTCATCACCTCTCCTAGTCTCTCTGTTCCATAGTTTTATGTAATTAAAACCCTTTATTGTCATTTTAATGGGAATTCAAAAGGGAACAGAAGTGCAGGTATTCAGTCCTCCATTCAGCCTGGAATTCTCGATCCTCTCAACCCACTCCAAATTTTGTCCTCGTCATTTTGCTGAAACTGTTCTTATCAAGAGTAAAACCTTGCCTAATCCAGTGGTCGATTCTCAGTCTTTATCTTACTTGAACTCTCAATAGAATTTGGTACAATTAATTGCCTCTCCTTTTTGCATCACATCCTCCTGTCCTTCTTGCTACCTCTTGGTCTCCATTTCTGCTTCTCTTTCTCACCTCTAGGTCTGTAGGCTCCATCCTCTACCCCTCCTCTCCTCTTCTCTATTTATAGTCTCCTGGGTGACATGCAGTCCTGTTGGATTAAGTACCATCTACATGCCAATATTTTCCAAATATATATCTTCAGTTCCAATCTCTGCAACACCCTGGATCTCCACACTTACATAACTCCATTTGTCTATCTGACGTTTCCAGTTGGGGGTCCAATAGGCATCTCAAATTGGACCTCTTCAATGTAGAACTTGAGTTTATCCTTCAAGCCTGCTCCTCCTTCCATCTTCTCCATCTCAGTGTATTCACCCAGATTTTGCTCAGATTGAACACTCAAGAATCATTGTTGATTATTCTATGTCCCTTATACCCATGTCAATCTAACCACAAGTTATAGCAATTCCATCTTCAAAATATATCCTGGTCAGAGAACCTCTCATCACTTCCCCTTGCTGATCCAAGTCATCCCCCATCTCTCATTTGGATCCCTAAAATAGCCTCCTGTCTTCTGGCCTTTCTGCCATCATTCTTGCTTTCCACCTACACCTACAGTCTATTTTCTGCATAGCAGCAAGAATGTTCTATATAAAAAGCAAGTCAGCAATGTCACCCCTACTCACAACCATCCAATGGTGTCCATCACACTTCGAACAAAGCCCCCTCCTTACCAAGGTTGACACGAGGTTGACACGAACTGGCTTCCACCTCCCTCTTCATCTCACTCTCACTCTGCTCTGGCCACACCGGCTTCCCTGGTTATCCCATCTAAGATAAACCTCATCAGTCTCCATCCCCTTAGAAAGCCACCTGCTTCCCAAAGTTCCCATGCCTCTGGAAACAGATCTTCTCAGTGGTGACCCCTGCGGGGGGGGCTTGCCATGGGGGTGGGAGTGGCCATAATATTTGGCCCTGAATATCCCACCAAACAGGAGGGAGAGTGGCTAGAAAATGTTGTAGTATGATAAATATTGATAGATATAATCCACATAACTCTCATAAACAAAAGCTATTTGGGGTTCTCAATAATTTTTAAGAGTGTTAAGGAGTCCTGAGACCAAACAGTTTGAGAATCACTGTGATAGACAGAGCCTGGGGTGGTGGAGGAATTTATGTATTATGGGATCTGTGCAAAAAAAATCGGTGCTATTCAGCTGGGTGTGCCATGGGCACGGGTGCAAGCTGGCTCTCTGGGCAGAGTCATGACATGACTCCAGGGAGGCATGAGACCTGAGCCTGAGAAGAACCTCAGGGACTTTGGGAATCTGGCCGCCGGCCATCTCCCTTGTAATGGGGCCGGCAGCTGATGCCTTGCCCTCAGGGGGCAGTGTTGGCCAGTGCCACTCACTGGTAGGAGGCTTCTTTCTATTCTTTGAACCCCAGAAAGACTCGTCTGGGGGTTCCTCCTCTCACTCCCACTCTTACAAACAGAAGCCTCCCATTAGGAGACTGGGCAGTTAGAGTTGTCTGTAACAGCAGCTACGAGAAGCAGAAAACCCTAAGCCCTAGTGTCCACCCCAGTCTCCTCATGCCAGTGTCTAGGGCACTGCATGGTTATGGCTTGGTTTATCCTGACAGAATCTTGGGAGACATGGGGCCAGGAGCCCAGGAAGCTGGATCACTCCCCAGCTGAGCTGCTGAGGCTCCGTGTGACGTGATGGCATCTGCCGGACCACACAACAAATTGTTCCCTGGGTGTAGCTGCCTCACCTCGACAGTCTGTCAGCCGCATTTACCGGGAACCCGCCAGCAATGTGAATCGGTAGGCGATCCAGGCATTGAAGTAGCAGTTCCCAGGAGGTAAGGGTCAAGTTACCTATCTATCAAATCTTGTCTCTCTGCTGACATCTGGAAAAACTAGGTGACACCCACACACCTGAGGCCTGGGCAGGAGCCCAGTTAAAGGTTGCAGTTTTTCTTTAGTTACTTTCTGACCTTGGAGTTGGAGAGTGTCCATATTAGGCTTTGCTTCTGATCAAACTGCAGGAATGTTCCAAGGTCTAAGCGTTTGGAAGTGAACGTAGGTGAGTGCGCATACACGTGTATTACACGTTTTGTTGGGTCACTTACAGTGCGACCTAAGGTTGAACCCTGGGCAATGACTGATCACTGAGCACTCACTTAATTCCACAGGCAGAAGCAGCCTGTCCAGAAAGAACCCCGAACATGCCACTGGATAAAGGTTTAAATGGGCTTTCTGCCTGTGAATTGCATTCGATAGTTGCAGCCCATGGCAGGAATCCACACAGCTCACAGCTCACAGGAGATCTGTGCGGCCCTGGGGTGTTGCAATGTCACTGTCTGGGTAAGTGGCAGCCAGGACGTGGGGCTTGGTGATTATTTTTGGTTCGGTTTGTTTCTAGCTCAGAAGAAAGACTATATATAACATTGAGAGAGGCATAACTTATAGATTGTCAAGGTTGGTACTAACAGTGAATGATATACTAATATACGTTACATGGAACCACAGGCTTGCAAGAGCAATGCTCACGCACTAGATGAAAGGATAAATCTTCTGTTGTGTAATGGGAAAAGAAAGCTGGCAATGTAAATGCAGTCTTAATATTTTTTTTCCAGCACTGCATGTGTAATTAGGCATTCAGTTACTTCCTCATCTAAGGAAATTTGACTTTAATGGGAGCTTATGTGGCTAACAATGGATGGAGTCTTTTGAAAATGTAGGGGTGAGGATGGGAAGGTATTAACTCTTAAAATAGATTATTGCCTTGGCCTTGAAACAAACAAAACAAAACAAACAACCCCCCCCCCGCCCCCCTGCCCCGCCACACACATGCAGTACCCATCTGCCAGAAATATACGCTATGTGGATAGATGCTAGACTCATTTTCTGAGCCTTAGAAATTAAGCCAGGAACAGAATGGTCAGAGAATTTTTGTCTCCTAATGTTTTGGTCATTTAAGGCTCCCCTCCAAAAGGGCTTCTGCTTAATAAATGCAGTTGCATTGGTGTCTGAAAATTGCACAGTTTATGATGCAGTCTCATGATGTCTTGAGAAACTAAGGCATAACCTTGGGTAAATCCAAAGTCACCATTAGGAAGAGAAAGTTTCAAGCACATAGTTTAAGTACAGCTGATATAATAGAAGCAGTCGGGAATTCCCTGGCGGTCCAGTGGTTAGGGCTGCACACTTCCACTGCAGGGGCACGGGTTCTATCCCTGGTCAGGGAACTAAGGTCCCGCAAGCAGCACGGCGCATTAAAAAAAAAAAAAAAAAAGCTAAAGAAAAAATAGTAGAAGCACTCCCCATCCACTTTCCCTGCCCCCAAACTCCCAGAGAATCATTGGGAACAGCTAGGAGCATTAACAGCCTGACCAGGGTGAGTGCCAGATGTGACAGCACTAAAAATGTTTGCTGGTGCCATGGTGGAAAGGGTTAAGAAATAAAGGCAGAAACCGAGTTTAAAGATTGTAGACCACGGACAGTCCTCAAAGGCAGCCACTCACTTCCGAAGCCCCAGCTCCCCCTGCATGGTTCATCCCGGGGGGTAATCTTTCAGAGGACATAGTCTTAGAAAGCCAAACTGAGTCACCCCCATAGTATCTTTAGCTTAAATGGCCAGGATCCCTACAGGATTCCAATTCATGGGGCTTAACAGCCTATTAGGGAAAGGAATTCTTTCTCACCGATAGTAATTTAAAAAAATTTTTTGGAATAAATTATACTTACTGTTCTTCTCCTGGCATTTTACAGAAAATATGTTGAGCTGTCAAAAGGGGGCATCCTTGCTTTTCCAGACAAATGAACAGTTTGAGTTTGCTTTTTAGAGAAGCCTCTGTAGGAGTGGTAGGCGGCAGCAGAGCTTGTAGTGATTCTTAATGCAACAGGTGTGCTACTCAGGACACACCTGGGGGCACGGACCCTGGTATCTACAACCTGGCTCCTCCAAACATGGCCATGGGCCAGCAGCATCAGTATCACCCGGGATGTAGGATCTCAGCGCAGCCCAGACCTTCTGGATCAGAATCTGCATGTAACAAGGCCCTGGGCGGTCAGTGAGCACCTTCAGCTTTGAGAAGCTCTGCTCCACAGCCATATTTCTCAAACTTCCCTGGAACAAGAATCACCTGGTGGGGTGGGGGGGCAGGGTGAGGGTGGGAGGAGTCTTGTTAAAACAGTTTCCTGAGCTTCCAACTTTCACTTACTAACCCAGAATTTTCAGCAGAGAGATCTGGTAATCGGCACGTTTAACAAACGTCCCAGGTGATACTAGGCCTGAGTGACATGTGAGGAACACTACAAGATACTTTTATATTTTGAAGGAAATACATAGTGATCTAAAAAAGAAACTGCTTTCTCCAGAATACATCTTTCTTTTGACAAGGTGCAGTCTCCCTTTTCCTTCCCACTGCTACTCTTTTTTAAAAATATATAAATTTCTTTATTTGTTTTTGGCTGCGTTGGGTCTCTGCTGCTGCATGCGGGCTTTCTCTAGTTGCGGCAAGCAGGGTGCTACTCTTCGTTGTGGTGCGCAGGCTTCTCACTGAGGTGGCTTCTCTTGTCTGCGGAGCACGGGCTCTAGGCACACGGGCTCAGTAGCTGTGGCTCGCGGGCTCTAGAGTGCAGGCTCAGTAGTTGTGGCGCACAGGCTTAGTTGCTCCGCGGCATGTGGGATCTTCCCAGACCAAGGATCGAACCCCTGTCCCCTGCATTGGCAGGCGGATTCTTAACCACTGTGCCACCAGGGAAGCCCCCCACTGCTACCGTTGAAAATACAATGCTAAGGGTGGGGAAGTTGGAAGTGGAGGGGTAGCGTCAGAACCGCGTGTAGCAGGAGAGGCTGGGGGAAGAGGCTCCGGTGCCCTGTGACGCTGCGGGCACCGAGATTGCCAGCAGAGGGCAGCAAAGCATGCCCTGCTGCAGGGACCGGTGGCATGAGTGTGGACCGACCAGAAAGACTTACTTCTGGGACTTTCTGGAGCTGTTGGTGGACCTCAGGTCTGGCTGGACTGACACTATGTTGGTCAAGTCAATGGGTTGTCAGTAGACACCAGCTGGGTCTGAATGGGAGCCAGGTGAGGACTGAATCCGCGTTGTCCAGTAGAAATAGAATGTGAACCACACTGATGATTTTAACTTTTCTGGAAGCTGCATTAAAAACAAAATAAAACAAAGCAAAACAAATGAACAAAATGGGTGACATTAATTTTGATAACATATTTAACCCAATATATCTAAAATATGATCATTTGACATGTAATCAGTATAAAATGATTAATGAGATAGTTTACATTTTTCCCCCTGTATTAACTCTTTGAAATCCAGTGTGTATTTTACACTTGAAGCACATGTCAGTTTGGACCAGCCACATTGCAAGTGCTCAGTATCTACACGTGGCTAGTGGCTACGGTGCTGGACAGCCCAGGTTTGAGTTGTTGAAGAGCTGAGGGAAAATGATAAGGCTGGGGGTGAAGGAGAGATTAGAACCAGAAACAGGGAATCTGGCCTAGGGACAGATTCTTGTTTCATCCATGATCAAATATTCACTGAGGGGCTACATTTCAGTTCTTTATTGAGGACCTACTATATGCCAGGAGTTGGGCTGAAGCCTGGAGATACATAAACCATTGAACACAGTCTCTGATGCTGAGGACCCGGGTCCAGACTAGTGAGGAGGTAGCCTGTTTCCAGAATCTTTCAGATCCCCGTGGCACACACTGCAGCAAATTTCTGAGCAGGCACTGGGTGGACCCCGAGACAAATTGTTTGACCCACCCTGGGGGCGAAGCTCTGAATAACAACTAAGTCAAATTGGTTTTGTTTTGTTTTTTTCCTTCTTATAATCATTTCCAGGTTTACTCAGAAGTTGTTTGAAACACACATGTGTTTGGTCTGGAGAAAGAAAATCTGGCTGAGGTGAAAATCCCTGAGCTGGCTCTAAGATTCCCTGAAAGGAAAAGCCAATGCATCATCAGCTAACACAACACAGGAATCCCATCTCGGGCATCCCCTGACCTTTTACCAGGGGTGTGCCCACAACATTCAAGGTCTCTTATTCCCCCAGCAGCGCTGTTCTAGGTTAATGCTATTTTGGGAATGTGGTTCTTCATTTCAGTGTGAATTTCCTCATCTTTCTGCACAAATTGAGTGAAATCCTTAGTGCATTTTTTTTTCTTAGATGGATGGAAGCTAAAAGAGAATGGAAGGCCTCCAGCTGTTTGAGGCTCTGTCCTCAACGACAATCAAAATTCTCCATCTTTTCTTGTTCTTGGCACTTTCTGATTGAAATAAGATTCTAGCATTTATCTGCACCTGCAATTTTGACAAGAAAGGAAAATTTAAAAGACAAGTGAAAGAATTCTCTGAGGGAAGTCAATGAGTCGACAGTAGTCAGATGCCTGCAAATCTCTTTTTGCATTCCTCCGTCAATTAAGCTACAGTCACATATTGGAGAGCAGAACTTAAGTCTGTGAGTGGAAATGCAAAAATGTGCGTCGATCAGTAGCAGGAACCTTCCTTTGGAGCGAATATTACTTGGAGAGCAGCTGATGATCCATTTGGCATTGAAATGGGGAGGATTTTGAGTCAAAGAGGCCACTTTAAATTATAGATCTGAGTTTAGTTGAAGGTCAGACTTACCTTGCATGAATAAAATCTTCAGAGATTTTGGAATATACTCAGAAAATGCAAACTATCTTGAGCACATAAGCATTTCCTTCAGAGGATAAAAGCAGTTTAATTTTATTGCCCTCTGCATAATTATTGACCATATTAGCATAGGAGATACCGACAAGGAAGGCAGAACAGCGATCTGATGACCTCTGATTCTCAGCAGCTAAAACCATGAGCTTTGGCAGAAAGTTACTTGGAGACCAGGGAAGGTTGGTAAGGGAATGTGGTAGTAGCCAGTAATTTTACTGGGACTCAACAGATGGCAAAATTACCCACTGAGAGGTGAAAGATTATTTACCCAATCTCATATGACATAAATAGTCTCTCAGCTCCAGGAATTTGGGGACCATCTATAGCATCATATTGATGATTTGGTTATCTGGATTCCTCTGTAATCTGACTCAAAGCTTCCTGGCAGCCAAGATGAAGAGGGAAATGTAGTGAGTTACAAACTTGTCACTTGGGAAGAAGAAATGTAGCTCAGCTCTCAAAGGAAACTCAAAAGGGACATTCATAAGGAAGTACTCTAAACATTAAAACTATTTGATTCATGGCTGTAATATTCTTTCCAAAAGCTACTGGCTCACCTTGCAGATTTATGATTAGTATTTAGGAAAGTGTAAATGCACTTCAAAGGTTTGCAAACCTGTTAATATGAATTAACTTCTTTTCTCAACTCCTCCCCCGATGCTAATCTAAAGCCTACTTTTTTTTCCCCATGGCTTGCTGTGTTAATTGGATTACAGAGATAATCCCCCTCCCATAAAAAGTAATCTCTGCAGGTTTTGGAATCTACATTCTGCTGCATTTTGTAGGATTATCTCTCAAAGGCAACAGATTAGAAGCACTGGTTGGTGCAAATACGCTGAAGTCTGTGCTGTAATCCCTTCCAGTGAAGATGGGGCCTGGGGAGGCTCGGAGGTTATAAATGAATGAAAGAATGCCAGATTAGCAGTCTGAACACCTGAGTCCTAATCTCAGTATTGCCACTAATTAGTAGCGTAATTTATGGCAAGTCACTTTACTTCTCTGAGACTCAATTTTTTGTGCAAAATGAGGAGATAGTACTAGATCAACATTTCACAAAATTTGGTCCAAGGAAAACTGGTGCTTCAAAATGTTAATAGATATCCCATGAATGAAGAATTGGAGATCAAGTAAATTTGGGGAAATCTGCATACCATCATCATCTCTCTTTAGAGTAGCGGTCCCCAACCTTTTTGGCACCAGGGGCCGGTTTCGTGGAAGACAGTTTTCCCACGGACGGGGTGGGGGTGGGAGGGGAATGGTTCAGGCGGTAATGCGAGCAATGGGGAGCGATGGGGAGCGGCAGATGAAGCTTCAGTCGTCTGCCACTCACCTCCTGCTGTGCGGCCCAGGGTTTGGGGTCCCCTGCTTTAGAGCACCATGATGCCCATTAGCATATAACGTGATTCTTAAGAGTTGTGCAGTGAAGAAATGCTCTTATATATTTATGTGTGTGTGTATGAGTGTGTGTATATATATGATGTATTTTACATATATTATATATACAAGTATTTTTTTTTTTTTTTTTTTTTTTTTTTTTTAGTATACAAGTATTTTTTAATGTGGGAGTTTTCAAACTTATTTTGGCCATAGAGCCCCTTTTTTTTTTCTAAAGAAAACTTATTAAGTTCTAGAATATGGATGGTAAATGTTGAACTAGATCAGAGGCTCAAACTTTCTGTTTTCAGGACTCTAAAAAATTATTGAAGACTCCAAGGAGCTTGTATTTATGTGAGTTATTCTACTGTTACTTATCATATTATACATTAAAAAGGCTACATTAAAATATTTACTTATTAATTCAGTAAATATAACAATAATAAATACATTGCCTATTATTATAAATAACATTTTTTTAGAAAGTAACTATATTTGGGAATTCCCTGGTGGTCCAGTGGTTAGGATTCTGCACTTCCACTGCAGGGGGCCAGTGTTTGATCCTTGTTCGGGGAACTAAGATCCCACAAATCGCGTCGTGTGGCCAAAAAAAAAAAAGTGACTATATTTGCAAAACCAAAAATTATTGAGAAGAGTAGCATTGTTTTACATGTTTGCAAATATCTTTAATGTCTGGTTTGATAGGAGGCATCTGAATTCTTACATCTGCTTCTGCATTTAATCTGTTGTGATATGTTGTTTTGCTGAAGCATATGAAGAAAATCCAGCTTTATGGGATTGGAAAGGGGAGAATTCTAATATATGTGGAAAGGATATCAATGAACTTTTCAGACTTTTCCCACTAAAATCCATCCATCTATCTTATACTAGAAATGAGTTGTTTACTCACACATGATTTTTTATTTTTAAAATAAATTTATTTATGGCTGCATTGGGTCTTCATTGCTGCACGTGGACTTTCTCAAGTTGTGGCAAGCGGTTGGCTGCTCTTCGTTGTGGTGCGCGGGCTTCTCATTGCGGTGGCTTCTCTTGTTGCGGAGCACAGGCTCTAGGCATGCAGGCTTCATCAGTTCTGGCACACGGGCTTAGTTGCTCTCAGGCGTGCGGGATCTTCCCTGACCAGGGCTCGAACCCGTGACCCCTGCATTGGCAGGCAGATTCTTAACCACTGTACCACCAGAGAAGTCCCTCGCACATGACTTTATAATGTCATGTGTTCATGATTTGGAAAATATTGGTTCACTGATTTATGCAGATCTTCCAATTGATGACACATTCCATCACACAATACCAAATATAAAATATCAAAAAAATCACATTTGTTACTATCACCACAAAGCTATCAGAAAGGTTTTTAGGTATCGGGAAGCTGTCAAGCTCACCATGGCAGGTACAGGTTTTTCAAACTTCAAAATTTTAGTTGAAAGCTCGAGTTTTATCATTGGCAACAAATACTGTCAATTGTTTTCCTTGAAGTAGCAGTCTCACTTAATTATTTTTGAGATGTCTGCCTCACACCCAAGTCTGTAGAACCACAGTTTGTCAGTTGTTCTTTCAAATAAAAATGACGTTGCATGATAAAATCGGCCGGTTCAGCTCACAACTCAACAATTGCACAAGTGCTTTTGCTCAGGATCCTCGTGCCGGGAACGCAGCTGGTGTGCTTTATGTACTTGCCATCTTGTCTCGTAGCATGTTAACTCAAGGGTCAAGATTCAATAAAATTAATAATTTTTACTGTTTCATTAAGGACATTCTTAAGGGACACTGGCTCTTTTCTTTTTAACTGCTACAGTGTAATGGTGACAAATACAATGACACAGTGGTGCCACTCCTTTGATTCATGCTAAGGCACCAGCAGTTTTATCTGCTGTTGCTTTTGTGTCATTAGTGCCAATTCATCACAGTGAAAAAGACATACAGAGTCTTAGTAATATTATGAAATAAACGTTGACCTCTCAGGTGCCCCTAAAAAGGTCTTGGGAACCCCCGGGGGTCTGTGGGCTTCAATTTGAGAGCCACTGTTCTAGATCATCTTGAAGGTCCTGCTCAGCTTTAAGAATCTAAGATGAGGACAAATTTAGATTCATTTACATTTCCCTCCTAGTTCCTCTTCGTGTGCATCTTTATACAGTTGTCTGGAACTTGGGGTTTAGTTTGTGAGCCTGGAATAAAGTAAAACAAAGCCCAGTGGTTAACAGCATAGACTCTGGAGCCAAAATATTTCAGTTTGAATCCTGAATCCATCACTTCCTAGCTGTGTGACCTTGGGCAGAGTTGCTTAACCTCTCAATGCCTTGTTTTTCTCATTTCTAAAATGGGCATAATAAAAGTCTCTACTTCATAGATTGTCGCGAGGATGAAATGAGCTATTTACCCATAAAGTGATTAGAACAGTGTCTGACACGTAGCCAGCCCTCAATAAACATGACCTATTATTCTGATTACTGCTCACGGAAAGCCCTATATCCCTGGCTTCATAAAGGCACGAGACAGAGACTAGTCACCCCTGCCTGAGGACTGCCGAGGCTCCACGAGTGCTGGCAGCCAGTTGTTTCAGCAGCACCTTTGTATGGTTCCTACCACCCCACTGTTTTGTATCCAAGCCAGCTTTGGGGTGGGAGTTTCTATTCCTAACACCCAGAAGAGCCTTAACAAAAATGAGAGCCCATCTTGGGTTATAAAAATGGCTCTTTACTGTGGCTTGACAGATCTGTCATTTTAGTTTACAAGAAACCCCCTCTATCCTCTTCCAGTGCAGAAGAGGTTGTTGAAACACAGCCCAGAGCCTCTAGCTTCTTGTTAACACCTTGTGGTTTGATTTCTGGTCAATTAAGACTGCAGGAGCCCCTGATCTCTCTGGTGAACACTTGGTAGTTGGGGACCTAATTAGTGGCTTCCTTGTGCCTGTCAAAGAAAATCGTTTAGATTTTTTTTCTATATTAAGAAATATTTACAAAAATATTTCCCACACCCCACTTCTAGCAGTCCCTAGTCCGTGATGATTGTCTCTCCCAGTTTTTATTCTTTCGATCAGTTCTCCCCTCTACAAAACCATAACTACCTAGGGATGACCCTGAGATGCCCTTTAACAGGTCATCATCGATTATAAGACTCACATAGCTTTAATTCCAGCTTTGAGGTATGGAGAGAAAAGAAATACATACATACACGTTACAAAATTATTTCAATGACAGAAATATTAAAGTAGAAAAAAATCTTGAGTTCTGGAAATACAGTGCAAGGGGAATGAGACTGAATGCCTTAATATTTTAGTCAGTGCCAATAACATGTAGAAAGAAAGAATGTGTATCTAATAAGTGCATTGTATCTAGTTGTAAAAACTCTTATAACTCAATAATAAAAATAACCCAATTAAAAAATGGTTTGAGTAGACATCTCCAAATAAGATATACAAATGGCCAATAAGTGCATGAAAAGATGCTCAGTGTTAGGGAAATGCAAATCAAAATCATGAGGTATCACTTCATGCTCCGCAGGATGGCTATCATCACAAAATCTGATAATAGCAAGTGTTGGCAAGGATATGGAAAAATTGGAACTCTTGCACACTATCAGGGGGAATGTAAATTAGTGCAGCTACCTTGGAAAACAGACTGGCTCTTCCTTGAGAAGTTAAACATAAAGTTATCATTTGACTCAGCTCTGCTTCTATCTCACCAAGCAACCTTCAGATTATTAATTCAGCATGACATAGGGAAAGGGTAGAACTTGGGTTGGGGGAGTGGAAGTTTCTGGCTTCTGGAAAGAGATAACCCATGTAAAAGGAAGAAACTGGTATTCTGATTTATAGTTCAGTCTCTTGTGAGTTTAGTTAGCTGAAGTTTACCACTGAAAGTCTTCCTGTCTCTGAATTTGTTGATCAAGTCCATTTTCAAATACTTAAGGTTAAGAGTCTTATGCTGGTCAGTGAGATATTCATCAAAACCATCCAAGCCGTGAGGTCTCTTGAAAGCCCAGGAACTGACTTTCCCTGGATGACACCCATGACTTTCCTGTTCACACATCTTTCTAACTATAACCAATGTGGCATCATGATACATGTGCTGACATTGATCTTCAGTAGCCTGAGCAAGAATCCTGCCAGTACTGTGGACCAACCAGCCAGTTTTTAAGTGAGACCCTTAATTGCTATTGACTGATCTAACATCAGGAGTGTGGACCTGTGGTCATTTGTTTGGCTGCTTTGACTTGGGAGGGTGAAAAGTGCACTCAGAAAATGGAAGTGTTTGACCCTGCTGGGAGACTCAATGGCCTAGAACTTGTTACTAAGGCAATTGGTGCATGTCTCTTCTGCTCTCTGCCCTGCTTTTTTGGCTGGTGAGAGTGTGGAGCTGCAGGCACAAGAAGGCACGTTCTCCAGGCCAGTGATGGAGAGGGAGATGGGTCCAGGAAGTGGGCTGACGCGTAAAGTGAGCAAGGACCATAAAAGGCACATTTTGAGGCTGTTCTATCTCCTTGGGGGTGTTCATTTCTACAACAAATACTTACTTAGTTCCAGTACTAGAGAGCAAAGAAGACAAACTAGCCACTTCCCCCAAGAAGTTTATAGTCTGAAATATGAGTAAGGTGACTATATTAACTAATCTGCTGATGGGGACGCCTAATTGGTTGCATTGTTGAACACATGGTCATTGATGCTAAGTATTTAAGCCAGGGTGCTGCCAGAAGGTTCAGAAGGTATGGGTCTGGGGATGGTGGAAAGGACACAGATAATGATAAAGTTTGTGAGCTTCAACACTGAGGATGAGCGCCCAAGGCAAGTTCGAGCAGCAGAATCTGGGGGGTGAGATTTGCACATTGGCCTGCATATGCAGTCAAAGTGCATATACATTGGACTATACCTTTTTGCTTCTTTCTCTTAACACCCATCTCAAGGTACCCCCAAGGGCCATGTCTTGGGAACCCTGTGGTAATCACCTGCCTTGCTAGAGTGCATAACAGGTATCTCACTGAGAAGAAGACAAACTTGATTTTGGAGGAAAGACAGGACCTGGGGGCAGTGACTTTAGGCCTGTCAGAGACTAAAAGAAAAGAATTAGAGGGAAAGTAAATTAGTGGAAAATTTGGAGACAGATGGTAAAGAAGGAAAGAAGCCCAGAGAGAGGAGAAGCTGGTCAGAGGTTGGGCAAAAAGGGGCTGAGGGGGCCTGGCCGGGCTCTTTGCCAGCAGAGGGCCCTGCTACATGGTGGACGCACTCTTCTATTTCCATTTCACCAGACTCTGTTGTTGTTTACACTTTAAAATATTATGAGGTACAGCAGAGAGAGAGGAATGGTATGAAATGCAGCAGAAGTTTGACAGTAACAAATATAACTAGGTGGCAAAATGAAAACAAGAAGATAAGAATAGATTAGGGCATTAAGAAAAACAAGGTATTTCTTTAGAAAAATAAAAGAGGAAGAGAAACTGAAGTCAAAAGAGGAATTTAAAGAAGATGAATTTTACTAAAGGGCTGGGAATTGGATGCTGGCACAAGAAAACAATGACTGGTCACAGGGGGCAGATCTAGGTTTGCGGGGGCCAGCAGCTTAAAGAGTTTGGGGAGGGGACTTTCTAAGAGAAAGATTACAAAATTGTGCATACAGAACTGTGCATACAGAACTGTGCATGCAAAATTAGAAACAGGCCTTGGAAGAGGCATCTGCCAAGGGTGGGCCCTGAAACTTAAACCAATAGCTTCACAGTAAATCATCTTGCCAGTTTGTCGTGGGGCTCACTGATCTCCCTGGCACTGCTCCGCCCCTCCGATGCCCTTTCCAGATGGCCTCCAGCCCAGTCTGTGGGCAGGCCCTGCTCACCATCCTTCCCGAGCAGCCCTTGACTCCTAGGTACAGGTGAAGCCCCTTAGTGGGCACACCAGGCCCTCCATGGGCCAGCCCAACCGCTCCCCTTCCACTTTGCACGTTACAGGTGATCAGCTCCACGTTACTTGTCACTCCCTTAATACTCCAACACCAAATACTCATCTATTGCCTCTGCTTGGAATGTCCCCTCCCTCACTCTCCACCTCCTCTTTCTGCTCATCCTTTAAGGACCCCTAACTCCCCTCATCCTGGGCTGGGTTATCTCGTGGCACCGGCATACTTCTATCACGGGGTTGTCCTAGGGTAAAGCGGATTGCTGTCTGCTACCTACCCCCCGCTGACCCCCGTCCTCACACCGTATACTCCAGTAGTTAGGGGTATGGGCTCTGGAGCAGACAGCTCAGCTCTGAATTCTGCTTGTGCAACCTTGAGCAAGTAGCTTAACCTCTCTGATACTTCCTCACTTATAAAAGGGGAATACCCACAGTGCTTACCTCATAGAGTTGTGTTGTGAGGGGTAAAGGCAGTGATGCACATAAAGTCTTAGCCTGGGACGTGGACAGTGATCAGTGGTGCTGAGCTCTGCAGCTTAGAGAATGGACACCACTGAATCCATTCTTGGACCTCCTGTGCCTGGCACGGTGCCAGGTGTTTAGGAGGATCACTGAATTGAATCAAAACATATACTTTGGATTAACCTGGGGATGGTCAGTTTAAATGACTGAGAAATGAACATTATAAAATGCTTCCCTGCCCAAATTAAAATAGCTGTATTCTTGATGATAGAAAGAAAGGTATGCCAAAATGCAAAAATACAAGGATAAAGTAAAACTACTTGGGTGATCATATAATTTATCACATAAACAAACACTTTTGAGAGTGAATGGGCATGCTCTTACAATAGATCTTCCCAGGCAAACCAGGAAGTACGGTCACTCCACCTATAAGCTTCACTCCCCAGAGATGACCACGGTTAGCATTTTTGTTATATTGCCTTCTAGTCAGTCTTTTCTTTCTTTTTTCCTTACACTTAGGTTGTAAATACTATTTTCTAACCTGCTTTTCTTTTTTTTTTAAGATTTATTTATTTATTATTTATTTATTTTATTAATTTTTGGCCGAGTTAGGTCTTAGTTGCAGCACATGGGCTTCTCTCTAGGTGTGGCGCGCGGGTTTTCCCCTCTCTAGTTGTGGTACGTAGACTCCAGGGCGCTTGGGCTCTGAAGTTGTGGTGCATGGGCTCCAGAGTGTGTGGGCTCCGTAGTTTGTGGCACACGGGCTCTCTAGTTGAGGTGCGCGAGCTTAGTAGTTGCCACACACGGGCTTAGTTGCCCCACGGCATGTGGGATCTTAGTTCCCTGACCAGGGATCGAACCTGCATCCCCTGCATTGGAAGGCAGATTCTTTACCACTGGACCACCAGGGGAGTCCCTGCTTTTCTTTTACTTAACAGTATGTCATGAAATCCTTTCATCAATAAGTATAGATTTTTACCACTATTTTTAATGACTGCATATTACTCCATTTGGATGTACCATAATTTATTTAACTCGTCCTGTATTGATGGATATTCAGATTGTTTCCGACTTTTGAGAATTATAAAATATTTATAAAGAAATTTCAAGTTGCTTGCTATTACTCTGTAGATTGGAGTTTTGCAGGGACAATATCCAGGTGACCAGTTATTTTCTCTAAGGTGCTTTGCCCTCCACAGTCACCTCCAGAGTCTTATTTCTATCTTGTGGGCTGGCTAATGCAGAAAGAAGTTAGCATATCCCCCCACCGCCTGGTTAAATGGGATTAAAATAGAGCCTTTTTATTTAAAAAACTAAGCATAAATGCTAACTAATATTACTGACAATTGTATTTGAGTGGGTGATGCACAATTTAGTCAAGAGGCAAAGAACCATGAATGCATGTCTTTAATTAGATACCTTACTTACTGGCCCTTAATTCTATTGCTGCTTGAGTAAAACGTTTTGTTCATTCATTCATATGTTCATCCATTTACAAACTACTAATCACACTCTTGTGCTAGTCATAGAGAAGCTTTCTGCAATCTAAATCAAATACAGTAAAACCGCATTTGTGTGGATGCCTCTGGTTCATTAGCGGACTCTCAATGTGTTCTTCAAACACTCAGACACCTCACTTTAATTGAGAATACCAGCTACTACGTCTGCCAGTTATATCCTGTCAGAACTCCAAGGCACACGAGCCCCTGGAGATCCTCAAGGGATATAGCCAAGAGAACTTTGCAATCTCCAAATCTGGGAACTCCATAGTAGCACTTCTTGGAGAGTGTTGTGGAGCTGAAGACAGGTAGAGAAAAACAAAGCTGTGCTGAGGTGCAAATGCTGATGCTGGGCCATCAAACAGAGAACCTGGCAGGTCACAGAGGCATGGGATGCTGAAGAGTTCTGGATGGACTGAGTACTTAACAATAGTTTCAAAGAAGGATAATGAACCAAGACTTGTGAGCCTATTGGTAAAAAGACAAAGAGAGTTCTAAGCCAAAAATGAAGAGATGTGTGAGAAGTATTTGGGGGAAAAAGGCTAAAGATGGCCAAGCTAAACAGGAACAGGCTTACATTAGGCCCTACCTTAAAACTGATGTGATACGAAGAAGCCCCAGGTGAGTATTTTAGTTTTTTATTCCTATGTAATAAATTTCTCCCAACTTTGTGGCTTGAAACAATGCCCACTTATTATCTCATAGGTTCTGTAGGTTAGAAGTCTGGGTGCAGAATAGCTGGGTTCTCTGCTCAGGGTCTCTTGCAAAGCCGAAATCAAGGTGCTGGCAGGGTTGTGTTCTCATCTGGGGCTCAGGGTTCTCTTCTGCAGTCATTCAGGTTGTTGGCAGAATTCAGCTCCTTGTGGTTGTAGGACTGAGCCATGTTTTCTTCCTGGCTATTGGCAGTGGTTGCTCTCTGTTCCTAAGGCTGCTCTCAGGTCCAAGCTACATGGCTCACTCCATCGGCAGTTCATGACATAGCTGTTTGCTTTCTACCAGGCCAACAGGAGAGTATCTGTGGCTACATCTTGTCTCTTTCCAGGGCTCAGCTGATTAGGTCAGGCTTAGCCAATATAATCTCCCCTTTGATTAACTCAAAGTCAAGGGCAACTGATTAGGGACCTTAATTACATCTGCAAAATCCCTTGTGCCATATAATGTAGCATATTCACAGGAATGAGAGGCCATCATATTCATAGGTCCTGCCTGTACTCAAGGGGAGGGTGTTACACAGGACATGTACACCAGCGGGGCAGAAATCTTGGGGGACATCTTAGAATTCTGTCTACCATAACAAGATAAAGCATAACAACTAGAAAAAGCATTTTTATTGTGGGACTTAAGGTCACTTCAGTTTTTCAACAGGAGTGCAGGAAACACAACGCACGTGGATGCAAATGTTCTGGTGATAACAATTATGAACCTTTGAACAGCAGAATGAAAATCTCCAGGAACCATATCATAGGATCATCCCCTTGGTTAAAGCCTTAGGTTAGGGGGCAGTAGAGCAGGGGCAGTGTGGCAGTGTTCAAGTGGGGACAACATTCCAGTTCTTTCTGCTGGGGCCCAGGGAGCTCATTATCTAAGACTACCAGTTAAGTCTTGAGGAACCATTCTGACTGAAGAACACTCTCAATGCCTAGGGTCCTAAGAGGAGGTCTTCAGGGAGTGGGCTCTTAGCAGAGGATGATCAGAATGGTGTGTGGTTTCTGGAGCCATGCAGGTGTGTGGGGGAGTGGGGCGATGGGGAGATGTGAAATGTCAATTTAACCTTCAATACCCAAGATAGGGGTGCCCACTTTTAACCTCCACACTCACTCTTAAGGGACAGACGTGCAAGATGTTGCATGTGAAAAGGCAACTGACAGAGGAGCCAGCTCCATCCCAGACCTGTTCCCCTCTTGCCCACCAGAGGTTCTTGTGGGTGGACCAATGAAGTACCCTTATGGAAGCTTCTGCAGTATCGATCCCCATCTTACACAGGACTACCTTTTGTTGTTTGTTTGTTTGTTTGGGGTGAAGTAGAAAAGAATAGCCTTATTGTTTTGCCAGGCAAAGGGGGGCACAGAGGGCTAATGCTCTCAAAATTGTGTGTTGCCTAAACAGGACTACATTTTATCTCAGGCTACTAAGTGCTCCATCATCACAAACTTCCACATTCCTTTAGGGGTCAAAATCAAGGGAGAAGGGAAGCAGGGGTTTGTCAGGGCCCTTCCTGTTCTGAAGAGATGCCCTACTCAGCCAGACTCCAGCAGGGGAGGGCAGCAGGCATCTTCATAATCATGGGAACCAATTAGATAAATCCAGAGACAGAGACTTAGGCTTCGAGTTAAGGACATTTGAGACCCCAACCTCTGAAACGACTGAGCCTGGTGGCCACTGTCCTGTGTTGTGGGTTGAACCAGTTAAACTCATGTTGTCAAAGCTGATGGACAAATGTCCATTTGCAACTACTGAATGCTATCAGCATTGGGAAGCGGTCTTGGTGGAACCAAAAAGCAACAAAATTCTGAAACACTGGAGTCTGCAGGAACTTAAACCACCCACACCGGGGGTAACTACAAAGCAGTGCAGTGGTGGAGATGCCGCTGGGTTTTGTGGCCACCCAAATGCTGCGCAGGTGGCTAGGCCTATTCGTTAGTGACATGAAACACCTTCCTTGCAATGCTCAGGACTTAAATAAATGCTTCAGTAGAGCGGCAGTTTGCCCAGTTCATGGCCTTCAGAGTCACTCAGGAAGAGTGTTACTCAGCACTCTCAGGAAGTTATAGGTAAGCCTTGAGGGTCAACCGTTTTCTCTGCATGGAGGCCTGGGTGGAAAAATTAGAAGGAAGAGGGCCCCAGCTCTATACTTGTCCTCTAAGTCCTACTATCTGCCAGGAACTATTTTAAGTGATGTATGTTGGTTGCCCCTTTTCTACAGATAGGGAAGCCAAGGAAGGCTTAGAGAAGTCAACTGTTTGAAGCTGTATGAATAAATAAGTGACAGAACTGGGATTCGAACCAGGTCAGCACAGGGTCAGCATCCTCGCGCATGGGGCCAGGCTGTTCTGGCCTCCTGCCACGCTGTGCTGCCTATACAACCCAGAGAGAGCACTCACAGAATGTGGCACTGTTTTTCAAGGCAGGTAATACTCACAAATTAGATAAAAATGTCAAGTGCATAGAGGGCAGTAAAGCAGAGCGTGGGGTGCCTGGGTGGTGATGATGGGTCTAGGGAGGTGTCCTTTTCTCTCTCCACTGCACACTGACTGCAGGATTCCTGATTGAGGTATTACAGAAATGCCACTCTCCACTTCAGGGCTGTTGGTACTCGCAGCACTAGATGGCTGTCCTCAGGGTTCACTGCAGCTGAACGTAAATATAAACCCCGCCACTTCTAAGGGGGGCCCGATGATGCCCAGATGTGTGGTTCTGGAGCAGCTTTGCCTCAAGTAAATCAGTAGGTCCATATTAGAAGACACGTGTTAATTTATTGCAGCGAGATTTTATGTCTTAGTCAGTCATTAGCAAAATTTTGTACCAGAAATTCTTTCCTCTTTAATCTTGGTGGGATTGGTATTACACATAACTCGACTATTAAGACAAGAATATCTTGCAGATAGGGAGGTCGTTAATCTAAAGGGTTTTTGCAGTGTGAAATGCAAATGTTCAGTGACAGGTATGCCAAGATCCCCCAAACCCTGCTTAATCTGCCATAAAGGGATCTAAGGAAAGGTTTGATTGTTTTGTTCACACAAATAAGAAGCCCTTCCGCAGCTCTGCTCTCTTGGCAGCTCCAATTCTTTTACCATTTGTTCAGATAGAGTTTCCAGCCCCTAGAGGGCTGGTTCATCAACACCTTCTTTCCCTCTGTGTTCCCAAAAACAGACCTGGAAT
The DNA here is from genome assembly GCF_963455315.2 of Globicephala melas. Taxonomy (NCBI): domain Eukaryota; kingdom Metazoa; phylum Chordata; class Mammalia; order Artiodactyla; family Delphinidae; genus Globicephala; species Globicephala melas. The sequence continues at coordinate 39,052,721 of NC_083325.1, forward strand.
TTGGGGTCTGCATTCACAGAAGGTGAGGGTAAAGCAAACACGTTCTCTCTCCGCCGTCTCCTCTGCGGGCCCCTGTGACCAGCTCTTCCTCGTGTATTCCTCCCTCTGGGACAGCACACCTGGATGTTTCCATACCCGGCTTCTGGGTTGATGGTGCCCTTGGTTAATTCTGGGAGACAGCGATGTCCACGCAGGAGTCATCCTTGCAGGAAGCCAGGAGTTAGGCGGCTCTGATTCTAACCCAACTCTGTCACAAAGTAGTTGTGGGACCTTGACCAAGTAATCCCTATTGCCTCAGGTTCCCAGACTGGGACCAGTGATTGCTAAAGTCCTTCCGGCTTTAACCATGATCCTGTAACGTCTGCTCTGCCCTGTGCAGAGGCCCTCAGTAAAGAACCTCATAATTAGCTCACTTTATTCAGGATGATATGCCTCCTAACGTTTGTTACAGTGGCCCAGGGCTCTGCTGTTGGACGGCTTAGTTCAAATCCTGGCTCTGAGTGACCCTGGGCAAACTTTATAACCTGTCTATGTCTTAGTTCTCTCATCTGATCATAGTACCAGCGTCATAGAGAACTTGTAAGGTTTAAATAAACTAATATGCATAAACTACTTAACACAATCCTTGGTATACACTAAGTGCTAAACGTTCGCTGTTTTATTAATTTTATTATTCTCTAGAACTTGGAAAAACTATGGGCTTAAATTTCTATTAAAGTATAACCAGCAAGCCACTGCCTCTTCCAGAAAAAAAAATTTAGTCTTTATTTGGAGACTTGTATAGAAAGGAGTCGAACCCCTTCCCCCCCCACCCCAAGTTCTTACTAGAGTGTTGCCTTCACTTGGGAGTATGAAGAGGGGGACAGGAACTTCTCTGGGCTCTGAAGCAAGCCTTCCTGAGGCTGGCCCACGATCTGCTCCCATCCTGCCTTTCTGGAGTCCATAGACTCTGTCCCCTGCCCGCCAAGTGCCCGACTATGGAGGGGAGCTTTCTGGCTCACCTACTCTCAGAACCCGTGGAACACTTGCAGAGTCTTCAGTGGTCTTGTGGCAACAAGGGATCTCTGTGTCTTTCTCCCCCCGCGCCTCATCATTTTCTCCCTTTCCTCCTTGGCTCCACCCTCTCCCATTTTCCTCCCTGGGGAGCCCCTTCTGGTCCTTCTCTCTATCTTCTTCTCATCCCCAAAGAGTCCTCCAAGGACTCATCCACAACGGTCTCAGCTTAGTGCCCCGCAAAAAAAAAATCTGTCCCTCTGCACCTTTCAGGAAAACCAACAGCCCAAAAAGTTTTGGAAAATAATTCATTATCTTTAATGGGATTTTGTTACCAGGCCCAGCCAGGGGGGGGACCTGAGTTCCCAGGAAATCTAAATTAATAAATGCCCTACCAAGGGGTGGGGCTGGGGGCGGGGAGATAGAAACTGAGATACGATTTCTTTTTGAGCTTTGCAATGAAGCATGAGAGTCTTACACAGAAAACCTAAAATGCCATCCAGCCAGGAAAAAGGATTTAAAGCATCCCCGAGAACCCCAGGACTCTTTGGAATCCATTTTGAGCAAAGTGGAAATATTTGGATGAGTGAAACGGCTGTTCTCTTGTAATTGGCATCTGGTTGATCAGGGACTGCTATCTAAGACCATGAGAGGGTTGTCAGGAAAATCAGTATATAGAACATTTCACTGACAAATTCCTAATTTCATCTGTGCCAGCCACAAAACTTATTGTACTCATTTTGGCTCTCGAATGAAAGAGCAATTGGCGGGTACCTTTGGGGTCTTGGAAGAAGACTTAGAGAGGTTTGTTAGGCTATTAGAAAACAGAGGGAGCGGTTCTTCCCTTCAGCTGTAAACTCTAGAGAAGTCTATTAGAAACTCTCCATGTAGAGCTCGAATCACTTTCTCCCTTGATTCAATCACCCTGAGTCATTAGGCTGGTTGAACACCACTTTAGACTGTGCACTATAAATAATTAAAATGTCAAATCATGTGTGGTCACCTGATGCAGCCCCAGGAGGAAGTGGTAATGCAGAGGATGTCTGACTTTGTGCCGAGCTTCTTGCTGATTGCCAAGATTTTCAAACTGCATCTCTAGCCCCAGCCTAGTTCTCTAAGCACCAGCCCCATATTTCAAACCGGCACCATCCTGGCATTTGCCGCACCCAACAAACTCCACGGAGCAAATTCTGAAACTAGAACCTACCCCTCTTGGCCAGTTCTTCCTCCTGATGTTATGTTTCAAGACTATACTCCCGTCTTCAAGCCACAGAGCATAGCAGGTGGCATTCTCTAAAAAGGCCATGTATTCATTTCCTAGGGCTGCTGTAACAAATGATCACAAACGTGGTGTCTTCAAGCTACAGAAATGTATTCGTTCACTGTTTTGGAGGCCAGAAGTCCAAAATCAAGGTGTCTCCAGGGCTGTGCTCCCTCTGAAGGCTCTAGGGAGGATCTCTCCTTGCTTCTTCCAGCTTCTGGTGGCTCCTGGCATTCCTTGGCTTGTGTGGGCATAACTCCAATCTCTGCCTCTGTCTTCATATGGCCATCTTCTCTGTGTGTCTCCTCTGTGTCTGTGTGTCATTCTTCTTTTTGTAAAGACATCAGTCATTGGATTTAGGACCTCCCTGAATCCAGTATGAACTCATCTTAATTACATCTGCAAAGACCCTATTTCTAAGTTAGGTCACATTCCCAGGTATGGGTCGACATGAATTTTGGAAGGACACTATTTAACCCAATACAGGCTACACAATATTTCCTATCCCACGTGCACCTCTAGAACCTTGCCACTCTCCCATTAAGAGGTGAAGTCTTGCCCTGTTCCCTTGAACAGATTGAGCCTCTGAGCTGACTTCTATTAACACAGAACAGCAGAAGTGATGCTGTGTGACTTCCAAGTCTGGGCCATAAAAGACATACAGCTTCTGCCTACCTCTCTCTCTTATGACGCTTGCCCTTGGAATAAACCACCATGCTGTGAGGAAACCCAGGCACAAGGAGGGGACCGCATGGAGAGAATCTGAGGGCTCTCACCCCTCAGTTCCAGCTGAGCTCCCAGAGACTGCCAGCACCAAGGTGCCAGTTGTGTGAGCGAGCCATTGGGGAAGAGGGTCCCCTAGCCCTCAGTCAGCTGCCCTGACTGATGCTACATGGAGCATAAATGAGCCATCCCCACTGAGCCCTGCCCAAATTGCTTACGTCTAAGCAAAATAAATGATTGCTGTTTTAAGCCATTATGTTTCAGGATTAAAACTTTTGTTTTTTATGCAACGTTGGATATCTGGAACACAGAGCCTAAAACCTCTGGAGCATTGTAACCCTTCTGTCCTTAGAGCCCTCTAACCAGTGAATCCACAAGTCTCTTCTCTTCCTTCTGCCCCCACCTGGCCCCCACCTAATTATTTCACAATGGATTGCATCCTTAGCATCTTTTTTAATATATATACATTTATTTATTTTTAAAATTTTGGGCTGCATTGGGTCTTTGTTGCTGCGTGCAACAACACGGGCTTTCTCTGGTTGCGGCAAGTGGGGCTATTCTTCGTTGCAGTGCGCGGGCTTCTCATTGCGGTGGCTTCTCTTGTTGCAGAGCACCGGCTCTAGGCGCACCGGCATCAGTAATCGTGGCACATGGGCTCAGTAGTTGTGGCTCGTGGGCTCTAGAGCGCGGGCTCAGTAGTTGTGGTGCATGGGCTTAGTTTCTCCATGGCATGTGGGATCTTCCTGGACCAGGGCTCGAACCCGTGTCCTCTGCATTGGCAGGCGGATTCTTAACCACTGCGCCACCAGGGAAGTCCTGTATCCTCAGCATCTTAACTGGCCTGTGGACTTGGGTCCCGCTTTCCTCCATCCTACCAAATGATCTCTAGCACAGTTTGGTTTTGCAACTATCTTGCTCAGAATTCATTGATGGATCTCCATTGCTTAGAGCCTTTCCTCTCATTCCTTAACTGAGAGATAAGACTTCTTTAATCTGACCTCAGTTTATTTTTCCTGCCTTATCTCCTATGTCTTCCCTGTAAGGATTCTATACTTCCAGCAAATCAGACAACTCACCATTCCAAACATGTCTTGAGCTCGCTCTTCTGCCTGGATAACTTGGTTTACTTTTTCAACATTTAATAATGCTTTCTGAGCACTATTCATGCCAGGCAATGTGCAAGAAACTAAGGAATACCGAAACATTGCCCTCCCCCCATCTTCTCTCTTCATCTAACTGAAATTCTACCCGTTTTCCAAGTCTCTGCTCCAAACCTCACTTCTTCCATGAAGTCTCCCCAGATCTCTTACCCAAAAATGATCTTTCTGGTACTTCCCTGGTGGTCCAGTTAAGACTTCACCTTCTAAAGCAGGGGGTGCAGGTTCGATCCCTGGTCGGGGAGCTAAGATTCCATGTGCCTCCTGGCCAAAAAACCAAAACATAAAACAGAAGAAATATTGTAACAAATTCAATAAAGACTTAAAAATAAAATGGTCCACATCAAAAAAACCCCCAAAAAAACAGAACATTTTGCTTTCCTCTGAACTCTTCTTACATCTTCTTCTCCAAACAAGCCAAGCCTGTGACCGCACCGTTTCCCAAGCCTCTTGGCCCTTGCGTGTGCTGCATGTTTTTCCTTCACCCCTTTCCAACTGGCTAACACCCACTAACCTTCATACCTCAACTCAGATATCAATTTCCTTTGAGAAATTTTCTGTGATCCACTTGCTCTGTCTTACATTTCCCCATGTGTGATTACCTGAGGTGCAGGATAGATCCCACGCCTAACTCTGGCCCTGGGAGGGCATTGACTAGGGCTTTTACTCCTGTAGCCCGTGTACCCAACCCATGGAGAGGGCTCCATACATGTTTGTTGAGTGACTGAATACATGAGGAACTCACTAGAAATATCTCAAAAACCTTTCGACATGGCTGGATATAGGAAACTTATTTGGAAATGAGGTTTTGCTTAGCCTTAAAGGTTCGTGGCTGTATTTCACGTTCCTAGAGGTTATTTTTGAGCTAGGCTCCAGGTAAAGGAACTCTATGTATTTCTTTTTGCTGGCTCCCAAACATATTTTGGTAATGAAGAAACATTTCAACCAGAAGACAACCATTTTAGCATTTTGCTGATTGTTCTTTGTCGTCTGTGTAAAAGTCTCATTTCTTCAACAAAATTATAAATTTTTCAAGCATGGGGATTGCATATTCTCTCTCTTTTGATTTTCTCACAGTCCCTATTTTGTATTGGGAACATATAAGCCCCTCAATATTTATTCAGCAGATCTTTGTGGGGAGATATGACTAACCACCCCCACCCAACAGATTTCTGTCAGTATCCTTTGAAAAAAATTGCTCTTGTGTGTAGCAATCTAAAAAGCTGCTTCCCAGCACTCGACAGAAATTGTCCGGAATTGATCAACTTTAGAAAACGCATAACCTTCCATCAGGATAACGCAAGACCGCTTGTTTCTTTGATGACCAGGCAAAAACTGTTACAGGTTGGCTGCAAAGTTTGGTGTCATCCGCCGTATTCACCAGACATTGCACCTGTGGATTTCCATTTATTTCAGTCTTTACAAAATTCTTGTAATGGAAATGGAAATTCAATGGAAAAAATTTAAATTCCCTGGAAGACTGTAAAAGGCACCTGGAACAGTTCTTTGCTCAAAAAGATAAAAAATTTTGGGAAGATGGAATTATGAAGTTGCCTGAAAAATGGCAGAAGGTAGTGGAACAAAAGGGTGAATATGTTGTTCAATAAAGTTCTTGGTGAAAATGAACAAATATATATATATATATATAAAAATATAAATAAAAGTGGTTTCCTTTGCTTGAATGGATGGAGAATGTAGCTGTTAGTTGTGGACCATTGTAAGAAGTGAATTCTAAAGAGAACTGCATTGTGGGAGGAATTCCCCATCTCACACTCTTTAACTTGTCTTTCCTTTTGGGGATAGAAGGGTGAACCCTGAGTTTCCTGGGATGTCATTATACATCCTGGGATTTAATCATCCAAGACTTGCCCCCCCTCTCCATGTATCCCCAAGGACTGTGAAGACATTACTGTGGGAGAGAGGTAAGCTCTTTAAAAAAATCTAAGTTTCAAGCTAGAGTTAGATGACCTCTCTTAGGCTCTAATGTTAAATTTGAGACTCTTGAGAGCATTTGCTGAGGGAATCCATCGTCCTTTTATCTTGTATTTCCTGGGTCTTACTCAATATGATGACTCTAGGGGAAAAAATACCACGACTAGTACTTGAACTGCTGGCTCCTATAGTATCTTGAATTAATGTTACTTGCCGCTTTATCCAGGAAGAGTTCTGCCGTGAAATACTCAGCTCTAAAAGAAATGAGACTACTGAGAAGGATTCTTTTGAGTGTCTCTGGCATGCAGAGAGGCGATGGGGATCTGTGTGTGTACGTGTGGGAAAGTGAGGGGGTGATAAATTGTGTGCTACTTTTCCTTTAAGAGCACGTCCTTTTATTCCTGACACTTAAAAAGACACTGTCAAAAAGATGTTTTACTGATCTGACTTTCTGTGCAGGAGAACGTGCAACAGTTACCTAGTAAGTGGTTTTATAGGAGTTTCACCCACACGTTATAATAAACTGAGCCCAAAGATAACGTATCTTTTGTGCTTTTACAGTGCTTGGATGATAACTGTGAAAAATTATCTAGTGGAGGTTAGCAAACTGTACCTGTGGTCTTTTTCTCATGACCTCTGTATGATAAAGTTTACTTTCTTGGAGCATGATGCATTGTCAAATAATAGGTTTGCTTGTCTGGCCAACAAGAAGTAATTGAGGAGTGTTATAGTTTTACAATCCGTGTTTCAATGACTCTGCTGCTTTTGAGTTGTTAGACCTGAACAAAATGGGTCAATGTTGAAAGAATAAAGTTTTTTTCTCCCTCTCCCCCTCCTGCATCTCCCACCTTCTTTATGGAGGTGTTTTGACAGGGAGGGATGGGATGTGGGCCTTGACTATGATGATTCTCTGCCCAGGCATCCCAGCTTTCAGTTGGGGCTTGAGGTGGGAGATCTTGGTCCTAGTTCAATGACTGAGAGCAAATTTGGATTCGGCTTACCAAAAAATATCTACTGAGCACCCTTGTCTTTCTTCTATCCTTGGAGAGAAAAATAGGCTAACAAGCTTACTTTGGTATAAAGATTCTTTGGACCTCAGATCTATGTCTTTAAGGAACAATTTTCCCTGCACATTCTTAAGACTTGTTAGAAGCAGGTTAAATTTGAGTGACCTGGATGATCTAGGACAGGAAGTTTTTGATTAAAGAGCTTTTGATTTTTGCTACATTCCGTTTTCTCTGGGGTTAGGTCTTGCCCAGGATTTTACAAAGTGTGTTCCATATAACACTAGTTCCATGAGATGCTTTGTGGTGAAGTGAGTTTGGGAAACAGTGCACCTAATCTAAAACCTTATTTTAGGATCACCTAATGGTTAACATTAGCATATTAAAGGCTTGAAGAAGTCCAACAGCAGAGAAGCACCTTAATTTTGGCATTTCCCAAAGATGATCACAGAATCCCACCCCGCCCCCCAACGTCTTGCGGAGCTAGTATGTTGCATAATGTATTTGGGGGAATTCTGAAAATCCGAGGTTTCGGTGATTCATAAAAATAGCCATCATATTTTCCAGAAAGAAACCATTGACAGGTCAGTCACTGCTTCCTTCCACCAACACATACACATATGCACTTGTCTTAGAAATGTTATCTTTTAATAGCCTATTAAGATTAAAAATTGAGAGCTTCTCCATGCGTAGGAAGGGTTATTTTACTGTTCTGGGGGCCAAGGAGATTTTAAGAAAATAACTTATATAAGATAAATGACTAGGATTCACATTTGTGTAGGAATATTTGATGGACTTATTTGTGTTTGCTGATGGTGGTGGTCACTAGAATGCAAGGAGAGTATAAAGGACTGGTATCCAAAATATACAAAGAATTCTTAAAACTCAACAATAAGAAAACGAAACAACTCAATTAAAAAGTGTAAAGCCGAAGCCAAAGACACCTCATGTCTGTTACATATATATATATATATATATATATATATCAGACAAGATATAAGGTTGGCAAATAAGCATATGTATGAAAAGATGCTCCACATCATATGTCATTCGGGAAATGCAAATTAAAGCAACAGTGAGGTACTGCTACACACCTATAAGAATGGCCAAAATTTAGAACACTGACAACACCAAATGCTGGTGGGGATGTGAAGCAGCAGTCACTCTCATTCATTGCTGGTGAGGATGCAAAATAGTAGAGCCACTTTGGAAGACAGTTTGGCAGTTTCTTACAAACTATCCACACTCTTACCACACGGCCCAGCAATTGTGCTCCTTGGTATTTACCCAAAGGAGTTGAAAAATTTAAAAAAACCTGCACACAGATGTTTATAGCAGCTTTATTCATAATTGCCCAAACCTGGAAGCAACCATGATGTCCTTCTGTAGGTGAATGGATAAACTATGGTATATCCAGAAAATGGAATGTTATTTAGCATTAAAATGAAATGAGCTTTCAAGCCCTGAAAAGACATGGAGGAATCTTAAATCCATTACTAAGTGAAAGAAGCCAATCTGAAAAGGCTACACACTGTATGATTCCAACTATGTGACACTCTGGAAAAGGCAAAACTATGGAGACAGTAAAAAGATCAGTGGTTGCCAGGAGTTGGGGATGGAGGAAGGATAAATAGGAGATGTACAGAGGATTTTTAGGGCATTGAAAATACTCTGTATGATGCTATAATGATGGATACATGTCATTATACATTTGTCCAAACCCATGGACTACACAACTCCCAAGAGTGAACCCTACTATAAACTATGAACTTTGGGTGATTATGATGTGTCAGTGTAGGTTCATCAGTTGTGACAAATATACCACTCTGGTGAGGAATGTTAATGGGGGGAATATGCATGCGTGGAGCAAGGGGTATGTGGGAAATCTCTCTACCTTCCCCTCAGTTTTGCTGTGAACCTAAAACTGCTCTAAATAAATAAAGTCTTAGAAAAAAATGCAGGGAGGGGCCTGCTGGGGGAGAATTTACTCTAACAAACAAGTGTTAGGCATGATTAGCCAAATCAGAAATAGGGCTCTGGGGGTCAAAAGGGGGCAGTGGTCTTTCTCTGGTGTGCTGGCTGCTGCCCTGCATGTGTCACCCTCGTGGTGGCATCCTCCCTGCAGAAGGCTGTGTGTGTCAAGTTCAAGGAGCCCGAAAACTGCTTTGAGACATCTCTAAAAGATACTAACAGAGGGAAGGACAGCTGTTAGATAGAGTGCCAGTGACAGGGCTCAGGGAGTGTGACTCTGTAGCCAAGAAGTGGAAAGTGATGGCAGCTTCAGCAGTGGTCTGGGGAAGCATGAAGATGGGCTTTGGAGATGAGCAGTGACAGCTATATGGCATGTGAGAAGAAGATAGGATTAAACCAGCAGTTCTGGGGGCACTCCCCACTCCCAGGGGCTGGGAATCTTGAAAGCAGACCTTGGGACTAGTAGAAGCTAGTTCCACTATATTAATAGGACTTAATTTTACCCATAGGGTAAAGCCCATGGACATCCTTCCAATTACTGAAGTAATTACACTCCTGGCTAATCCAGCCCAACTGTTTCAGACAGAAGAGACAAGTGCCTCAGGGAGTACAGCTGGAATATCATACAAGAACACTTAGGATGGTTGTATTAGTTAGCTATTGCTGTGTAACAAATCACCCCAAACCTTAATGGCTTAAGACAACAATAAACATTTATTATCTCACATAGTAGTTCAGGAATTTGGGAGCAGCTTAACTGGGTGATTCGGTCTCAGAGACTTGCATGTGGTCCAAGTCAAGAAGTTGGCTGAGGCTGCGGTCATCTGAAGGCTTGACGGGAGGATCCACTTCCAAGATGGCTTCCTCACAAGGCTGTGCGCAAAATCCTCAGTTCCTGGCTGGCTGTTGGCAAGAGACCTGAGTTCCTCACCATGTGGATCTCTCCATAGATCTGCCTGAATGTCTTCATTATGTGGCAGCTGGTTTTCCTGAGAATGAGTAATCCAAGAAAAAACAGAGAAGAGGCCACAGTGCCTTTTATAACCCAGGCTTGTAAGTCACACACTGCCACTTTGCTATATTCTCTTTGTTAGAAGCATGTCACTAAGTCCAACCCACGCTCAAGGGGAGGGGTATTAGGCTCCACCTTTTGAGGAGAGAAGTGTCAAAGAAATTGTGGACATATTTAAAAACCACCACAATGGGGTTCACTTGTATTTAATCCCTTCAAGAGGTTAAAAGGTTAATAATCATGTCAGGAAACATATGAGAGAAGGACTTTATTTGGAGAAAGGTGTGGATAAATTTGCTGGCCTGCCCAGAGGTGAAATCTATTGTGAGTCATAGAAATTCTTTTTTATTTATTTTGAAATCAAAAGGTGGGCTCCACACATGACTGCTTGTTAAACTGGATGAAATTTAAAATAGCTTAAACATTTGGGAAAGAGGGGAGTTGATTAGTTCTCAGGATATATTAAATGTCCTCACATAAGAAGGGAGTCAGCTATTGGGAAGGGCTGCTTTGGAAAACATATGCTGTGTCAAGCTCCACCAACAGATGCAGAATCTGCTGCTAAAGTTAGCTCACTGAGAACAGAGCTGGATGGGCTGCCATCACAGATGTCTCTGGAACCAGCACCCAAGACAAATATAATTCTTACCACTGGAAAGCAAGGCCCCACACAAGAGCCTTCTCACCCTGGTGGAGGGGTTGAAGGGAAGTGTGAAGGCAGATTTATGACCCCAAATGCTGACTCTTCTGTGATTCTGGAGGATAACAGATGATTTTTAAGCCACGAGGTGTCCTGGTATTTTGCATTTCTAAATTTGAGAATCCCTCATAAGGTGAATTCTTCGTTACTTTAGGCAGAACCCATGCTGTGTAAAATCCAAGGCCGGATTGGAAAGGTTTTAAAACATGTTTTTTTTGAGATTTATAGTCTGAAATGTTGGAAGCAGAGGAGACAATTGTTCCAAATGCCTAAAACACTAAAAGAGGGGTTAGAAAAATGAAAATAATGAGAAATGATTTAAATTATTTCATTAGCACAGGAACCAAATGCTTTTCCCAAATAAGAAGGGGACGCCGTTTCATGGCAGATGACAGATGATGTCATGTGCTGAGCTTCCAATACATTATAGGGCAGGATTTCCCCAAAGTGGGTTTCACAGAGTTTAGTCCACAGGGATACCTCACAAAAGAAGGATTCTCTGATAAATAAAGCTGGGGAATGATGAAAACACGGTTCCCCTCTTTGAGAATCATGGGCACATCAGCATTTTAATGGCTCTAAGAAGCCCTTAAATGAAGAAATTTGTTTAATTTTGTTTAGCTCCTTAGTTCTCAAACATATAATCCTGGATTTTCCCCCCTCTAAATTCTATTAATTTCCAGCTCTTATTTCTATCCCTTTAGAATGTACACTTCACAAGGACAGGTCAGTTTTATTCACGATTCTATGCCCAGGATTGTGCCTGGAACTGTTCACAAAGGCACCATAAAGTAAGGGGGCTTAAGCTTCAGGATTGCCCTTTTGTGTCCCTGTATCTAGTTTTGTATTCAGTTTTGTGTTCTTTCCCTTAAAAAGGACCTCCACGATTGTTATAAGCTTCAGGTCCTGTAAAACCTGGATCTGCCCCTGCCTGGAACACACAAGGTGCTCAACAAATATTTATTGAATAAATGAATGAATAGATACTAGGAAACCAGTGTTCCTTGGAATACACATTGGAAAACACCATTGTTGAGACAGGAGACTCCAAACAGGAGGGCCCGGTGGTTAATGTTCACATTAGATAGAGGAGGTAGGAGAGAGGAATAAAATCTCACCTGGGAAAGAAAATAACTGCAAAATATTGGAGTTGGAAATAAAGTCCATCTGATTTGTGACTGACGAAGAGGGCTCACCAGTGTCTTATTTTTAAAAAAATAAATTTGTTTATTTTATTTGTTTATTTTTGGGGGCTGTGTTGGGTCTTCGTTGCTGCACGCGGGCTTTCTCTAGTTGCGGCGAGCAGAGGTTACTCTTCGTTGAGGTGCTCAGGCGTCTCATTGCAGTGGCTTCTCTTGTTGCGGAGCATGGGCTCTAGGCATGTGGGCTTCAGTAGTTGTGGCACGTGGGCTTCAGCAGTTGTGGCTCGTGGGCTCAGTAGTTGTGGCTTGCAGGCTCTAGAGCACAGGCTCAGTAGTTGTGGTGCACGGGCTTAGTTGCTCCGTGGCATGTGGGATCTTCCCGGACCAGGGCTCGAACCCATGTCCTCTGCATTGGCAGGCGGATTCTTAACCACTGCGCTACCAGGGAAGCCCTCACCTGTGTTTTGTGTGCTCGTCTGTTAGGAGTTATCTGACGTAATGTTGGAGAATTTCATTATGAGGGTTCAGAGAGCAGACAAAGATCACAACGCAATTTTTAGTCATCTCACTCAGCCACAGAACTTCCTGAGGGTCCTGGTGCTCCTGGACAGAGACCCTCAGCGGCTCCTAGTGCTGGCAAGTGCTCTGCCAGCCTGGAGTCGGGTCCTTCTTAAATGTGGCAAATTGGATGCTGACAGTGTTGAAGCATGAACAGAGTTCCATAAAACCCAGGGGCTGTCCTGGTCTGACTCTTCTCATCAGTTTTCCCCCTTTCAATTCTAAATTCGGGTTTGACCCTTAAGTAATGAGGCAGTTTTTTTAATAGTCCCATCAGACTTCACACGTCCAGATGAACATTGCCTTTTAAAGATGGTACTTTGGGGAGCAGTACACAGGCTCCAATACAGCTGTTACTAATAAAAGTGTTTGTGGCCCTCTTTTGGAATTGCCTTTTGTGTCAATTATGAGGTGCACGAGACAAATCCATCCCCTTGGCCATATGTTGTTTTTGACCAAAAATGGTCTCACCCAGCTTATCCTGAAAAATGGTCCAGCATAGTCAGCTGGCTTGATTTTAGAATCACTTCAGGATTTTTATTCAAACTCACTCAAATTCACTGTCAAAAGACAAAACATTGCCAATATTGAGATTGTTCCAAAATATATGCCATATGATCTGAAAGCAACTCCCCAAGAGGAGATAAAACCATTTTGAGCCTGGACAGCATCTCCACAGAGCTTGGAGGCTTCTGAGAGGGCTGCCTTCAAGGGGATAGTCTTTGCTGTCATTTATCATTCGTCAAGTTCTAATAGAGTTTTCATTTGTCTGAATCCTGGCTGTTCATCAGAATCACCTGGGGAGTTTTGTAAACCTTCCATGTGCAGACCTGCTCCCCAGAGGTTCAGGTTCAACCGGTTTGGGGTGGGGCCCAGACACTGATTTTGTATTTGCGTGTGTGTGTGCGTGCATGTGTGCGTGATTTGAACGTTCAGCCAGGATTAACCTCCATGTTAAAGAACCGATCTTATTAACTTTGGTCACAGTTGTTCCTATTTAGTTTTTCTGTTGGGATAAAAATGCGTTGTGACTAGGGCCAAGAAGCACCACTGAAGGTTAATCAAACACAGATGGGGGGAAAGTTTTGTGGGCTGAAGTGTCATTAGCAAAACTGGCACTGTGTACCGTGACCACTAGGGGGCAGACTCGAATACATTAATAAGTGCAAAGAATGTGTTTAATAGCTTTCAAGAATAAAACGGCCCTGGGCTTCCCTGGTGGCGCAGTGGTTGAGAGTGCGCCTACTGATGCAAGAGACACAGGTTCGTACCCAGGTCGGGGAAGATTCCTACATGCGGCAGAGCGGCTGGGCCCTGAGTCACGGCCGCTGAGCCTGCGCGTCCAGAGCCTGTGCTCTGCAACAGCAAAGGCCACAACAGTGAGAGGCTTGTATACTGCAAAAAAAAGAACAAAACAATCCTGGGAAATAAAAGGAAAAGTGGTCATAAGTTTTGTTTGTGATTAGATCAGGTGCCTCATTTTACTCATTTTACTAAGTCCCCTAAATGCTATGATTTCTTCAAAGGTACCAGCCATGCAACTGTCAGTGCTAACGATAGAAGAGAGAGTGGTAGAGAAAGAAAAGTTGCTGATGTATTTTGAGCACTGTGTGGAGTGCACTGCACCCATTATCTCATTTAATACTGTATAACTCTATGAAACAGCATTGTCACCGCCTTTTCATAGATGAGGAAATTTTGTATACATAATGAGGCCCAGAGGGGTGAAGTCACTTACACAGTGTTACACAGCCAGTAAGTATTAAGAGTAGATCAGGAAAAAAAAAAGATCAGAGTTTAAAATTCAGGTCTTTCTGATTCCTAAGTCCATGCTCTTTCTTTATGCACACAATCTTTCTGGGGAAGGATGATGCTTTAGTGTGTAAATTTTCGTTTTTGTTCTTGTCATCACAGCTCAGATTAAAGAGAGTAGTTTGGTGCTATTCTTGTCAGTCTTGTGAGAATGATTGTAAGTGATGTGTATCTAAACTGTAGATGTACAGTCTTTCGTAGATGAGGAGAGTCAGATTCTTTGTCCAAATACCAGCTGTGAGGTTTAAGGAAAAAAGCTCTGAGCTATAAACCTATGTGAAAATGGTTCATACTGCCTATATCCCCTGAGAGAATAAAAGCTCTGTGAGGGCAGGGCTCTGTCTATCTCACTTATCTGGTGCTTGGTACATGATAGTTATGCAAAAATATTTGTCAAATACCCAAGCTGAAGAATGAATGCATGCATGACTGCATGAAAGTCTTGAGATCAAAGTTACATTCTTGACTATACTGCAAAGCTACGGTCATCAAAACAATATGGTACTAGCACAAAGACAGACATATAGATCAATGGAACAGCATAGAAAGCCCAGAAATAAACGCACGCACATATGATCAATTAATCTCTGACAAAGGAGGCAAGAATGTACAGTGGAGAAGACAGTCTCTTCAGTAAGTGGTGCTGGGAAAACTGGACAGCTACATGTAAAAGAATGAAATTAGAACATTCTCCAACACCATATACAAAAATAAACTCAAAATGGATTAAAGACCTAAAGGTAAGACCGGATACTATAAAACTCCTAGAGGAAAATATAGGCAGAACACTCTTTGACATAAATCACAGCAATAGTTTTTTGGATCTGTCTCCTAGAGTAATGGAAATAAGAACAAAGGCAAACAAATGGGACCTAATTAAACTTAAAACCTTTTGCAAAACAAAGGAAACCATAAACAAAACGAAAAGACAACCGACAGAATGGGAGAAAATATTTGCCAACGATGCAACTGACGAGATTAATTTCCAAAATATACAGACAGCTCATACAGCTCAATACCAAAAAAAAAAACCCAACAAATAATCCAATCAAAAAATGGACAGAAGATCTAAATTGACATTTCTCCAAAGAAGACATACAAATGGCCAACAGGTACATGAAAAGATACTCAACATCACTAATTATTAGAGAAATGCAAATCAAAACTACAAAGAGGTACCATCTCACACAGGCCAGGATGGCCATCGTCCAAAACTCTACAAATAATAAGTGCTGGAGAGGGTGTGGTGAAAAAAGAACACTTCTACACTGTTGGTGGGAATGTAAATTGGTGCAGCCACTGTGGAGAGCAGTATGGAGGTTCCTTAAAAAAACTAAAAATAGAGTTACTGTATGTTCCACCAATCCCACTCCTGGGCATATGTCCAGAGAAACCTATAATTCAAAAAGATACATACACCCCACAGCAGCACCATTTACAATAGCCAAGACATAGAAGCAACCTAAATGTCCATCAACAGATGAATGGATAAAGAAGATGTGGTATATATACACAATGGAATATTACTCAGACATAAAAAAGAATGAAATACTGCCATTTGCAGCAACATGGATGGGCCTAGAGATTATCATACTAAGTGAAGTAAGACAGAGAAAGACAAATATCATATGATATTGCTTATATGTGGAATCTTTAAAAATGATGCAAATGAACTTATTTACAGATGAGAAATAGACTCACAGATACAGAAAACAAGCTTATGGTTACCAAAGGGGAAAGGGTGGGGAGGGATACATTTAGAAGTTTGGGATTAAAATATACACATATATTTTATTACCATGTATAAAACAGATATATATTACCATATATAAAATAGGTAACCAACAAGGACCTACTGTATAGCACAGGGAACTATACTCAATATCTTATTAATAACCTATAATGGAAAAGAATCTAAAAAAGAATATATATATAAAACTATATATATATATAAAAGAATATATATATCTGAATCACTTTGCTCTATACTGGAAACTAATAAAACATTGTAAATCAACTATATTTCAATAATTTTTTTAAAAAACAATAAAAATTACATTATTGGATCTGAAACATTGGCTGTATAATCTTGTCTAAGTCCTGTCTCCTGTTTGGATCACAGCTTCCTTATCAGTAAGTTGAAATGATGGTTCTAGATGATACATAAGATTCCTTCCAGATCTAACACTTCTAGGACTCAGCTTTCACCCTCTCACTGGATAGATGAATGTGAAGAGGGATTCTGGGGTTCAGCTCTGGTGTCAGAAATGTACAGACAGAGGGAAATGGTGGGAGAGACCCTCAGAAAATGATATGGTCATTAAAGAGCCCAAGGCAGAGAAACATTACTGCTGATGGTGAGGAGGCCTGAATGTGGGAACAGGAAATAACAAGGGAGGAACTGGGGAAACATACTCACAACTTTAAATAAATCTATGTTGCTTTATCTTTTAAAGTAAAAAAGAGATGGTGTATCACACTAAGTGAAGTAAGTCATACACATAAAGACAAATATATGATATTGCTTATATGTGGAATCTAAAAAATGATACAAATGAGCTTACTTACAAAACAGAAACAGACTCACCAGCAGGTCAGAGTGCCAGAGGAGAGGGCTTTGGTACTGGCCCCCCCGTTGTGTCTCTCTGTGAGGACAGTTCCTGCCAGGCGGCCCCTCCTCATGGGGGGGCTCCAGCTCTCACTGGCTTCCAGCAATACGACTCCTCCCAGGCCCCTCAAGCTGAGAGATGGAAACTGCTGCCCTCTCTTGCTGCTCCTGGGACCTCCACACCCCTCAGGGTTCATTTCATCCTGACAACCCCTCTGTAAAGAGCCCCTTCATTAAACTCTTCAGTCAAACCCTACTGAGTGGGTTCTGATTCCAGCCAGGCCTTGCCTGATACCCCGGTCCTTGCCCCTTCTACCGCAGCTGTCTCCCCTGCAGGTCTAAAGCCTCATCAGCTGAAGCTGCTCCCAGTTGCTGGTCCACTCTGGGGAACTCCCACACTCTTCTTCTGGGACCCCTCTCCTCTGCCCTGCCACACACTTCAATCTATCTCTTCTTCTCCCAACTGACTCTATTCTAGGCCATCACCTCCTTTACTGGCCTTCTGCTCTGAAATGTCTGTCCTGGTTTCTGACTCTGTTAAAACTCCTTACAATGGAGCAAAGATGTCTTTTAGGCTCCTGCTATATGCCTGGGATTATATTAAATGCATTCATACATGTTATCTCCATTAATTCTCATAATTATCTGATGAGATTAGTATTATACTAAGAGATGAAAAAACGAGCTTCTGTTGCTTCTGCCTGACAAGCATAATTCCCTCCTTTTCTGCTAATAGCATGCCAAGTTTCCTTTGAGACACTACTCTTTTCCCACTCTCAGCCCTTGTGATTCAATTGAGGCTAATTCCACCCAGCTCCCGACTTGTAGAGACACCGTGATTGGCTCAGAGATGTACAAATCACCTACATTGGGCCAATGAGAGTTAACTCTGGGTCTTTGATGGACTATCAGAAGTGGGGCTGTCCTTCTGGAGTTGCTAAGCAGGGAGACTGTAAAGTCTGCTGGTGGACAGCTACGTGGTTGCATGAAGTCCTTCTTGAAGTTGGTCAATATTTTAAACTTCTGGGTTGAGGTAGAGGGCCGCAAGTCCCCTTTGTAGTTTAAGCTAATTTGAGTTGGATTTCCATCACTTGCAACCAGAAGAGTGCTGAATGATATAGAGATTAAATAACCTGCTGAATGTCACATATCTGGTAACTGGTAGAGCTGGGCTTGGAAGTCAGGTTTGCCAAGGAGCCTGAGCTAGTCCCTCAAGGGCCCTGAGGATACTAATGGCTGTGAGAGCGGCACATGTTCAACATTCCTCCCTGGTGTTTTTCATTAGAGCTTGAAGTAGGGTACATCAAATGAACTGTTTCTTGTCTGGGTGTGATCTTGCTTCCAGGTTGCAGTGTAATCATTATCATGCCCATTTTTAGTGACCCACTGGACTCTCCACAGTCTTCCTCAAAGGAACTTGAGTTCTGTGGCTAGTTTCTTAATATGTATCTTCCCTTCTTCCTTAGTAATAAAATACTTCATGTTTAGCTGTTTACATGGTTATCTAGAATACGGACCATATTTCTTGGTGGAGCCATATTCCTTCATGTGACTAAGTTACAGCCAATGGGATGCAAGCATAAGAGGTGTGTGAAACACCCAGGCAGTAACCTTAAAGAGAAAAGCATGTATATCCTACAGCAATTTCTCCTTTATGTTGGCTGGCATACAGATGATGGTTGGACTCAAGCATCCATCTTGGACCATGAGGTAGAACCATGTGTTAAGGATGGTGGAGCAACAAGACAGAAGGAGCTTGGGGCTCTGATGATCATTAGATTTCCATGTAAACCCCAAGTTGCCTACATTTGTATTGGGAGAAATACCTCTTTCATGTATGCCACTGTTTTGGTGTTGCTATTATTGTTGTCATCACTAGCAGCTGAACCTCATCCTAACTAATACAGGTCCTTTCTATAAATCAGGCCCAGGGCAAAGGCAGGAGCCTTTCACAGCTTTGGAGACCAATCAGCAGATGGGTCCTGAATAGAGTCTGAGGGATTATGAATATCAGAGTGACTGAGCCCAGAGACGGCTTTATGTGCTGCTGAAGATTTGTAGGGACATATCCCAGGGGACCTGAAGGGATTATTTTTGTATTTGTATTCTTTTTCTTCGGTGTTACAAACTTCAGGCTCTACAAAACCTGGATCCAGTGATGGCATGGACTGCTGTTTTTGTCTTGACTTGCAAGGGAATGACTCAGGGACACCTCAGGACATCGCAGGAAGGAGGGTCTGACCTTGTGCCTAAAGACATGCTGTTTCCTCTGTCTTATCCCCATCCACCCTGTAGCATCTCCCCCAAATCTTGTCTCCTTCAGGAAGCCTTCCCTGAATGTCAGAAACCAGCTTGTGTCTTTTTCTCCCCAACTAGTGGTCCCCAGGACTCACCTTATTTCCTTGCCTGTTCTCAGCTGGGTGTTGTAGAAAGTGCATTGGCCTTGGAATCAGAAGACCTGGACTTGAGGCCTGACTTGACTTCTAACGAGACATGGAGACATAACACCTTGACCAAGTAACTTAGGCTCTCTGAGCTTCAGGGTTTATTTATTATTTATTTATTTATTTGGCTGGGCCATGCCTTTTTATTTTTTAGAATTTTTTTAACATCTTTATTGGAGCATAATTGCTTTACAATGGTGTGTTAGTTTCTGCTTTATAATAACGTGAATCAGCTATACATATACATATATCCCCATATCTCCTCCCTCTTGCGTCTCCCTCCCACCCTCCCTATCCCACCTCTCTAGGTGGTCACAAAGCACCGAACTGATCTCCCTGTGCTATGCAGCTGCTTCCTACTAGCTCTCTGTTTTACATTTGGTAGTGTATATATGTGCATGCCACTCTCTCACTTCGTCCCAGCTTACCCTTCCCCCTCCCCGTGTCCTCAAGTCCATTCTCTACATCTGCGTCTTTATTCCTGTCCTGCCCTTAAGTTCGTCAGAACAATTTTTTTTTTTTTTTTTAGATTCCATATATATGTGTTAGCATACAGTATTTGTTTTTCTCTTTCTGACTTCCTTCACTCTGTATGACAGACTCTAGGTCCATCCACCTCACTACAAATAACTCACTTTTGTTTCTTTTTTTTTTTTTTTTTTCCTGTACGCGGGCCTCTCATTGTTGTGGCCTCTCCCATTGTGGAGCACAGGCTCCGGACACGCAGCCTCAGCGGCCATGGCTCACGGGCCCAGCCACTCCGCGGCATGTGGGATCTTCCCGGACCGGGGCACAAACCCGTGTCCCCTGCATCAGCAGGCAGACTCTCAACCACTGCACCACCAGGGTAGCCCTCGTTTCTTTTTATGGCTGAGTAATATTCCATTGTATATATGTGCCACATCTTCTTTGTTCATTCATTCATCTGTCTATGGACATGGGCCAGGTCTTAGTTGCGGCATGCGGGATCTCCATTGTGACATGCGGACTCTTAGTTGCAGCATGCATGCGGGATCTAGTTCCCCCACCAGGGATCGAACCTGGCTCCCTGCATTGGGAGCGAGGAGTCTTACCCACTGGTCCACCAGGGAAGTCCCTGGGCTTCAGCTTCTTTAATCTGTAATGAGAGGATGATAGCATTTGCTTTAACTAGTTAACCAGAAGATGAAATTAGATAAAATATGTGTAATTGCTTGATTGATGATGCAATGTGATAAAATTAAGCATATTATGATTACTGGTATCACAGCCCTAATCCCAAGGGTTGTGCTTCTCTTAGCTTTAATGCCATCTGATGAGCTCCACAGATACTCAATCACCTGCTATTGTATATTGTTCTCTAATGATTTTGTGTCTCAAATTTTATTTTTCCAAGTAGATTGGCAGGTCCTAGAAGGCAAAGACCATGTTTTATAATCTCTGAGAACCTAGAACAGGGCTGGGCATACAGTAAGCATTTTAGATACAAAAGGAGGCATAGATGGAGTCAGAGTTGCTATCCAACAAAAAATAATTTGTTGGCAAATGTACTGTTGCCTTGCGTCTAGCTCTTTGCTATATTATTTTCAGGAGCTGATTGGACTTGTGGAGGCAAACTCACATCAACCAAGCTCACAGGAGACTGATGTATAGCAGCCCAAATGTCAACTTATTAGAGTGGGGAGGTGCCTTCTGATCACTGAAATGCTCATGCTTCCTGCCAGCCCTTTCCTGGTACCTGTATTCCAGGAATTTATATTAAGAAGGTTGCTTGGTCAACCTGGAATCATGGTGTGGAGAAGTAGACTGTTTTGAGGAGTATTCAATCTTGCCTACTCTTTGGTTTCATAAGTCATCTCTGAGCCACTTCCCCTGGGAATAGAAAGTTCACATCCCCTGGACTTAGGGCCTCTCCCTTGAACACCAGTGAGTAAACAGGGTCAAAAATAAAATAAAAAAAAAACAACATAAATGGTCAATTTCCCACTCCAGACTTCCCTTTCCATGTTCCAGGCTTTCTCTTAACTGGGTACAATAGAATTGATTTTGTGTCTGCTTATTAAATTACAATCATATTCAGTTGTGCTTCCCCAGTGTCTTAGCTTGGGCTGCTACAACAAAACACCATAGATGGGTATTTATCCAAAGAACATGAGAAGACTAATTTAAAAATATTATGTACCCCTATATTCATTACAGCATTATTTATAATAGTCAAGATATGGAAATAATTTGTGTCTATTAATGGATGAGTGGATAAAAATGTGGTATATATTCTTAGTGGAATACTACTCAGCTATAAAAAAAGAATGAAATCCTGCCACTTGTGATGACATGGATGGACCTTGAAGATATTATTCTAAGTGAAATAAGTGATAAAGAGAAAGACAAATACCTTATGATTTCACTCATACATGGAATCTAAAAAAACAAAACAAAAGCAAACTCATAGATACAGAGATCAGATTAGTGGTTACTAGAGGGGAAGGGGGTTGGGGGAGTGGGTGAAACAGGTGAAGAGAGTCAACTGTGTGGTGATGGATGGTAACTAGACTTTGTAGTGTATAGGGATGTCAAATTATAATGCTGTACACTGGAAACTTACATAATTTTAAAATGCCATAGACTGGGTGGCTTAACTGATATTCATTTCTCATAGTTCTAGAAACTGGGGAGTCCAAGATCAAGGTGCCAGTACGGCTCCTGGGGGGAGCCCCCTTCCAGGCTTGCAGACAGCCTTCCTGCTGTATCTTCACATAGTGGAGACAGAGATGGAGAGAAAGAGAGCTCTGGGGTCTTTCTCTTCTTATAAGGACACTAATCTTATCATGGGGGCTCTGCCCTCAGGACCTCATCTAAACCTAATTTCCTCCCAAGGGTCCTAATATCATCCCACCCACCTCCTAATACCATCACACTGGGAAGTTGGGGCTACCGTATGTGAATTTGGGTGGGGGGACAAAAACATTCAGTCCATAGCACTGAGATTATAGTCTGCTTCATCATCTCAATCAGTGCTTGCTTATCTATCTATCTATCTATCTATCTATCTATCCATCCATAGTAATCTGAAATTCCTAGTGTTCTTTGTCTCCTAGTTATGCTGCAGGCATGGCTTATGTGCACTTTATTTGCTCTCCTTGTGGATCTCTGTGGCTTTGGGGGATGCGAGGGAGGATCCTGATATAGGCGCTGCCATTATCAATTGGGGTTTGAGACTGCCAAATTTCTTGATCTCTTGGCTTTCTCCCACAGATGAGTAACCACATCCAATGTGTGCAAGTTAAAACAAAATGTTTAACTGGTTTAATTCTTGCAGAGAAACTCGATTTTAAGTTCTTGAGGACACCTCACTGCTATCCGTTCCATAATCAGGGATTCTGGGACTATCTCTACGTAAACGTTTGTAGTGTTGATTCCTGGACACTGTCCTATGTCTTCCAGCCTTACTGGCAGGGACTGACTTGTTGATTTTTATTGCCACCTGTTTTCAACTCACCTGAAATGGATCACCTGAAAATTCACCCAGCCCTGAGCCATAATCCAGTGCAGTTAAAAGGCACTTTCTTCCTGCTGAGAAATTAACACCTTCTCCTTTGTCCCAACTTTCTGGGATCATTTCCAATATGTCCTGGCTGGGAGTTAATTAAATCTGTGTTGACACATACTCAATTTCAAGTGGCTTTGCACATACAGGAAACCTGTTGAGATTTTCCCTTTTGGGTTCAAGACCACTGATCCATCCCTTTATTCCAGTTTTCAGGGTACGTTTTCCATTTGCCAGGAAAGGATGGAATTTAAAGTGGGAAATTTATGAGATTCCCCACCCTGAGAAAACCACAGTCTCCCACTTTCCTATAAAGTTTTCTAGATTTCAAGACCTACCTCCTGTATGAAACTTCATATTTTCTATTAAACCAACTGGATTTATGATTACAGGAAGCTCTCAGAGGCAGGGCAGAAGCAAATAAGTAAGGTTAGAATCCTCAACTCCACACCACCACAGCAGCTGTTTCAAGAACACAGTACTCAAAACCAGAGTCACAAGATCTAAATGTAGGTCAAGTAATTTAAAATTCTGATTGGATATTGCCTATGTACAGCCAGGAGCTTTCCCCACCCTCCACCCCCCCCACACACACACCCCCATCAAGAGTTAGAGATTTGGGTGGGTTACTGGAAAAGTTATTAGCAGCAACATCTAGAATCTTTGGTTCACTCCAAGAGGCATATGTCAGCCTTATCTGATGTTATGCGCTTATTTCAGTGTCTGGAAAGCCATTGGTGAACGGGGCGAGCACCCCTCCATACTGAGCCGTGGCCGAGGTGCTAAAATTCTTACATGGGCTGGTCCTCACTTAGCTGGGTCTGTCAATGCCGCTGTGTTACCCTGGGGCTGAGGTTCGAGCTTGCAAACTGGCACTGCAGGCTATATTTGAAACGCAGGTGTGTCTTGTTTAGCCTGCCCAATATTCTCTCTCTCTTTTAAAATGAGCTAACTTAAAAAAAATTAGAACAGGATTTTGTGTTCTTCTTGAAAACTCAGGTGTTCTGTTAACACTGGCATTCCTGCTTGGTAACGACAGGCTGTTTCTGAGTGGTGCTGCCCCCTTTAGGATGGGACGCGTATGTCCAGTTTACCAGCTCCCACACAGCTTACGTCATTCATTTACATTTCCCGCTGTGTAAGAATCTGCCACTCTGCCATCCAGCGATGTCCTACACAAATGGGCTGATACTCCTCAACAGCATAAGATTAGATGCTCACAGACTCTGTTGGATGGGAAAAGACTCAAGTTATTCCGTTATTTACATGTAAGTCCAGAAGAAGTGTGTCAGAATGGGTGGCCTTGAGAAAATGAGCCGCGATCTATGGAGCTGGTTTTTTCGTGAGGTGATGCGGAAGGAAGATCAAGGTCTGGAGTGAGGGTGGGAAAGACAAGGGGTGGCTCTGAGACCAGGGAAGGTGGTACCAGAAGGAGGCTGACTCCTTCGCAAAGTAGACTCTGAAAAAGTCTTGGGTTGTCTGGGAAAATGCCAAGGGAGAGGTGATGGTCATGTGACACTGTGTATATTTGAACCAGTCCCTTCACCCCAGGAGACTGTGTGCTCCATCAGGTACAGAGCCGTGGGCAGGGACTCTGTTTCATTCTTCTCTGTGTTATGGTGTCCATGCTAGGGGCTCAGTAAGTGGCCTTAAAATGTGTGCCCGTGTATGTGCACGCGTATGCATGTTGTGGGTCTGTGTACACCCCTGAGTGCAGACAGGGCAGGAGTGGGGAATGGATGAAGGGTGGACATTAACAGAGAGACAGAAGAGGAAAAGCATCTTGGGGGTATATAACATATACCAAGAAATATAGGGCTTTGTCATCAGATGACAATGGTTCATTTGGAAATACTTCCCTCCCCTCCCAAGGACAAGGAGTAGGGATGGTTAGTGGATTGCATTCTTGCCCCCAAAGCCCAGGAATCTGCAGTGACAGCTCTGAGTAATGAAGGCTGGGGTGAGCGGCCTCATTTAGTAAATCACTGGATACTCACCAACCCTCCTCTGACATCCATTTTCTTTAAATCTGTCCCTGTTTCTAACTCAGAATATTCTCAGCATGTCATTTGGCATGGATGAGGATGTGAAAGGTGATGTGACAGAGTCGACCTGAAGTCAAACAGACCTGAGCTCGTCTGCACTACACTCCCCTCCCCCCACTTAGCTGTGTGACCTTAGGCAAGCTCTTTAGTCTCTCTGAGCCTTGCCTTCTCTGCTGAAAGTGAAGATAATCAAAATGCCCCATAAATTCCCTATTATTATTCCAAAGTTCAAGGCTGAACAAATTTCTCGATCTGTAACTTTCCTTTAAGATGGTTTTTAACATTGTGTTCTGTACAACCAGACCATTGGCTTAGACATTTCAGATGAAGTGCAGTACTCAGTTCTCCAATATTGCAATTATTTTCCATATTTTGGGGTGTGGCCATGCAGTGGTGACCCATGGGGATACTACAGAACAGACTTCTATTTGTGTGCTGTGACACTCTTTATTTTGGAGTGAGGAGCTAGCTCTGGTCTCTGCTGTGTCACACCAACTCTCAGATCACTTACCATTGTTAAAAAATGCCATCTGCCTCAGTCCTCTTTGCAGAAAGCCTCCCTGACTCCCGTCAGGGTGTCCCAGGGAGTTTCCTGACCACGCTGCTCAAACCTAACCATGCCGGCTGCCCACATCACAGCAGGAGGGGTTGGCTCAAAACCTCACACCAATTTTCCCCTCCTCCTCCCTCAGAAACTTGGAACTTATCCCAAATGTAGACAGAGACCCATTTTGGACCTGAACTAGAGAAAATTCCTCATAGCCCCACACTTGAAATTGAAGGCTCTTTCTTACTTCTCCCATCTCCTCCCCTCTCCCTCCCCTTCCAATCATAGAAAGGGAAGATGAAGTGCAGCATTAGCCCTTGTTCCTACAGCCCAGATCCTCAGATGAGCATGTCAGGCTGGATACTGTAGCTAAACATAAATGAACGGTTATTAATGATGGTCATAATGTTTTCTAGCAGTTAGTTGGCTGTGATTCTAGGATTTTTTTCTACTGTGTTTTGAAGGGTTAGGTTATTTAAACTTACCATCAAATGGAATCAAATCAAAGTGAGCTAATTTTTCTTAAACACTAATCATTTTAAGGCTATTGAACTAAATATAGAGGCAGTTCATTAAATCATTAAAACAGCCTGCAATAATGCTCACAAAGTCATTATGGAGCTATTCCCTAGCCAGAGAGGTAGTATTGCCTTAAGCACAGTTTAATCAAATTAGATGGTGGGCTATGTCATGGGGTTTCTCCTATTGATATTCATTAAAAATACATGATTTATCACTAATCTCTGTGAGGTAGATCCCACTCTTCCAAATGAATTTTGTAAATGTCAAGGGGAAGAAAACAGAATGGCATATTGTTATAATAATTTAAGAGTGGTGTGATCACATTTACATTTTATATACTGTGCAATTTAGGAACAGATAATAGCTTTAACAAGGCTAAACTTTTTTCCTTAGTTAAAGTTAGAAGAGAAAGGCTGAACCCTGAGGATTAGCCATTATATTTTATCACAGAATGGGCCCCAACATTTGAATTATCTTTTAGTAGAATGGTAGCTTGGTCCATTGTTTACCTAATGCTTGTCTCAGATTCTTTGGTGGAGGGATTTCTACATAAATTAATGGTGCCCTGTTCAGTTGGAATAAGATTCCTTTTTTCAGATCCTGTCATGATTCGGCAGTTGGGAAAGGCGGGTTGTTTTCTGGCCCTGGGAACCCTCCTTCTGTGCTCACACTTCATCTTCCATTGCTCTTTGGCCTCAAGATCTCCCCCTCTCAACCCTATTGAAATCTGCCTGGCTTCTTCCTTCTCAGTGGACTGTAAAGGGCTGATAACAGTTTAAAAGGGTTACCCCACCCAGAGGTATTTACATTTTAACTGGGATCAAAGCTGAAACTAAAGGGATTAAGTCCTAATAGTAGAATTTTAAGCATCAACCAGTGGGTGGAAGAGGATTTTTCTGCTGTCAGAGGGACTTTCCCTCGAGGCTTGATGGGAGAGGAGGACGGTCCCTGGTGGGCAAGGTCAGACCAGAGGAGGGTGGAGGGAGATTTGGTAGCAAGGAGACCAATACTGCTTTTCTCTTTTCCACGTTGTGCTTCTTTTTTTTTTTTTTTTAACTCTGAAATGAGCTTTCTCTGTTTTAAGAACTTCCTTCCTGAACAGATATCTTTCTAGGGGATACACCTTGAAATATTGATATTCTGACTTGTCCTCTAAATACTTTTTTCCCTCCAAAAAACTGGGGACTAACATTTGAAACTCAAACTTACATTTTGGTTTAAAACTCTCAATCTTGCCTTTAAAATACCCCTGAAGGAAGAAAGACACTTAAAGAAGGAGCAGTACCCTTCTTTTTTGGTATAAAAATGTGCCCATTCTTAGCAAGACACATGAGATGTCTCCCTACACTTAAGACGCTTATCAAAAGCTTTTCAGAATATGACTTGCAGCCAGAATCAGCAGACAGAGGCACTTGATTTGTACAAGATAGGAGGCTTTTAGCATCGTGGCCATTTAACCTAATCTAAAAGAGAAACACAGCTTAAATGAAATCCTACTTATTTTACTCTGCTATATTGCAGAATAATGGAATACCCACCCTTTTCTGCACAGGAGATCTCTAACTTGACTCTTGGCTCAGTGGGAAGCTCTCAGAACCATTTCCAATGCCAAACTCAAGATACAATAGGGTCTGGCCATTGGCCATGGAATCTCCTGCTCATGAAAGAATGGAGATGTGAACAGGATGGTACTGAATTATTAGCAGGAACTGACTTAACTTCTGGAAATAATAAACGAGGGTCTTAGCAAAGCCTCTTGTTAAGTGGCTAAATGTCTAATTCACCTGGGATATTGTTTCAAAATTCATTTCATCTTTGGTAATTTGATGAAAGGAAATGCTGTACTGGCGGTTTCTCTTGTGCAAGGCAGCACGCACCTAAGGGCAGGGCGATTTTATTTTGATGATTAATACCTGCAAGTTTCATGGCTTAATGGGAAAATGCTAGATATATTTGAGATGATACTACCTTCGCCCCCCTCTTCATTCATCAGGTAAACACCTCGATTACTTGCCTTCCATGCTTGTGCTCAGTAGAACTTATGTTTTCTGCTGACATCCTGGGAACGTTATTCTTGTGTATTTGTGGTGGGAGAAGCCCGGCAGTCGTGCACTGACTGGTTTCAAGTGGGCAGTGCTGTGTGTGCATTGTTTAACCCACAGCTCTTTTTAAAGACGGATAACGGGAGGCTGGGAGAACCACCAGAACGAAATGGACTATTTTCCCCTCTGCTCCCACGGCACCCCTAAAATTCCACCAAGAACTGCAGGGACAGCTTTGTTGCTGTTTACTTAAAGGATATGGCATTTATTTTCATAGGTTTATTAACTCTCTGTTAGATATGAGAGGACTGAAATTAGAAGTCACGGAATGAAGAGGGTTGAAGAGGACTAGGGTGGACAGCTCATCCTGGTTTTCCGGGGTCTGTCCCCATTTTAGCACTGAAAGTCCTGCATCCCAGGAAACCCCTGGGCATGGATGATGACCCTAAGAGCTTTCCTGCCTTTATCGTCCTTAAACCCTATTTAAATGATCTGGGAGAGCTAAGAGGCACTTGCATTTTAGATATATATATAGATATAGATATAGATCTCCAGACTGCAAACATCTCCTTTTAAAGCATTCTACTCTCACCCTTAGTAAGTTGAAACATTTAAATAGATATCTAACCTATTAATAAAAATGATTTTTTACATCTATAATCCTTTCAATAATTAATTTTTTTTCACAGTTATTGTCCCATGTTGTCCTCAAAATTAGGGCAATAACTCCATTTTAGAGAAAATAAAACTGAGGCTGAAAACAATAGTTAGTTTCCTGGTTCCATTTTCGTCCTGCCTGTGGGGTGATGGAGCACCGCCTTGCCCACCTTTCCTAGCTTTGAAGTCTTCACTTAGCAAGTCATCACAGAGCACACACTCCACACCCAGGACGTGACAAGGAGGACACAGTTTTCAAATCCGCCCCACTTAACTCTTGTGCCAAGCCTTCCCCAGGTCCGATACAGAAATTATTACATTGCCTTAAAATCCCACCCTAAGAGAATTCTAAACTCTCTCCATGCTAAGCTTCAGCATTTTGGTATCTTCAAATGGGTTTCACCCAACAACCAAAAGAATAATTAAGTTCTCCTAATTTTAACTGATGCCATGGTCATTTGAGAACCCAAAGACAGTGGAGTGAGTCTCCTTGGCAGAGTGCTTGGGGTGTACACAGGTGTGTGGATGTGTGCACGTGTGTGTCTTCTAATAACAAACCTCATTTTCACTGCCCTGTCTCAGTACACCGGAGGAGCGGTTATAGTAGATTATGTCATTGTTAAAAAGAAGTCTATCTCTTTATTGACACAATATAGAATCTTTCAATATATAATAGTGCCATTAACCTCCATGTGGTCACCAGCCAGCCCCTCTCCACAATGTCTTTAAGAGTGCAAGCTCCCCCCGATATAATTAACCTTAGACTAGTATCTGCCTCTTTTTTTCACACACTTGAAGTCTCATCCAAGGCCCTGATCCCACACTCACCATGGGCCTTGGAGCTGCAGTTTCATGTTAAGTTTGGTGTGTGCTAAGGTCCTGTAGGGAGAAGAGACACACACATGTTATTAGCAAAAGCATCTAGCACAGGGCTATGTACAGGTGGCAGCTTAATAAGTACTCTTGGGTGACAGAATTGAGTTGTCAGGCCCTCTGTTCTCTTGGCTATTAATCCTTTTCTGTCATGGTTTAAAAGACAGGATGAAACAGCCAGAAAAATAAAAAACCAAAAGCTCTTTAAAGCCTGGACTTCAACTGATCAGAATAGAAAGGAATATTTCAAAATGATGAGTGAGGTTAGAGTCTTTTGTATGGAATGGTTGGCCACTGGACCCTCAGACTCTCTGGGCATGGTCTCCAAAGGCTAGTTTTTAAATCGAAAGACAGTGAAGGGTTTCTTTTCCAAAATTTACCTTTTCTTTTTTCTTACATGTAATAACCAGCTTTCATGGTCAATAGCCCATATCCATCTAGGATAGCAAGGCTCTATCTGTCTTTTCAGTGCTTATTCTCAGTGCTAAACATAGTGCATAGTAGAGGCTCAATACATATTTGTTGAATAGATGAATATCGTAAGCCCTGGCAAAAGGAAGGGAGTAAAAGTAATATTTATTGTTTAATTACAGACTACTGTATACCATCGTAGGTAATAGAAGCTGCATCTGTATGAAGCATGCTTAATGAAATCTTGACTGTTCACACTTCAAGGTTCTAATTAAGCCGTGAAATTTCTTCCTCTACTGAACAATACTAAAAAAGTCTGTAGAGTGGCATATGCATCATGTTTAGCATTTGACCTATAAAAGAAATATTTAATGATGGAAACTACATGGTACATGTTCCTAAAATGCTGAGGAACAGGAGAAGACAGGTTGGTGAGTAATCCTAGGACCAGGCTTGATGAGGCAAGCAAGAAATCCTCGGCCAGGTGAGTGCCAGCTTCCTGGGATGAGGCACAAATCCAAGCTTTCCACATACGTCTATCAAAAACAAGGACTGTTTTGCTTAATTTGGGCTATCTATATAACCTCTTGTGCTGCTTTGACTTCTAGACCAGAATCCATGTATCACAAAGGGGCCCTGGCCAGAGGCAGCTGTACTTGTTCCATTGGGAAGGGCATGGGAGAGTCCCCAGGGATAACAGTTTTCCAACATCAAGTATTAAGTGATGTCTTGTTTCTACTATGCTGGTCTGAGTCCTTTCAGAACACAACCTCTCGTGGTCCCTGTTTTCCTTAGATGGAGGCATAAAACGCAGTGAAGAGGAGGTACAACGTTGAATATTCAAGGGAAATAGTAGTTGTAAAAAGAAGATGGAAGGAGAAATTAAATCTAACTTAAATAATAGAGGGAAGGAGAAACCAACCCAGAGGGGTTTATAACTTCTATAAAACTAAAGACACAGAAAATACAGTTGACCCAACACAGACAAGGCCAACTTGGAGCTGTCTTCAGCTACAATGTGTGTGAATGACATTCTGAATTGGATCCTTTCTTATCACCAACATCTCTGTGCTGGTTACAAAGTCTACCACCAGGTTTGAGACTGGGCAAGATCTGCCTGCAAAAAAAGGGTTGCATTTTTCTTCCAAAGAGACAGTAATGTCAGGCATGTGAAAATGAATTCCTTTACCCAAAGGCACAGAAGTAAAAGAGGATCACAGCACCCCTAAGAGGGCATCAGATTGAGGCTGTTTTCAGTCCCCCTCCTCCAAAGAGAAGCCAAAGTACAATGGCGGAACTGAACTCAAACTCTTCTAGAAAGTCTCAAAAGTTTCTCTCTTATCCCTTCCAAAATAAATGCAAGAGAACAGAGAGCTGACGTGCTCCTCAGTCAGATCTCTTTCAAGGCTGAACAATGTTTCTTGATCGTCACAAATGAGGAGCAGGTGAGCCAGTGAATTTTCATGTCATTTGGAGAAAAGTTTTATACCAGGTGTGCTTCTTGTCATTCATAAAACAAAGAATTTTAGCCATTATTTGAAAATCTGAGCTATGTATTTTTACTCAGTGAAAGCTCATGCCCTGATGAGAACAAATTTCTTTATATCCTTAATCCCAAAGGTTGGAAACAATTTATCAGTGTGATGGAACTCTTTTATGGCATGTAGAAAAGATCTGTCTGAAGAAGCAAACAGATACAGTTTTTGCAATCATTAAACATCTTCTTAGTTCATAAATCGTTTTTCCTCCTGACCCCAAACTGAATGAAAATAAATGTAATAAGATTCCTGATTCTTGGAACTTTGACATTAAAAACAAATGCATACACTATAGCCTTTCCATATTAAATTTCCTTTCTTCTTTTCTAAGAAGGTGGGAGCAAAATGTGTCACACATTGAAAGAGACTCTTGTTTGCTTTACAAAATTGGTCATTGAGAGTAATTAAAATATACTAATTTAGAAAAGTCGACACATAAGAACTATTTTTCATTAATGTGTCTAAAATATAAATTTTGTATTTCTACATAGGAAGAAAAAACAGGTGTCAGAACAATTCGAATAGTATGATTCCAGTTTTGTAAATTGAAACAATTACATGTGGTTTAGAACGACAGGAATGATCTACACCAAAAATAGGTGTTGATGGTGGTTGTCTGGGTGCATGAGCTCATGGGTGCTTTCCCATTTCTCCCTTTTTCTTCTCTTTCTCTAATGAACATGAATTGTTCTTGTAATAAAAACAAAATAAGGAATTTAAAAAATAATACTAAAATAAAACTCATAAAAATAATGCAATACTCATAAAAATACATCATGGATTTGATGTGTATGTATTTTCTTAGCTTACTTCCTGAGTTCTTTGAGTATCACCAGCCATTCCCTGTGTCTCATTTTCCGGTTATAGTTGACTCCAAGGCCCAAATGCTTCTTGGGAAGATGAGGAAGAAAGTCCTCAAAGATGGGAAGCAGAAGCTGGCCTGGGACCTGGGACAGCAGAGTTTACTTGGTCCCTTCCTTTTGGTGGTAGTAATATAAAAAGATAAAAAAAACTAAATCCTGTCTTCCTTTCAAAGCTTAACTTACACCAGACCCCTTTTTCTTTCCTGCTTATCTTTCTCCCTCTTTCCTCCCTTCCTTTATTTTTCTCTTAGTAAATTTGAAGCTTCTTAGAAGAGGGGCCTTCTCTTAGCTTGCTATCATGGTGTTAGTCCAAGGTAGGTGCTCAATAAGTATTTGCTGAATAAAGGCCCAGAGATGCTAAGCAATTTACCCAGGGTCATACAGTTGCTTAACAGCAAGGTCAGGAGTAGAATTCAGGCTAACTCAGAAATCCCACTGGCCATGGAAAGCATACGGTGCCAAATCAAAAGGAATGTTGGTGTCTCAGGCAGAGGGCGATGTCAGTAAACTGACAAGGCCATGGGTGATATACAGCATGTGCCACCAGGCTAGGGATGGAGACAAAGGGAGTGAAGGCAGGAATCAAGCTGATATACTTTGGTACATGTTTATAAGGCTCTGTTTATTATACAGTTGCTCCTTCCTGGAATACTTACTTTTAACCATTGTTTTCAACTTCTCATCGGTAAGAAGGTATATAGCTTTGTGAAAAGCGCAGGCACAACCAGCATTATATTTTTCTGGAGACCCTTTGTGATAAATTTCCTCAGCAGAGGAAAAAAATAAATCCATATACATTGAAATCACAATGAACTTGCTTCCATGAAAAGTCCCTGAGAGACAAAGCACCGAGTGTGAAAGCAGCAAGAGTGCAGATGAGAGCTTTCTCCCCGCTGAACTGCCTCTTCCATGAGGCAGCCAGTGCAGCCTCCAGGCCCAGGAGGTGAGGAAGAAAATCATTTTGTTGGGTAAAAGTACTCTGAGTAACTGCTTCCCTTGGAAATGGAAGAATTTCACTTTTCCATTTGACACATGGAGAAGACCCTGTGTTCAGTGAAGACACTGGAGTTAATCGTCCCAGGATAATGGCTACCTTTGACCAAAGACACAGCCCCAGGAGCTGTGGCTTCATTCTCTTCAAGTGTTGATCAAGTCTCAATCTTTGGGATGGTTGTGACATATTCTATTTCTGTAACTCCCTTTGAGAAAAGCATCCTATATAATTTTTTTTTTTTTTTTTTTTTTTTTTTTTGTGGTACGCGGGCCTCTCACTGCTGTGGCCTCTCCCGTTGCGGAGCACAGGCTCCGGATGCGCAGGCTCAGCGGCCATGGCTCACGGGCCCAGCCGCTCCGCAGCATGTGGGATCTTCCCGGACCAGGGCACGAACCCGTGTCCCCTGCATCAGCAGGCAGACTCTCAACCACTGCGCCACCAGGGAAGCCCCATCCTATATAATTTTTATCCACGTCTTGTAGTTGCTGCTGATGGTGATTCGTATCTCCACTAGAACCATACTGGGCGGAATTGACCCTTGGCAAGCATCCCTTCATGACATGATGAATAGGAAAATAGAGGGGTGGAAAAAGGAGAAAGCAAGCAGGCAAAGGGGGAGCTAAGGGACAGCACTGGGATGATGGAGCCATGAGCAATCAGGATCCCTCGACAATCTGACCCTCACATGCCTTTGCACCTGCATCCAACTTATTTTATGAAAGCCATGTTGTTTTGAAAACCTCTTAGTACCTGGGTTAGAGACATGAAAGCACCCCACGCATGCCAGTAATTTGACCTCCCTTCAAAACAATTTTTTTTTTTTTTTTTGTGGTACGTGGGCCTCTCACTGTTGTGGCCTCTCCCGTTGCGGAGCACAGGCTCCGGACGCGCAGGCTCAGCGGCCATGGCTCATGGGCCCAACCGCTCCGCGGCATGTGGGATCTTCCCAGACTGGGGCACGAACCCACATCCCCTGCATTGGCATGCGGACTCTCAACCACTGCGCCACCAGGGAAGCCCCAAAACAATATTTTTAAAGAACTGCTTACCTTATATTTAACAGGATAAGGAAAACACTGATTTTCTGGAAATAAAAGTTGTAGTCATGGGCCAATTTCCTTACTAATTCACTTCCACTGACTAACATAGGATCAATGTGCTGAAAAGAAATCCAGCATAAAGTGTCCTACCTTTCTGTTCTCGTCCTCTTTTCCGTTTCCTTTTGTAGTGATTTTTTTGAAACTGACCTCTTTCTGGAGGAGTGTTAGTGTTTAAAATTTAGATAAATACAGCACTTGTTCCTGAGAGTAGCACTGTGTTAGTGAGGATGTGGATAAATTGGAACCCTTGTGCCTTGCTGGTAAGAACTGTAAAATGGTGCAGCCTCTGTGGAAAGCAGGTTGGCGGATCCTCAAAAAGTTAAACATAGAACTACCATATGGCCCAGTGGAACATACCTATGTTCCACTCCTAGGTATGTATCCAAAATAATTAAAAGCTGGGACTTGAAGAGATACTTGCACAACAATGTTACTAGCACCGTCATTCTTTTATATATATATATATA
This sequence comes from Globicephala melas, assembly GCF_963455315.2. Lineage (NCBI taxonomy): Eukaryota > Metazoa > Chordata > Mammalia > Artiodactyla > Delphinidae > Globicephala > Globicephala melas. The sequence goes on from NC_083325.1 coordinate 39,087,623, forward strand.
AGTTTATTTATTTATTTTTGGCTGCGTTGGGTCTTTGTTGCTGTGCGAGGGCTTTCTCTAGTTGCGGTGAGCAGGGGCTACTCTTCGTTGCGGTGCATGGGCTTCTCATTGCCGTGGCTTCTGTTGCAGAGCATGGGCTCTAGGTGTGTGGGCTTCAGTAGCTGTGGCACGCAGGCTCAGTAGTTGCAGCTCGCGGGCTCTAGAGCGCAGGCTCAGTAGTTGTGGCTCATGGACTTAGTTGCTCTGTGGCATGTGGGATCTTCCCGGACCAGAGATTGAACCCATGTCCCCTGCATTGGCAGGCGGATTCTTAACCACTGCACCACCAGGGAAGTCCCAATAGCACCATCATTCTTTTTTTTTTTCTGCGTTGGGTCTTCGCTGCTGCGTGTGGGCTTTCTTTAGTTGAGGCGAGCGGGAGCTACTCTTCATTGCGGTGCACGGGTTTCTCATTGCAGTGGCTTCTCTTGTTGTGGAGCTCTAGGTGCATGGGCCCCAGTAATTGTGGCACGTGGGCTCAGCAGTTGTGGCTCACGGGCTCTAGAGCGCAGGCTCAGTAGTTACGGCACACGGGCTTAGTCGCTCTGTGGCATGTGGAGTCCTCCAGCACTAGGGATTTAACCCATGTCCCCTGCATTGGCAGGTGGATTCCCAACCACTGTGCCACCAGGGAAGTCCCAATAGCACCATAATTCTTAATAGCCAAAAGGTGGAAAATATTAACAGATGAATGAGTATACAAAATGTGGCATATACACACAATGGAATACTCTTCAGCCACAAAAAGAAATGAAATTTTGATGTACACTACAACATAGATGGTCCTTGTAAACATTATGCTTAGTGAAATAGGCTAGATACAAAGGGACGTATATTGTATGATTCCACTTGTATGAGGTATCTAGAACAGGCAAACTCATAGAGACAGAAAGTAGAATAGAAGTTCCAGGAGCTGGAGGGAGAGGGAAGGGGAAGTTATAGTTTAGGGGCTACAGGGATTGTACCCATGGAGACGGGTTTGTACAGGGAGATGGGTTTGATGAAAACAGTTTGGATAGAGATAGTGGTGATAGGTACATGGCATAGTGAATATATTTAATGGCATTGAATTGTACACTAACAAATGGTTAAAATGATAAACTTTATGTTCTGTACAACTTGCCACAAAAATGTAGCATATGCATAAAAAAGCCACTCTTTTGAGGGAATACAGTTCATAAGCTCATCAGTTATTGCCATATTGGTTATTGAATAGTCTTCTTGAAGTTCTATTAGACATGGCTTCCCTTCCTAAATTCAAAGTCATTAATGTATTATAACTCAATGTAACAAATCCTTGTTGAGTACCTACTCTGTACAAGGCAGTGTCTCTGCTCCCAATTAATTCATTAAAGGACTTGTGGAGGGGAAATAAGAATATTAACAAAGAACCATGGAAAGGGAAGGCTATATCCAGTTCTGGGATAGAACTGGTTCAAGGAATCATATACGTTTTGACAAGAGATTGGTCTTGAATGGTAGATAAGACTTCACTATGCAGAGGTGAGTGAGTGGGGAGAGCATTCCAGTCTAGAGAGAGCAAACGACGTGAGTGGAGATTCCAAGGCAGGGAAACGCAAGCATACCTGGGGAACAGGAAGTACTCAGCGTGATATAGGTTAGGATATGCTGAGGGAGAACGAGGCGGCAAGGCTGTAAAGGTGGCCTGTTGTAGAGAACTTGCAAGGCTGGGCTGGGAGCAACATACATCATTTGGAAGCCAACTGTGAAGAGATATGATTGGAGCTGCATTTCTGCAGGATTCGTCTGGTTTCAGCGTGGGAGTTCAGGCAAGGAGCTCAAATAAGGTGATGGCAGCAGACACAGTCCAGCCCAGAGCAAGATGAGGGATGTTCCTCAGAGGAGAACCTCTTTGGGTGGAGGGTGGAGAAAAGGAAATAGGCAAGTATGGAGAGGAAGGCATTTGAGGAGAGAGGTCGGAGAATTCAATTTCCCATGCTGGTTTGCAAGAGGCCTCACATAGTGAAAGCACCACAGATTCATACTTGTGAATCCTAGCAAGGCCTTCCCCACCCGGCTCTCTCTCATTTCTCTGCAGGAGATATTTCAAGCCTTCTCCACCTTCCTCAGATTTCCTCCTGTCCTGCCATCTTCCTCCTCATTCTCAGCTTCCGACTTTGCCAAGAATCACTGACATCATCAAATCAGAATCCTGTCAGCTTCTTGCTATCCTAGCAGCAAACTGACTTGCCTCTGAACCTGCTCTCTCCTCCTTTCCTCCTCCTGCTCTATGCACTGAGTTCTACCCACCTCCTTTGGAACCTGGAATGATCAGTGATCCCCTCTCCTATAATGCCAACCTTCACCTCTCCATTGGATCCTTCCCACAGAGACTTTTTTTTTTTAAACATCTTTATTGGAGTATAATTGCTTTACAATGGTGTGTTAGTTTCTGCTTTATAACAAAGTGAATCAGTTATACATATACATATGTCCCCATATCTCTTCCCTCTCGCGTCTCCCTCCCTCCCACCCTCCCTATCCCACCCCTCTAGGTGGTCACAAAGCACCAAGCTGATGTCCCTGTGCTATGTGGCTGCTTCCCACTAGCTATCTATTTTACATTTGGTAGTGTATATATGTCCATGCCACTCTCTCGCTTTGTCACAGCTTACCCTTCCCCCTCCCCATATCCTCAAGTCCATTCTCTAGTATGTCTGTGTCTTTATTCCCGTCTTACCCCTAGGTTCTTCATGACCTTTTTTTTTTTTCTTAGATTCCATACATATGTGTTAGCATACGGTATTTGTTTTTCTCTTTCTGACCCATAGACTTTTAAATGCTCAAATCTCTCTTCTTAAAAGCAAATCTCTCTCTTCTTGAAAAATGAAGGCATTGGCACTTGTCCTTTCCAGATACTGCTGCTTCTTGCTTCCCCACTCCAGCCAATCTTGTTGAAAAAATGGTTGGCGCTGTACACTCATGGTGAGGTAATCTCACTCTCCTTTCTCACTTCCAGCTCACTCCTCACTCATTACCTGGCTTCCACCTCCATCCCTCCACTCAAACTGCTGCTACAAACGTCACTAACAACCTCTTAGTAACTGTCAAAAGAACATTGATCAGTTCTATTCTTACTTGACTAATCTTGGTTTTTTTTTTTAAGATTTATTGAGATATAATCTACACACCATATAATACACCCATTTAAAAAGGTACAATTAGTATTTTCACATTTTAGCATATTCAGAGAGTTGTGTAACTATCACCACAATCAATTTTTTTCAGTTATCACCTATGTATTTTTTTTTTATTGTGGTAAAATACACAAAACATAACATTTACCATCTTAGCCTTTTTTTTTTTTTGGCTGCATTGGGTCTTCATTGCTGCGCGCAGGCTTTTCTCTAGTTGCAGCGAGCAGGGGCTGCTCTTCGTTGCAGTGCATGGGCTTCTCACTGAGGTGGCTTCTCTCGTTGCAGAGCACGGGCTCTAGGCGTGCGGGCTTCAATAGTTGTGACACGTGGGCTCAGTAGTTGTGGCTCGCGGGCTCTAGAGTGCAGGCTCAGTCGTTGTGGTACAACGGGCTTCATTGCACCATGGCATTTGGGATCTTCCCAGACCAGGGACCGAACCCGTGTTCCCTGCACTGGCAGGTGGATTCTTAATCACTGCGCCACCAGGAAAGTCTCTTCTTAGCCATTTTTAAGTATACAGTTTAGTATGTTAAGTACATTCACATTGTTATGCAACCATCATCACCATCTATCTTCAGAACTCTTTTCATCTTGCAAAACTGAAACTCTATACCCATGAATAAATAGCTCCCTACTTCTTCTCAACCTCTGGCAACTACCATTCTACTTTCTGTTCCGATGAATTTGACTACTCTAGGTGACTCATGTAAGTGGAATCATACAGTATTTGTCCTTTTGTGATTGGCTTATTGCACAGCATAATGTCCTCAAGCTTCATATATGTTGTAGCATCTGTCAGAATTGCCTTCCTTGTTAAGGCTGAATAATATTCCATTGCATATATATATCACATTTTGTTCATCCATTTATCCATCTATGGACTCTTGGGTTGTTTCCACCTTTTTTTTTTTTTTTTTTGCGGTACACGGGCCTCTCACTGTTGTGGCCTCTCCCGTTGCGGAGCACAGGCTCCGGACGCACAGGCTCAGCGGCCATGGCTCACGGGCCCAGCCGCTCTGCGGCATGCGGGATCCTCCTGGACCGGGGCACGAACCTGCGTCCCCTGCATCGGCAGGCGGACTCTCAACCACTGCGCCACCAGGGAAGCCCTGTTTCCACCTTTTGACTATTGTGACTCCTTGCTGCTATTAACACTGGTGTACAGGTATCTCTTTGAGTCCTGGCTTTCAATTCTTTGGGGTATACATGGAGAAGTGGAATTACTGGATCATAGGTAATTATATTTTTAATATTTTGAGGAATTGCCATAGTGTTTTCCATAGCAGCTGTACCATTTTACCTTCTTCTTTTTTTTTTTTTTTTTTTTTCGGTACGCGGGCCTCTCACTGTTGTGGCCTCTCCTGCCGGGGAGCACAGGCTCTGGACACGCAGGCCCAGCGGCCATGGCTCACGGGCCCAGCCGCTCCGCGGCATGTGGGATCTTCCCGGACCAGGGCATGAACCCGTGTCCCCTGCCTTGGCAGGCGGACCCCCAACCACTGCGCCACCAGGGAAGCCCCCATTTTATATTCTATTCAGCAGTGCGAAAGGGTTCAATTTCTCCACATCCTCACCAACACTTTTTTTTTTATAGTAGTCATCCTAATAGGTGGAAGCTTGTATCTCATTGTGGTTTTGATTTGTATTTCCCTAATGGCGAATGAAATATCTTTTCATGTGCTTATTGGTCATTTGTATATCCTCTTTGGAGAAATGTCTGTTCAAGTCCTTTGCCCATGTTTGAATTGTGTTGTCTGAGGTATTTCTGTTGTTGAGTTGTAGGAGTTCTTTATATATTCTGGATATTAATCACCATAATCAGTTTTATAACATTTTCATCACCTCAAAAGGAAACCTCACACCCTTTAGCTGTCACCCTAAATCCCCCCATCCCCTACTCTTGGGTTTTTGACAGCAGTGTTACTCTTTTCTTGCAGAACTCTCTTGCCTTGGCTTCTAGAAAATTACCCTTTTCTGGTTTCTTCCTACTTCTCCAGTTGTACATTTGCTCCATTTCCCCTGCCATCAGTTAAACTTTGACATGCTTCAGAATTCCATCCTTGACCCCTTCTCATCTCACTCTACACTCTCCCTGGGTGGTCTCATTTATTTCCATGATTTCTATGGTGATTCTCGAATTTCTACTTCCGTCCTGCTTAAGACTGCTTAAGAGCACATCCAATCCGTCTCCGCTTCCTGCTGCCTCTAACTCTTTCACAACTCTAAATCCATTGGCTTCTCATCATCTGCACTGCCACTCTCCGATTTCCAACCACCACCATCCATCATCTCTTGCCTGAATTACCTCAAAGCCTCCTAACTGGTCTCCCTACCTCCAAACTTGCCTCTCTCAAATACACATAGTTTTCCCGAGAGATTTTCTACAGTGTGAATCTGATCATGGTGTCCCACACTTAACGACTGGTTTTCCAGTCACTTCAACGTGACTTCTCTTGCCCCAGGGTCACCATGCATGCTGCTCCTTCTGTTTGAATGTTCCTCTAAAGCCCCCTCCACACACCTGGTTGACTTGCCCCTCCTGTGTCAGCTTAGACATCACTTCTTCCAGTGGGCTTTGCTCTGCTTCCCTAAGCAGGGTGGGTAGCCCATGCAGCTGTTCCCAAGTGCCTTGTGGCTCTGCTCACACCTTAATTACCCATTCACCTTTCTGTGTCTCCCACCAGCATGCAAGCTCCCTGTGTGTTTGCTTGGCACACAGTAGACCATCAATATACATTTGCTATATGAATTTGTGATAACTGTTTTCTAGCAGAGAATTGGGGACTATCACTCTGGAACCTGATGGAGAAGACAAGGTTGGAGATTTAAATGGAAACTTGTTGAGAGAGTAACATTGACATATATACACTACCAAATGTAAAATAGATAGCTAGTGGGAAGCAGCTGCATAGCACAGGGAGATAAGCTCTGTGCTTTGGGACCACCTAGAGGGGTGGGATAGGGAGTGGGGGGAGATGCAAGAGGGAGGGGATATGGGGATATACGTATATGTATAGCTGAACACTTTGTTACACAGCAGAAACTAACACAACATTGTAAAGCAATTATATTCCAAAAAGATGTTAAAATAAATAAATAAATAAAGCATTAAAAACATCAAAAAAATTGGAAACGAGAATTAATTGCATGCAGGAGACAGTTGAAGCATTGAACTATATTTGATGTTTATTGAACGTGAATATATATCTTATTAAAAATAAGTATAGGGCTTCCCTGGTGGCGCAGTGGTTGAGAGTCTGCCTGCCAATGCAGGGTACACGGGTTCGTACCCCGGTCCGGGAATATCCCACATGCCGCGGAGCGGCTGGGCCCGTGAGCCATGGCCGCTGAGCCTGCGCGTCCGGAGCCAGTGCTCCGCAACAGGAGAGGCCGCAACAATGAGAGGCCCGCGTACTGCAAAAAAAAAAAAAAAAAAGTATATACATATACTATTAGTATATAATGCATATACTATGCTTTAGTATAGTATAAGTATATACTATAAGTATATAGGTATTAAAATAAGTATATATATGTCCTTATCACAAATCTGAATATATACTTACTATATTCAGATTTTAAAGGCAATTTCAAAGAATTCTCATCTCTCTGCCTTCAAAATTTCAATATTTGTGTTTTTAAGACCAGAGTCATTAACAACTATTTGGGCGGCTCCAGATGATCTCATTTTTGAGTTGAACTGCACAGACTTGGTCAGTACTGCAGCTTGAGTCCCTTCGAGTCTGCTGCATGCTCTGCTAAATCACCTCTACCTGTTGTCTTCTCCCTCTCTCCTAAGGCACCTCTGGCTTTTGGAGGGAATGGAGCAATTTTCAAGTTGAATACTACCTGATTTCTTTGGATCACATGATCAGGAAACAGTTGAAGTTTTGGTTTCCAATTATTTCAAACTTACCCAAGGGTGAGCTTCTTAAACACAATCAGGGACCTGATGAATAGAATTGGGACATAGTAATGACTGAGTATAATTTCCATAAAAGAATGTCTCCTTAAACATCTAGCCCCAAGAAGTATGATGATGGTGTTGTTAAGCACTCATTATGTATATTTAGTCTCCATGACTCATTTAGGCTTCACAACAACCCAAAGAGGTAGATCTCATGATGTCCATTTTACAGATGCAGCTACTGACAGAGGTTATGTGGTTGCCCAAGGTTAGTCAGCTTATGTAGTGAAGCCAGTATTCAACCCCAGGCTGGCCAGACTCAACGGCCAGGCTCATAAGACTTACATTCAGCTTTGTTCCTGAAGCAAAGCCAGGTGCTTGGTGTCTGAAGTCGGCACAGATAAAACCGTACAATGGCAAACACATGGAAAATATAACACGCTCCTAATTCACGATAGCTTTCTACTTCCATCACTGCTTTTCATCTTTCTAAGAACCCCAGGTGTGTGAGGACAGGGCCATTATCCCCATTTCAGAGATGAAGGGATTGAGGCACAGGCAGGTTAAGCGACTTGCCCATTGTCTCACAGCAAGGCAGCGGCTCAGCTGATATTAGAACCCAGGTCTCCCGGCTTTTAGTTAAAAAGCTTTTTTCCATTACAGCACAACCTCGTGGCCTTCAGCTTTCAGACTCCGATTGAACAGCAGCATGTGAATTAACTGAGGTTACTATATTATCTCCTAAAACGATGGCTTCCCATTAAAAAAAAAAAATGAACAGCAAAAAATTCACCAATGGAACATGTGCAAAATACATTTTCCAAGGTTATTCTTACCCAGAGCTGTCTTAAAAAAATTATTATTCTCCATTTGGGCTTTTGGTCCATGATGCCAGGGTGTGGGTAGTTAAATGGTAATTTAAACAAACAATTTTCAGAATTGATTTCTGGTTAATAGGCCTGATTTGGGAAGTTGGTGGATTTGGAAGATGCATGTTAAAAGGAACTGAGAAATTGGTTGACCAGCACAGTTAGGGAATTTAAAGATGTTGATTTGGATATGAACAACCCAAAGAGTTCTAGCAGCAATTGGGTTTGGTGGCCCGACAGGACAGCATGATCAGCTATGTGTTGGTAATGTGGCTTTCAAGGTACGTGCATGCACGATGGATTGTAATGGGGTTAACAACCGTTATTTGGTTATAAAGTACTACATATGCAAACTTAGCACACTTGTTGGGATTTGTGTTGGCTTTACCTGTAAAATATTTTTGTTTGTGGAAAATATGTCTTTAAAACACCTACAGATATATGTATTAGGTTGTAATTCAACAGCTATTGATCGGGGCCCTACTCTGTTCGAAATGAGGTGCCTGCGAGGTCCTGAATCAGGATTTTTGATGCTACCTGAGTCTGTGAGCCTCAAGGATGCAGCAGTGGTCCTGTGGCTGCCTGTGTCCCATCCTGCCCTCTGCTCTTCGGGGGAGCCCAAGTCCTCATTTCATCCATTCAGGTGCTTGGGGGATTCCCAGTTTCTGAGCTCCCAGCAATCCAAGAAGCAAATGTTGTGAGGAGGAAGCCCCACCTACCTTTCAGCTTTGTTCCCAGGCCAACTAAAACCAGAGAAGTCTTTCTATTTTGAGAAAAGCAATTTATTCTGGACTCATGTTTTCTCCCACACTTGGGCAGGTGAGATAATCTGAATACAGTTTTATCAGCCTTAACTCTTGAATTCTTGGCTGCTATACTTAAAAAAAAACCTCAAAGAGGCATAAACCTTCCATTTCCATACCAAAGAGCACTAGGCTCTTCTTGGAAAACTTTATCTCTTTAGTGGCAGTGCTTGTCTCATATTCTGTCACAGGATGGTGAGAAAATCAGCTATAAGAAGGGGAAATACTGCGCTGGCAGAAACTTAAAACTAACTCGCTGATAACAATGAAGCAGTAAGCATATGTTCTTTTCTCCCCTCTTTCTTAAGCAAATATGTTGAGAAGAAAAAATATCTTAACATAAAACAATCTTTCACATCTCCACACAAGAAGACTCAAAAATGTATAGCCTTGACTTCACAATTTATAGATTCAGAGCTGCTTTTGTTTTCAAGCTTTTGCTTAAGTTCTTAAGGAATGCCTCTCAAGACGGATTAAAATACAAAAACAAGAAAAATTAAAAGGTGCATATGAGAAAGTAGAACACAAACCGGGGTTCATCTGCAACCAGAAATACACGGGTTTTTGTGTGTGGTGGAAGTTTTATGGATGCTCCGAAGGTCACACAGATGTTGAGGGAACAATTACAATTTCACATCTGTGCTTATGTGCTCTATGATAAATCACATTTATCTCTCCAAACATTTCAGCCACTTGTTATCATTTTTCAATTATTTTTACTCTGTTCTAGGGGGCTTTCTCAGGGATAATTTGTCTCTTAAATCTCCTGTTTTTTATTTGCCCCCAGTGAGAGAAGCAGGAAGTACACAGCAGATCTTGGAAAGGAAGAAGTTGGCTGTTCCCCACAAAACTCTGAGTTGCTCTTAACCCCTCTCCCCGCAAGAGATTTTTTTTTAATTTAATGAAAGAATGGCCAAAAATTGAATGAATCAAAGGACAGGAATATAAGTTTAAAAACCAGGGAACCTTCCTGAAGAAAATAGTTTATACTTAGGGAAGAATCCAATATGCCCCCCCAACCCCAAAATACAATAAAACAAAATCACATAAGAGCTTATTTAAAATTTATATTTATGATTTTCTATAGATTCACAAGATTTCATTTCTATTTTAAAATATTTAAACAAAACTCTTTCCTTTCCCTTTGATTTGTGAATATCAATATTGTCACACTTAATATGTAGCAGATTAGCCAACTTTATTGAAAGTGGTAAAGTAAGGATAAAAATAGGACCTCCACAGGGCTGTTGTGAGGCTTAAAATATGTAAAGTGTTCATAACAGGGGAGCACAGAGTAAAATGTTTAATATTTGTTTATTATTATCATTATTATTATTACTTATAAGTGTATCTCTATATTTATTTTCCACACAATTGGGATCAAGTTATACATACTCTTTTGTCACCTATTATTTTTTAAAGATAATAGCTTTCAGACACCTTTCCTTGTTAGTAACCATAAATTCATATTTTTTAAAAAAGAAAGAACAAAGAAGAAATCGGACTATATTGGATATTTTTGGACTCAATCCGTCTTGAAAATAAATGCCACAAACCAGGTCCTTCTCCTGTAGATTCCCATCACACGATTCAGTATTGTTAAAGAGAGCAAGGTAAATAACATCCAGGTCTGTGAGCTGACTTGGCAGCCAGACCCCAAGCAAGCAGAGGGCAGTTGGTCTCCAAGAGCGTCCAGGGGGCTCATATGCATTAGGGCGGGTTCAAACGCCCCCTGGAAGTCTAGTCATGTCCTAGGGTGACAACATGGTAGAATTACTTCTTAAGCAGAATCAATGCTTTATTATTGTTTGGGGACTTGAATGCCCAGCTGAAGTTTCATCTCCAGTTATAAGCTGATTCTGAGTTGTGGAACCAACATAGTCTGAAAGTCGGCTGGCCCTGCTGCCTGTCTAGCCCTTGACACGGTTTTGATCTGAAAGGGCTTCTGGAGGGAGCCCACGGTGAGGAGAAAGGGCACAGACTTCATGCTTGGTGGTAGCCACCTTCTGCAGTGGGTCGAATGGTGTCCCCCCAAAGTTAGTTCATGTCCACCTGGAACCCATGAATGTGACCTTTTTAGGAAATAGAGTCTTTGCACATATAATCAAGTGGGTTGAATGGTGTCTGCAGTGGGTTGAATGGTGTCCCCCCAAAGTTAGTTCATGTCCACCTGGAACCCATGAATGTGACCTTTTTAGGCAGTAGAGTCTTTGCAGATATAATCAAGTTAAAACAAGGTCATACCAGATTAGGTTGGGCCCTGAATCCAGAAGAGGGGAATTTGGACACAAGGAGAATACCATGTGAGAATGGAGGCAGAGGTTGGAGTTATGTTGCCACAAACCAAGGAATGCCAGGAATTACTGGCAACCACCTGAAGCTAGGAGAGAGGCAGTGAACAGATTCTCCCTCTGAGCCAGGAAGGAACCAACCATGCTACACCTTGATTTAGGATATCTGGCCTTCAGAACTGCAAGAGAATGAATTTTCGTTGTTTTAAGTCACCAAATTTCTGGTAATTTGTTATAGCAGCCCTCTGAAACTAATACACATTCTCACGAATATATGCAGACCAAAATGGAAATATGAAAAGTATACACCCGGAATAGATAGACAAATAAGAAAGGAAGGAAGGAAAGGAAAAAAGAAGGAAAGGTAGAGAAAGAACAAGTGTCTGGCTGGCCAATACTGTTTAATCAGAGGATGTCAGCTATCGCTTTGTTAAGGTGCTAAGTCTCATTGGCTCATCTAAGAATCTGGCCCTGAATCCACAGCTGATAAAACATACACACGGATGGAAACACTAGCCAGTGATAGTCAACATATCTGTATCTGTAAGCAGCGTGCTACTTAGATGCCATGTGGACGTCACTGTTACATTATTCACCCATGGTCCCCTCTCTTGAAGACCCAGGCCCAAGTCTAGTGGGCAGGAGGAGGATTTGAGTGTCCCGCAAGGTGCTGATTCTAAAATTACACGAAGCTATTCTCTTTTACGCAAACCTCCGTGACCTGACTGTTGGCGAGTGTGTTCTGGGGGACCTCAGCCGTCTTCGATGTGAGCCCTGCTGCTGATGCACGGAACCTGGGTGCGTGTTACTCATCCTTGCATAAGAACAGTTTAACCCCTGTTTATTCCCTGCAGTCCTAGGATTTAAATGCATTTGAATGAACCCCAGCCAGGGTCAAATGATCACACTGAAAGAGAAAGAAAGAGTTTTTGCTAAATGAATTTTGGAGTGTCTTTGCTTTACAATGAGGGTCACTGACTATATTATCTTGCTAGTGCTACCATGACAAAATACCACAAACTGGGAGACTTCAACAACAGAAATGTACTGTCTCACAGTTCTGGAGGCCAGAGTCTGAAATCAAGGTGTTGACAGGGTTGGTTCCTTCTGAGGGCTGTGAGGAAGAATCTGTTCCAGGCCTCTCTCCTTGGCTTATCGATGGCCATCTTCTCCCTGTGTCTCTTCATATAATCTTCCCTCTGTGCATGTCTGTCTCTGTGTCCAAATTTCCCCTTAAGACCCTATCTCCCGGGCTTCCCTAGTGGCGCAGTGGTTAAGAAACCGCCTGCCAATGCATGGGACACGGGTTTGAGCCCTTGTCCGGGAAGATCCCACATGCTGCAGAGCAACTAAGCCTGTGGCCACAACTGCTGAGCCTGCACTCTAGGGCCCGTGAGCCACAACTACTGAAGCCCGCACTCCTAGAGCCCGTGCTCCGCAACAAGAGAAGCGACTGCCATGAGAAGCCTGCATACTGCAACGAAGAGTAGCCCCTGCTCGCCGTAACTAGAGAAAGCCTGCACGCAGCAACAAAGACCCAAGGCAGCCAAAAATAAATAAATAAATAAATTTATTAAAAAAAAAGAAGACCCTATCTCCAGTTAAAGACTCATTCTGAGATCCTGAGGGGTGGGCTCCAACATATCTGTTTTTTTGGGGGGTTGGATTTCAATTCAACCCGTAACACTAACCAAGCCAAGCTAAGAGCCTGGACTCTGAGCCTCACTGCCCAAGTTCACATCCTGACCCTGCTCTTTCCTCTGCACCTTGAGGCAAGTCATTTCACTGGGTCTCAGTTTCCTCACTGTAAATGGGAATGGTAGTAACAGAACCTCCCTCTTAGGGTGGCTGTGAAACTGTACACATGACTGTGCTTGTCACATGCTTAGCGCAGCGCTGGTAGCTAGTAGACACCCAATAAATAGATAGCATTAGAGGCAGACCTTGTCTCATGGCGCTTCATTGTGTTCTGCACATATTGGAGCTTTTTACAAGTTGAAGGTCTGTGGCAACCTGCATTGTCAGATGATGGTTAGGACTTTTAGCAATAAAGTATTTTAAAATTAAGGTATGTACATTTTTTTTTTTTTAGACACAATGCTATTGCAACCTTATAGACCACAGTGTAATAGAAACACAACTTTTATCTGCACTGGGAAACCAAGAAATTCACGGAACTTGCTTTATTGTGATATTTGCTTGATTACAGTGGTCTGGAGCCAAACCCGCAATATCTCAGATCTGCCTGTACTATTATAAGGCAGGTGACGGACTGGTCTGAGGAGCAAGACATCAGGATGATGGTACTGGGCCAGCCTGATGCAAGCCGACCTACTGTGTGACTGGCGATCTCCTAAGAGGATGGACCTGCAGTGTCATCGTATCCTGGGGCTCTCATGGCCCCAAGCCCTCCTCCCCTCCACCACCACCCCGCCCCCCGTGCTCTCTGTGTTTCTGGAAGAATCCAGCAAACATTCATACTCATGTCTCTGAAGGTTTGACTGGAGTCCATGTCTAGGCTTTGGGCTGCCATTGGCTGCCTCAAAGAACTAAAATCTCCATCAAAGTCAACAGGTTCTTTGGAGAAATAGTTATGTGTGTGCGTTTGTTCCTCTTCCTTCTCCAGAAAATGGCAGGTGCCCTGCATGGAAGTTAGAAGAGCCTTTTCTACATTGCAGCCCCACAAGGCACTCACTCCACTTGCCACTCCTCCATTTCTTTAACAATATATATAAACAGACAACACTTTAGATGCCAGGAAATGATGTGACCTAGAAAGTGAGATGACAGATAAAATGAGGGAAGGATCTCCAGGAACACAATCTTGTCGAGGTGGATCTTGTCAGAGCAGATTTTCTGTGACCATAATAAAGGCTTTTAACATGAGCTGGGTTGCCTCATTTCCGAGGAGTAGGAGCTAGAGAGATTCTTTTTTTTTTTTTTTTTTTTTTTTGCAGTACGCGGGCCTCTCACTGTTGTGGCCTCTCCTGTTGTGGAACACAGGCTCCGGACGCGCAGGCTCAGCAGCCATTGCTCACGGGCCCAGCAGCTCCGCGGCATGTGGGATCCTCCCGGACCGGGGCACGAACCCGTGTCTCCTACATCAGCAGGCGGACTCTCAACCACTGCGCCACCAGGGAGGCCCTAGAGAGATTCTTAAAAAGGAAAAATAAATATTGCTCTAATTGGAGCCAGAGGTGAGGCAGGGTGGGACAATGAGTGAGCAAAGACTATTTATGTTGGAAAAAGGGAAGCATTACAAACGATTTAGCTGAGAAATTCAGGAAGATTAAGGGCTTGGTTCAAAACCAAAGCAGACCCTCTTGTTTGAGAAGAAAGGACAGAGTCTAGGAATGAAGAGGAAGATTCAAATTATAGGGCAGTGAATATAAGCTAAATGAAAAGAGAAACCACTGTTTCCTGCAGGTATTAAAGCCGGGAAATTCAGTGTTAGGACAGGTATGCTGGCTGTATCTCAAAAGACTTGGGAAAATTTCTTGCTAATGAAAAATGTTCATGGTTGGTCAAGATTAGGTAACAGTGACTTGAGCAGAGACTGGGGGATATTTACAAAGATCATTATAGACAACAGTGTCCCCAAACTGACACTAGAAATTTCTAGAAAGTTGATCCAATGTCCTATATTTTCCTTTTGTATTTCTCCATTAGTGCGTGGCTCATTGGTCATGGTTACCCTTTTTTTTTTTTTTTGAGCAGATAGTTTACATATTTCTTATACTTTACATGTTTATTTATACATAAACATTTACATTTATTTATACATACATACTTACACTTTATATATAAAAAGGTTACCCATGACCCCCTTTTACAGTTGAGGAGACTGAGGCTCACAGACCCAAAATGAGTTACTCAAGGTCATTGGAAGGCAGAACTGAGATTCACACCCAGGTCTGCCTTAAGTATGAATGAGCACAATTTCTCAGTACATTTCATGGGACTCAGAGAACTTGAGACATGAAGTGGAAATTAAAAACCATACAATCTGACCACCTTTTCTCTTACGCTTACAAATGAAGATACTAGGTCCAAAGGTGGGGAGGGATTTGTCCAAGGTCCCATAGGAGATGGCAGAGTAGAGAGTCATTTGCTAGAAATTAATTCATGAATCTATGGGATTTCTGTAGCATTAGAAGAAAGATATTGGTGCACCTCACAACTCCAAGTTCCCTCAAAATATCTAGGTATTTTTACACATTACTGTATATAAATAGATAAACAACAAGGACCTACTGTATAGCACAGGGAACTATATTCAATATCTTGTAATAACCTGTAATGGAAAAGAATATATATATGTGTGTGTGTGTGTGTGTGTGTGTGTATATATATATATATATATATATATATATATATATAAAACTGAATTACTTTGCTGTATACCTGAAACATTGTAAACCAACTGTACTTCAATTAAAAAAAATCTGGGTATTTTTACACTTCACATGTCTTGAACAATCCACATCTGGGCAAACAAAGTATATGCTCCTTTTTTTTTTTTTTTTGTGGTACGCGGGCCTCTCACTGTTGTGGCCTCTCCCGTTGCGGAGCACAGGCTCCGGACGCGCAGGCTCAGCGGCCATGGCTCACGGGCCCAGCCGCTCCGCGGCATGTGGGATCTTCCCGGACCGGAGCACGAACCTGTGTCCCCTGCATCGGCAGGCGGACTCTCAACCACTGCGCCGCCAGGGAAGCCCACTCCTATTTTTAACAAATCTCAAATAATAGCATTGGAGGAAGTAAAATTTTTCTTATTAACCTTTCTGCTTCTGCTTAGTCTCAGTTTACCAGGGTTCAACTTATATCAAGATTACTCTTGGGAGTAGAACCAGATTAATAATGGCATCTTTAGTCAAACAAAAGTGTGAATGATAGAAATTTTGAAAATGTTCAACAGTTAGAATCTCACTCAACCAACACTTGGTTACCAACGACTCTGTGTGTCCTGCTAGGTGGTGGGGATACTAAGTGGAATAGAAGAAGATTTCAGTCTTCAAAGATCTTATAGCTTAATGGAGAGACAGACATACAAAGATATGTCATCACACAGTCTGAAAAGTGTTATAAAAGAAACAGAATATACACAGATAAGAATTTAACTTGGTAGAGGTCCTCAGGGAATCTGTCAGATTAATAATAAATATAATTCATAATTAGTAAATCCGTGTTATAAATTAGTGTTCCAGAAGTTCTTCAACTGTATTTGAAAATTTGTGACCCACCCTACTCCAGTATGACCTCAGCTTAACTAGTTACATCTGCAATGACCCTGTTTCCAAATAAGGTCATAGTCTGAAGTTCTGGGGATTAGGACTTCTCATGAATTTGTGGGGCGGCGGGGGAACACAATTCAACCCATAGCACCCCAGTGTAGATTCAGATTTTCTCCTGAGTTTCTTCTTACACCAACCATATCGCAGGACACTACTCTTTGGGCAGCCCATTCCCTTTGACTTCAGATAAATTTCAAAGGAAGTGATGAGGAAATGGGAATTTTGCACGTGATGGGTCACCCTCACAAGGCTTATCTCCTGTCCTTGGGCTACTGTAAATACACATCACTGAATTAACAATATGAATTAATCTGCATAGTTACCGTAATCATGTTAGTTTGGAATTACTCAATGACACTTTTCCTTCCCTGCACAAAGAAAGAGTGCAGCCACCACTCTGCCCAGCCTGTCCAAAGAGACGCTGTTTCCAGAGTAGAATGCTGAGCAGCTTGGTTGAGGCACCAATATTCAGCTGCTTGTTTGCTTATCTCTCCTCTCTGCTTAGTCTGCTAGGGACTGACCCAAAGAGGTACTGATAAAACACCTTGGGGGATATGGGGAGGGAGAAGGGTAAGCTGTGACAAAGTGAGAGAGTGGCATGGACATGTATACACTACCAAACGTAAAATAGATTGCTAGTGGGAAGCAGCCGCATAGCACAGGGAGATCAGCTCGGTGCTTTGTGACCACCTAGAGGGGTGGGATAGGGAGGGTGGGAAGGAGATGCAAGAGGGAGGAGTTATGGGGATATGTGTATATGTATAGCTGATTCACTTTGTTATAAAGCAGAAACTAACACGCCATTGTAAAGCAATTATACTCCAATAAAGATGTTTAAAAAAAAAACCAAAAACCCACCTTGTGGGGCCTGATAGCCTTTATGCCTTGCAAGAGCCTCAGGCAGACTGCAGGTAGCTGTTGTGGAAGGAGGCACAGCATGGCCAAATCATGAGGCCTTTTCAAGCGGCCCTTCAATGTGGTAGGGCTCCAGCAGCTCCTGCTCAGATGTCAAAGGCATGAGGACATCAGGTCCACGACGGTGTCTCAGAGAACGGGTTCTCTGTGAACACAGGAGCTCCCAAAACAGAGGAGCAGCTCTTCTCCCCACTCCTGATCAGCTCCGCTTGCTGCCTCTATTTGGCAAATAGTGTTTTGAAGGACTTTATGATGATCTCATAGCCATGTGTTGAAGTCTGTAAGACAGAATACTTCTGCTGGTACATTGTATGCAGTTGGGCAATGATTTGAGTAGCGTAAGCCAGAAATCTTCGCTTTCAATCACGATGCTTTTGCCCTGAGTCGTCTGGAGAGTGCCCAAGTCCTTAGCTCTCCACCCTCTGTTTCTGTTTTATAAACCAGAACACAAGCGGCATTACAGGGGAATAGAGAAGCAGGTTCCAAAAGGGTGGCCCACACATCAGGTGCTGGCACTGTCCATGAGAGTAGGCATTGACTGAGGGTTCCAGCAGTTCTTGTGAACGTGAGGGAGGAAGTGGGACTTGCAGAATCTACTAAGCAACAGCAAAAGGACCCTGTCCAGTCTAGGCAGAAGGAAAGGAGGAAATAAAAGTCTGCATGGATACAAGAGATTGTATAAAAGAAGTCGGGCACACCGGCAGTCTCTGGAGTCCCGTGGTGCTCTCCACTCCTTGCTGATTTATCCCAGGCCTCTTCTTACATCTACGTGTTCCAGATGGCCCGTACTCATTTCAGAGTCACAGGAACTGCGGTCCACAAAACGCCAGTGGCCCAGAGTTACACAGCTAGTTAGCAACCACATCAAACACCTCTGAAAACTCAAGCAGGATGAAGACCATATCAATATGACTCTCCAAAGGTATCATCCAAGTGCTACCGAGGATGTTATCTGCCATGGTCTGTCTGTTTGTGTCCCCTCCAAACTCCTATGCTGAAATCCTAATCCCCAAAGATGATGGCATTAAAAGGTGGGACTTTAGGAGGTGTTTAAGTCGTGAGGTGGAGCCCTCATGAATGGAATTAATGTCTTATAAAAGAGGCTCCAGAGAGCTCCCTAGCCCCCTTCCACGTGAGGACTCAGCTAGGAACCAGGAACCTTCACTAGTGCTCGACCTTGCTGGCATCTTATCTTGGAGTCCTCGGCCTCCAGAACTGTGAGAGTAGATTGCTGTGGTACCCAGTCTGTGGTATTTTGTTGTAGCAGCCCAAATGGACTGTACAAATCCAGTACTGAATAAAGGGACCAGGAGAAGGATCGGTCCACACTGATCCTTGAGTGATTGGGGAAGACCTCAGAAACCAGCTGCTGTTTAAGAAGGGCTCTGAATGTCAGGTGGAATCGAGCATCTGTGATGAATGGGATCTGCAGGGGCTTGTTCATCTCTAAACATTTTTCAAGAGCCACTTAAAAGTCACAAATCCCTAACCATTTCCCAACAACCCACACAGAGACCTCTCAGCCTCCTATGCACATCTAAGAATAGCCCACTTGGCTGCAGTTGGCCTGAAATTCTTGCTTTTTGCGTCAAAACACTTGGCCACTATTTTCAGGCTGACACTCCCTTCTACAAATGAGAAGAGGTGCCACTGCTCATTGGAAGAGTTCTCACTTATTTGCTGCTGGCAGAGGAACGTGTCAGAACCTGGACAGTAAGTCAAAGAGTTTGCTGAGAGGAATCGCTTTGGTTCTCTGCCTGTGGGAGACTCTTGATTTCAGTGGCTCAAAACAGGCGGAAGCAGGATTAAAGGATTAAAAAAAAAACTTTTAGTTTATTTAGCTTCCAAGTAATCCAGAAATCTCCAAGGGGGCTTCTCCAACAAAAGGAATCCTCACTTATAAATGTGGAAACACCATTAATTTTGGGGAAAGCCCATTTCTGTACAACAGAAGACAGTATGAAAAAAGAATGAGGCATACCCGGCCTCTCTTATTATAAATTAGTCACTTGGATGTATTCTGACAAATAAATTTAGCTCAGTTTTAAATTCTATTTAAAAAGATCGGTTTTTGAAGGATTTACAATAAGCAGCCAAAATGGTTGTTTCAAGATTGGTGGTCAAATGGATTGTTTAGTTCTGCATCAGATCTGTGCTTTCTTATCCTTCCAGAATTGCTAAAAGAAAGGGCTCTTCACGACCATCGCTACTTGAAGCAGGGTCGAGTCGTGGCTTTCGTGAGCCCTCAGCACTTTTGCCTTCGTGGGGCTCTTCCTCCATAAAAAAAATTCTATTTCACCACTGCATTGGTATAAAGATGGCTATATTAAGTGTATATGTTAAGACATTTTCTTTAACCTAAAAATTCATGTTTTTTCCTTCTGAAAAGAAATTAAAACATTTTTGTGTGCCCCCTGTTAGCTTCCTATGGCTGCCGTAACAAATTACCATAGAATTAGCAGCTTCAAATACCACAAATTTATCATCTTACGGTTCTGGAGGTCAGAAGCCCAAAATCTGTCTCACTGGGCTGAAATCAAGGTGTTGGCAGGTCTGGTTCCTCCCGGAGGCTCTAGGGGAGAATCACTTTCAGCCTTGTTGAGCTTCTAGAGGCTGCCCCCATTCCTTTGCTTGTGGTTCCTTCTTCTGTCCTCAAAGCCAGCAGATTCACATCTTCAGACCTCTCTCTGGCTTTCTGAACTCTGCTGCCCTCATCTCATCTCCTTCTCTGACCCTTTTCCTCCTGCTTCCCTCTGATAAGGACCCTTGTGATTATTTGGGGCCCACCCAGGTGATCCAGGATAAATTCCCCATCCCAAGATCCTTAGTGTAATTACATCTGCAAAGTCCCTTTTGCCATGTAATGTCCACGGGTTCTGGGAATTAGGATGTGGACATCTTGGCGGATGACATTATTCAGCCCACCACAGTCCCTAAGTGTTGCGGGGCTGAGGCACCATGCCTCCCATGACTAGTGGATAAGTTGGTCCCGACTCAAAGTGCCACTCCAGGAAGTGTTTGCACCAGAATGTAAAATGCACTGCTTCCTTCATTGAGAAAGTCTTGTTCTGAAAGAACTGTGCTTCGCGACACAGTCTATTTCCCTTTCAGTGCAAGCTCTCTTAGCAGACCAGTAACGGACAGTTAGGGGACCGGCAGAGCTGCAGTAAGTTGATGAGGTCTGTGTAAAATGGCTACAAGAATCTTTCCATTATTTCACTTGTTCTCTTTTTTGATGTTGGTTCGGGCTATTCTTGGGTGCTCCTATGAGCACGCTCTGTCTTCCCCAAAGCAGATTGTGTTGGTGATAACCCAGAAGGTTGAGGAGCCGGCCTGGTCTCTGGTCAGTGCTGGACACTCAGTGGGGCTTCCACGGAGGCTTGTTGAGTCGATGAATGGATGAGTGAATTAATTCAAATTTAATTGACTTCAAATATTGAGTGACTCTGGGCCCACCAAATAAGTGGTCTGTTTATAAGTTGGTCAACAGTGGTCTTTAAAGAGAGTAAACAAATGAAAAGCTCTGAGCAAACGCCTTAGGAGCCCCGTGTGGTGGGAGAGGGCGATCTTGGTGATCTCCTGGTTCAGAATCCTCCGTGGGGTCGTGCCAATGTCCCTGCAGCTCCATTGTCTCCTGGGTTCTTTCTCCACATGCCCGGCAAGGGGCTCCGCAGATTCCCGAGGTGAGTGGTGGCGGCCTGGGAGGTGGTGGAGAGCAGGAAGCAGACGGCTCCACGGCGGTGGCGGTAACAAACGCGTAATTTTCTTCTCACTTCACTCATCCTTCTCCATCTGACGTGGCAGGTGTGCTGAGAAGGAACGGTGTGTGAATCGATTTGGAGAGGTTCAGTGACACAACAGCGAGCTGGGGCCGCGCCCCGGGCCATTGATCGCCTCCAAATCAATTTGCACACCGCTCCCACGTAGGTCACCTGCCATTTCAGACAGGGAAGGGAACAGTGAAGTGAGAAGGAAATTACGCCGGGAAGTCTGGGGACCCTCTCTCAAGAACGTGGGGGTCAGCCTTCAGCTGCCCTCGCATCTGCAGGCTTTGGAGGGGATGCCGCTCCCAGCCCAGCGCAGGCCCCTCTCCGACTGGCTCACCTTCAGGGAGGGGAGGCGGGAAGGCTGTAGCAAAACAGGGCCACTCTGAAAATCTATCAGCCTTGAGCTCACCTCTGGGGTTTGGGCTGCCACAGTCATAATCCTAAGAGCTATTTCAGAAAACCCAAATTGCCAACAGTAATAATCTCTCCGCCGCAGGACTGGTTTTCATTTGTGCCTCTCAATGCACTTTACAATTAATTCTCACCAACCTCTGCGTCCCATGAGCCAGGAGCCCAAGGGGAGCCCAAAGCAAGGCTTGGAAGCTTCATGGCTCCCCCATGGAGAGGGCAAAGGGCTTCTCCACTGGGAAGACAGGCACCGAGGCCCAAGTCTTCCTCAAGGAACCAACGGCAACAGTCTTCCTTTCTGAGAGGAGAGACGGGAAGGCCATATACGGTGGTTAAGGAGCCAGCTGGAGAACGTCTCTGACTCCTGACATGTTCCATCAGCTTCAGCTGAGGCAAGAGGCATCTTAACCACTTATCAAGGCTGAAGACCTGACGAGTGAACGATTTCCAAGGATGCTGTCCATCCAAACACTGATCGTGCTGTGGAACTGCTGTCTTCTTTGGAGCTGTGGAGAGAGTGGGGTTCACTGCCACCCTTGTTAGGTCAGAGGGATCCCAACAAAACGAGATGGAAGCTCACACCTGCTGGCAAGTGCCCAGCACAGTGCAGGGCCCTGAGCGGGTGCTCGAGAAATGAACCTCACTCTGAACCCACTGCGGGTGGACTTGGCCCCTTTCCCAAGTGGAGGGTTTCAATTGTAAGTGCATCCCAGTTGGCTGGGCAGATTTTCCAGGCAGTGGGCTCCTTACTGTCACGAATTTATTTTGTCTCCCCCACCAGAAGCAGGACCAAGGAAAGTCCAAGAGATACCTGGCGGCTGGAGCACAGGAAAGATGCTCCCATCCTGAGTTCTAAAGAGACAACAGAAAAACCAACGTGCTCACCTCCTGCCTCATGCCCTTCTCAGACTCAGCCACAGTGCCTTCCCTCACCGTGAAGGAAACGCTGACCAAGTTCTCACTGTCCTGCCAAGCCCCCCTCCCTTACTCCTACCTGTGCTTAGGAGATTCATCAGAGCTCCAGGAGAGGGCCAGGGGTTAGATTTTGCAATTTTTGGAACTTGTATCTGGGGAATGGAAACAAAGCCATAGAGACAATGACTCGAGAAGCTCTCACTCACCTGCTCCTCAAATCAGCCCATCTGCTCCAAGCAGGTGGGCAAAGCGGGGCTCCTGAATGCTCACTGCCTAGACCCAAGCACACACGCACGCCCATGCCCACACATACACATGCACACACACACCTGTACACACATATTCCCCTCTACCCAGCCCAGCTAGATTCCCTCCCAGGTGAGGCCTTCCTGGCTCTGCTCTCCCTGCTCTCAGGTCTCCAGCCGATCCCATTGAGCATGCAGTTTAAGTCTTCTTTATGATCAGGAGAGACTCGGTCAGGCCCTACAGCCAGCCCTGCTGCCCACACTCCTTCCACCCCAACTGCAGGGATGCCAATCTGGCTGTCCCATCGCTTTCTGTGACCCCACAGAGCACTTCCAGGGTAAATGAAGAATCAACTTAGAGTTCAGTTCAGCAAAGTTGAAGGATGATGACATGGTCTCTGCCTGGAGGAGCCCCAGGCCTGGTGCACATGCCTTGGCTCCTTGGCTAGATTTAATGCTCTCAGGGGCCAGGAATGACTGGGTTCATCTCACAAGACCCAATTCTGCAAATATGTCACAGAGTCAAGGCTATGGGGAGTAGAAGTAGCTTAAGCGTAACCAGTTCTACCTTGGCAGGTGGCCTCATAGGTTAACTTTGTTGGAATCCATACTGGAAGATAGGGTTAGATGGTTAGGAGAGAAGACTGGGTTGGAGGGAGATAGAGTATCATTTCTGAGAGCTTCAACTCTACTCCTGCCTTCTAAAATAAGCCAGAGGGTAACTATTCCTTTTCTGCTAAATCTTCCCCATTTTCTGAGACAAAAGCCATGTAAGATGAGTTTAGTCAACAAAGTAAGGGACAACAGACACACTTTGTATCCTCACTAAGACTGCAAGAGCCTCACGTGCTGAACAGGGTCTTTCAAGCTGGGAAAACCTGTACTTGATCACCCATCATTGAAAATGATGGTTAATTCCATTTCTGGGACTTGCTGGGTTTCCCCTGTAGACCCAGGGTCCCCAGAGGGCCGGGACATGAAATGTTTAATGACTGTATGTATTTACTTCTCTTTGGCTCCACCAACATTTGCACATGATACATACCACAGACACAGTCTATCAAACATATCTTTATATTATTAAATGCTTTGGTTTTGAACAGGAAATATGTGCGCACAGTACAAAAGTCCAAAGAATCAGAAGCCACCCTCTCACACTCATCCCCTAGACACACCGGCCCCTTAGGTCAGCAGGGCAAGTACTGTAACCAGTTTCTTTTGTGACATTCCAGAGATAGTCCACACGTATGCAAGCAGCTATATTAATAAATCTTTTTGATCATAGCTACTGGGTATTTTTGTTCGTTATACATAGACAAGTGTGTCCACTTCCCTCTACTTTTTCTGCTGGCAGTGGCTCAGCTGCCTTTATCAGGAGTGGTAATGTGTTTCCCTAACACACAGCATATCTAATAGTACGCACCGTAGCAATTCAGGCAGTCGCCTCCGCTGTGACACCGCGGTCCCCGCGAGGATTCCGTCCAAGCTCGGTGGTTCTGGCCGCGCTAGGGTCGCGCCGCGCCTCCCGGGGCGCAGTGCCCGGCTCCGGCCGCACGATGGCGCCCGCTTCCTGCGGACCCGTCCCTCGGCGGCGGCGCAGACAAAGGCGGGCGCTTGGCCTCCCTCGCGGGGCCGCGGAGGCGGTGGGCGCCCGGGGTGGCCGCGGCCGCCCCTGCGCGCCGAACCTGGCAGCTGACGCCTGCCAGAGCCTTTGTCCTGCTCTGCCCGCCCTTGTGCTAAAGGACAAGACGAGAGGATGCCGGGCGCAGGCGGCGCCAGCCGGGCATCCACCGGAGTCCCGACTCGGCCCCGACACCCCACAGCTCGACCCCATGTGAGCTTGGGTCATGGTCAAGAAGCTGGAAGCGCCCGAGTGCGAACGGCCTCCAAACGCCTGCCCAGGAAGCTTCCTTTTCCTTCCACCCGTAGCAAAGAATTTGCCCCAGAATTCCGCACTGTGGAGGTTTTTCACCACTGCCCTGACCCGCCTCCCGGGTTGAAATGCTATAGGACCTGGGTGTCACGTCTGCAGAGGAGACACTGGCATTTAGATTTGAGTGGAAATCAGGAGTGACTGGGCCTAGGTCGCCCAACCTCGTCTCTGCAGGGTCCGGGAAAACTTCTTTCCACTCCTGTCATCACACCCTTTAGTCCTGCAGCCCAGTAGAACTTTCTGTGATATTGGAAATGTTCCGCATCTTCCCTGTCCAGTATTTGGTAGCCATTAGTCACATGTAACGACTGCGTGCCTGAAGTGTGGCTGAAGAACTTAATTTTTAATTATATTTAATTTTAACGAACTTAAATCTATGTAGCCACCTGTGCTCACATGTGTGTAGGTCTATGGCTACCCTCTTCGATCTCAAGTTGATCTGGGCAGTTGAATATGCAGTTATGTTGTTAGCAGCAAAACTTTATAAAAATACAGATAAAGCATGGAGTGTATGCCTGTTGCACCTGAAAAGATGCCCCATAGTAGCTGGTGGGGAGAAAGAGACAGTGGTGTGAGCTGAGTTTATTTTGGCTTTTTGGGGAAATGCTTTTACAGGGCGAACTGTCTGTGGTAAGGTGACATGGCAAAGAAGGTGAAGAGGAAATGGATCCTTATAATGTCTTTCTGGTCTTGCAAATGGGACTGTCTCAGCTTTGAGCTATGTTTAGAGAAAATTGGGGGGGGGGCATAATCACCATCATGTATTAAGTGGCTAAATATAGACATCCCACATGCTGGGCTTCCTGGGACCAGATGGTCAGACCCAGAAACAACCTTGACAGAACTTGGGTTCTTCTGTGGTCCTGGGTGCTTGTGATGAGTGCAGAGGAGGGCCTGGGTCTGCATCACCACTGGCCAGTGATGACAGTGCCTTGTGGGTCAGGAGGATGTGTATCTGTGGGATGCAAGACAATCCCAGATGGGAAACCAGAGGATTAGAAGGGCTTCTTCATGAGCAGAATGTCTTAGGTCACAAGCCATCTTCTTACTCATCATCAGAGCACAGTTAAATGTAAAACTTAGAAGTTACCTGCAGCAGCAGTCAGCAGGGTTCTGGTACCTCAAGACTGACTAATCACCTGTCTCTTCCAAGACTGTTAACCAATCAACAACTTCATTTATTTTTTATTGAAAATAAACATGTACACCTGTGTAGGTTCCCTGGTCTAGCTGATTGAATGTTTCCAATAAGCAATCCAATGATGTGACTGTTCTAAAATCTGAGGTGAATGCTCCCTTTGATCATCTAAGTAACATTTTTGTGTGCGTGTGTATGTCTGTGTGTATGTGGGAGTGGGGTGGAGGCAAATGGAGGGAAGGGGGCAAAAATCGACCAAAAAAGCTTGTATTATCTTTGGGGATCAGTGTGCCTTTTAACCTATTCTAAAGTATCCAGAAATAGACCTGCAAACACTGATGGTTCGTTTGAACTAAAGCTGACGGAGGTGTCCTGGCAGAGCTCCTTACCCACAGTAGGCATTCAATAAATATTTGGTGAATTTTTAGCGAGAAGGGAAAACGGGCCATGATTCTATATCCAAATGATCTTTGCGGGTTGTCCATCCCTTTTTGTTTTGTTTTGATTTTTTTCTCCTGGAGATGTTCCCGACCACAAATAAAGGACAAGGGGGAAAGTAGTTAAGCACACCTAGAGCTGCGTCCAAACAAAAGAGGAAAGAGACTAAACAAACCCAAGGTTTTCTATTTCTCCCTGAGCCAAGTAATCCCTTTGATTACATCTAATACCTGCCAAAACCCAGATGGTGTGCCCACCCATCTCCCGTGTGATAATGCCACATTGTGAAATCTACCCATTAATATTAATTGTCAGCTAGAGAATCTGTCTGAACTACTAAAGCTTGAGATTGCCTTGAGAAAGCAGGCCCTGCTTTAACAGGGATTTTAAGATAATTCTCATTCTTTCATTCTGTATCTCACATATGTAGAATGTTAAATAATAGCCCGAGAATGCTTTTCTAATTTCAGCACATGTCTGCCTCTCACAATCCAGGTCTTAAGCCACTCCACTGTTCATTTGGGGTCTACACCTGTTGACCAAAATATTACCTTAAACTGCTGTCGGCTTGCCAGCAACATGTAGGAACCCACTGTTCACCCTACAGAGAGAATTGCAACTCCCCGGGAGCTGTTTGAATTGAATGTGCCCTAGCATGCGACGCTCAACTATTTCCCTTTTATTTTTCTCCCTCTCGGTAATTGACTTGGTAATCCTTGAAAAGTCTTACAAAATCTCAGTTTTTTTCAATTATTGTGCAGGCCTTGCTGAGGAAGGAAGGCAAGGGCAGAAGAGAAGGCCTGGGAAGAGAACTGGAGGTCCAGGCATGTTTGGGGTGCCGCTCCTGCCTGATGATCCCATTGGCAGCATTTGATTTGAACTCTGATCGTGAACATACACCCAGGTAGGCTCCACAGTCCGATCTGTGCTTCCAGGTCTCCATGCTGAACTGTCTCAGCATTGCAGTTTCTGCTGTGTTCGCTGAACTTTTTTTCTTAAGCCACAAAATTTTAGAATCCATTTATGCCTGAAATAGATATGAAAATTTAGTAGGTGTGAGATTGAGTTTTTCCTCGGGGGTCGCCCCTCTTATCCTCATGGGTTATGGTACAATCGCCTTTTGACAGTCATTCTTAAAGCCAACACCTTAAACTTTATGAGTACATGCAGAATCCAGCCCACACACTGTCTTTGTTTTTGCCGGGAGCATACAGGGCTGGTAAAACGAATGAATTCAATATTCTATGTCCCACGTTTCAGGAGGCAGCTCTCTGTCACCCTGAGCTTGATGTCCAGCTCTGGCCAGAGCTGCAGCCACTCAGAGTTGCTGACTGACTGGGGCAGAAGGACACCACACAAATGAAAACTGGAAACAGTCTGTTCTTTTGGGTCCATAAATGAATGTTTACTTCAAAGTCGTGACAGTTCTTTTATTAGCAAATAGTAATTTCAACTGAAAGAAAACCAGAAGACCTTCCTGGAGCAGCATGTCTAAATAGATATTGAGATAATTTTAAAAACACCTATTGGTATGTAAAGCAAACTTCCTCATGAAAAGAAGTAACTGCACAAGTGGCAGAAGCCAGTTTACACAGCTAAATATTTTGATTATTTAATTTATTGCCATTATTTTACAAAATGGAAAAAAAGCAATTGAATTGCAATTTTGTTCCCATTCCTGGCCAACTCTGCAATTCTATTTTATATGAATGCTGCTTTTGGAAAGAGATGAGGAATGAGACAGAAAATGGCTTTTTATAGAGCAAGGTGAGTCCCCTCACCCACTTAGCCCTCAGTGTGTATAGGGCTGGTGATGGTGCGTACAGGCCCCAGTGTGTGAGGAGGCCGGCCTTGCTGGGTGTTCCCTCAGAAGGAATTGTTAAACAGGGCTGCACCTCCCCTTCTGTCCTGCCTGCAGGGATTTTGCAGATCATTCTTCTGGGCCTCCTTCTTGGAAAACGTGCAAGCAGGGTGAGGGGGATGGCTATCCCCTCCGCCCCTCTCACTGGAAAGTTGCTTTCTGATGCCAAAGATTGGGACAAGTCGTTATAAAGGCACCCAGTAGGCAGAAATTAGCATTTTTAAACTGAAGGTGAACCACAAGGCCTACTTCTGCTGCAAGTGCTTCTGTTCAACCATTTAAAAAGACGAAAATTAACTTTTTTTTTAAACATCTTTATTGGAGTATAATTGCTTTACAATGGTGTGTTAGTCTCTGCTTCATAACAAAGTGAATCAGCTATATGTATACATATATCCCCATATCTCCTCCCTCTTGCATCTCCCTCCCCCCAAAATTAACTTTTAAACACATCCATTCTTTACACAAATAAAAATGGGGAGTACACCCAGTCACTTTGTAAAACCCAAACGCTCTCTCAGAGAGTTTGTTTCACGTGTATATGTTTTTAAATGGCCAAAATTCAGGTTCTTATGGTGTTTAGAAGAATTCGCTCATAGGATCAGATCTGAACATTCCACGCTTAGCACTGAGCAGATTTTTATGACCTGCTTAGAGACCTTTGAAAAATACACTTAATTATAACAAGGCAGCATTATGCAAACATATCTGGGTGATGTTTACACTACCCCATTCTTGTCAGTTAGAAGAAATACAACAAAAATATTAAAGAGCAAATAAACCAAAATCAATGAGAAGAGAGATGAAAGTATGCCTAATTGAAAAAGAGAATGTATGCGAAAATACTGTAAAAATTGTGAAGTGTCACCACACATAAGGTAATAGCCTATCAGCAGAACTACCTCTAAGTCTTCAGAGGCGGTGCTGCCTTCCCAGTGTGCTGGGCTGTCTGATGGTCTGTATATTTATATATTTAAGTTGCGGTACGGTTAGCCATTTACACCTCTTTGTAAACCAGTTTGCACTTTCCTTTTATGCTGTGCCCCCTCAAAGGAATTTCTAGATGTTCCTCATGAGAACGCTGGATGGTAAACTCAAAATGGAAGCATAAGCAGTTCCAACTAAACCCTCCAGCAGATCTTGAGATGAGAAGGTCAGTTTGAAATCTGAGTCTATGGATGTCATTTAAAACCCCCTCATCACCCCCAGATCAGTTTGATTTCCTTTCTAGTGGTCATCTACCAAGGGGCTATGCTAACCTCTGCCCTCATCCACTCACTGTCCAGAAGCCAGAGCTGAAGGGGCACAATTCAAATGTCCTTGAGGCCTTGGGTCTTTCAAATGTATGCTTGCAGTCCCTCCTGTGGTTGGAACAGAACCCACCGAGGGCTTCTGAGCTGACACCCTAGGACTCCCAGGGGCTCCCCCTCTCCAGCACGGAGCTGCTGATATGTTCTTATAAACACAAATGAAATCTCTTTGGTGGCTAATCTGTAGTATCTAAAACCCAGTTTCCTTTTGCATGAATAAATCGAGGGATAAAAACTTTGAAAATAACCTACGCCCTCCCCAAACAGAAAAAACAGACGTGAAATAGGTGTCAATATCTCATTGCCCAGGACCTTGAAATTTTTAACTGGCTAGCAGAAAGTCATTTAAAAATAATGGGCAGGGCAAAATAAATAGGTAATTTGATAGTCCGTTAGCATCTCCTTTTACTTACCGCTTGCAGAACATTTTCTCATTTTCTCTTTGATTGTAAATAGAAATCTAGTTTATTAAGCAGAAACATAGATTATTAATAAATAAACCACTTGATGCCCATAGAGCACTTTGAGGGCGAAAAGCCTCTACTAAGTGGCACATGTTATTATTTTTATTGCAAGCTAAAGGGAGGAAAGTAAGCTAATGAATGCTTCCAGAGCTCCAAGTAGTTGTCATACCCAAATTGCCACATACTGTAAACTATTCAACTTGTTTCTTAGATGGAGATGCGTTTAGACTTTAAGTTGATGCTTTCTGATTTTTGCCAGCAATGAAAGGCAATGCTTATGGGTCTGTAATTTAAATAAGAATAACTCAAGGGATTAATCAGTTTTTACATTTAAATAGAAGTTGCCTAAAATATATAACACTTTTGAAAGTGCAGCTAGCAAAAAAGAAAGAGACAAGGCCAAGACTAATTTTCTGAGTTAAATCGTTGCCAAGGGATATAGCTTTTTATAAGTATCACTTCTTTTGAATATTATCATAGCCATATACTGATCTACATTAAAATCATACCCTAAACAGATAGAGTGAAACCTGATGTTTTAGGGTTCAGGCTGAATGCTTTCTTATGCTGTACTCTTTTGCCTTGACACTGTGGTATATACGATATGTAAGATGAATGAAGTCTTTTATTATCTGATATTTGAAGTAGGGAAACATATAAAAATAATACCAAGCCACAATGGCATAGTTAAGAATGGAATTATGGTGGTAAGTCTGATTTTTGCAAGAATTTTTCTGAAGTCAGATCATAAGTGCTCACTTTTGATATTAAAGTGAACGCACTGTATACTTCTAT
The DNA here is from genome assembly GCF_963455315.2 of Globicephala melas. Classification (NCBI taxonomy): domain Eukaryota; kingdom Metazoa; phylum Chordata; class Mammalia; order Artiodactyla; family Delphinidae; genus Globicephala; species Globicephala melas. The sequence continues at coordinate 39,118,173 of NC_083325.1, forward strand.
ATATTCTGTTAAATTTGCTGATACACATATGAATATGTGTTTACATACCTAGGGTCCGCACTTTTCGCTCATTCTTATTGAGAGTAGATTTAATTTAAACCAAAACAAATAATTTAACAGAGAAACAGATAATAATTGTAAATGTTACAATAGAAGCTACTTTGTTTAAATCTCCTACAAACATACATTTTGGCTAAATACTGTAGGAGAAATCCATGTGGGTTACTTGAGATTTTCCTCACTAAAAATGTCAAAGCAGTCTTCATTCTCAAGAGAATTAGGTTCTGCTCTAGGATCACAGCTAAGGTGTGCCGAAAGGAAAGCATTTAAAGACAATTTTCTTGTACTCTCCCCCCACCTCCACATACACACACTCCAGGCCTTTTAAAATGACACCATTATGCTCCATGTCCAAGACTGGAAAAAAAAGTCTCCTCCTGTTTGACAAGATTCAGCCTGCGGTGATTTTAGCAGCCAAAGTACGAGATTTTTAAATTAGGGCCTTCAGAATGGAATATTAGCAGACCCATATTAAAACAATGCTGTCAGCCCTTACGATCATACAGGGTAATTTTCTAATTAGCAGAAGGCTATTTGAAATGCAGCATGGTGTCCCATTTTTCATACTGTTATTTTCTACTGGGTAGAACTAGAGAAGTAAAACAAAAGCCATGAAACCTCATAGTCAAATTTCTATAAATTGGTCTCTCCAGCCCCGTAAAGATCGAATCTAATTTTAAAGGGTTTTTAATTTACAGAACTTAGCTTTGCTGCACTAGGAGAGTTGTGCTAAAAACCAGATCACCATCCAACCAGTTAACAGAGCACACTTGCTACTCTTCAGTTATTTGATTTTAGGTTATTTTAAAAAATTTATAAAAGCATGTATTATTCATCCTTGTTTTCTTAATATCTGTGTTTGGGTTCATTTTTCTGGAAGAAGATTCAGCAAAGGGATGTGCATATAGTAGATGCTGGATAATAAGAGGCTTAAATATCTTCAAACGTTTATTCTTAAGAGGTAGAAAAGAGGGGTTTCTTTCATGAGTTTGGGTCTTACCTTTTGGCATATTGGGTCAGGAGAAGAGGTAAGGGTTGGAGGTAAAAATGTTTGGGACGCATCCAGGGGAAGACAAATTAGATTCTTAGAGATTTCAAATATAGAAGCATTCAATGAACAGATTTTTATACGTGAAGATTCCGAAAGTCAGTCATCCTGTGCATACAAATAGAGATCCCTGTCGAGAGCATCTTCTTCGGTTATGGAGGAGGAAGCAATGAATATTCCATCCCTAGTAAGGTTCAAGTCACGTCATTGTCATGCTGACCGCTTCTTCTACAGATTGGTGGACAGAAAAATAGGTTGATTGGCAGAGGACAACTTGCTTCAAGCCATCCTCTAAATTGCCTCCAGTTTTCATTTTTCCAAAGAGTGTGCCGTGTCACATGACTACTACTACTCAGAAACATCAAATGGTTTTCCACGGCTTGCAGAATTTGGTCAAGACTCTGAAGCCTGACTTTGGTGCCCTTCCCAAACTTGCCCAGACTCTTTCCAGACAACTTTCTGCCACTCTGCTCTATGCTTTAGCTGCACCAGGAGACTTGTGGGCCCCCAAACTCACCAAGCCCGTTCGTGTGACTGGTCAGGTTGTTCCTTCCACCCTGAATGTTCCTCCCACATCTTCCCACCTAGCAAAGCCCGACTCATCCTTCTCCAGCAGTTGAGGAATCTCCTGCTTTGTGCTGGCTTCTTGATCTCCTCTTTATTTCCTAGCCCCAGTCTGATTGGTTTCGTAGCCAGGTGTGTATAAGCTCCCCCCTAGAATGTGAACCACTTGAGAAGATGGGGACATGGAACTTTTTTTTTTTTTTTTTTTAGTTTAAGTCCCTTCCACACCTGGTAGAGGTCCCTGGGTGCAGTAGACACTCAAAAGCACCTGGCATTTCATTGAGTCTAAATAAGAGGTCTGCCCATTTCACATTATGCACGGTATTCAGTATTCTCTAAATTAGAGAGATCGGCTGTGAATTAAAAGCAAAACAAAAAAACAACAGCTGCCACGTTCAAGGAATTACACTTTGAGTAGAAAGAGTGAAAGCAGCGGATGTCTAGGGTCAGCTGGAGGCATTTTTCAGCCATTTCTTCATTCCCTTCTACCCCATCCCAACATGATGAAAGCAACTTCCACATCCTTCCCAGGACCTGGGGAGTCACACCCTAACTTTTACCTGCACTGAACCTGGACAGGGATAGTGGTGGGCATGGCATGAGAGCATGACATGATTTGGCCCACTCTTCCGTCTCCTTGGCATACATGATCTGTGAAGTTTCAGCTTTTTGATCATGTTGCAAATGTTTCTCTACCAAAAAAAAAAAAAAAGGAACACCATTCCCCCCAAAACAGTTAAGCTTTTAAAAAAGAAAAAACAAAAAAGAAAGAAAAAAACGCATCATATTATTCTATGATTAACTGAATAGAATGGGATTTTTTTATTCTCAGGATGATTAAAAAGCAACATACTTATCTCTCCTGTCTAAGCCTAGGTTATGGTTTAAAAAGCAGTCTGTTTAACTTTGTATTGGATCTCTTGTTAGACTCCTTGCACTGATGACTCCTGGCTTCTTCCCTTCCTTGCTTGAATGCCAACAAGTTGGTACATCCTAGATGATTTTTCACTGTTTCTGCTGGTGGAATAGTAAATTCCACTGGGTCCTGTTTGCTAGGCCATCAGTAACTGTTTTTTTTTTTTTTTTTTTTTTTGCAGTACGCGGGCCTCTCACTGCTGTGGCCTCTCACTGCTGTGGCCTCTCCCATTGCGGAGCACAGGCTCCGGACGCGCAGGCTCAGCGGTCATGGCTCAGGGGCCCAGCCGCTCCGCGGCATGTGGGATCTTCCCGGACCGGGGCACGAACCCGCGTCCCCTGCATCGGCAGGCGGACTCTCAACCACTGCGCCACCAGGGAAGCCCAGTAACTGTTTTTAATAGCCATGGATGGAAGAGCTACCTACCCACTTTCTTTTTTTTTTCCCCCCCTTTCTTTCCCACACATGGTAAGCTAACTTGTTTATCATACTTCTTTGTATCTAGGTATCTATTTGATGGGCTGTGCCTTTTCCTCCAAATCTGGGTTCATAGAAATTAAAAAATTTTCTCCCCACCTCCAGAGAGTACTCTGAGTGTTCTCTCGGGTCTCTGACATAGCTGGCACCTATGACCAAGTCGGGGTTACTGCACATTGCAGTCTACTTTATCATATCAATCCAGGGGCTTATAGTCTAGTAGATAGAACTCAACAGATTTGCACAATACACAGGAAAAGCACTAGAACCTGCGTCTTCTGATAGAGCATATGTAAGTAATTAAGAAAAAAATAATTGCACGTTTGAGAAGGTGGACTCATCAAGCAGTTGTTGAACTATAAAAATGCGTTGAGTGCAGTCAGTTTCTTTTTTTAATTATTCAGGAATGTTGTTTATGTTATCATGAAAAAAAGAGGTGAGAAAATATATTCGGCAATTTTTGGTTTTCCCCCATTTGAGCAGATGGCGATTTGTCGTTCAAAATTTGTAACTCAAATTATTTCACATTTTTATTAATCAGTACAATATGTTTTTAAAACAACAAACTGCACTTAGAAATATCAGTGTAGGTCCCCCAATTTGCCTAGTTCCATCAGAGAGCAGTTTAAGAATTAGAAATTTTATTAGCAATATTGGGAAACATAGCTTTCTAGTTCAGCATTTCAATTGTCATTATTTTTATTCAAAGTATCTCATATGAGGGAGGGGCAGTTGAAAATAGTACAGAAAATTGCAGTGGGGAGCTGCAAAAAACTGGGAGAATCTGTTTCAAGAGGTTTGCTTTTTTGGTAGAACAAAAAGTGCATTTTGTTAGAGACAAATATTTTTGTGATAAAAAACATTTTATGTGAAATGTAGATTGGACTTTTAATATAAAAAAGAAATGTTAAGCCATTCTATTTTAAGAAGGTTTGGCGTCTTAGAATGAAAGCTGTTAGAACTGCATATATTGGAATGTTCTCACAACTGTTGTCATCCTATGTTCCTCTGCAAACCTGTTAAATTACATGAGTGTAGAAATAAGGGAGCTTTTTTATTATTATTAATTGACACTCATTTTTAGCTGGCATGTGCTGGCAGGTCTTTCCAGACAAACCTCAGACCGTACAAGGCAGAGCTTCAATCTGAAAGTTTGGGGAGTATTCTAAAGCTCTGTAATATGGAAGCTAGGAAGTGTAATATTAAAGTGATAAACATCTTATATTCAGTGTAATTCACAGTTTCTTTCATTCTTTTTACTATCTATAGATCTAAATCAAAACAAATTCCATAAAAGAGGGGGTTATTTTCAAGCACATTTTCCTTCAGAGAGCTCTTGAATATTTTATCATATCTATTTCTATACATATGCTATACATTTCTAGATCCCTCTTGAACAAAATCCAAGGTGATGATTAAAAAAAAAAAAACTATGACATTAGAATTCCTAGGAGATGTAAAGTTAGCCCTTGTAAATAAAATAAACTTTGTTTTTGGCAATTAAAGAATATACAGGGATATTAAGTCAAAGAACAATATGTTTGAACTATTAAACTGTTTTTTCCAGGAGGTTATTAAAAATGTATTTCAAATTACCAGAGTGGCAGGAAAAAAATAAAAAATAATAACTTAAAAACAGTTACATTTTCTTGTGCTCTTGAGAAGGAACATTGGATTTCACACGATGTGATTTCCACGTAGAATTTTGCAAGCACCAAATATCCACTTTAGGACACGTGAGAGGTTCATCCTCCGTTCCCATAGTAAGACCTTTTGAGCTGTCACTGAAACAAACTGCGAATGGGTGGGCACTTCGATTGTCATCTGGTAATAGGAATCTATGGATTTTCTGGGTGTCCTTCGAATTGTGCTGAACCCCGGGATTTAGACAAGCTCTTCACGAGGTCAAACAAAAAACCAGACCCGGATCACGGTGCCGCCCAGGATCAAAAGGGGCAGGAAGTATGTATAAGCTTATGATGTGAGGTGGGAATCTCTGGTGTGTGAACAGCGTCTGCGTCCTCAAATGGTTAATTCCCCCAGGCTGTCATATTGCATAAACAGATCCTCCTTTAATAAAATTAATTAGGTTCTGAGCTATATAAGGTGATGCCCACTGACCCTTTACATGCCTATTGTTCCCAGATCCAAGCGAAAGAAAAAAAGAGAGGCTGCCCAGTCGACACAAGAGAGAACCAAGTTGAAAGATTAGAAATCTCAAGTAGGAGCAGGGAGAGGGGATGGAGGAAGCTAGGTAATGTTTGCTTCTGCACGGAACTTAAAAGCAAAAACAAAAATCAAAACCCCGCAGCGCGGTGATGGGGTTTTGTTAATTTCGCTTTTTGCACTCGCCACGAAATCCAGGCTCCGTGGAGCTCCTGAGAAACATCCAGAGTATTTGCAGATTTCAGGGACTCGCCGCTTTAGTTTAAAAAAAAAAACAAAAAAAGCCGAGGCACAGGGGCAGGGTTAGGTGGAGGGCACCAGAGGATCTGCAAAAGAAAATCAGCATCCCCGCAAACCCATTCAGATTCCCACTACGTCCCTCCCTTTTCCCTGGCTGTCCACCCAGCGCTATCCCGGGCATTTCATAACACGAGTTGCTTCTGATATTCTTTTAAGTTTGCTAAGGGAACTCCTCGAGGGTGGCAGCGGGAGCTGGGATGGGGAAAGGTGAAATGAGGACCGCGGTCTTTTTCTTTTTTCTACATCACAAGGGGCTTGAGTTCCCCTGTCCTAGGGATTAAGTGAGCGCATCCCGGGCGCCTCTGGTCGGAGGAAATCTGATGCACGCCAGCAAATGCTGCCCGATTTTGTAAGAAAAAAATTTTAAAGGGAAAGAAAAGAAAAGAATCGTTCTCGACCGGATGTTTCCAATTACAGGGTAGCCAGAGAACAGAAAGGGGGGGGGGCGTTTGGCGAGGCTGGGGCCAGATTCGGAGAGGGTGGGGGTCGGAGGTGGGAAGAGACACAGCACGGAAAAGGCAAGAAATGAGGCTTCTGTGAGGAGAAGAGGAAAATAGGAAAATGAAGCAGAACTAGAAAAATGACAGTGTTGAGTGCTGATTTATTGCAGAAGCCTCTGGTCATTTCCATATATTGAAATGCGCCCAAGCGGCCAGTCAGTCAATTTCTTTTGAGCTGCTGCCGCCGCTGCCCACGGGCTGCCCACGTGACTCCCCCTCAGTCAGCCTCTTTACCACCCAGCCCCAGAAACAGATAGAAGAGGAAAGAAAGAGTGTGAGGCAGAGGAGGCATCTGTGTACTGTAGTGGGTGATTTGGAGAAGGAGACATTTGTGTGGGTCTTTGGGAAAGAAGGAATGTGGCCTGGGGAGGGGAGAGGTAGGTTTTCAAGCTCCATTCAAGTGTTACATCCAGTTACCTCTCTCTGGCATCTTTCCATCTCTCTCTTCTTCCCTCCCTCTCCTCTCTTCCTCTTTCTCTCTCCCTCTCTAGGCGGTTAAGAAAAGGGGACAGAATACAGAGATAGAAAAATCTATCTATGGATATATAATGGGGATGGTGTGGAGATGTAGGAGATTCAAGTCAGATTTTATTTTGGTGTCTTTGGTACTATCCGTTGCTTTGGTAGATTTTTCTTAAAGAAAGGCACACACACACACACACACACACACACACACAGATCCTAGATAAAAGCCAGTGAGTTGTTAAAAATGAATTTGCAGCATTAGAGCTGTTAGCATCATTCAGCAAGCAGCAAGCTTGATAATTTCCAGGTGTTGGGGAAAGCCGTTGTCCGGGAGCTCTTACAGAGCTTATAAATCCCTGTTGGGAGGGAGGAAAAAAATCTTTGGAGGTGAATGAAATATCAAATCACAAGACTCCTATGTAGATTTATGATTGCATAAGAAGCTTGATCATTTCCATATACTGAAATGTGCTGTCCTCCTGAGCCTGCCCAGCCCTTCCAGGAGACGAGGCGCTCCGTTCTGCCTTGATCAATGTTGACTATGAAGCAAGAAAGGAGGGGGGGGTGGTGGAAAGCAGGCTGGCACCAGATGGAGCGGGGTCTCGGGAAAGGTCAAGGTTAGCCCAGGCTGCTATTGAGTCGGTAGCAGCCTCACAGATAGATCTCTGCCTCGAAGGCACCCACTGGGGCTTCTCAAAATCAAATCTAATAGAAAAGGCAGTCACAGAATGAAATCGCTTCATCTGAATGCTAAAATTGTTATTAGGCTACATTAGAGAGATATCAGGCACGTGGTTACCAAAAAAGGGAGCATGCCTAGCAGTTTGTGTCTGAAAGAAAAGCTATGAATATGTTGATAACATCAGTAATGGGCAAGTAGAAGAGATGGATATCTTTTTTTCTTTTTTTTTTTGTCTGAAGAGCAGATTAACATATTAAATGAACATGTTTTTCTCTTTTTAGCAGGTCTACCTTATATTTTGAGTTGCTTGGAATTCTTCTTTGGTGGGGGGAGTGAAAAAAATCACTCAATCCAGAAATAGGTGATCTTTATTGATGGAGAAGTTTGACTCACTTAAGGAATTTTGTTAGCATCTTTCACCAGGTATGTGCCTCTGGAAATTCATCCCTCAGGCATTACATTGGGGGTTGACACTGCCTTGGAAATCAGTCTTTCTGGCTCTGGACCCCTGGAAATCTGTCAGAGGCCTTGCTCTTTTCCCTCTTCTCCCCCCTCCTCTTTTTCCTTTTGCATTCTTTTTAGAGACAACTGTTTCTGGAATAAATTTCATCCCACAGGCAAATGCCAGCCTAGGAGAGTGCCTGGGACCAGACACATACGTACATCGCCTGTTAGGGTAGTTACACTAGCATTTTTCAGACAGTGTCCCCCCAGTTATCATAATGAAACTCACATTAGCTCTTTTTAACCTACAGCACAGCCATATCTTAAAGAAGGATTTAATCTTGTAAAATAAATGCGGGCTACACCAGATTAAACATGATGACTGCACTCCAAGGGTTAATAAATTTAGAATTAACAGATCATCTCAGCTTGATACAGCTACTATAGATGATTTAATATGCAGCCTAAGCAGGTTGACAGTCAGCTCACAGATGCAGATAAGATCAAACAGTCTCTTGATTCAATAGATTGAATGGCTGTACTGAGTGTCTAGAAGGTGAGTGACAGAACATATATGGCAGGGGTTCTGGTAAAACGGGGCTTCAATTCCCAACTGCTGTTTTGTGCACCCGTTTTCTTTTTCTAACAGTTCACCTTCTGTGGCAATAAAATCCAGAGTGCTGGGGGGGGGGGTTAAAAATTCTCATCATATAGAGTAATGGGGGACTTGTTTAACTTTGGAGTAAGGAAAAGATGGATACCTTTAATATCACGGTCTATTTCTAATTAGTTCTGCCTGGTAACTAGTATCTACCAGTCCTCTTGCCTCTCTCTCCTCACAGGCTCTCAGGTCAAGGCTCCACACACAGGATGCAAGATTCCTGGATGATGCAGATAAAGACAGGCTCATTGCTGAAATTATATAGGTAATTTCCTCAGTCCTCTAACTTTGCTCTAGCTGCGAAGATCTGAGTATGGAAATGAAGTGTGAAGCTAAGTTGGAATTCAAACTCTAGTACGTAGCCACTGTGAGATATTTACACTAGGAGAGAGCATACATTTCTGAAACTGATGTTAAAAAATGGCAAAACTGGGCAACTTGGGGCATTGGGTGAGATTGGGGAGGGTCCAACAGAAAAAGTTAGGATTAGCTGTGCCGTCAGGCCTTGCTTTGGTGGCCCTATGTAGAGTTTCTAATACCTAACTGAGCTTTTTAAAAAAAGGTTTAATTTCCTTTATCTATTCAGACTCTAGTAGTATTTAAACAAGAAGACAAAAACAATTTTAATAGAAGTGTATGTGATCTGATGTGATAGACAAGTTTATAAGTTTTTATGATTTGATCAAGAACAAGGGCTCCTCCTAAACCCATTAGATTCTGTCATGTGAATATATATTCAGGCAATTTAAAAATGCATATTATGCATTCAGTAGACCGGCACAGGTTTGAATTGTATCCTGTTATTCTATTCTATCGCCACCACTGCCCCCCTCCGCCCAAGTCTGAATATGGAAATCTGTAATGGAGTGACTTTAGAGCTACAGCAATCAGTTTTCCAATGTTCGTAACTTGGTGGTTTCACGTATTTATTTTATTTCATTTTCTTTTTTGATATCAAAATGTCCAGTCCACCCCATGAGCTAATGGGCCACAAAATTTTTCTTTAATAAATAAAGCCATTTAAAACTGAATAATAGCTCTACACGCTGTTAACACTTTAACTTTTCCCTTCCTGCTCTAATGTCCTAGTGGGTAGCTGGATATGCTTCTAACTCAACATTTATTATAGTTAGGTAACCTCTAAAAAATTCTTAGAATATTCCACTCTTTTAAAGTGCTGTTTGGGGTCTTGATGTGCTGTGTTTTGTTTTGTTTTTTGAGAAATAAAATCTATCTCTATGTAACCTGCATATTTAAAGATTTTGAGCTAAAAGCAGATCTTCCCGATTTTAGGCTGAGCAAAGTGTTTAAAGTGAATTTGTGATGGGCAGGAGGAACTCTGAACTGGGTATGGCTGTTCCTGGAGCAGAGGTAGCGGGCATTTACTTCACATATTAACCAGATCTAAATGCTTCCGAATTTTATTCTCCCTTTCTTGGACAACCTGTGATTGCAGCAGGGGGCACTACCAACATATGAATTACTTGGAAGTAGGAAGCTCAGGTTCTCCTGTTTCCCTGACTACTTGGAGGCATAACCACTGAAAACAGTTATCTCTCAGAAATTTGCATATTTATGGTGCCTCCTGCAGGTTCCTGTGATTGCGTTACAGTCTAGAAAGGTAACAGAAAAATATATATCCTCCTTTAACACATGAAAAAGGATCATATAGGAACCGTGACTCTAATAGGAGACTAATCCTTGCAAAGCCGGTAGCATGAAATTTGTTTCTGGAACATTTTTGTTTTGGTTTTGTTTTAGAATTTGAAGGGAATATTTTGGAAGTTACAGGACTAAGTCTCTGATTCCTTGAAAATAGATCTAGGAAAATACTTAACGTTTTGAGAGAAAAAAAATTAGCATAGATTTACTTATTCATTGAGTGAATGCCTCTAAAGAACAGAAAATTCCTTACAGACACGGAAAAGCCACCCAATGGATCACTTAAAAGCCTAGTTCCGTGGCACATATATTTTTTTAGTCCTAGTCATAAGCAATGAACAAATGTGCAGTGTAGCTTTGGATATAAAAGGTAATTAGGTCTCAGAAGAGAACAGCTTCATTTTTATTGGCTCTGCGTTCCAGGGATACCTTTGATACACCTTTCCTCTCAGCCCCTTTTGACCTTCTTTGTGGAAACTGTACAGGGGCCAGACACTAGGGCTTGTTTGCTTGTGGATGCCAGATTTTTGTTACTCTGCTCACTGTCTTGAAAAGCATTCCACCAAAGTAAGCATCATAATTGAAATTACACCCAGAAAAATCTAGTCTTATCTCCACCTTAGGACCAAGGTGCAGTTAAACTCCAGTTTATCAGGGGTTTTAGTTCAGGGAGAGAGTTCACCCACTCTGCAGCTGGCAACACCTGAATGCAGGAATATGGGGGCTGAAGCTTTAATTCTAAGTGGTCCAGTTCCCTTGTGTCTTCATCAGAACCTCATCCTTATTTGATCACAAGTCTATTGTACTTAATTTCCTTCCCTCCTAAAAGGCCAGTGTACAGTGCTTATAGAACTGTTACCAGCAATCATCAGCAGACATCCTGAGTGATGGTGGAACTCCACAATACACAGCCTTCTCTGTATTCCATCCTTTCTTTGGAAATGCCTATCAAAATCAAGGGGATGAAAATAATTTTTCCTGCAATTAGACGTTACATAATAAAGACACAGGGTAGTAAAAATAACATAGCTATCAATAATACGTGGTGACATAAATGCCCAAATTGTGAGCAGAGGATTCTCTTATCACACATTAGTCACCACAGCAGCGTGTGTACTTATGCACTACCTTTCAGTGTAACATTAGGCAATATATCTGTTTGTTATTCTGGCTAGGGAGATTCTCATTAAAATAATTACTGCCATCATCTTATTATTTCAGTGCAATGTTTAGGCCTTTGGTATCATGTTGGAAAAAATATATAATTCAGGATTAATGTTTGTTTATTTCCTTGCTGCTGGTCAATCCCTTGCTCCTAATAAAATGAAGATACCACCTGAAATCAGGGGCTCTTTTGCCCCCTTCCTCTCCCATAATGAAAAGCTTCTTCCTTCTAGAATATTTAAAAATTGGAAGTAATGAATCACAACTTTTTAGTATTGTCAGAAATGTATTAATTTTGGACGCTTCTACAAACCAGATATCATGTCAATCTTACTGAGGGTAAAATATCTGAAAACACAGGCCTGGGCTCAGCATTTAACATTTTCTCTTTGTCACATTAATTTTAAGAGATTAAAACCCTTAAATATGAAGATCAGTGGAAATACAACAATCCAGCTTGGAATTCTAAAGATGTTACTGTAGCTAAAGTCTTATCAATTAAAAAAAAAAAAACAGTTCCTTTTTAGTTTGAGGTTGCTTTTCAGTTTGATTTATTTATGCTAAAATAAAAGAAAAAAAATGAGAGTTGCAAGTTCCCATTAAGGAGAGCTTACTTCCTGTAAAACATATGTTTTAAAATGAGCATATTTTAAATTTTCTAGAATCTTTAAATCAACAAACGCAAAAGATCTACAGTCTTTAGCAAAACCCCTTTATGTGCTTAATATTCGAATAATTAACATATTTGCCTTTTCCCCCCTCATATGTTTACTTTCATAAACTGAGTTTATTTTGAAAATCCACTAATCTTGAATTTTCTCCTACTAATTAAGCTCAGAGTTCAAGATTCAATCTTTTGAGAAGAGAGGGTCGGGATTCTCTTTCCATCATATTTGAAGAGCACATACTGATATTTCCCTTGTTCCCTGAGCAAGGCCACAGAAATCACTGTTTGGGGATGGGTGGGAGAGCAGTTGCCATTATGAGGCTCTGTGAGCCTTGCCTCTTTCAAATGAGAACCAGCTAGAACAGGCCTTGATATTTAAAGAAGGTAGTATCTGGAGAATCAGGCTTCAGAAGTAATCTCTCAGAGTTACTCTGTGTTGTAATGTACTTGGATTTTGGCTGTTTGAATATTTTATTGCATTTCAAAATCTGAGAATTGAGAACAATAAAAAAAATTTTATCTATGGTAGAAAGGATTTTGAAGTTCCCAGGAATCTAAGTGGTCTACTTCATAAGTCTTTATTCATGTATCAGACATTTCCTAAGGTCCTACTCTGTGCTGACGGGTAAAAAGATGAAAAGGATGGAGGCTCTGCCCTATAAGAACTGACAACCCAGGACTTGTCAGGTGATAGCTTTTATGACATAAGTTACTATATGAAATATACACAGAGAAACATGCAATTGTTTCCACCTGACGCAAATGGGCTTGCGGTTTATAATGTATAGTTAGATAGCTGTGCAAATGGCCCATACTTCTTAACTATTTAAAAAGTGAAATAATGTAATTTTCCACTATATGCACATTTAATTTCTTAGTGAGCAGACACAAATACCTGTGTCTTTTTCACCTGCAGCAGCAACAGAAAATGCATTTGTAGAATTCATTCCTTGATTTAACAGTGTTAAATGCCTACTATGTGTTAGGGAAGTGAAATGATACATTCACAATTGCATGTTAGAAATAGTCTCTAAAATTGCCTACAAAACAAATGTAATACGGAAAGCTCATTTCTCAAGAGTAGTTAAGATATTTAATGTCATAAAACAATAGAATTATCACAGATATATACCCATGACCAAACCTCATTATTTACCATTTTCATTTCTGAGAAACCAAGTTCTTTCTCCAACTGGTGTCAGAAGTAACTAGAGCTGTGTCCCCTCAAACTGGTCCTTGCTAAAGGCTTAGAACAGTTCAAATCAGCAATGTGAAGCCAGGGCTACCCAAAGCAAGGATAATAGTGTGCATCAGTATGGCTTTGGCATGTGTGACTTGTGAACTTTATACGATGGGCTTGTGCCTGTGTATGTGTATCTTAGTGCCTTAAAAATGAAAGCCATCCAAGAGCAGAAGCCATGTGTCATGTCTGTTCAGTGCAGTGCTCCATAAAGAAAGAAAGAATAACAGTTCTTAGGACTAGATTCTTCATTTTATAGGAATCTGGAGGCTTAGGTAACTGACCTTGTGCAAAGGATTTTTTTTTTTAAGAGAAAAAGAAAACAGGCAAATTGTATACAACCAGGAATGGGAGACCAGAGAGATTTGTTTATCTTCTACCAAGCTGCCAAAGAAGATGAAACAGAGACAGGCTTTTTCTGCCAGAAAAGTTTCCTTTGCTGGTTTTGGCAGGAAAAAAAATACTGATGATTAACTATCAGGGAAAAAAAGGTGTCTTAAATTCTGGAAAAGGGACCGGAATAGCCGCAGCTCTTCAGTAATCTCTGGGAATGATTGGCGCACATCTGGAATGGTTGTGGGCCTAGGCATTTGTGGGGTTTATGAGAAACTGGCAGAAAAGGAACTTGAGCCTGGTGATGTGTTTTGATGACTGCTTCTCTTTTGTCACCTAGCTAATTCGAGAGGATACCAACCAAAGCTATTGTGAAGTGAGAATGATCAAGGCCCTATGGTCCTTGATGGCCTGATTTGGTGGTGGTCTGATTTCAGACAGAGAGAACAGAGAAAAGGGACTGTTCTTCTGAAAGTGAGAAGGTTTCTAAATGCAGATATGGTTGCTGCACAGTTCTTGATGGGTCTTTTTCTGTATGAAGTCAGTGGCCTTAGGGCCTGCCAGAAACACCCACCCAGGGCCACGTCTTGCTGGGCAGGGGAGGGACATACAGCAGTGTGCATTTGAAAACTTCGTTTTAACTCATCGAGCACCTCATCTTTACGGAATGGCTTTTCTGAAGGGTCAAGAGGTGGAGAAGCAAAGGTTTGAGCTTTTTAGCTTCATCTTTCATCCTATTTCTACTGCACTCTTATGGACGTGTTAACTAGGGAAACCACCCCCCCATCTCCAACCCCTACCGTCACTACCATCTCCACCACTGTCACCTCCATTAACACTACTACCATCACCATGATCACCACCACCATCTTTGTTTTCCTTATGATAGAATCAGTATCAGCCATATCCTCGCTAACAAACATACATTATGGTGATGGTATATCAGGTTAATAGAACATATTTCAAAATTCTGGTCCATTAGATAATCCAAGATAAATTCTTCATCAAACTGTCAACATTCAAAGTCCAGCAGAGACATACATGGTGTTTGTGTAGAGTCCTTGGATAGTCTAGTGCTGACTGCACAGTGCTGGCTGTTGCTTTTCTGAACAAACCAAATGATAACAGGAAAGCTACACATTTTTGAAATAAGATGGTAATATTTCTCTTGTTTTTACTACACAGTTGATAGACAAGATAAAGAAGATTTCAGGCACTTTATTTCTCCTCTTCAGTAAATTTATACTTTTTCATCAGAATGTATACCTCTGCGTATGTGTATGAGGTTGCATTCCTTGACATACAGTCTTGATTTTTTTTTGGTTTGTGTGTGTGTGTTGTCTGTATGTATTCCAGGATAATAACATAGTAAAAAATTATAATAATGGCAAAGAGTACTTGTCCAAATAAAGGACTAGCTGCCTATAAATTTTCCTTTTAGACAGTGAGTGAATTCATAGCTGGAAGTTGGCAATAAGACCATCTGAAACCAGTAAAAATCATTTCTGTGATGTGTAAGGAGGGGAGGGAGGAAGGGAAGGTGGGAGGGAGGGAAGAAGGTGGGGGGAGGAGGGAGAGAGAGAGAAAGGGAGAGAGAGAGGAAATATCTCCAAAAGCTCTTCCTCTACTGAGTTATTCTTTTATAAAACAACTTCACATCTGGACTGATAACTTGAATTCCACCCAGTGCCATTTAAATAGCCCAAGTTATAAACCTCTTAAACTTGGGGTTTATAATAGAAACACTGACAGACCCCTAACTATAGTGCCTCTGCAGTAATGAAAGCACAACTATTTCATTATAGCAGTGTCTGGCAGGGCTGCTATAATTAAGAGTCTGTCAGTGTTTCCATTATAAACCCAAATTTTAAGAGGTTTTTAACTCACATTGTTTTAAATCACATTGGGCTGAAACTTGCTGTACAAAATGTCAGACCAGATGTGTGTGTGTGTGTGTTGCTTTTCCTCTTATTTACCCCCTCCCCACAAGAAAAGGGAAATAGGTGAAGCTTGTTTTTAAGACTGGGTGTGAAAAACATGTATGTAAAAAAATTATTCCCTTGTTAAAAGCAAAAGATCTATTGGGGGAGGGTGCACAGAAAATGAAGTTTGAGATACTTTTCATTTTTGTTTTTTCTGATTGTATTTTTTCCTTTAGAAGGGCTCTCATTTGGGAAACCAGATTTGAACATATCCAAAAAGCAATGTTACAAAAGTGAATCTTATGATACCCGGTTCTTGACACTGGTTTATTTGGACGATAATTGATTATGTAGGCTGCTGGAGGTGATGAAAATATCTTGCATTGTATTCTTAAGTGTTCAGCCGTTTTGATCTTTGGGGTAATCTTTTGGAGCTCACCATCCTTGGTGGGAATCACTTTTAGGCTAAAATGTACTCTTGTAACAGAGTTGCCTGATGAAAGCCTTATTGGCTCTGGGGGAGACTAATAGAATTTGTATGGTTATGTTGGTTTCATTTATGTGGTGATAGGATTTATTCACTTATTCACTCAAAAACCATTTATTGAGAATCTACTGTGTGCTAAGCATTGCATTTGGACGTTTCTAATGCGGTCCATTGGACTGGTTTCACTGCCCAGCACGTATGTGTCTTTGATGTCAGTGTTAGGGAGCTAAATTTCAATGTTCTAACCAGAACTCCTTGCTGTCTTCAAAGGAGCCTCTTACTTAAGTGGTGAGACTGCTGCCCACGCCCCCCTCCACACACACATTGTTGACTCAGCACACAGCAGCCCAGTCTAGAGGTAAGTATAGACTTATTTAGAGAAGATTCAGCTTTTGACTTCCTACTTTCCCTCCCTTCCTCCCTCCCTTCCTTCTTTCCTTCCTTCCCTTCTTTCCTCCCTTCTTTATTTTTTTGAGGGGCTCCATCCAGGTATGTGAAGTAGCCTGCCAGTCCCCTAAAGGCCCAGGGAGCCTCTGGAGAAATGCCATACTAACTGTTCCCCCGGAACCCCACTGGAGGAAGTCTGCCTTTTCAGGTGTAGACACTGCCCTCCAGGGGCCTCCTTAGGTCCCAGGCTCTGGATCACACTGTGAGCAGAGGAGGAAGAAATGTTATAGGGGGGTCAGGGCTGAGGAAGGCTGGGGAGAAGAGGGGACTGTGGCCCTCATGCTCACCTTTCAATTTGGGGCCCCCACACAAAGCCCACCCCCTTCCTCAAGCACAACCTCCCTTCCTTTTTAAAATTAATTTTCCTTTGTCTTAACAACACCCTAGCACTCCCACCCTTAAGAACCCCAAAACCTATGCCAAGTGATGAACCCAAACCTAAGTTTTATTTTTATCAAGATGACTGCCCATTCTTTATTTTCTGAAATTACATTAGGAAGAAAAAAAAGAAGAATGAAGTAAAAGCAAGGTGGGAGCGATTGTATTAACCATTCATTCAGTCATTCATTTATTTATCTTTAAGGCTATAAAGGTGTTTCCTGCTAAAGGCAGACAGTGAATATTTTATTTGAATCTTGTAGTTTCCATCAGACCTTTTAACCCTTCATTCTCCAGCTCAGCCCGAGTCCCCCGTGCCAGGCGATCCTCCACACGAGGGCTGGGACTGTATTAAGTCTCCCTCTTGGAGCTGTTTGTTGACCACATTCACGTTCAGAGCCCTGGAGCTAAAAGCACTTTACACCATAAAATAAAAGCACTGTCTTTTTTTCTAAAAGGTTACGTCTGGAGGCCACGCGGCTCATACTTCATACCGAAAACTACTGAAAGGACTATGAAATCCTCTATGATTTACAGTCTCTCACTGCATTAGGGTATAGATCTACTCGACTCTAAAAATACGGTGGGTTTCTAACCGACGTGAATATATGTGCATTATTTCAGAAGGTCTGTTAGAAAACTTGTCAACACATTATAAAGCATAAAACAGGACTTGGCTATTAAGTACGAGATCAGAGGCAGAATATATACTGCAGGAAGTCCTGGGGAGTCTCCTCCGCGGGCAAGATAGAAAGGGGGAGGAGGGGAGGGGAGGGGTCGTCTGTTGGCCTGGAGTTTACACGCAGTGTCGTCACCAAAGGTTTGGGAAAGAGCCCACAGAGCGTATTAGCTCCTCAGTGGAATCAGCAAAGGTTCTACAGCTCCAAATGAAGTTAACCGAACGGCCATAAAATAATTTTAACGTTGTCATAATTTATTATTTTCTGAAAGCTACTTTTGGAAAGTAAATATACTTATTGTGTATCCAAGTGTGCGCGTTTAAAGTGACCTTTCACCCCTCTACAAACCCACCTGCATCATTAATCAATACTTACGTAATATTTTCAAAGCTCTTAAAACAACACATTTTTATTTCTTTAAACACACATACAAACGTTCCCCCTCCCCCAGTTTTGGGCGCTTTAGCGAGCATCCAGTAGCAATGAGGGAGGGGGCGTCACTCGTAGGGGCGAGCAGGAGGGAGCGCGAGTGGGGGTCCGCGACGAGGAGGGAATCAAATGCCGATACACAGCCCTGGTTTTCTGGACTGGGTGAAATCAGGCTGGGGGAGGGGCGGGAGTGGAGGGCAGTTCCTATTTCACTCTGGGCATTTTATGATGGTGAAATTAAATATATGTTAATGGTGGAAACGTCGCTACTTACCTCTCCATGGGTACCCAGGGAAAGCAGCTGCAAAACTGGGTTTTAAATGTTATGTTTTAACATGTGGTTTCGGAAGGAACCCCCTGGAATCTGAAACAAGTGCAGGAACATAGCAGACCTACTTGTAACTAAGTGCCTAATTTGCTATGATTTTTTTTAAAAAGAAAATCAATAAAATGTTGCCAGTTATTTATTGGAAATAACCACAGATAGCGGCCCTGATAGGGTGCCGGTTTTAGAGAGCACACAATTGTGTAATGAATTGTAATTCAGAAGACTGTTAAATGTGAACCACAGAACCTTTCAGAGGTAATAAAGTCATTACTTTTTACACTACAGCCAACCCTGAAAAGCTTTATACACACCATTATATATAAATCATACATATATATTTCCAGAACACACATTCACCCATTTATATACCTTTTCTATATATGGACTTTTATGGAGGGATGGGAAAAATATTTAAATTTGAAAAGCTCGGTTCCGAAAGAATCTGACTGACTATTGTTACCTGAAGGGGCTTTTATTTTATTTATTTTTCAAAGGCCTCCAGTTGTACTTTTTTTCTCCCTCTCCTCACCTTCCCTCCAACCATTCTCCTCCACGTCCCGCTCCCCCCACCCCTGCCCTGCAATAACATTCTTTTGGTCGCTCCAAGGCTAGTGGAACAAGACAAAAAAATAGACAGTAGTGGAAAAGAGATGCTGACCTGCTCTGAAGAACTCGTGAAAAAGGGGAAATGGTGTAACGCACACGCTACCGTGCTTTACTGCAAGTGAATCTTCCTGCTTCTTAAACAGGGTTTTAGTTTCTCCCCCCCTTAAACTGGAGGAAAACAATAACAACAAACCATATTTACACAAACCCAGTCCAGCCCACATCTCTCCTAATGTTGAGCATCAAAACCTCCTTTTCTTCCTTAGAGGGGCCCGAAGCTTCGCCGAGCTAGGCAAATCAGTTATTTTCTAATGGGTTTGAAACTTTATGAAGGCAACATATGAATAAACAGCCGCTGGCCGGCGCGGCTCGGAGATGCGTGCGCGCATGCAAGCCCGGGGCCCTAGCTTAAAACAATAAAGCCCCGCGCCGGGTAGGTGAATTTACGAAAACGACGTCCCTTAGACTGAGGAGGGGGAAGAGAAGACACAAGGGGTTGTGGAGCCGCTTGGAGGAGAGCGAAGGAAGGCTCCTCGCTCTGCAGACACACACTCACACACGTCCACCTGCAGCTCGGAGTGTCGCGGGCCGCGGCTCTCCGCCTCCACCCTGCACCCTCCGCGCCTCCCTTGGACCTGAGTCCATTTTCCTCTCCCCCAGTGCCCTTCCGGATCTGGAATCGCAGCGCGGTCTCGGCGTCGGCGTCGGCTGAGGCTACAGGGTGGCGCAGGCAGGCGGGGAGGCTGGGAGGCGGGGGACGCCGGGGGACTTTGCGGGCACGTTTCTGAATAAACTTTCCAATCGCAGGGGGTGCTGTTGCTGTACATTTTACGTAAAACTGAAAGTATCCCACGCCAGAGTGAAGCCCGCTTTTTGACAGCAGTAGCGCGCGCGCGCGCGCATTAAAGAGACAGGGGTTTATTTCCAACAGGTCTTCCCTAATTTCCTGGGAACGTCTGCAGAAAGGCCAGAAGGGGGGCTGTGGGCTCCGGGGTGTGCGGCTCCGCCCGGGGCGTCCGGGGAGCGTGGCGCTGACCCGGGGCTGTCACCCCATCACTGTGGCTTCCCCGCTGCTCCCGCGAGCCAGTCGCTCTTTCTTCATTCCCCATTTTCTTTCCCCGGGTAACAGCACTGGACTAGTTGTGCTCTGCCTGTAAGAAACACTTTCTTGCCATTCCTCGGTGCTTTTGCAGTAGCTCTGGAGTGGGAGGGGGTGTGTCTTTCCTTGGGACCTGGCTTGGGGACCTCCCGCGGCCCCGGGAGCAAGTTCCCAGGGACTGGCACTCCCGGGACTGCCCGGGCTTTGTCCTCTGGCCGGCAGCAGCTCCGTTGAGGTGGACGCCTCGGCGCCTCCCTCGCCCTGGGTCCGGGCACTCCACTCCCGGGGCGGGAACCTGCCCCGAGTCCGGCTCCCTGTTTTTTATTCCTCGGCCTTTCTCTCCCTTTCCGCGACCGTTGAGAGCCTCGACTCCCTGCTCCCAGTTGCATTCAGACCCTATCGTTTGTCGGGACGTTCAGATCCCCGGCCCCCCTGCTTGGCCTGGGGGTCGCCCTCCCGGCCCTTAGGCCCTGGTCTGCACCGCTTCCCTCGCCCTTGCCCCCTCTCTCCAGGCCGCTCGGGCTCCCGGAGGCCCCGGCGCTGCCCTTCCGGACCCGCAACCCTCCAAACTTGAGCTGGACTCTGCTTCGCCGCGCGCTCCTTCCCGCCTCCCCTTGCCTGCCGCGTAGCTGTAAGTTGGAGGCTCAGCTCTCAACTTCGGGTGATTTTTCTTTGCCATTCTCTCCTCGGGCAAAGTTTCCCGAGCGCAGCCGCGGCCTCAAGGCTTTTGCTTCGGCCCCTGGCGTCCGCACGCGGGGTGCGAGCGCGGCGGCGGCGGAGAGGGGAAGTGGGTGTGCGCACGCAGGAGGGTGTCCGGGAGCAACTCTACCTGGCTTCCCTCCGCCCGCGCTTCCCCGGCCCCTGCAGCCTCCCCATACACTCTGTTTTTGTTTGTTTGTTTGTTTTGTTTTTTAAATTTTAAATAATCTTTCATTTTAGGGTCCGCATGCGGGGGTGGGGAGCAGGGCGCACGTCTTGCTCCCCACCCCCTCCGCCCCCGCCACCCCTTTCTTCTCTCCCGGCCACGCCGCTGCCTCGGCGCTTGCTGCGGCCACTGGTGAGCCCGCGGCCCCAGCGCCCCCTCCCCTCGGCCCGCCCCTCCCACGGGGGCCGCGTCTGGCGTCTGCGGAGCCCCCCGCCCCGCACCTCCCCCGCCCCGCACTGGCCATTGGCTTGTCCTGGTCTCTTTTTCATGTCCAGCCCCTGATGTGTGTCCATTGGTGTGAGCTTCCCCTTCCCTCCTCCCCTTCTCTCCTGCTCGCCCTGCCCATGTTTTGTGTGTCTCTGTCCATCCAGACTCCTGACGTTCAAGTTCGCAGGGACGTCACGTCCGCACTTGAACTTGCAGCTCAGGGGGGCTTTTGCCATTTTTTTCATCTCTCTCTCTTTCTCTCTCTCTCCCCCTCTATCTCTCCTCTCTCTCTCTCTCTCTTTTTTTTTTTTTTTGCTTAAAAAAAAAAGCCATGACGGCTCTCCCACAATTCATCTTCCCTGCGCCATCTTTGTATTATTTCTAATTTATTTTGGATGTCAAAAGGCACTGATGAAGATATTTTCTCTGGAGTCTCCTTCTTTCTAACCCGGCTCTCCCGATGTGAACCGAGCCGTCGTCCGCCCGCCGCCGCCGCCGCCGCCGCCGCCGCCCGCCCCGCAGTCCACCATGTCTCGCCGCAAGCAAGGCAAACCCCAGCACTTAAGCAAACGGGAATTCTCGCGTAAGTAACCCAATAATAGTAATAATAATTATTAATAATCACAAGAGCGCGCAGGACGAGAAGCAAGAGAGAGGGGGAGAGAGGGGTGTGTGCATGCATTTAAAATTTTTTTCACGAGAAAAAACCTCCGAGCGTCGGGATAAAAGAGATTAAAGGGAGAGGGGGGAAAAAAAACCCAGTCTCATCCCATCCCGAACCATAGCCTTATGTACACTTTTGGGATAGCACGAACCTTTTAATTTTATTTAATTTTACAACAATTTGACTGCTCCTCTTTCCTGCTTTCCTCTGCTTTATTTCGCTTTTCGAAAAGGAATGCAATGATTTCCCCTCCAGTTTTGCAAAATAATGGACAATGCTGTGGATGCTAACAACTCTCGTGCAAACCTAGGGGAGGGAACTGAAGGGGAAAGGGGGGTTGCTTCCACTCGCCGTAGGAAGAAAAACGGGGGGGTGGGGAGCCCAAGTCTAAAAAAAACAATTCCCAGGGAGAAAAGAGGTGAGACTGGCCCTCGGACATCAGCGCGCTCACGGTCAAGTGTGCACCGGGAGGAAAGTAGTCATCTCCACAATAGTGAGAAAGTGGGATTCTGGGAGGGGGCCCCCGGCGTTCTGGAGTCTCCCGAGTCTGGAGAGGGGCCGCGGCGGCAGGGAGAGCTTGGGCAACCGGGAAGGATGGGAGCAGCGGCCGGCGCTGCCGCCTTTTGTTCCGGCCCGAGGTGGGTGTTTGTCCCGCTGCCTTTTGTGCCGGCTCCTCGCGCTTGCCCTCCCGCGCCGCCGCCGCCGCCGCCGCCGCCGCCGCCGAAGGGCAGGAGCAAGGGACGGGGGCGAGCGGGAGAGGGAGGGAGGGCGCTCTGGCCGCTGCCGCCCGGGTTGCCGCTGCCCGCCCCTCCCGGCCGAACCTCAGTGGCGGCGAGAAAACGTGAAAAATAAATAAAATAAAACAGGGCAAAATTTCTTGCCCCACAACAGAAGCCTAACGCTCCGCCGGCCGTTTTCTGCCACGCTCTCCTCTTTGGCTCCCCCATCGCCCCCCTCCCCGCAAAAATCTCACAGTCTCTAATAGAGGGGATAAAATACAATTATCTCCTTCACCAAAACCTCTTTAGTTGCAAACTTAGAGCGCCGGCGGCACAGAGAGGGAGCGAGGAACTCCCTCCTCTTACTATTTTTTGGAAGATTTTCAAAAAAAGTGGAAGTGGATTTTGATTGGGAAAAATCTCGTGTCTGAATGTTTACAAGCACCGCGTGTGCGGGAGCCTCCTGCCAACAAACAGACAGAGGACCGAGCGCGGCGCGGCAGCCCGGGAGCGGGCGGCGGCTGCGGCCGGGCCTCGCCGGGGCCTCGCCGGGCCTCGCCGCGCCCCCGCCCCGCCCGGGATCGCCCACCCGGCGCCCGCCGCCCGCCCGCTGGCACAGCGGCAGGCCGTGCAGCGACTCAGCGCCAGCCGGGTCGAGGGTCCTCTCTGACCCCCCAGCATAATGCCCAGACCTCCTCCCTGCCATCCCTACTGCGAAATCGGCTGGGGAGAAACTCGGCTTTGCAAAGCATTTTTATTTTGCAGAGCAGCCGTAAAAGCGAGTTCTGTCCGCCCCCTACCCCCGACGCCTCTAGCCCCCAGCTCGGGGAGGCGGAGAGGTCACCACGTGCTTTCCTTGCCCCCCTCCCACCGGGACAGGCCACCAGCCCCCAGCTCCTGAGCGCGGCCAAGCCAGGTGGGGGTGGGTGGTAGGTGGTACGGGAGTAGTATGTTCGAGTATGCTTTTGGGGAGTGTTCGACCCTGGGACTCCACGCACCCCTCCCTTGAGTTCTTGTCCTCTACCACGGGCCTGTGTCGGTCAGGGGACCCTTGTGAGTCTATATTGGGGGTGGGGGTGGGTGGGTAAGTGGGTTGCTGTCTCCTGGCTAACAGAATGCGCCTGGAAAGGCAGGCGGTGGGCACTTAGGAAAGTTTGGCTGCAAGGGAAAGAAAGGAATGAGAGGGCCCACCTCCTTCCCCCTCCTCATTCATGACCCTTATTTTAATTTTTGCTGCAATTTTAAAGGACCACCCTATACCCAGTTCTGTATTTTTTTAAAGGGGTGTGTGTGTTTGAGGGGGGTGCGCAGAGGGAATTGAATTTTTCACTGGGCCCTGGAACTTGTCACACACTTCGAAAGCTCCCCCGCCCGGGCACGTTGCGGGGCCCTCCCTCTCCCCACCCCCGCGCATCCCTCCCTCGCCGCTCTCCCCCGCCCCCAACTCCCCCGGCCGCGCCGGATGCGGAGCAGACGCGGCGCGCGGCGGTGTGAAGTTACAGCCCGGCAGGTACCGGCGGGAAGGAAGGGCAGTGTTCGCAGCACTCGGGAAAGCTGGGCCCTTCTTCGGAAGGATGCACTGGGGGCTCAAAGGACGGACTAAGGCGTGCAGTCCGGGCTGCTCCCCCGTCCCCCACCCACCCTGGGCCCATCCGGAGATATCCCAGGCTGGGTGGGTCATCCCCCTCTCGCCGTGTCTCAGGGCTGGCTTTGCGTTGAGGAACCAGTTTGAAGGGCGTGCGGTCGTCTGTCCTTTCTAATTTTCTGGGTGCGCAGGGGGGAGCGGGAGCCATTCCGGTCTTCAGGACCCCCTTCCCCTCCCCGCCCCCATCCTCCGCTTCTTGGGCTGGCTGAGCCATTCGGTCGCTAGGAGGCAGAACAAGATCAAGAAAGCTCAGCGAACTTGAACCTGTACCAGAGCCTCCCCCACCCCCGCTCTGCATTTCTCGGCCGGGAGGGAAGAGCTTTGCGAGGGTGGGGGTGGGGGAAACGGACGGTTAGGCAGAATTCCCTTTCTCCCCCCTCCCTCCCATCACCCCTTATGTCTTTGTTCTTCATTTTGACTTTAAAAATGCTTCTTGCCAGGGCTGCAGAGAAGCGCGCGGCCGACACCCCCGGGCTCCGGAGTGGAGTGCAGTTTTCGTTCTCTTTCGGGCGGGCATTTTTGGTAGGGAGGAAAGGGGAGTGCGCGCTCTCCAGCTTCGGGGCAAGGCCAAAGGGCGGGATCCGGCAAGTTTGCACTTAGTCTCCAGGTTCACTTCTTCCACCCCCTCACCCCCATGCAAAGCACGGACCGAGGCGGCCACTGCGGGCTTGCAGGGCTGCTCTGCAGCCCGACCCCCCCCCCCCCACCGGCTCCTCCGCCTCCTGCAGCTCTCGCCTTGAAGCCCGAAATCACAACAATAGTAATAGTTATCATCATAATGATGCGGGCAAGCGGCGTCATTAATAATGAATAACCGCAGCAGCCGCCGCCGCGCTGCGCACACCGGTGCCGGGAATTGCGGGAGAAGGGCATTTGCAGAGATCCCTCAAAGTAAAAAGTGTGAGCCTCTGGACACAGAATGAATTTCAGGACCCGCGCTTTTGGTGTGTGCGTTGATACCGAGACAGCACCCGGTTAACCTGCCGAGTTTTCCAAGCCTCACTTCCCAGTTCTCCAACTGGTGGTCCTGGGGAACCGTCGTCACCCCGCGGCCACGCAGGACCGCCGTGGAGGCAGCAATCGGGTCCCCAGGCTGCCCGCCGCCTCCCGCCCCGGGCTCCCGGCCCCACGGCCCCGCGGCAGCCGCTGCACGTGTTCCCAGCGAGCGCGGCCGGAGCCTGCGGCCAGCACGCTGCTCGCTTTGTGCCTCAGAGTCCCAGCGCCCAACTTCACTTTCCGCACTGCCCACCCCCGCCGGCCCCCCTGCCCCCGGCCTCTCGCCCCTGCCTTCGCTTTTGTTTCTTTGCTTTTTTCTCTCTGCATTTCAGCCTCGGTTTGCTTCCTTACCCTGTTAAGACAATCAAAGGGAAGGACTTGGAAAGCAAACTTGAAGGCAGAGCTCTCTTTCCCCCTCCCCCTCCCCCTCCCCAGCAGCCCTCGTTTCGCTAGCTCCTTCCTCCTTCCCTACATTTCTTCTAAGGCTTTTTTTTTTTAAATTTATTCCTTTGCAACTGCAGAGAGAGGAAGGAGATCTCAGTCAGCCGCTGGGGCATTGAGACGTTTCAGTCAGTCTTGCTGTTTGAACGCAGAAGCATTTTATTTTCAATTTCTTTTTCCCCTTGTAGAGAATTCGCGGCTAATTATTATGATTATTTGCCCACTCCTTTCCACTTCAATCCTGGACTCCCCGCTTTGTAGCCAGAGCTTAGGCCGGAGCTTAGAAACGGTGGTTGTGTGGGAGTGAAGGAGGATGGAATTGAATTGAGGGAGGGGGTAAAATGGCTGAGGTTAGGAATGTTTTTAGGGAAAGGGGAATTTGCATTAAAATACAGAGAAATTATCAGAGCCCAGAAAGGAAATGTTGATTGCCACTGAGAAAAGATGTCAATGCAAATCAGTAGACTACAGCAAGAGAATTGTATTTTCATATTTTCTTTGTGCCCCACTTCGTCTGATTTTTAATAATATAGTAGCAATGATAAAACATTTTGGTATTTCTCTGAACATCACTAGCCAAATGTTTAGCAGGGAGCCTGATGTTAACCGTATTTCATACATTAGGATATAATTCTTGTTAATTAGCAATAATTTATGTTAAGAGCATAGAAAATGTTGAGGTTATAGGTTTTATATCTGTACATTTGATCATCTTGTTATTTTCAAGAACTTTGCCTCCTATAAAATTAATTAGGTGAAATGTGGAGGTGTAATCAGCAACCTCTGAATTACCACTTCATTTCCTGGTTTTGATTGTAAATCAGTTCAGTCACTACATTTAGAAGACTTTAACCAAGTCTGTTTTGTACCACATTACCTTTAACTGTTTGATAACTAGGGGAATATCTCCTTTTGCTCCCAAATAATATTTCCATTTTCAGAAATGTGTCAGGGCTTGGGAATAAAAAACAAATCTTAACGGTGGAGTTTAAAAACATGTTTTTGTGCAAAGGTTCTATGTACTACTAACTTTAATAAAATGAAGTATTTTTCCGGAGTCTTTCTTCAATCTGTAAACCTCAGAACTTGTAGTTAATGCTGAACAACAACAACAAAAGCCACATTTGTTAATGTGTACTTAAAATTCTTAATTCACATAGGAGGGATCTTGGAGAATGACTTCCTTATTCAGTTCCTCACTTGGTCACAATGAAAGCAAATAGGAGAAAAATGATATAGAAGCACAATGCAAAAGCTTTCTGTTTGTCTCCTTTTATTTGAGAAGTATGCATGTGTATTTATCTTTTGGTCAGTATGTTGGGCACAGAAATATAAGTGCTTACTTTGCTGTCTTTATTAGTAGGAATATAACCTTCATATTCCTGTGGTGACCTTATGTTAAATTAGGAGGAGTACCAGAGGCTAGAAATTATGACATGTCCTACTTGAGCACAGGTGCAGCTAGGCAGGGCTCTCTCAATATTATTTCACCCAGCACATCTGGGAGTTACTCCAGATCTTCCCCCTCAATATTCAGTCTGGATAGGGTTGAAATAAATTTAACCTGAGTTCACTGGATTTTTGCACTTTATCAAAATCTGTTCCAATATTCTACACTCAAATTAAAATCTATTTTTTGATTCTCTGTGGCTTTAAGTTCATTAAATGTGAAATTGGCAGCTTGCTAAAGAAGGTCAGACTGATTAACTGTTTAAGACTTGTACATTATCTGCTTCAGTTTTATTAACTGGCAGCATCCTGGATATGTTTCATATTTTGTAATTTTGTGTGTGTGTGATAGAGTAAGCATAAGGTTTTAGGAGCAGAGACTTACCAACTCTCTTTTCCCCTTTGGAAGTTTAAAAAAATGATAGAAGCTGTTCAAATAGATGCTGGAGTATTTTGGTGCACGGTTAAAAAAAAAAAAAAAAAGGAAACAGGAATGAAAGACATATCTACCTTGTTATACCATCCGCTGGTGATTATGTGTGCAGAAATAGTCCCATAATGAAGCGTTCTGGAGCTCATTCAGAAAATTAGACAACTTTGACAACATTAGGCAAAGTATTTCAAGTCTAAAGAAAGGACTTCTCAGCCTTGATCTGAAATGTGGCGTTTGCTTGACCATTCTGATTTTTACGTGATGGGGGCCACCAACTGCAAACATGTTTAGAATATTTTAGACATTCCTTTCTTCAGAATGAAAAAATGACTAATTGGCTTATTTTCTTAAGTACTCAAAAGTATCCCATTTAGCTAATGTGTCTGAGAAGAATTGCCAGTGAATTTGGTATTTCTTTGATTTTGTGGCACTGCTGAGAGTGAGATCAGAAAGGTTTTTGGCACTGTGAATTACGCTGCGTTATGATTATTATTTAGATCTGTTTCACAGGTGAATGCAGTCTTTTTCTTATTACGGCAGTGTAAATGTGGCACATTTTCTGTGTGATGTAGTAGCTTTCTAATTTATGAAGCCATGTCTCTGTATATTTAGAGTATATATGTTCACACACAAAGGGTGTGTGTGTGTGTGTGTGTGTGTGTGTGTGTGTGTGTGTGTTTATTCACCTCTCCTTTTATTCTTGGGCACAATAGACAACTTACTCTGTATGAAAAAGAAACAAATTTGGTTTCAATCCATGTTTTTACCAGGTTTTTTGGGGGGTAGTTATTATTTAAGCTTACTTTATGTTGCCGCATTAACTATTTATTTAACAGTCACATTCTTTCTAAACTTACAAACCAGAAACATTGTGTGTGTGTGTGTGTGTGTGTGTGTGTGTGTGTGTGTGTGTGTATGTGTGTGTATGTGTGTGTGTTTTCTCTGGAAGTATGCAAGTCAGGCAGTTTTCTTTAAATATATGATGATTTGCCTCATTGATAAATTTGCTTTCTTGTTGACAGTTTCCACATCCGTGTACATTTTATACGCTGACATTTTTCTGGGCATTAAATGGAGGAGGCTAGAAACCCTTTACATAATGTGCTGGGATGGAATGGGGTTGAGAATGTATTTCCCCGTATTCTTTCCTTTCTGGCACTCTAATAATTGTGCTTTTGTTTCTTCAACCACAGCCGAACCTCTTGAAGCCATTCTTACAGATGATGAACCAGACCACGGCCCTTTGGGAGCTCCAGAAGGGGACCATGACCTCCTCACGTGTGGGCAGTGCCAGATGAACTTCCCATTGGGGGACATTCTTATTTTTATCGAGCACAAACGGAAACAATGCAATGGCAGCCTCTGCTTAGAAAAAGCTGTGGATAAGCCACCTTCCCCTTCACCAATCGAGATGAAAAAAGCATCCAATCCCGTGGAGGTTGGCATCCAGGTCACGCCAGAGGATGACGATTGTTTATCAACGTCATCTAGAGGAATTTGCCCCAAACAGGAACACATAGCAGGTAAATGAGAAGCAAGGAGAAAAGCTGTTTGCATGTTTTCTTTTCATTTTCAGAGGCGCTGTAGCCAAGCACTAAGGAGTGGTGAAGTGCTTTCTGTATTTCTCCATGTGACTGTCCATGACAGCCCTGTAATGTTAAAATAAGCATTCTTATTGCTTATGTCCAGAACACATAAAAATAAATATTTTCCACTTCACCGAATCAAATGTAGGCAGAATAGGTTACACACACCTGATACCCTCTCTCTGGATCTGCTGATTCTGAATTTCTTTCCTTTTCTCTCCCCTTCTCATTTTTAAGTGTTGAACCTTACTACACCTAGCCCAGTTTCCAAGGTCCATTTCCAGCCTTGGTGACAAGTCAGAGGCAAAGTGGCTGTATAGGCATTTGTAGTTCAGCCAGTGACCTGTTTGAGTCAGAATACTTGATCAGACGTCCCTAGGGGTGCAGTTTGTTCTCGATGTTTCCATGAAGTTGGGTGGGCTGGAAGGGCATTTTGGAGGGGCTGGAAAGAGTTAACTGAGTTTCAGGGCTAGCCTTGGATCCATATTGGCTGTCAGCCCGTATGGGGCTGTAATTAAACACAGCCCCGTGGTGGGATGACACCGTGACCTTGACTTTAAGATGCCATTTTCGACTGGCCAGGCCAGAGTAGAGAGGGCAGTTGCTGAAGCGCACAGACATGCTTACTCGAAAAGTTTAAGGGCATGTTGGAAATTTCAAAAGGTTGGTTTGACAGGAACGGCTGCTCCCTGCAGCCTGCCTCCTCAGCTAAATGATAAATGCTTCTCTGTGCTCTCTCTTGTCTCTGATGTGGTTTTGACAGATGTATCTTGATTTTGTTTGTGGTTTACACAACCACATGTCACCCTTACAAATGTCCAGTGCAGACTTCCACTGTTTCTGCTATAACATAATGTAAAAATTCTCTTGGAAAAATATATACACACGTTGAACAGCTCTGCTTCCTTTGGTTAATCTTAGCAGAAAGGTAGCTAGGGGTGTGGGTTTCTCAACAGCTCAAGGGAAAAGGAATTAATGGCTAACAGAGGGACTTAAATCCCCACTCTAAGTGATAAACAGCAACACTATACAGCGACCCTTAAAACATTTTTAAAAATGAAACAACGGTGATTTAATGTCCAAGATGAAGTGAATGCAGATTCTGTGGTAACAAAACCGGCATGCCTGTCGGTTGGTCACTCCCCTCTATTTCCCCTGCTGCTGCCCCCAAAAGGCAGAGGGTTTGTTCAGTTTTAGGAAGGGTAGTGCATAGAATCAATTGATTCATTGGAACTTGTCCCTTCAACCTAGTTTGACCACAGAGTTGAACTGTAGTGGGTCAGTAGTCCAGAGGGGATTAAATGTCGTATTATTTCTCCTCCCCCTCTCTGGAATTTGATCATTAAAATCAAACGTGGCATTTTTTCTTTCTCTTTTTTTTTTTTTTTTTTTTTAATGCTACCTGCAACAATACTCAGATACTTTTCCTTTAGTGAAATGAGAAATCTGCTGCCAGGGAAGGTGCATTCACAAAATATTTTTCTCGAATCCACCACATGTAGCTTATATGACATGCAGGTTAAGATTTTATCCACCCCTCCCTGCCCCCCAGCAGGATATGGCAATGACCATTTCCATGTGCTGTCTTGTGACTGGAAGGAAAATGAACAGAAGTGTAAGGCATGATTAATGAAGCAAGAGCAAGCGGAAGGGGATTTGTCGTCTTAGGAGATCCAAAGCCTTTCTAAATCACCAAATATGGAGTAACACTTGCGTGATGTAACATCGTATTTACATATCGAGCTGCTCGTTTAAAAGACAAAACACAGTGTCTGTCAAGCAAGAATTAAAACCACACTCCTTACTGAGGTCCCAAGTAGGTTACTCAGTCTCAGATTAACCAGCTTGAAAATTCTGTGCCTCTGTACTTAGAGGAGAAATCTAAAAGCTGGGGGGAAGGCTCTCTAGTGAAGGCTTTTCGCTGTCCCAGTTGTAAATCTACGTAGGGAAGAAGAAGAGATATTTTCCTTAACTCTCTGGTTGTCATAAAGGTTCTTTTTTTTTTAAGGACTAGTGCAGTAAGAGAGCTCAAAGAAGCCCCCCAAAAAGCACATTTAAAATATGTTTTATAGGGCTAATGCTAAGTAATTACACTGAGATGAAGAGCTACTTAAGCTATCTGAGATATTCAGTGGGTGCACCAGTGCTGCGACCCAGGTGAGGTAAACCTTTCATTCACGAATAATTACAAAGTCTTGATTCCTTTCATTGTGTGTAATCACCTGTTCCCACCCTGGAATTGGCTGAACGTAAATAGCGTGGTCGCATCGCAAAGCGAGATGTCAGTAACTAGAGTCACGACTTTTCATAATTCACGGTAATGAATTAAGGAGTTTCCTATGGTGAAATTAACGTTCTGCCATCGCACGTAAATTAAGATGCCCTGGCCCTTAGGTGCCTCTGAAGCGAAGTTCTGGAAGACGGCTGTGTATTCCCAGCCCATTTCTCTAGAGCACGTCTTCACAACTCCCAAGTCTGCTTTTCTTTTTACGGTGAGGAGGGAAACAATAAGAGTAATCATTCAGTAGATATTTGAATTGTGTCACAAGAAGAAAGGAGGAGCAATGCTCTGTATTAGGAAAGAGGTATATTGATGAATCTCTAGAAGAATATGTTTGGCAGCCATATAAGAGGTAGTTATTTAAATACGCTGTGTAGGAAAGGCCTTATTAAAGTGCTGTAAGTTGGATGTGAGCTTACTGTGTGCTCTGTGCTGTTTTATAGGCAGGAAGCTGGAATCAAACAGTGACAGATCTTCTTCCTGAGATAAATAAAGCTTAGAATTTGGGGCTTTCACACAGGAGATTGAGTGTCCTTTAAAACTTCAGTAAGATGGTGTGGGTTTTGGCTGTACATAGGCCTCTCAAAGCCGAGTATTTTTTAGAAAGGATGATTTTTACCTGATTGAATACACACGTATATGTTGATCAGGTTTTTTTTTTTTTTTCATTTCATTCAAAATATTGTGTGACTGTGATCCACTGAGACCACTGAAGTCATACTAATTTAACTGGAAATGGGCAGGTTATATTGTGCAGGGCCCAGTTCATCAATGTTATGTGTCAGATATCCACCATCAGATATCAGCAGCCTTTGACTGGCAGTCAGGGCTTTTAATTAGGGTTTTGTTTTGTTTTCTAGACTCCTGTTTTATGAGGGGGAAATATTCATTGAAATTAGTGACTGTGGAGCTGCTGTTCACTTAGAGAAAAGGCCAAAAAATATTATCCCACAGTGTCAGCTTTGAGGTTTTGGCTGTTGCACATAGAAATCTTTAAATTAGGGTTGGGCTGTCATAAAGTTAGCTTTTTGAGAGAATGGGAGAAAATATGATTAGTCCTGTAAAGTGTAGTGAAGTCTCTTGCTATTGATATATAACATTTTTTCTCTTTAAAATCATGAACATAGACATTGATGTCAGGGCATTGAAAAATTATTTGCCTAGACAATACACCTCATACCCAGATAATAATATGTAAGCCAGAAGCTCTGTGAGAGGAGAAATACTAATTCAATCCAGAAATATATAAGCATGTTACTTAAAGGTAAATCAAGTATAACATACTCATGCTTTTTAGAATTTAGAAACTCAACTTGCCTTTTCTTTTTGTACCCATTTGAATTCTTTCTTATCTCAGACTGAACTGGAAGATGTACTTTATGGTATAATTGTAAATGAGACTATAAATTATAGTATCCTATTATAACCTCTTATTTTTCATTTCTCTTTATTTGTGTGATTCTGAATAAAAACCACTGACTTCTGAAGTGAATTTTTAGCATGGCAGCTAAAACAAACAAACAAACAAACAAAACCCCAGTTTACTGGTGAACATTTTATTTAACCTTCACATCCAGAGACTAAAGAATATTGTTTCCTAATAAATACCTAGGATTTTCATTGGGAGCCTGTGTTTGTGGGACCATTACCCAAAGGCTCATGTTCATGAGACTGGGAGTCCTATATACAAGATGTATTTGTAAATAAGACAGAGAAAGGTTGTGAACTGGCAGCTTGGATGTTTTGTCAAAGTACAATGTGAGAGAAACTCTTTCTAAGACAAATTGTAAATAGAACTGTCACAGCGATTGCATGATTGAGCCGCAGAAGTGTCTTACAATTGTTGGCATTGTCAGAGGACTTTTGAAAGCTTAATTAAACACAGTGGCCCGCATGGCTGCTAAATTTACTTCGGCAAGCCAAAAAGAAAAAAAAATCTACAATGTGGAAGATCCCAAAGATCCCAAAGTTCTTCCGACGTTACCCTTTCCGTGACACAGAAAAGATGCATTGTGCATTTTCCTAGTTGTCTTTTATAAATAGTTTTGAGAATAGGGCCACGTGATATGAAGATCATCCTGTGTGTGATGTGGAGATTGTGTTAGTTTTTCTGTCTCCTGCTGTTACAGACAGTTAATGTAAAAATGGCCTTCTATTGGAAACACAAATATGTATTCACTTCAAGAACAGGAGCAGAGGGGGAAAGTTTCCCTCCCATTCTCTGTGTTTATTCTAGGAAAGCTTAAAAAACAGTGCTGTAATTTCTCAAATCACCCAGTTCCTCGTTGTATTGCAAGTTGTGCCTTTTACTTTTAAAGGATCTGAAATCTGTTTTACACACCTTTCTCCTGGTGAATGTGGCATTTAATTGTGGAGCTGCCCATGGGCTGGAAAATGCAAGTGAGTATAGACACGTGCAGGCAGCGTCAGGACAGCAAACTTCAAGCTCAGGGAAGAGGTGAATTGGATGCATATTAATGGCACATTTTAGAATCCTGGAAAATCATTGTTGTCACACTGCAGCCTTAGTGCAGTTTGGCTAATGTGTGTGTGGGGGGGTGCTAAATTGAAGTATGTAACAAACGTGCAAATCCTAGGGAAGCATTTTTCAGAATTTTGTGATTTCTTAGTGAAAGTATTTCAAAAAGGAGAATAGGTGAATGGTGGCCTTGTACACTAGTCAGTGAAAAAAAGAAGATAGTTCGACTTTCGTTTGGGGGGAAAATATGAAATTTTAACTGAAGTAGCACAGCTAGGGAGATGCACCGAGATTGCGTCACTTGATGTTAATTTAATCTACTCCGGTTGCTCTGTTCACACCCTTATTGCACAAAGAAATCATTTGACAAAATTTACCCGAAGCCCAAATCTGTTTTTACATACAGTAGTACCAGCTTTGTGCAATAAAAGTCACTTAGCATCAAACTGGACCCAGCCTGGCACCTTGCCACTTTTTTAGCAAGAGATTTAATCACCAAGGATCTTTAGTACCTTTCTGCTTGTTCAGATTTCATTTGGGTCATGGTTATGTCAGCAGTGTTGTTATTACAAGGATTAAAAAAAAAAAGATTTAAACGTAGGGCCCATTTTTAACACTATCTCAAATCGAACAGGTTTTAATTTTATGTGTCAATTTGGAGGATATTAATAAAGTTCATAAAATATATTCAGACTATATAATTTAATGGATAATGACTAGTATTTTTATTTGTAATACCAATAGAAAATTGGCATCGTATCCCTCCCTCCTCTGTTCTGTCCTCCTACCCAGGTAAATAAGCATCCTTAAACTGCTTCTCCCCTTTACTCCCAGGGGTTAGAGCTCTGGCCAATATCAGTAAATTTACCATTGTAATTTGCCATGTAGTTTTTACAACAATGACCTAATTAATTTGAGCACGGACCATATTATTGCTAGTAGAGTCATTTTCTGTCACGAACTTAATTTCTAGGAAATGTAACCTGATGAATAAGAATGCTTGAGCTCTCCACATGTGCTCCTAAAGACCAACGGCAGATTTAAAATAATAATTAAAAAAATGCCAGCATTATTAAAGCTAGTATGCTTGATGCCAAACTCAATTTGAAGCCAGTAAACATCAGACTGTATTTCTAATCAGTTTTAGAATGTAACGTATTCCATATTGGGTTCACTGGAATTTGTCTCTCTGCTTTTTACTGGCCAGCTGCACTCCCTATGCATTTTTAAAACATTTCAGCAAAGGCTTTTGCTGTTCTTAGCAGGGTTAGTAACTTAGGGTCTATTTCTGAGCTCATTCGTCATTCTGCGATGGCATTGAGTTAGGTTGGCAAGGGAAGGATTGGAGGCATGGGGGGGTGGTGAGGTCACTTGTGACCCCAGCAGGGAATAGGTGAGCTTCATTTGCCTTTACAATAGGCGCACAGCTACTGCACCTTGGAAGATCTCTCAGGTGCCGCTCAGATGGGCGCATGTAAATGCCCTGTCAGATGCGGAGCTGGAATATTAATGCTTCTTCCACCAGCGCACCATAATAAAGCTGTACACAGCCAGCTTAGTATGCAGCTAGTCTGGGGAATTGTGTAAACTTAGATAGCCCAGTGTGAAAGACAGCAATGTAAAAATGCTGGATATGCCACAGTTTCCATTCTTGTTCTCCTTTGATCTATAGCAAAATGAAAACATCATCCTTTCCTCCTCTTGGAGTTGTCTCCCCGACTCTGCCGCCTCCCAATCCCCCACCCGAATTTTTTTGCATGTTCTGGTATGGAGAAATGCGACATAATTTGTTTCATATGGTTAATTACAGGCATTTGAATATTTAAAATTTTAAATAGCCACAGTTCCAGGTTTTCCTGTTAAAAGTATGTGATTTGAACAAAGGGAGTACAGTGTAAATATTTGTG
This sequence comes from Globicephala melas, assembly GCF_963455315.2. Taxonomy (NCBI): domain Eukaryota; kingdom Metazoa; phylum Chordata; class Mammalia; order Artiodactyla; family Delphinidae; genus Globicephala; species Globicephala melas. Next base: position 39,153,630 of record NC_083325.1, read on the forward strand.
GTGATTTGCAACACCCCTCTTTCCCCATTAAACACACACACGCACACGCGCACACGCGCACACACATTCAGTTTAAATCTAGCGCTGACTTAAAGGACTTCTGTACCTTCATTTGTACTTTTTTTTTTTTTTTAACCAACTCTCAACTGGAACTCCATTAAAATATTTTACCATTATTTTTGAGTCCACTGTTGCTTGAGGTTTTAAAGAGGATTTTTATAATGTGTTCATTTAAGAGTATCAACAGCTGTCAGAACCAGTTGTGGTAAATCCACAAAACATACAAAGAAAAATACACACGTTTCCTGAAACAAAACACTCTGGAAAAATAAGCCGCCAAGAACTGGCGAATGAGAAGTTTGCAGACAGGGCACCGGAGCGTTTCACCTCTCGGTTCACCCTGGAGACTGATGTGATCGGATCTGATGCAATGCCGCTGGAAGTCTTACCTGCACAGGTTGCTGCTCTGAGCTAGCACCCTGCACAGGGGCTAGGCCAGGCCACAGCTTGCTCCCACTCTGCCCTCCTTTTTTCTTTTTGATCTCTTTAGATAGATAAAATACCAAGTTCTTGGTGTGCTAAACAGCAAATTATACCCACTGAAGGTGAGATGATTAGGTTTAAACTTCCTCTAAGAGAGGCGAGAAGACGCCGTGCACACCCTTTTCCAGATAGGGTTGTCAGCCTGTTATTCAGAATTTAATCGGCCCCGCCAGGGAATTCCCAGTGGGGACCTGGAGCAGGCATGTTGGTGAAGGGGATACCTGGGGACCTGTGGTCACTCACAATGAGTTTCTGTGTGTATCTTTGCTGTTGTTAGCATTGGCAATGAACAATTACACCTACCATTTGATTTTAGTTTTAGATAGAGCTGAGTCCACTGATTAAAAACTACCATTAAAATGAAGAATGGAATTATTGTGAAACCTGCAAAGGTGCTTTCAAAAAGAACACAGGTGCTGTGGTGTCCCCCCTTTCTCCACTTTCTATTTTATTTTGGAACTTTCTAAAAAACACAGGGAAGCCTTTTGCTGAGCATGGGGGCATTTACATTTATATTCATCAGTTCATCTTCTTGATATGTAATGATGCATAAAAAGCTGCAGAAAAAAAAAATCACATCTGTCAATTTTTAGGGAAATAAGGTGTAGCTTGGATTCTTACCTTAACTGGAGCACAGGGTACTACATGCCACGTCTGCTTTTTAGGTTTTAAATATGGAGTTTCTCTTTGGGTCAAAAAAAAAAAAAAAATATCTGAAGCATTTCCTTTCACCGACTCAGGGGATACCACGATTTCGTGATTTATTTACATTTCGGGGCAGCTTACAATGAGCCATTTACTGCTCATTTCAGCCCCCTCTCCCAAGTCTTTGAGTTCATCGTTAAAACAATGCATTCACCAATGTTAAATTTTAAATTTCATGAGTGTCTCTCTCCTACTCCATCCCATTCTAAGATTTAAAAAAATTATTCTTTTACATTTAAAAGTGAACACTGGCTACTGAAGAACGATTTAAAGGCTGAGAAAAATTTTAATAATAAATCGTAACCTTCTCACGTTATGTTTTTGTTATGTTAAGGGGGAAAAAATCAATAAGGAAAAATTTAATTCTGATAAAGATACTCTTGGATCTTTGAAAACAACTGCTGTCCTTTTAACTAAAACATTTGAGCAGCTTCAAAGACTATGTATTTCTTCTGATCTTAGAGCTGTGTGACTGGTAGCAAGAAAGAAAAAAAAAATCTTATTCTACATACAAGTGGATTGCTTAACAAGTCTGCACAGACACGTACTTGTTTGTACAATAGAGATAAAAATTCCTGTATAAAAATAATTCAGCTGCTGACAGCAGGCATTGTTGTTGGACCTGTCTTTTGTGCTTGTCCCAGCTCCGGGCCCCCTCCTCCACTATCTGCTTGGGGCAACTTGCTGCCTGCAGACTCCTGACCAGAAGTTAATTGCTATATATTAAATATATGGGTATTGTATCTAAAGAGGAACGTCTCAAGCCTTCCTATATGCATTCCACTCTACTTTCTGCTGTGACTGCGGCACTGCCAGCAGAGGGGTGGCAGGCAAACGCTCTAATAGGGAAAATGACTTGAAGGCAGTTAGGGGAAATTTGGCCTTCAAGTCCCATTTGCTCTGCAGTGTAGCATCGGTTTCTAAACTTTTGTTTTTAATCTAATTCTGATTTACTCTGTCACATCCCATATCAACCCTCATTGAACTCTACTCATGTAGAGTAACATTAGTGTCAGATGGAATTGGTCAGGACTGCAGACCTGTGGTTCATACAGATGGTCGTGAATGTGGGTTCTGTGCAGCTTTGCATCCTGTTCTTTCTAACAAACGTTAAAATGTGGCACATTTCTGAGCAGGTCCCATGGGTAAGACAGTCAAGCAATCGGGGATAGTACCTGAGGTTTTCTCCCTTCCCTCTCCTCCTCTTTCCCACTTCCTTGATATACGTACATTTTGGGTAAGATCAACTCCAGGAAAACATCTGAGGCTGGGGCGGTGGAGAAAGGGGGAGAAGGGTGGCAGAGACAAGCTACTGGAATATTTTCAGTGGGGGTTCAAACACAGGCACCAAAGCAGAGAGCCCTTTGGGTCCAGCTTTGGAGCAATAAGCACGGGCACGTGGTCCTTTCAAAGCTGTTGTTCTCAGTCTGACTTGTCCACCATCTGAGAAAGGGTTTACATATAACCTCTGTGCTTTGACCTGGATTGAGTGTTTGGGATGGCAGTGGGGGAGACTTTCACTGGGAGTGCTGTCACTAGAATTTCTTGAATGTCCTGAGGGTAGTAAGGTATGTGTTAGCATTCAAGGTGTGAGTTAGTTAGGTTCTTCTCCAGACTGGTAACTGGGAAGCGTGAAAATCCAAATTCCCACGATGCTCTCTAACGACTGGGGTTGGGGGGTGGGGTGGACACCCTAACTTTCTGAATGTCAGCTGATGTCTGTCTGACCTGTTCCTCTTGGATTAAATGCTGCCAGTGCAGGAGGGGGGAACCCCCAGGAAGACACATACCCAACGACAAGATTTTCACTCCTCAGAAGTAAACCAGATCTCGTTCCTCTGCCTCATACCCTCTCCCTTGCTCTTTTCTCTTTGGAAGCAGAAACTTCTAAAATGAATGCCACTCCAAGCCGATGAAAAAGCTGTTTTTATACCATAGTGGATGTTTACACAGGAGACTCAACTTGAGGGGAAAAAGGCTTTTTGGGAGGGTGGTGGGACTTGCGTTAATCTGTTTTGTTGGAGGACTGTGCAGTATTGCCTAGGAGCAACTCTGGGCTGTTTTTGATAAATTACCATGTTTAGAGATAGGTTTGGCTCTTAAGGGCTTAGTTTTATGAACAAAGTCCGTAACGATGTTTGCAGCCTCTGTTTGTCTCTTAGCCCCTTGGCTTCACTAGAAGCTCAATGTTTAGTTTAAGCTCAGTCTGGAAGATATAACAATTTTGCATTTAAAAAATGAGGAAATCATAGGAAGAAAAACCCTTTGCTTTTTGGATGAATCTTACTGATAATTTGCTAAAGCTCATTTGAATTTTAAGCACTTCTTTAATCTTCAAAGGCTAAATTGCTTTATGAATATGCATGGTGTGGGCAGACTTCAGTTCATTACCTAGTTGTAAATTCTAATGACCATTAGGTCCTTCCAGTAATTGCGAATTGTTTTGCATTTTTGATTGGCCTATTAACATGTACATTCGGTGCACATCAGGCTGGCCTGTCAGCCTGCTGAAGGAGAAAAAAAAGGTGAAAATTGTTTATAGCACCAAGATTCTTAGATTTTCAATCTTGCAAAATTGATGATGTAAAAAAATTAAAGCCGTGTTTTTTCTTCTCAAGATTGAAAGTTCACCAAGAGATTTGACATATTTAATTTACATGATGACTTTGCACTCCTTCATTAATGCAATTTGCATATGAAGCTGTTGTTAATCACTTTTGATCATGTTTTGTGTATTAGCTGCCTCAGTGGCTCTCCTCCTCAGATGCCCCAGTAGAAAGGAGCAAAATGATGCATCTTCTTGCCAAGTTTCCTTTAGTGAATTGAGGAATTAGATGCCTAACCTTGAGTAATTACATATGTTTTATCCGTTTTCTTTTAACGTTAAGTACAGTTTGTGGAAGTGTTGGCTGGAAGTCGTTCTCATTTGGGGAGAAGACTATAAAATTTAGGTGTATGATTGAGGCACATCCAGATACGTACAGAAATATGTACGTCCCCGTTCCCTCATGCAAGTTGTCGGGCAGTTTCACTGTTAGCAGTTTGATGGCGGAGAGACTTGACTATTCCAGTGTGTATTAAGACATCAGGCTCTTTTGGAAGAGAGACGCCTACAAACTACAGACCTTTCTAACAATGCTTTGGGTCTCTGCTTTGAATAGATGGCTTTTGCACCTCCACGTCTTGGGCCTTGGTTTGGCTGACTTCTTTATCTCTTAGCTCAAGTAAGTTTTCCTGGGGCCTTCTGCTCTCAGCTGCTCTCTCTGTGTCCTCCCCTCGTCACTAAAGTAAATCGTGGTCTCTGGGCTACCGGGTACCTCCCTCAAGGTACACAAGTGCCCTGGCTGTGAAAACAACGTGCTAACGAACGGTTTCCGATTTTTGAGAGCCTGTGATTTTGGTGTTTGCCTTTGCTGTTGAATAGCCTGTGCTGTATTATTGATGTTCGTCTTTGGTTTAGCAGTTTATCACTGGTTAACAAGCAGAATCAGAACACTGAAACTGATATTCTGATTAAAAGGAATGTTTAATGAAAGAAAATAAATTGTGATGGAAAATGAACAGTGTGTAAGAAACATAACTACAGTTTTAACCTCCGAGGGACCCTAGCACTGCCCTACCATGACTTCTAGCCATACCATGCTAAAAGCATGCTTCAGTTCAAAGTTGTTAATATTCAGCTGGGAAACAGTATCCAGAACACAAATAAATTATTAAGTGCATGAACTTTTTAGGCAGTAAGATGAACTGATGGGGTCCATCTGTGAGATCCAGGGGCTTTTTATTTGTGTGTGTCGAGCGATTCTGCCCTCTCCGACTTCACAGCCTTTGGTCTCCGGCCAACTGCATGCATAATTGATTCCACACGCACTATCATTTTCTTGATGTAATTGCTTTACTAAGATATGATGAAATCTAATGGATAATTTGCTATTTGAAAATGGGCAAAAAAATGTTCATATTTTTTATTGGAGGGAAGGTAGTAGACAAGGGGGTATTCAAATGACCCGGTATTCAAGAAAACAAAACAAATCGAAAAAGGCAAAGCTAACTTAGGCAGGCTGCTTCGTTCTCGTTGGTTGTGGGTAGGAAGGTCTTTGTGACATATGGAAGCCAGTGTGTAAATCTCTCTCTTTCTATCATATCACACCCCCACCCCCATTCCTCCTCTCTCTGTCTCTCCCCCAAACTTTACAAGAAAGGGATCCTAACAAGGTAAAAAGTAAACAATTTAGTCATCACAAGCCTTATTATTCAGTCTATCCAGGAGTTTTGCCATGTCGGTTTATTTAACTTCCAGGAATGTAAACACTGACACAGCCCTAGAAGCAGCAAGAAAGATTACAGTATTAGAGTTAAAAACCCTGAGCATGGAGTAGCTGTGCTTTATACTCAGCTATAATAACACTTTACATTGAAACATAATGGTAAGTCAAAACCGACTGGAAACTTCTGCTTATATGGAGTACAAATTTCATTCTAGTAGATTGGCATCATCTAGTGTACCCAGAGTAGATTGTTATATAATGGAGAGACTGTATAAATGTCAAGTACACAAATAGCCCTAGAGGAAGTCAATGAAAAGTATTAGAATTTCTTAAATCACCATTAAATTTTGTTGGTGGGACAATCTCATTAGCGTCTTCAAAATCATGTGTGGCTTTGTGTAAGTCTTTTAAAAATGTATTTTGAGGGAATTTACAGACATTGAAACATTGTTTTAATCCAAACCAGTTCAGGCTTTAGATGTACCTTAAAAAAAGTATACTGGTTTTCAAAGTACTTAAAGGGAGTGGAGGGGTAGAGAGCATATAAAGGGAATCCATCTCACTGTGGTAAACTGTTTTTCAAGCAAAGTCATAATAATGAACAACACATGATCTGAAATTTGATCAGCAAACATACACTTATGCCAAGGAATTTTCTTTCTTTTTTTCCTTTTCTTTTCTTTCTTTCTTTTTTTTTTTTTTTCTTTTGCCGTTCACATACCAAGGTTCTGTAAATCAGTAAACCAGGCAAAGAGTAACTATTGTAAGGGGGTGACCAAATCGTAATATACAGAATGGCACAGCTAAGCTGTCTTTTTGGAAGAAACATGAACATCATCACCACTAACAACAATGACAAAAAAAAACAAAAAAAACAACCCTTTTTACCAAACTGGAAATGACAGAATAGTTTTAAAAGGAAAAAATTTAAAAAACCCACCCTACCTTCTGATGCTCAAAACTTCAAACTATTAATAGACCACCAGTGAGATAGACTGTCTTTGTGCCTTGAAATGCAAAATGAGGGAAATAATTAGCAGAGGAACAAAATTCTCAAAATTTGAAGAACTTCTGTGATTACTGGGGGTACAGTGAAAAGAAAATGCAAATTTTCTCCTGATCTTAATTAGATTCGATTGTGTGGTGGGTGTGTTGGATTTGGGGGGAAGGGAGGGGGCAGGGAGTGCTGGGGGTGAAGCGAGGGGCTTCGGGATGTGGAGATAGGTTAGCAGGGGCCTGGTGGTGTGGCAGCAAGGCAGCTAACAGCGCTGGTGCAGTAAATGGTGCTGATGGGGGCACGAATCCTAAGCCCTTAATTTAGCAGGGCTCATTTCTCTCTGGGTCTAGAGGATTTCGTTTGTCCTTCCAGGGGAGGAGTGGGCATTGAAGTAACAGCTTGGGCTGCCTTAGGAAGGGGAAGCAGCCTGTGGGTAACTTTTCCCAGCCACACGGGAAAGCTGTGTGAGATGTCATGGGCCGTGCTTTGTGCACCGTGGCCATCAGTCGGCCTCTCAAGGTGGCATCTGCACAAAACCCCCAGCACCAGGGCACTGCTGTAATCCCCCCCACCCCGCCCTGCAGCCAAACATGCTCTTTAGAGTTCAGTGGTGATGGTTGGCCAGAGTCCTGCCAAAGTATGTGTAGCAAGTTTCACTGGCTGGATTTCCCCTTGTGTGAAATAATAAAAGCCCTGGCTAAGGCTTCTGAATCTATTTTTGTTTCATTAATATTATTTATTATGTATTTTATTAATATTTTTAGGAGGGACTGTGCTCTCATTTGACCATTTGTAGTTGTAATTAATACATTCAGTACCGGTTGTAAAAAGTGTACTTGCATTTAATTGCGAGTCAGGATAAATTAATGGATATGATTTGAAACAAAATTCACTTAAAACGTTCTTGCAGGGAGCAAAAGAAGGGGCAGTCCCTGAATTTCATTTATTTTCTGGGTGTCTGTGCTGAGAGGGTCCAAAGGATTGTGTGGGTCTAACGGGATGCATGTATGTGTCCAAGGGAAGAGGGGGCCACAGGGGGAGCAGGAAAACCTGGGCAGGAGGAGGGGCAGCCAGGAGCTCCATTCTTTTCGTTAATTTCTGAGGTTACCGGGAGGGCCTTAAGCAAAGTGGTCAAGTCCATATGCTCCCGAGAAGGTGGTAAAGAAAAGAGGTTAGTAGCAAGAGGGAAGGAGCACAAAGGGAAAATTGTACATTGGGAGCATTGCTCTCCTGGCTGTGGTGTAGCCAGACTGGTTTAGCAGACAGAATGATAGATTGTTTTGTCAAGGGTCCCAGGGTGTGCCCTGAACTTGAAGCACTTTGTTTATCTTGAATAGAAAGGGAAAAGTGCAGACATAATCGATGTCTAGTTTTTAGGAGCTCGAAAGAGGTAGGAGAACAGAGAAGAGTCGGGGAGGTGGGGGAGGTGCAGGCCTTGGTTGTGGCTGTCCATTAACAGATGAACTTGGCCGAGGGCCAAGCTTTAGATGAGAGCGTGTCAGGGCCCCAGTGCAGCCAGGCCTTTTCAGTGGTGGTTTGTTTTTTTTTTTCCCTTTTCTTTCTTTTTTTTAAATACCTGCCGACTGTACATCAAATGCTCCCAGGTCTTTGGCTAAAGGCAAGAAAAAAAAAAACATACACAGCTCAATTTTTTTTCCCTCTGAACCAGTTGAGGCTAGTCTTTTGGCTACATACACAGTTTCTATCATCTTTCCTGGCTTGCCGTTGGGAAAAAAAGAGTTGTGATAACGCCAGTAACCCAAGGGCTGGGGATCGGAAGGGTTGGTGTGTTCAGGAGACCAGAGTGTGTGAGTGCATGTGCCGGAGTATCTGTGTGCCGAGCCAGAGAGGGGCATGGCAGGTGGGCCTGCGTGTGCAGGTAGGAAATCGGTGGGAACCCATTTTTTTAAATGGCTGCAGTTAAACTCCTCGTTGGAAAGGACCTGTGAACTGATCTGTTGGTGGCTGAGCGATAGCATATACAACCAAGGCCCAGGAAAGGCCAGGAGTGGGGGAAAAAAATGCCCTGTTGGAAGTACAGCATTTCCCAAGCAGGGCTGATGGCAAACCCATGTGTCTGGGCTTGTTTTGTTCTCGATCATCTTATCTTCTTTGGTGTGTTTCTGTGTTTTTTAGTTTATTGTGACACTATGTATTCACTTATGAGTGTTGGCAAGCAAGAGTCATCAGCCCAATAACTTCCTGACATTTTTGGCTCTTTTAATGTGCATCTTTGCCCTCTTGCCGCAAGTGGCGAGGTAATTGAATTTCCCTGTTACTCACTGGCAGGAGGCATGTTCTGGCTCCCAGCAGAGGGGCTGCTGGGGCTAACGCTGGGTCCAGAGAATTCCACGAAGGGGACACTGGGGTTTTCAAGTGGTCTGGAGGCCTGTCCAAAGTGCAGTTCACACAATAAAAAATATTTTTTCCCATCATGGACTTGAAAAGGCACCATCGTGAACATCCACGTAAAATATGATAAAATCATGTTTACTTCCCCAGGCTGAAGCCTCACAAGGGAGGTGAATTTTCTTCCCCGTCTTCATCTGGGAACCTATAGAAACCTATAGAAACTGGGAAAATTTGGAGGTCCCTGGGCTCATCCCACAGATAACCCCCAAAACTCAGCCCAGCCCTTAGATGCTGTCTTCTCTCTCACCGAGGTTGTCTTTGTAACCTGCGTGGTAAGAAAAGGAAGAGGGCCTGAGTGAGGGGAAATAAACTCTTAAAAATATGTGTATGTCCTTTTTTTTTTTTTTTTCCCTTTTTAGCCTCTGTGAGTACATAGAATAAAGTGGCAAAAAAGTGCTGCCATTTCTGGTTGTGTGAGCTTGGGCACATTTCTTCATCTTTCCAAGCTCCGGTTTCCTCATCTGTAAATGGAGGCGGGGGTGGGGGTGCGTGTCACAGGACCCACCTCATGGGACGTTGTGAGCATTATATGAGGATGCTTGCCTGTTTCCCCAAGTGAACACTTGAGGAAAGCTAGTTACTATTATGATTATGACTCATGGCTTACAACTTTTTTCTCCTTTAAGGACTGGGATCTCGATGTAGTTTCTCCCTGTGTGGGGAGAGCAGGTTGGGATGAGAGAACAGGGCAGGGGAGTTTCTAAAGCGCTCACAGCCTCTTTCTGCCTCAAGGTAGGCTCCTGTGGGAAAGGGCCCTTGGGTGGAGAAAGCTCAGGAACCCTTGAAGATCTGGTGTGGTGGGGTGATTGGTGTGGGGGGGGCTTCTCTCCATCGGCAGGTCCCTCAATGCTTGGCCTCTCTCTCTGCAGACATGCGCTGCCTCACCAGCAGAATGTGCCTGGGTGTCTGACATAGTTGCTGTGGGTTCAGTGTCCTGCTTCACCACTGACTGGTCAGGAGGGTGTGGGTGAACCACTTAACCTCTGTGAAATGAAGACCACTCAGAGAACCTCCCTGCCAGGGTCTGTGCAAGGGGTAAAAGAGAGAAAGCATAAATACACAGGATGCACACCGAGAGTTGCCAGTGCCACACTGTGGATCCAACACATTGTTACTCTACCCCGTAGCAACCCCAGAAGGGAAGTCCTGTTAGCCCCATTTGATGGAGGAGGAAATCGAGGCTCACCAAGGGTTAAGTAACTTCCCTCCTTAAGGGCTCACGGTATTAAGGGTTCTGTCCTTTAGCCTCTAGTCATTACCGTCTGCCACCTCCTCACGAGGTCTGCCGCTTTCTGCAGTGGTGCTGGGGCACCAACTGGGCGGAAAGCTCTGGTGCTGGACGGTTCGCCCTCATGTGGGTTCTGTGGTTGAGTTTTTCAGTCTTCTGGGAGGGAGAAGAATGTTCCCATCCAGTCCCTGGGCGGCTGTCCTGGGCGTATTGGAGGAGTCTTCGAGCTAGCTGTTGGAAAGAGCAGTAATGTAAGGAATTCTGCTTTGCAAGTAGCCACTTCTCCATCTGCCCAGAGTGATGCGCAAGTGGGGCGAGGGTCCTGAGGAGATGAGGGAGGGGGTTTTACTATGTGTGTGTGACTTGGTTAGGAGACACTAGAAGGCTGACCAAGAAACCCAGCTAGCGCTCTTAAGGAAGGGCTGGCGGAGTCTGGCTTTCAGCAGTTCTGTTCTGTTGTCTCTTTGGCATTCTCTTCACTCACTGCACCTTTAAAGGGTCCGGAGAATCAGAATTACACTGTGAGGGAGAGAGTGCGTGTGCGTGTGCGTGTGCGTGTAGGAGGTCCTGAGCGGTAATAATCTGCTTCAAGGCGGTTTTCATTTCTGGCCAAACAAGCGCTGTGGTAAGGCGAGTCCGGAAAGCAGGCAAGGAGACTTGAGGGAATTTTTGAATGGAAACTGCAGTCAACAACTCCATATGATCCACATGTGGCTTTCCCCGAGGCAAGTTTTCAGCTGCATGGTGGCCTCCCCCAGTCACTCCGCAGGCTGCTCTGACACCATTAATATTTGCTGAAGCAAGACCTGAGGTTCGTTGCAGAGGGATTACATAATGTATTCCAAAGCCAAATGGCAGGGGTTTCCTTTTATTACCCATCCTTTCAGATTGGCTGGGCCACCAGAGACCACCATTTATATAATTTTAGAGTCGTGGGGTAGTCAGGAGGTGCCTACTGTGTGCGGAGGCCCCATGGGGGAGCTGACGTGTTGGCCTCGGCACCGAGCAGTGTCACCTGGGACCTCTGCTCACTCGGTAACCGTTCTCTTGGAGCCGAGGCAGGCTGTTTAGGTAGACCCACCACCAAGAGGTTGCCGTTGGCATGGATGCAGGCGGTCTTCTGAGTGGGCAGTGGGGACGGAGGTGGCTGCTGAGAATACACGTGGGTGGAGAGCTGCAAGCCTTACATTTCAGTTCTTACTCAGCCCTGGGACTAGATCCGTGCTTCCTTCCTTCCCCCTCACCTCTTCTTCGCCTGGCTCCCCACATCTCTACATGCCCCAGGTTGAGGACTGAGCACCCCAGAAGAGAAGCTCTGAGTTTTGTTGACGGGGACCCCTAGGTTGAAAAGCTGAAGTAATAAAGAAAATACCATTGCTTTAGAGCCCCTAATTCCCCCCCACCCCAGTTTTCTCTCCATTCTCTTGAAAATCAGGCCAGCTCTCTGATGGTGGCCTTTTGTTTCTTTTTCTTTTTTGGCTCTGCCTCCGTTAAGGTAAGCACGAATTTAATGTCCCAAGAGGCAGGCCGGTGACCTTTCAGGCCAAGTGCCTGGATGTGGCAACGCTATAATAAATATTGAATGGTGAGAGCAATGGAAATTTAACAAAGCCATAACTGAGGAGACCGCAGAGGGGCAGCGGACTGGTTAAGAGGCTGTTGGATGAGCTGGGTAGTATTTCTACTACAACCTGATTGAAATGTCGACTAAAAATCAATGCTGTTGACTAGTGATAATTTACTGCGTTCCCGGTGCTAAGTAGTTCCCCGCTTAAGAATGTGTTGGCTGGGCAGAGATTAGTGCAGGGAGTTGTGTGTGTCACAATGAATCAGACGCATTATAGGTCAGCCCTTTATTTGTTTCATCATGACTTTTACACAGTTGTCATGTAATTTATGGCTGCTTTCACATTGTCAAACATTCTCATTGCATCTTCTTCCTTAACACGCTCCTGACACAGACGTGCTGTCTTGGAAGGCTTGGTGTTATTTCCTAATCTGAGAGGAGGCCTATGAACCATCAAATTACATTATCTTTGGGCTAATCTAAATGCGCTGCAGATTAAAATCAGAGCTCATTTGTCCCTGATGCAAATTATTAAGTTCTAATTATAAATATCCATTTAATTACCCCATACATTTTTATTTTGCGGACCCTTTTGAGCACTGCTGTCTGCAACGGAGGGGGAGATGCATAGGAGACAGTCTGCGATAATTAATGTACACTCCCCAAATGGTAAAGGATAAACATATGCTGCTTTGTTTGTCTTATTTATTGATTGATTAGATGTATAGAGATTTTGGCATCGGCACAATTCGAAGTTGAAATCCTTTTAAAAATGAAAACTATTTAAAAATCTTTGGGGAAAGAAAAAACACAATATAGCCAACCCAGAGCTTTCAGTTAGAACACGTTGTCCTAAAATATGGGATTTTAACCAGATTCTAAATTTGATCCAGTCTAGATTTTGCAGGAGTTAAGAGTGAGAGAAACCATACCTGTTTTGCACCTAGAATGTGAAATCACTGTTATAGAAAAAACTGTAATCTTAAAAGAAAAAACCCAAAAACAATATTCTGGTTTCCAGCCCTGCCACTATTTGCTCCTAGGAAACTCCAGTATCTGCCTGTAAGAGGAAGACAGTTCAGTTGAGAGCGTTGTGATGAACCGTTTTCGATTACCAAACAAGAAAGTAAAAACAAAAAGAGAGTGATAAAATAAAAGTTTGTACTAGACATTTACTCTTCCATGAAGGCAATGGAAAAATGACCAAGACTGGTTTGGGGGACGGTGAGGATTCAGGTCTTTTGGGATTTTTCTAGAACCAAACTTGGACTTTTAATGATAGTAGAAAGACACTGGTCTGGCAACCAGTATGCCTGGCTTCTGACCCTGAGCTGTGAGACCTTGGGTTCCCTTCATTTCTTGGTGTTTTAGTTTCCTCATCTGTAAAATGGGTAGTCTGGACCAGCTGGGTCTTTAAGCCCCCGTCATATACTAGCGTATACTCTGAACACCACAGGCAGATTCCCAACTGCCTCTCCTTCCTGCTCTTTTTGGAATCTGGCTGCTGAATGGGGCTCACCTGCAAAGAGGCCAGAATATTTTCTTGATTTGCCTCAAAGTTGGAAGCGACATTGGAGATGAAGGCTTGGGTTCATGATCCCTCGGCAGAAAGCTTAAGAGCAACTTTGCAATTGCTGGAAGCAAAATGGAAGCATGGTATAATGGAATGGTGATAATTCACAGAAGTTTCCAGCCTTACAAGATTTCTCCATCTTTTAATTATAGCAAGCTGTTTTTTTTGATAAACTCTAAAGAGTGTAATGTGTATTTTCTCCAAGTTTGCTTTTTTGGGCAACTGTAGCTGTGTCAAAATAGAAATACGTTTGACAAAGAAATCAGTTGAATTCAAACAACCAGGTATTTTAAATTCAATTAACTGACTGAATTCAGGGATCTTTTCCTCCTTCCTCCCCGCAGAGCTGATTTCTCTGTACGGACATAGCCTACATATGCTGAGTTCTTGGAGTTACAAATTCTTGCTTGTTAAAGGCATCCGATGCAACATGTTTAGAAGAACTCTCCCTCTGTTAGTGTTGAAGACAGCATAAATTGAAGGAAAAATGTTCTTTTTTTATTCATCATGTAGGTAAAAGCATATGGCTGCTTCTGGGACATGTGATCTTTGCAATCCATTTTCTAAACTTGGTGTTTACCATTGACTTAGCATGGATGTTTCCGTTTTCCAGGCTGTCCAGCAAATACCATTGATACGTGGCATTAAATTAGATGTAAAAGGATGTTTTCAGAGGCATGCTGAAAGCCAACATTCAAAGTTAACCCTTGGATAATGATTATCTGACACTTTCTTTTATTGTCCCACGTGCTAAGAATAAGGGGGAGATGAACCAGTTGTGAAATTGTACGTGGTTTTGGTAGGACACAGGCACTCCTGAGATCTATAGCTTCAATAAAAAAGTGATTCATTTAAATTACTGCCTCTTTAATTTATAATCTTTTAGGGATTTTTTTTATTAGGAGTGCTCTATTAGGGTGCTGATAATCAGCTATTTCAGAGTTTGTATGCTCTTCTGTCTCTGGTAAAAAAAAAAAAAAAAAAAAGGTTGGGGAAAAAATCCCCAACAGTGAAAAGGAAAAAATTTAGCTCTAACTTAAGCCAAATGAATATAACGGACGGATCGAATGAATGGCAGCCACCTAGAGGCACTATTTTCCCCTTCGGTTATTACCTGAAGAGAAAGCACGATAACGTTCATGCCAAAGAGATAGGCGACAAAATATGTATTCAGATATGAAGTTTAGGATTTCATAGCCCGATAGTCTCTCTCTCTCTCTCCCCTCCAATTGTATTGTGCAAATGTATCAGCTGTTGTATTGTTAATGTCTGATAGGATGCTGCTGCTAGGACAGTCTTGGCTTACTAATGGGGTCAGCTGTGTCACAACGTGATATATGGATTATGTTTACCGTGGCATATTTTGTTTGCGAGCTGGGCTGTGAGATGGGAGCAGATGATAAATGAAGATACCCTCCAGTTTTCACACTAGTTCCTGTGGTCCCGAGTCTCCAAGACAATCACAAGCAGTGCTGACAATGGAGAAGTATTTATGGGGGCATAATTGACTTCAGAGTTTCACATCTCTGGCTGAAGTTTAAGATGTGATAGTCCATTATGTTAATGTCTTTATTTACAGGTCCTATTTGACTTCAGGGTTTTGTTGCTAAATCCTTGGTAAATTCGTGAATCTTTGGGCTATAGTTAAATGACTTTCCAGTGGCTTTCTGTGCCTGGATGATTCATTTGCTTTGGCTCCTGTGTGTGTGTATGATTTCTAAGTTTATTTCTCAAGTTTCACTGGCAATGAATGATTTTTCTTACTGGAGTCTTGTGTGGTACACCTATAAAAGACTTGTGATGCCTTTTGAAAAAAAATTCCCCAATATAGCAACACTATCGTCATGAGACATAGCATATATATACACATACACACATTCATACATACATACAAGCTACATGAATACACATATACATACATTACATGTATATAGTGTGTGTATATACAGTGTGCGTGTGTGTATATATATATATATATACACGCACACATACTCTATATATACATATAGAGAGAGAAACATTGAGAAAGTAGGAAGATCTTTAGATTTACCATGATTCCATTAAGTTAGTATAAAAGTTTTAAAAAATCGTTCATGTGAATACCTCTTTTCATCGAATTCTGATTTAGGCAAATAGCATCCTCATACTATTTGTCTTTGAGGGTCTGTTATTCACATAGCCCTAGATTGAAGGGCATAGTTGCAAATTTAGGGACAATAATCTCAAGCTGAACTCACGTATGGCCGCCTGTACCTTTTGCCTTCGCTGAGTTGAGAAGGCTGGTTTTTCTCTTGCTCGGTGTCTGTAACACTTGTTGCCTGAAAATCCCTTCTTCAGAGTTCTGCCAGGAGTATATTTCCCCTGACCTGCCTCTGCATCTGGTTAAATGGACTTCAGTAATCTGTACAGTTACTTCTTACTTATTTTATATCCTGAAAGATATTAAGTCCAACAAGCTTTTACTCACCGAGTCTATAGAGAAAACGGCCAGGCAATTTTTGTTTCAATCTCCGTGTCTCTCTGGAGCAGTAGTTCCAGAGGCTGATCAATAGGTTTTATTGTAGACCTTACTGTCTTTAAAAGCACTGTGACCTTATCCTGTCTAAAAATAGTATTTGCTCTTGCCTGTGGAACCTTGACCTGTGAAAACCCATTTGGAACATAAGTGACATATCTAGTCAGCTGTATATCCAAGACATGCTCTGTGAATGAATTCTGTGCAGAACTGTCCAAGAGAACACTTTCTTCAACGGAAAATAAATACCGGTTCTGAACACTGGGAGTGCACCTGCCTGCCCGATGCGGTGATGAGCCACCTGGTGGGGAGTAAGGGAGACTCGGGGGCTGGTGGGCATTGAGAGGGGTGAGGACCCTCACAGAGGACTTTCGGAGCGTGCGTTTGACCCCCAGTAGGGCAAGGAACTGCAAGGGGCAGGAGTTTGGGCTAAAGTGCAAGATAGCTTTAAACAAAGTCTGTCACCCTTTTTAGAGAGTGTGATTCTCCCAATGCTTTCCTTGGCAGCTTCAGTCTCGAACCCTGGTGAAAGGGATTCTCCCAAGCATAACCTAGATGGAAAGAAGTATTTCAGAGTCTAAAGTAACTTCCCTATTTAATGATAAGAAATTACTTTCACTTTATTTATTTTTTGGTGTGATAATGGTTTTGTGGGGTTTTTTTTTTTAAAAAAGAATCTTTATCTTTTAAAAATACATACTGACGTATTTACTGATGAAATGATAGGATGTCTGGAATCAATGTAAATAATCAGTGGGCAGGGTTGGCGATAGTTAAAACAACACTGGCCGCGAGGTGCTAGTGCTTGAAGTTGGATGATGCGTACCCGCGAGCTGATTTATCGTTCTGTCTACTTCGGTATATATGTGAGATGTTCCCGAAAATAAAGGCGCTGCCTGAGTGGTAAAGAGCAAAATGGCCTTGTTCGGTGGGTATTGTTTCTTCACCAAGGGTTTGGCTCAGAGGCAGTGAAGAGGCAGGGGTCCTGTGGTGAAGAAATCACCTGTGAGCCCAAATCTTGCATCTGGAAGGTTTGCTGTTAAGGGGGTCGTCTTAGCATCTGCGCTGTGCTCCATGCTCCTGGAAGAAAAGAGAGCCCATGGGTTTTTTGGTGCACGAAGAAGAGTTGGAGGTGGAGTTTGACCAAGTTTCAGCACCGGTGCCTCTTCTCATCCTGGTGGGTGTTAGGAAGAAGGAGGTGGGCAGTGGCCACTCCCCTGATAGTGTTGAGGAAGACAAGGCTCTTGGGCCTTCCTGTGGCCGTTGGAGCCCTGGCTGTTAGAGAAGCGTGGTTTGCCTGACAGGAGGCTGACCACACTCTAAGGAAGAAGGGGACAAAAAGTGCTAGTCAAGGCAGGACTGGGGCACAGCCCCCGACAGATGAAAGGCAGGGGTGCAGTGATTGCACAGTCATAGAGGGGCCTCGCGTTCTCCTGTGTAGCAACAGCCGGGACGGTCACCTGCCTCCTGGAAGCTGAGACCAGCCTCTCTGAGCCATCCCCAGGCACGGGTCCCCCTGGTTTCACAAGATGTCTGCTCCTGCTTGCTTCATGTGGAGGCTATTATTAGCAAGTGTCACTCAGTTATCTTGAGAGTGGCGCTTTTAGCTGCCATCTAAGTGGCAGCTTGGGTTTATAGCAGATTAAATTAAATTTTAGGCTGGTTTGGCTTCACTGGCAGTAGACAATAGGAGCAGCTGTTGTAGAAATGTATCCTGGCACCCTCCAGGACCAGTGTGTGCGTGTGCACGGGCGCACGTGCTCAGAGGCGCACCTGTGGGAGTTCCGAGCATGCAGGTGACTCTTGGGTGATTCGGGACCTGATAGGCCATCGTTGAGGGAATGGGGAAGATGCCATTGTCTGGGGCTGACTGCTGGGCTACACCTCCTTTTTCTCTTCTCCCCATTTCATTCCTTCTTCAAAAAAATGTTCAGACAGATAGTTTCTCCAACTTGGTTTGATTGTGCCTGGTTAGCAAAGGAAGTGCACAAAGCTGGAATAATCTTTCTGCTGTTTGCACATCCATGTCAGTGTTTTTCTGCAAAGAAGGGGCTAAGCTTGCATAAAAACACCAGTGGAAACAAGCAGAGAAGGGTGTGGATGACTTCTGGCTTATTGCAGCGTGGGGACCAAGTTGATCTGATGGGTGATGTAGGCAGAATGTCTGGCTGCCCCCTGTCCTGCTTTATGTCTTGGATTCCTGTAGGTCCAGCAGGCAGACCCGCATGGGAGTGGGAGGAAGGTTTTGGCTCTTTTAGACGCAAAGATCTTCTCCTTGGTGCTTGTGCCTGGTGTGGCTGTGCCTGTGAATCGAGGACCTTTATGCCTTGTACTGTTGAGTCAGAGCGAAGCAGTGCACATCAACATCACTTTTAAAAAATGCTTCCGAAAACTCTGTGGGGATAATTTCTCTTTCTTAGAAGCAGAATGCAAATGTGTACGTTATTGCACAGAAGGGCAATGCTCTTTACTTTTATCATCTCGATTTAAAAAATTCTGTGGCACTTGAGTTCAGTTCCTCAGACTCCAGAATTTATACTCACTGATTAGTAATACATTATGCAAATAACTCAGTTTACATATCCAAATACTGTTTGCATCATTCACACCTCATGTCTTGGAAAAAAAAAGTGAAATGTTTCCTCAAAATAAACAAAACCTGCAGAAGAGTTTATTGTAAGGGTGAAAATTAAAGAGGCACCCATTTGCCTGGGAACTTTTGAGGAAAATTTTAATGATACTCCTGCATAAATCATTTTGCAAGGGTTTTTTATTTATTTATTTTTGGCTTTTGCCCATAGGCCATGCCTTTCAAGGTATATAGTACGTTATCTTTGGCTTTCTGCAGTTTTCAATTTTTGGAAAAAAGAAGCCATAACACCATTACGCATTTGTGCATAAATACATCAGCTGTAAGTGAAAATTCAAGCTGAATTATTTGAAGGAGGTACAATAATTGCTTACCAGTGACATGAGTTTTCTGCCAGAGAGAGGGGAGAGTAAGTAGATGCAAACTTTTATGCTCTTTGTCAAGAGAGAGTTAAGTAAGCATGGCCATGAGTGCTTAAGTTATAGGTTGGCAAATGGCAGTGCCAAACGAAAGTGTCTTTTAGCAGCCAGTGGGTTTCTTGTCACTAGAGTAATTCAGGAGAACACTGGATGTGACCTGGAGCCCCTGTCTGAATAAGCACATTCCCGTGGCCACGTGAATGTCTAAACCAGTGGCTTTGACCTCACGTGTCAGAACAGAATTGGCCTCAGCCATCTGCCCAGGATTTCAGCGGTTCCAACCTCACCCTCTGGAGTAGTTCCCTTAATGCTGTTGCAAAGTATGTCAGATTTTGGGAGAAATTTCCTTGAGAAGGCAGGAAGGATGGCAGGAAGGGAAGAAAGCAAGGGGGGACCTTATTTTCTCTCTGTGGCGTGAATGCTGTCATCTTTCTCGGACGATGCTCCGCATCCATCCCTCCTAAAAGGGTATAGACACGTTTTGGGCACCACGTGAAGTCAGCGTTCCAACATGTTTTTAATCTTTAACTTGCACATCGCTAGAAGTCTGATGTACTGACTTTCAGCTGCCTGGAGATAGTTCAGGGCACAGCACCTGACAGGTGTAATGTTTTGTGTTTTATGTCTGAAAAATGCCTTAAAGATGTTGATACCCACATTCTGAACATGCATGATCCTCCTTGCTCCACTTTTACACCTACTTTTTTTGGCAGCCTGTGTCTGATAGGGCCCTTGGTGTATTTGGGAGACAAGAATCTTCTTGGCCTGGCATTACCTACCAGAGTGTCAGGATTGGGAAATCCCAGGACTCTTCATTTTCTCTCCCGGGTTAAGAGATGTCTGCCATAGCTCGCATTTTGCTGTCGATTGTGGGGAGACAGATTTGGTGGGTGCTGTGGCTTCAGGTCTCAACTTGAATGACGGAAGGTCAGCAACAAGCAGCCCCCTGAACTGTCGCCGTGAACAACTGTGTCGATTTTTGCCAGGAGGCATGTTAATGGGGTCCATCCAGCTTGACCTGAGCCTGAGGAGTCATTGCTGGGTCCTCAGGATGCCCTGCGGCACCCCGTCTCACGTCAGGCTCTGGATGGACTTTTAAGGGAACTCTGTGATGATGAGCAGCCTCTTAATATTTCCTCAGTGTTCTCTGGTGGGCTGTTCCCCACCCCAACCCTTGCCCCCGCCAGCGTGTGGCGATTCTCAGGTGGAACGCGATGCTCCTCACCTTGTCCGCCAGGTCCGTGTGTGTGAGAAACTGACATTTTCACGTGCGATGTCCTCCCAGGCTGGGCCCCACCTCTTGCTCTCCACTTGAGTAAGTGTATTGAAATTCAGGTGAGTTGGAATGCCATTTTACAGGCACAATCTTGAGTCTACTCTAACGCAGACACTTCCAAAGTAAATACATTTTATTAGTAATAAGTGGTAACCTTTCTCTGGACTCACTTCCCTACCGGCTGCAGCACAGCCATGCGGAACCGAGAGTCTGATCCACGCCGCCTTCCCCTCCAGTGCCTTAGGCGAAGGGGGAGCGGATGCTGGTGGAGGGAAGAACCAGGCAAGGTGATGTCAGGCCCAGCGTTGTCGGAGGGAGTTTGGGCCTGATTTTGTCTTTTTAAATTAAGTAGCGGAATCTCAGTAATTAAAGTTTTTTTTAAAATTTTTTCTCTCCCTAAAATTGACTTTCAGGGCAAGGCTTCTTGTTTCTCATTGACCAGAGTAGCTGCAGAATCACAGATGACAGTACAAGTCTTTGGGCATGGACATCTTCCTTCGTGCAAGGGGGAAGTAAATACTTACTGAGCATCTTCTGTGTAGATGTAGAATTGTGAAGTCCTGTTGTTTCCTGTGTCTTTTATAGATCAGGCATGTTGAGGCTGAGCGGGGAGTCAGGTGCCTAAGTCTACTCACCAGGCAGTGATAGAACTGACAGAGCCCGGGGCCTCACACTTTCATCCCTGGCTTCATCCCTGGCCCTCTGTCCCAACTCTCCTGGCCCAGCGGGACCCAGGGTGGCCCTCCTGCACTTCTTCTCAGAGACCCGTGCTACTCCCAACGCTTTTAGGTATGACAGCTGCAGTGGTTTTCAGAACTGGAGCTTTTGCTGGGGGAAGATCCCGGAGCTCTCTGGGCAATGCTAACCTAGGGATTCCGTGGTTAAAACCCAAACAACAAACACCCAACCACCCGGGCCATTGCAGAGGGTGGTCGTGTTGCTTTGCCTTGTTCCTTTCCACGTCCTCTGCCCGGTTTTGAGTGGGCCTTCCCGCCCCGTTTCCTGATAGGGCTCCCGTGCTGTGGCAGTTCTGAAGTTTGCACCGGGTGCGTGTGGAACAGCTTGGCGTTGTATCCAGATCACAGGACAGATGGGGTAGATGGAGTTGGGGTGGTGGCGCCCCTCTCCGTGCAGATGGGTCCTGAGAAGTGGTCGGTCCAGCCTCTTCCTCCACCAGGGCTCTATTTTTAAAGACACCTCTCCTTATCTGGAAATCCTTCCTTTCATCTGCCTTAAATCCCTTATGCTTCAGTTTAAACCCGTTTCCTCTTCATTCCAGAGAAGACAGAGGATCTCATCACCAGCTCTGGGCTGAAACCCCTCATAGTTTAGAATTCTTTGCTCTACTCCCTGCCGCAGACTCCTTCCTGAGTAATCTCTAGTCCCTAAACTTGAACTCATAGAGCTATTATTTTTAAACCCATTTATTATTTTTGTCCCTCTCTTTAGAACTTCCTGGTCTCCCAGCTCTTTTACTCACACGTTAGTCTAATTACTGCTGAGTGCAATGACAAGATGCCTTAGTTTTCCACATTCCTTTCCTACAGCTGCACTCAGGTATCTTTGCTTGTTTTTAAAAGACCAGCGCTTCATTGATGACTCATGCGCAGCTTGATGTCCACTAGGAACCCTAGATCTTTGGCAGCCATCTTTTTTTTTTTTTTTTTTTTGCGGTACGCGGGCCTCTCACTGTTGTGGCCTCTCCCGTTGCGGAGCACAGGCTCCGGACGCGCAGGCTCAGCGGCCATGGCTCACGGGCCCAGCCGCTCCGAGGCATGTGGGATCTTCCTGGACCGGGGCACGAAGCCGTGTCCCCTGCATCGGCAGGCGGACACTCAACCACTGCGCCGCCAGGGAAGCCTGGCAGCCATCTTTAAGTACAGTTAAACTTTCACTCAACCGTGTGGATGCCACACCTCTCCCTTGCCAGACACCCTTCTCTGTCCTTGTCTACACTGAACTTGGTCCTCCCCTTCTGTCCCAAGTTCCCTGGCCACCTTTCTGCTTCACCGGGTGATGGAGAGTTATGATCCTGTCTCTGGCGGGGCCTCCTCCCTCTTGGTTCCTCTCCCACTGACAACTTCACGGAGGCTGAGAAATACAGTGAGTGGCTTTTCTTGCCTCACTCGCTGCTGGAGAGAGCTGTTCATAACTTTCCTCTGACATCTGGAGAGCATAGGTTTTGGAGGAGCAGAGCCCAGATTCCCCACGAGCCGGCAGAGCCAAGTCTTTTTTGAGTTTCCAGCACAACCTGTGTTAAAATAATAGGAGTTGGTCCTTGTGTTTAATAGTAGAACAGAGTCTAAGTGCACATCATAAGCACATCTTTTCTGTGTGCTGGGGTGAGTGGAGGTGACCGTGAGTGTGTAGGATGATATGAAGAGCATTACAGACATGGGAAAGCATTTCAGAGCACACAAACATGGCATGAGTAATCGCAGGCTTATAGCCACAAGGCTGCATTTTCAGTCCCTGCCTCCCTTTTTTGTACCCCAGTTCAATCAGTTAAGATGGAAAAAACGTGATGAGAAGAGGGGCCACCCGCCCTTCGGACTCCAGTGTGTTTGTAGCCCAGGACACCTGCATGAGTGGGGACCCGGCAGAGCCTGGAGAACATGCCCTGCTTGGCACTTTCTCGGACTGACTGGCTCACTTCCCGTTCTGCCTAGCCCAGAGGTGACTCGGTAATCCCCGCCGTGTATGACCGCACGGTGAGCTACGTGGGCTGGGAACTTCTGCCTCCAGTCTCAAGTCAGGAGCAGAAATGGGGCATCTGGGAAGCTGGGTGATCAGACGTCGGTTGGAAACGCCTGTGTCCGTGTCAGACCCCTCCGTGCACTGCCATGTGCTCCTTTCCTGAAAGCACTGGGCTGTGTTTCAGGGAAGAGGGAGGTAGCCAAACCCCACATACATGCACTGAAGGCTTGTTTCTGTGTTGTCTGCCCCCTGGGCTGGAGCTCCAAGGCCCTTTCTGCAGGTAACTAAGAACGTCTGAGCCTGGACCTGGCACAGCCCTGACGGTCGCTTTCCTTGGAGAAAGGGTCGCTCTGGGATTAGTGAGAAGGCATCCGTAGTATCCACATTGCCTCGTGGGTTTGGTGTTTTCTCCTCCCCAGACTATAAGCTTTTTGAGAGCAGGGATCGTGTTTTATTTTTTGTGTTTTCATGCCCCACATAATGCTGGTTCATCATGGGATTTAATTCATACTTCGTTCTGGCTGACTGATTGGAAATGGAAAGGCCAGGCTTTGGATCGGATGCTTCGGCTCCCCGAAGTGGAAAGGTGCCGAGGCTGGACAAGTTTGTTTTCCTCCTTGTTCCCTGGGGAGGAGATGAGAGAGCTTGGGGTTGGGATGAGGGATGGCATCTTTGCCGCTTTCACTCTGTGCTCGCCTTTTCTCTTGGCCAAGCAGTAAGGTCTCTGCTTGTAGTTCCTGCCCCTTCTCACCTGAAAGTGGGTGCGGGGAGGCTCCTCAGGGCTGGGCAAACACGGGGAGGGCAGCTAGGGGTTCCCCTGGGGGTGTGGGAAGCTGGGAGCCGCGTCCTGCAGACAGCCTGGGGCTTACCAGAAGGGAGTACGGCTGTGCTCAGAGGGACTGAGTACTGCTGTCCTCCTGGCAGCTCTGGCTAACGCTGGGTTGTCTTTGGGTGATTCTCTCTTTTTTTGGTGTACGTGTATGCAAGACCTTTGATATTTGAGTAGGGAAATTCTCTCTTCGTGTTACCCTCTTCAGTGTGTTGGGAAGAGAGTCATCCAGACCAGCTAGATTTCTTTCATAATAAGAAAGAACCTCAACTGAATGCTATGTTTAGGTGGCTTGTTCTCCAAGTCCCAGGACTGTCCAGAAATGGGTTCCTCAGAAGGACCAGTCTCAGGACTCCTGTCCCATCAGTGGCCAGGGAAGCCCACAGCCTTCTAGTTGAGCTGTGATCTTTCTCGTGGTACTTCTTTACCTGTTCCTACCTGCAGGAGGTGGCCAAGCATGAAAGCTTTCCCCTTGGAGAGCGGTTAGAGCACTGCTGGCTGGCAGTGCTCCAAAGTATTGGTAGCCCGGGACCCCTTTGTAGGTGTTGACCCAGCTGTGCTCCATTCTAGAGCTGGGTCTCGCTTCTAATTTCCTGATAATGGTGCTATGGGGGTATTATTTGCTGTGGGAGCCCTTTTCCCATCCTGGCCAGGGTGGCTTCTGCTGTGGGTGAGAGTGGGCAGCCAGTCCTTTGAGGTTGGGGGAAAGGAGAGGGCCGGACAGGGAAGATCCCGGCAGGACTTGAAGATGTGCTCCAACAAAAGAGAAGCAGGAGTTCTTGCCGGAAGCTGGCCCAGTCCCCACGCCTGCCGAAGGCGCTGGCAGGGGTGGTGTGGCTTCCGGGCATTGGGCGGTGGCTTCTGCTGCAGAGTTGGGGGGGCACGGAAGCGGCATCTCCCTCACCATCTGGCAGTGAACACCGCTGAGGAGTGGGCCCCCGGAGGCAGGAACTCCACCTAGAGCCCCTCCGAGGACCAAATTCCTGGTCCCCTCCTTCTCCCACATTCCCCCATCGTGGAGCGGGGTTGACTGCACGGATTGGATACTGGGACAGTATTGGGATGTGCCTCAAACCTACTTAGCATGGGAGCCCCTTGCTCTGAGCATCCTCCTCCCAGGCGAGGCCCTTTCAAAGAGTAGTGCTGGATGAGAAAGTCATTCACCACCCTTCAGAGACTCTCCATGCATTTTGGTGGGGGGTGGGGCGAGTCCTCAAAACTCTCCCCGAAATGGGACTGTTCCGTGGGCCGCCCTTTCTCTGCCTGTCTCGGGGGTAACCAGGGGTGGTGGTGTGGTCAGATGTGGCGTGCCGGCTTTTGCCCGGGGTGTTCTTTTTTGGGTGAGATTCGTCTCTGAGACAGCTCACAGGTGAAAGTCCTTTCTCCTTGTGTCACTGAGTGGCTTCCATGTGGGTTGGCAGTGTGGTCAGGTGTCCTCCTTCACCGTGGGTGTGCACTTCAGTAAAACCTGCCTGCTCTACCCCTGGTTAAAGGTGACTCATAGTTGAGAAACTGAAAGAAAATAAACCGACTTCACCAGACTGTGAACCTCTCCAGGCTCTGAACCAACTTGAAGCAACCTAGGGACGTCCTGGTACCCACATCATGGAAGCCTCTTAAATGAGATGAGCGACGTGAAGTTACTGGAGGCTTTCATTTCCACAGGATCAAAGAATTAGAGCTGAGAGGTGAAGCTGCCATCTAATCTCATTGTTAAAATTCAACATGTGTTCATTGAGCACTTACTTTAATGCCTGGCACTGTGTTGGGTGCTGGAGATGGCAGAGGTAAACAAGACCAGGCAAGCTCCTGCTCGTGAAGCATTCTCATTTAGGAGAAGGGGTGTGTGTGTGGGGGGGGTGCAAATCCCTTATACCCGAGAGCCAGACACGCAGCCCGAAAATCTAAAGGACCCAGGCCAAGAGAGGTGAAGTGACTTGCCCAGGCCACCCAGCTACCTAGCAGAGCTCAGCCACAGCCCAAAGAGGTTTTTCTGAGTCCCCAGTCCATGGTTTCTCTAGCACATCATGCAGCCCGCTTTAGCGACTCCATGATGTGGGGTCTAGGTGCCTTCTGGATCACCCCCTTAAAGCATCCCAGGTGAGCAGGCTTCCTCTTCTAACAGCCCTCCAGGGAAGCTGCATACAAAGCTTCCTTTGCAACTCCCAAAGCCAGTGTTTCTTACCCTTCCAAGTTGTTTGGATAAAGTTGCAGGCCCAGATGGCTGCATACTTCTTTTGGAGTCACTGAGATACTCGTATTTCTTGGGAAGAGTTACTGTGTCTTTGGCCCAGTAGTAAGTACTGAACCCATTCTTTTGCCTTTGAACACGCCTCCCATTACTGGAAGGACAACTTGGTGAGTTGGGTGTAGCAGATGAAGCACCTCACATTCTTATTTATTTGTGTGTTTGTTTGGAAAGAGAAAATAAATTCCCATTTACTTTACTATCCCTCTTCCTCCTGGAGACAGAGTGCACAAAGCTTAGAGGAGAATCAAAGGCACCCTCCCTGGAACCATGTCTAACATTACAAGCTTCTTCTATGCCTACTGTATTTTCAACTTATTACAGCTTTTCTGTGGCTCGGAAAAACCCTTGACTGAGTGATGATTGTTTTCATGAAGTGGTGCAACGTGTAAAGCTACGGTTGTCATTAATAGTGCAGTTACGTAGAGTGTAGCTCTTTAAGCCTTCAGTTTCAAATCAGATTAGCGCTCTGTTAACTTAAAATAGCCCCCAAAAAGAAGAAAGAGAGAAAGAAAAAAAGGAGCTGTCGGAAATCAGAGGGAAATATTAACATTATGAAACATGTTAACAAGTGGCCATTAGCACTTTATGTCTGCATGAATAGCATCTTTAAGTGTTTTATCGGTAACCGAGTAGAGTGGAGTCACAGAGAATGGCATTACTTTTCAAATTGGCAAGTTCTTTAAATTCAGACTTCTCGTTATTGCCTGCCGGGGAGCATTTATTCACCTGTCAAAATGTGCGCCAGGGTGGGAAAAGGTACTTTAGCTTTCCTGGCTGATCCCGGGCTCTCAGGTGTGAGGGATTTGTCCCTTCACTGTGGCCCCCTCCACACCCTCCCCAGCAGGAGGAGGGAGAGCCTGAAAGCACAGATGGAGGAAGAGTAACGCCGTGCAGGAAGCTGGCTTCTCCGGGCTCTGCGCCTGGCCCAGGGCCCCTGCACTGCGCTGATGTGCGTGCCCACGTCTCTGTATGCCTCGATGGGTGGCTGGCTGCCAGGAGTGTATGGGGACCACTGAGTGGAGGTGGTGGAGAGCTCTGAAGGTTGGCACCTCCCCAGGCTCGAAGCCTCTTCTCCTTCTAGTGAGTCCTCAGAAGCCTTAGGGAAAAGACTCTAATTTGGTCTTGACTGGCCCCTCTCGAGTCCCCCCCCCATTCTTCTTTTCCCCAAGCCAGCTGAACCCCTCCATTTATATTCTAATGCAAGATGCTCTTCGCCCTGGGCTTCAGGGCCTGTGTGGGCTCTGGGGGGAGAATAGAGTTTGCCTCACACTCAGACTGCAAAGCCCAAGTGCACCCAGATCGGGCTGCCTGGGTTGAGTTAGAATTCTGGAGGTTCACTCATTCATTTTTCAAGACTTCTTTTGAACACTTGCCACGTGCCAGGAACCGTTCTTGGTGTTGGACATATAGTGATGGTCAAAGCATTCAAATGTCGCTGCTCTTGTGGGACATTCTCGCTGGGGAGACGGACAATAAATGAATAAACAGGTGAGTTATAGAACATGTCAGAAGATGGCCAGACTGCTTCCCTATTCCAAAATAGGGAATGTGTGGTGAACATGCTTTTAACAGGGTGGTTAGCAAAGGCTCCCAGGAAGTGAGGCAGTCGCCATGTGGGTTTCTGGGGGAAGAGGGTTCCAGGCTGAGCGAACAGCAGATGTGAAGGCCTGTGCATAGCCTGCCTGGCTGTAGAGCAGGAGGGGTCCGGCGGTCAGAGTTGAAGGAGTCAGGGAGGCGGGTGGAGGAGACCAGCCAGTGCCCGCCTGTAGGCCGTTGTGAGGACTCTGGTTTTGACCCCACGGGAGATGGAAGCCACTGGAGGAGTGGCATCGTGTGGCTTAGTTTCCAGAAGGTCCTTTGGCTGCTGTTGAGGCAGAATCAGTCAGGAGACTGTCGCCACAATCCAGGCAAGACGGTGGCAGCTGGGATCAGGGGCCCAGGGATGTGAGAAAGGGTTGGATTCTGGACATATTTTGAAGGTGAAACCAGCAGGATTTGCTGACAAGTTGAACGTGGAAGAGAGGCGTTAAGGTGGACCCTAAGATGTTTTGTCTGGTGCCTGGAAGGGTAGAGTTGCTGTTTTCTGAGATGAGGAAGGCATTGGGGGTGCTCGGGAGGATGGGATGCCCAGTTCGAGCTGTGGGCGGCTCCTCTCCCTCCGCTCCCCAACTTCTCCCCTTCATCCTCCTCTTCTTCCACTTCCTCCTCTCCTTAGGGCCCTGGGTGAGGGTTAGACTTACCCTGTTCAGGAAGGCTTGCCCCTTTTGGGGCAGTTAGGAGAGCTCTAGCAGACGGCCTGTAGCCAAGATGACCCATGTCAAACTCTAACTGTAGCTTTTTAGGGAAGGTGTTTCTCTGAACATTTATTTATTTATTTATTTATTTATTTATTTTGCTGTACGCGGGCCTCTCACTGTTGTGGCCTCTCCCGTTGCGGAGCACAGGCTCCGGACGTGCAGACTCAGCGGCCATGGCTCACGGGCCCAGCCGCTACGCGGCATGTGGGACCTTCCCGGACCGGGGCACGAACCCGTGTCCCCTGCATCGGCAGGCAGACTCTCAATCACTGCGCCACCAGGGAAGCCCTTCTGAACTTTTTACTCAGTTTCCTTCTCTATTTTTCTTTAGCTACCAGACACCACTTTTCGACTTCGTTTCTTGCATTTCCTTCCCTGAGCTTGTTTTCTCAGAGTTCAGGTAAACCATCAGGGGCTGCTGGAGAACCATGGGATTTGGAAATGGGTGTATAAGCTCTTGCCCTGGACAGCACCCTCTTCAGATGCCTGAGGCTTTTTAGGAATCCACTGCTGTGTCTTGTACCTCCAGAGAGTTCTTTTGCGAAGAAGCCTTTGTGGCTCTGCTGTGCTTAGATCTGCTGGTCAGCCCCGGGTATGGAATTTCTTATGGAAACCCGTTGTTCTCCTTTCCCCTGGTCCGCCTCCTCCCTTTCCCCATTCCTGGAAAGAAGTTGGCTGGCCGATAGAGTGTTTTTCCTTGAAAGGAGAGTGGAGAGCCCTCTAATGGAAAAGTAAAATCATTCTTGGAATCCTCGTAACAGCCAAACTGGCCAAAGCTAAGACCAAGGAAATTATTTGGGGGTAATTTGCAAGGACCTGAATCAAAATGAATTGCTTTCTTGCCCTGGCCTCAGCTTGAATCTTTGGTCCAGAAGCCGGTGATTTTAGCAGTCTGATAAGAAATGAGAGCCAGCATTTCTGTCTGAGCCACCTTTGTTTTGAGGGTGTCTTTGAGGTTTTAGGGCTCACAGGTGAGCATCTTTTGTCAGCAACAGGTTCCTTATCATAGGAGGAGTGCCTTTGCCCTCAAATCTCAATAAAGATCTTAAATGACAGCATTTAGAGCATGAGTTTAACTCCCTCAAGTCAGACCTTAGTTTTCCATCTCCTTTATGGTGCTAGCTTTGCTACACGTAGAACAAATTATCTGGAATCATAGGTGACTCAAGGGAGAGCTCATGGAAGAGTCTAGGCTGCCAGCCTGGAGGTCGAGCCCTGCCTTCGAAGAGATTCTCAGGGACATCCAAAAGCCTCTAGCCACTCCCACGGTCCCAGATTTGTGAGCGTCAGCCTCCTCCTGAAGCTTCTCATAGCCACACCCCTCTTGGACCAGTTTGCCCAAGTGGGAGTTCCCGAGACCCATTTCTGTCCTTGCCCATCAATCATATCCTTCCCATCCTGGAGGAAAGGAAAGTCCTCTTCAGAAAGGGAAGAATCCAGCACAGTTCCACACTGGCTGTTCCATACCTTACCTCCACATTCCTTTAGAAATGTGTCTTGAGGTGTTTGTCTCCCAGCAACTGACAACCTCCTCGTTTTTGTAAATGTCATACTCAGTAACTGGGCTGCGTGTGGCCCCTTTCACCACTGCAGGGAGAGTGGCCTGGGCGGAATTCTGTGTCTCCAACAAGCTTTTCCTGGGCTCCTCTTTCACATCAAGCCTTCTCCGCCACGTTCTAGGGCAAGTGTGGCCGAGTTTGTGTTTCCTCCTATTCTCTCTCTCTTTCTTTCTTTTCTCCTATTCTTTATTTATATAATTTTTTGCACTTGTTTGGAGGAGGGGGTAGACAACCCTGGGGCAGTCAGCATGTTAGTTTGGCCCTTTGAGATGAATAACTACTTAGCTGTTGCTCAACTACTTTTGTTTGTGACATAAAGGCCAGTAAGCACCATGACATGAGAGAATTTCAGGTTTATTGTGATTTCTTTTTTGTGTCTGCATCTGTCCTGCTCCATTAGGGCATTACCTCGTAACTCCATAGGAACCAACACCGAAGACCATATGATTTTCAAGCTTTAAAAATCTGCGTGTGTAATAGGTCTTTTGTGAATTTTTTTTGTTCTTTTGCTTTAGAAACTGTAATAATAATCCATAGTAATTATCCCATAGTATGCTGTCCTTTGTTACAGGAGCACTGGATTAGAGTGAAAACGTGTCCTGTATACAGTTTCAACAGCTTGATTTTGCTTTTTCCTCCCCCTCCACCCCCCTTTTCTGTCTTGTGCTATTTGGAAGACAATTTCCACATTTCTGCCATATGTCTTAGAAAAGCCCGGGACTTAGAGGCAGTAGCAGACTTAGGACAGCAAGCTTAGTTCAGGTGGGGAGGTGGCCCTGTGTAACAGACTATTATGCAGACAGTGAGCTGTTCAAACAGCTGCATTTGGGTGCTTCCCCCTTGCCCGCCCTCTCTTCTTGAGAGACTCCAAAACATCTGAAAATGCAAAAGCACTTCACCAGGTTTTAACTTTTCTGGCTTGCACAGAAGCAAATCAGCATGAGCACAGCAGTCTTTGTATGTTTTGTACACATTTTTCAGCTTTTCAAGAAGGACAAGCCTTTTTTTTCTTTCTCTCTCTCTTCCTCCTTCTCTTTCTTTCTTCCTTTTTTTCTTCCTTCCTTTCCTTCCTTCCCTTCCCTCCCTCCCTTCCTTCCATCCTTCCTTCCTCCCTTTCCTCCTTCCCTTCCTTCTTTCCTTTCTTCCTTTCTTCTCTTTTCCCTTGTTTTGCATTCTGTTGAACTGGAAGAGCATTTAATCCTTGGCCTCCTGTCTGTTGAGATATTACGTTTTTTTAATAGTGCTTGTTTATGACTAAGGTCAAAGACAGTATTTCAGAACAAAAATTAGAGTTAGTTCATAATTGAGTACATATGTATGTAACTGTTTATTTTTATAGTTTGCTAATTTATTTTTAAACAGCTCAGTTATGCCAACATGTTTATAGCTCCGTTCATCACATGCCTTACCAGTCAGGGTGTTAAAAGGCACATGCTTTTCAATAGTTTGGATCCCAAGTTAAATTAGATAATGCCATCAGGTAGCAATTTAATTACATTAATTGAATGTTTAGGTGGAAAGGTAGTCTTGCAGAAGCTATAATGAAATAACATTTGTAAGTACACATGTATAAATCTCAGCATTATAGGCATTATTTGAAGTGGCTGACAGGAAAATGGATGCGTATCAGGCATTTAGAAGGAAACGTGAGGGGGCTCCCTCATCAGTGGTAGACACTGCCTTCGCGGTTTAGGAGGCTGCTGGGCACGGCCATTTCCTCCGTGCGCCGCGTTTATCGTTAGTCCTCTGAGCAGAGACGCACAAAGGCACTTGGGTCATTTTGTATGTAAGCAAGCCAGGGCTTTCCTGGGAGGCAGCTGGCCAGCCTGGGCCAGCTCTCTGAGCCTGAAAAGGCGAGACACACTCTTGTGAGGTCTTTGTCACCTTGGACGGCCGAGGCTTGGCACTCTTGGATCTCTTTCCCTGGCACTACAAGCCAGCTCTGTCCAGAATCCGAGGAGGGCTGTCTCAGGGTTCCAAGGGATTTTACAGCCCAGGATGGAAGCCGCTGCCAGAGCCTTGGGGCATAAGATGTGGCAAGTTCACCCACAGCTCTTGCCAGTGAAGGTGACTTTCTGTGCTGCAGAGGGACTTAAATGAGGGCCCAGAGCCCCAGCCCCTGGTCAGCTGCCCTCCCTCCATGGCCTTGGACAAAATGGGAGCGCCGGCATGTGGCTAATAAGTCAGGCTCTTTGGGCCCATGATGTAGTGTGGTGGGTATCAAATGAGGGCTAGCAAAAAGGGGTTTTTAGGTGTGCCAAGAACTGATCCTTTGCCTGTGAGTAACTCACTGTCTTCTGACACCATCTGGTTTCACCCAGGCTGTGAAGCCCGGTGTGGTGTCCCATACCCTGGAACACCCTACGTGGGTTATTCACCAAATGTCGCACGCCTCCCGGGCAGCGACTGGGAGGTCTGCTGCGACTCCTGGGTGTTTGTTTCCTGGGTGCAAATTCTTCTGCCCGTGTTTGATTTGGGGATACTGACCCCCTCCCTCAGGTAAGATTGTTCCTGGCCGTATCTGTAATTGGCTCGTTCCCCTTAGGAGTCAGTCATGAATGACTTGGTCTGAAATTAAAGGCCCAGAGGGAGGATTACCATCCTCGTCACAGAGCGAGCCGCCTTGTGTCCTGCGTCCGCGTCCTGGGAGGTGGGACGGGCGGTTGGGGTTCCGATGTTACCGCAGTCTTGCCTTGGTGGCCTGAAGGTCTCTGTTCCTTGAGGGAGCGTTGAGGGACCTGGAAGGAAGGGTGGGAGGTGTGCCTTTGAGGGGAAGGAGGCCTGCTGGTTGGGACAAGAAGGGAAAGGAGGGTGGGTTTGGCCCCCAAGGGAAGGACAGGAAGGCTCTCATTCCCGCTGTGGTTGCAGTGTTTGTTCAGCTGAAAGCAGCCCCACTCGGTTGACTACCTGATGAGTGATTTTCCCCAAGCTGACAGCTGCTCCAACACATTTCACCTACAAGTCCTGACAAAGCGGGGTGTTCTTTTGGGGCTGTTGTTGCTGCAGCAGGCGTTTGGAAGAATCTGGAAGAAAGGGGCTGCAAAGGACGACCTCGAAGCAATCTCCCCGTCTCTGTGCCTTCCCTCTTGCCAACCCTCTAGCTCTTTGGGTTTATGAGAAATTGGGCCCCTCCCTTTCAAACATCCATTGTGCTCTCAATAAGGGGACTGGAAATAAAATCATGGTGTGTGTTTATGGTTCTGGAAGAATCCTTGGAATGAGCATCGTCATGTTTGAGCCTCCCCTCGCGAATAACCTTGTGAAGAGCCAGGGGAGGGGGTATCTGAAACCCAGAGTGCTAAAGGGCGCGTCTGGTCTCACACAGCTTCAGGGGTAAACTTCGGATTTGCACCCAGGCCTCCGCAGTCCTGGCCCTCCTCCCATCCACAGCCCGCCCACAGGGCAAACAGCGGGGCTTGGGAGGCGCTGGGGCAAGGAAGCTGTGTGCCATTGCTCACTGGTAGGGGAAGCAGGTGATAGGGATTAGTTTGATCTTTGAGAGTTTGCAGGGACCAAAACGTGCCAGACATTCAGCTTTTGTATATAATTTCAGGAATTTATTGCCATAGTCCCAAAGCACCAGGGGCAGTGTTAACTTGGAGGAGCTTCTCAGTAAATACCTCAGGTACGTTTCCCAGGGAGCAGCAGTACCTGTTTCTTGCGTTTATCCCTCAAAGCTGAGTGAAGGCTTTGAGGAGGAGGGCTTGGGGCAGACAGGCATGGAGAACTCTTTTTTTTTTTTTTTTTGCGGTACGCGGGCCTCTCACTGTTGTGGCCTCTCCCGTTGCGGAGCACAGGCTCCGGACACGCAGGCTCAGCGGCCGTGGCTCACGGGCCCAGCCGCTCTGCGGCATGTGGGATCCTCCCGGACCGGGGCACGAACCCGCGTCCCCTGCATCGGCAGGCGGGCTCTCAACCACTGCGCCACCAGGGAAGCCAAGCACTCTTGACTTTCTGTTTGCCTTTTGCTTTAGACTTTATTCTTTTCCTAGGTTCCGGGATGCTGAGCTCCCATTTCAAGAAGAAAATTAGTGTAAAACTCAGGTAGTCAGAGGGTGACTTCTTTGTTTTATTCTACCTTCCCCTCTGGGAGAGTGGGCTGGCAGGGTGAAGGGTTCAGGCGTGTATAACGTGCTGGCATTCAGGTTGGTGGCCTCCTTTGCCTTTGCAGTAGGTGGCTGGGCTGGGTGAGCCCCGAGGAGGCTTAGAAAGGGAAGGGTAGACCCCGCAGGGCTCGGGAAGACTGTGCAGCTTCGTCATTGCTCCTGCATGCGTGCCAGCCGGCGACTGTGCCTGGATGGCTGGGGAGACCACCATGCGGTGTGAGCCCCAGGCGCTGGGTCTCTTTGTGCGAAGACCCCCTTCTGTTTTGTTGGGGGGGAGTCCTGCCAGGCAAGTGCGAGTCAAAAATGAGACCAGGGCCCTGTGGCAGAGAGGTGGTGAAGGCTCGGTGATGCTTTCAGAGTTGTCAGACTGTGCCACCCAAAGCTGCGAATGCTTCCAGCAGGCAGTGAGGAATGCGAGGTTTTGGTCTGGTTGGGCCTTGAGGCTCAGTGTCTTTCACTTCCTTCCTCCCTCCCTCCTCTCCTTCCCCTCCCTCCCTCCCTCCCTCCCTTCCTTCCTTCCTTCCTTCCTTTTTTAGTTTGGTTGAGCCTTGACACTCAGTGTCTTTCATTCCCTCTCTCCTTTCCTTCCTTTTTTCTTTCCTTTTAAAAAAAAATCAATAAAACAGTCGATCAATTTTCAGAAGGTTTACAGGAATGCAAATACTTGTTTAATTTTTAAAAGTTTACAAAAAGAATTAAACTCTGATAAATCAAAGAGCCAGAATACCATCCCCCTCCATGGGCATTGGATTTATATCTTGTCTCCCAAATCTTTGGGTTGGGTTCATTTAGCCCTCCCAAAATGTCACATTTTCCTGGCAGGGCCATCTGGGTATTTGATGAAGGCTTTCCAGTGCTGGGTAGGAACTGCTGGGTGTGGAAACCACCAACTGTGAACCGTGAGACAGTCACTGGTGTTGGAGTTTGGACAGCGCTCAGGCCTGAGCACCACAGATTCCTTCCTGGCCTTGGGTAGTGCATGGCGAGTCTGGCTGGTAGGTGGGAGGCTCGCACCCCATCCTGGGGATAGTGGAGGAGCCGGTAGAGAGGAAATCGTGTTGTCGTGCAAAGGAAGCAAGAGCCAGCTGTCTCACAGGGAGAAGTCTGTGTCCTGGAACGCCTGGCCGGTTGGCGGTGGGTGGCGTGGGTGAGGGTTTTAATAAGAAGTCGAAGTCCCTGGAGAAGTGAGGTTCCTTTGCAGCCTCCCCCCTTTTCTGTCTTGGGTCTCCTGGTTGGACCTCAGTCTGCCCTTCCACCCGCTTGGAGACTGCTGGGGCTTCAGAATGGGGCCGACATGATCAGGGGTTGTGGGCCCCCCCTCCTGTGACGGGGGTGTGACCTGGTTTGTAGGAGGTGGCCTCCTCCCCTACTCCCACCCCTAAGGCAGATGCAGTGAGTGGAGCTCGGTCTGCTCCCTTCCCCACAGATACCTTCCTGACTGGCTTTGATCCTTATTTAAACACATTCCCTGCGTATTAAGATGACAGACACACTGGTTTTGCTCCAGGTGAGTAGCCATGCACCCTGGATGGGCCCCGGGCCCCAGCGCAGGTAGGTGTTTGGAAGGGAGTGAGCGACAAGCCTCACTGTTTCTTCTGGGAGCCCTGGATGGGCCAGTGTCCTCTCAGTCTCGCTCACCCCTTCCCCTGTCTCATTTTACCCACGAGACACTTGGATCTCTTAGAGATGAAGTGCCCCGTCCTGGTCGCATAACCTCTCAGTGACAGGACTTAGGTCTTTCGGGTACCAGCTAAGTGCTTTTTTCTGCTCTACTGTATATTACCATCATCAGAGCCAAATTGGTTTTCTTTGATTGGTATCATTTAAAGGCATATTTTATTATTAGAAAGCATGGGATTGGGCGTGAATGATACTTTCTGACGTAGGAGGGAGATGAAGGGAGGAAGCCGACTGGGGACAATTCCAGAGCAATACCTGAGAGCCAGGAGTTGTGATCACGGCAGAGCATAAACATGTGCTAGCAAGGACCCACTGTGCTACCCTTCTGAATTCCACGAAGAAGTCATTCTGTCTATGTAATTTTATTAGGCCGAGACTTTTTCCGATGGTTTATTTTTCCGTTTGCTCACAGCCCATAGAAGTGAGCCAGGGAGGGAAGCCAACATGCTTGCACTATTTACCTACTCTCTGACTTTGGAACTTAGCAAATCTGCTGTGTGTGGCTTTGTTTCGCCGACTTTTGCAAATCAAGACTGTAAACTGTAAGCACATCAGCTCACTTCGAGGGACCTGATAGCTGATTGTTGCTTTGATAAGTGTCTGTACAAATATTTATACGTTTCTGATAGTCTTAAGTTGCGTGGTTGCAACATGCAAAGCTGTCAGGTTTCCAGGACTTCTGGTGGTTAAAGCTTCTCCATGGAGTGACGCTTATTTTCAATCTGGCTTTTCCTCCCTGAAACCTTGCTAGCCTGCGATTTCACCTAATGCAGCACAAATTGTGGAAAAAGAAACAGAACATTACCCCATTCCATCATTCACTAGTAAAATAACTAGAAGAAGAGGCCATTCTGGAATGCAGAGAGGCTGCTATAACTTCTCAGAATGTGTTTTCCTGATCCCCCTTCTTAAATTTTCATGTGAGACGAGCACGTTGCTGTAATTAAGGAAGCAGTGTGGTCTTTTGGAAAGGCCTTTATCTCTTGCCACTCAGGTGGGCACCTAAAGAGACCCTGTAAACCATTTGGAAGTGACTAATCCTATTACAAAGGTGTCCTTCATTTCCCTGAAGGACCCACGGCTTCCTGGGACTCTTACATGTCTATTTACAGATCATTAAGGATTAGAGCTGCTAGACTGTGAGCTCCTTGAAGCCAAGGAATGAGGTTCATTTCATTTAATTCTCCCCACCATTAACAATACATGTTTAGAACAAATGAATGAAATTGGGTGCCATTACATATCAAGTGGAATGAAGGTAGTATTTCTGGAATGAGAATGTAAATAAGTGCAAAATTGGATATTCACTGACTCCTCTCCGGAAACAGCTCTCGTTTGGGAGAGGCTCCTGAGGTGGCCGGAGACCTCCGTTGTTGATTGGGACAAGCAGTTAAGGCTTTTCCTATATTACAGATGAGGACTTGAAGACCCAGGAGTGCTTGTGAGCCCTCAGGGCAAGGTTACTGAGTCCTAGCAGGTCTTGAGTTCCTGCTCTGGGCTGAGTGTTTCACAGACACTATCCTAATCAGTTTCCACAGCAACCCCAGGAGGCTGGCAATACAATACTATCATGCGCATTTTCCTGGTGAAAAAAAAAATGAGGCTCAGAGAGGTTAAAGAGCTGCACTGGGTCACACAGCCAGGAAGTGGTGGTAGATGAAGATGCCAGTATCTAATTTGGGAGCTTGAGTGCCCGCTCTGCTGACCCACCAGGCCTTGAGCTCACATACCCCACTCTGAGCTCTGGGTTTGCAGTTCCAGACCAGCCAGCCTTGTACCTGGCCTGCTGGCAGGTGCTATCTCTAGAAGGTAGCAGCCTCCAGTCTGGCTCTGGACTTGGTCCCTAGGGGTTGGGAGGAGTGGAGTGCCCTTAGTACACTTAGTCCTTTCCACTCTTTCCCCGTCTTTCACAGGGCCTCACTTTCCTTCCCTACTAGAGACGCTGTCTGCCCGCTCCGGTGTGCATTCCTGCCAGGGGTTATTGCTCTGGCCAGGCCGCAGCTGCTCTCCATCCCGTGCTCTGTCAGCCTGCAGGGTGTCCTTTGGCGGTGGAGAAGTCAGAGGTGGCTCAAGGCCTGACGGGACTAGTCCCAGGGAAGCCCACCTGTCCCCTCTCTCCTTCCCACCTCTCTGGACTGGGGGAGTTACACTCTTAGGATCGCCTCTCTAAACGCAGCCCCTCTGCTGCCCCAGGTGCTGCCCTCAGACCTTTTCAGGCCTCTGGGTTTCCTATCCCGGTCAGAGAAGCAGGACTGTGGGAGTCCCAACCCTCAGTGCCCTGGGCAGAGCCCTGACATGCAATCGCTCTGGCAAGCAGCCTTTGGCAGGCCTGGGCAGAGGACGCAAAGGAGGAGAAGGAGAAAGGAGAGCTGCAGCAGACCCGGTGAGAGACAGAAGCCAGCTCTCGAGCCAGCCGCCGGCCGGGCAGTGCAGTGGGCGCCCCGGAGGGAGGGGCTGGCCCGCTGGGGAGGAGTCAGGTTGGCGCCTGCTCCCTCAAGAGTCTGAGTCCTGCTGGGGGCCGGTCAGCTGCTGGACTGGGTGTGGGGCAGTGGGTCTTGAAGGTTATGGGCTGGGAGGGGAAGAAGGAGAACTGAGCTGGCAGAGCACCAGACAGCGCTGGCCTCTGCCCCCTTCCCCACTGTACACTGTGGCCCACGTGTTGTCCCCTAGAGCTGTTTCACAGTAGCCTCTCCCCTCGAGGCCGAGCGGTTTTCTTCACTATAGTCCGCACTTTGGTCCTGGGGGTCTCGTGGTCCCTGGGCTGGTGGGTAGGTGCAGGGCAGTTGGCAAACATTGTCTTGAGAAGGCAGCCCTTTGAAAGGCGGTAAAGCCAGGTATGTCTGAGTTCCTCCAGCCGTTGGCTGGGTGGCCTGAAACGAGTCGACCCACCCCACTGAGCCTCAGGCTTCTCACCTGTAAAATGGAGCTAATTACCTTTCCTGTCCACTGGGAAGAAATGTTCCGCTCAACTCTCATTCACTCAGAGGTGTGACGGAATGTACATCTTCTCCCAGAGGTGTTGCTCCGGAAGCATAAGGCATGGTGGTCTTTTGGCTTGAGCCTCAGCACTGTGGGCTGAAAGTGTGGCAGGGGAAGAGGTGTGCCTGGGCCCCGGTGGCCTACTGAAGGGCGCTGTCTGCTGACCTTGCCCAGCACGTGTGGCTGGCCCGAGCTCCCCCTGGCCTCCCCAGCCTCTGTGGCCAGACATTGTCCTCCAGCTTGGCTTGGGCCCAAAGATGGGAAAAGGTGACGGCAGCCCTAGGAACCTGAGATCCAGGGGATGTGTCCTGGGGTCATCTCCCCGATGGGTTGCCACTGTGGCGTCCTTCCCTTTCAATGCCCGCGTGCAGAGAGAGTCAGAGGAAGGGAAAATGGGGAGGAGCCGCTGCCCCTGCGTCACAACCCTCACCCTACTTGCTTCCTGTTCTGTTAGAGAAATGTGGTTTCTCCATGAGTTGGACAATCATCTAAGGCTGATCAAGGCTTATGGGTGATTCAAATATGAGTATAAGGTCCCTATGTCTTAGTACACAAATCCAAGAGGTTTCCCTTAGCAACAAAGTCTCCAGGCTCCTCGGAGAACCAGCAGCCTGGCAAACGATGGGGGTGAGTCCAGGCTGACCTTGGACCTACAGGTGACCTCGGTAACGCTGCTGGCTTCCGGTCTCCTTTTCCCTCTTCCCCCATCCCTCATCAGCCTGCTTCCCTCTTTCCTGATTGTACGTGTTGGTGAGTAGATGGGTGGATCAGATCACCCCTGCTCACATCTCTCCAGCACACTAAACCTGTTAGCCATTAACATTTTTAAGACAAACCCAAGTGCCAGAGGTGGCCGTGTTAGGAATGTCCCAGACCACTTCTAGGAAGGAAAGTGGGCATGGGGCAGCCCAGTGCTTCGTGGTGCCTCCCTGGTACCAGCACGATGCAATGCTTGCAGGCTGTCACCTCCCCACCTCCTAAGTGCACGCCCTGCAAGCTTGCAAGGACCCCTGCGTCCAGCCCAGCCTGGGTGTACATCTTGCATGCTTGGTCGGCACTGATAGGGGTCACCAGTGGGGAGGGGTTCTCCTTGGAGCACACTGCTGCATGTCCCGTGAGCTGTCTTGGAGGCTGTGCCCAGCCAGCAGTGTCCAGGGCCTCTTCTTCCAGGGCCCTGCTGGTTATCACCATGGGCATTATCTCCACTCACCACCTCTGTGCCCAGGGCTGTGGTGTCCCCTTAAAGAACCACACACCCATCTACGCAGAGTCCCTTCTGGCTTAGAGTCGGACCCAATCCCCACCCCTCACCCCCACTTCCAGGGACTTTTGACTCACCCCGGCCTTGCTCAAAGCAATGTCCTTCCTCCCCAGAGGACCCAACCTGGCTCTCTAGGGGCTGCCCTGGGGGTCCGGGCCATCTCAGCAACGCCCAAAAGTCTTGTGGTGGCCCTCGGCTGTTGAAGTGGTTTCATTTAGGACCAAGCACAGGACCCTTTTGAACATTTCTGTACTAGACCATTGTCCTGTCGTTGGCAAAGAAATAAATGGGACAAAAGAGGTCACGGAGTCCTCTAGGGAAAATGTGTGCTGAAGATAAGGTGGTAGCACAGAGAAAGAGGGAGTAGAAGACTGGTCTAGAAGGCCTTCCAAGGAAGAACAGTTTGTTCAATTGCTCTGTCAGCTGCAAAGTGCTGGTCAGTGGCATCTATGGTTATCATCATCATCATGGCCATTATCATCACCATTAGAGGATATGGCAATGAGGTAGGGGGTAACTGTAAGCACTGATTGAGTTTCCAGTTGATTTCCTGATTTTAGAGGCCATGAATATGTCTACCTGGAACATGCCAATGCAATTCAGGAGTTGAGTTTTGAGTCTAGACTTCAAAGCTCTCTGATAGTTCCCTGGCTAGTTTGTAGGGTTTGACTTGAATACGTGTCCATATTGTGAAGAATCTGAATTTATCAAACAGAGCAGTAAAAAGGTGAGGCTTCATTTTACAAAAGATTTTTTTTCACTTTACAAAAGGATCCTCAGTGGTATTCCTTTTCAGTGGAATGTTTGTCTAGCTCAGTAAGTGTTTACAGGTCATTAACTACTCCATGGAAGGATTTTGGTAGAGAAAAGGAAACCTGCAAAGAAATAGACTCACAGCTCTAGCTTAGAGGATGCTAAAGAGAATTAGACTCTGTTGGCTGACAGGTGTCTGCTAAGCGATCTGTGTGTCCAACGCTGGGAGAGAAGTAGGCAGCATGCTTCGTTCCTCGAAGAACTGGTAGTCTCTTTGGAAGCAAGACTTCTCATGAAATAATTGGGAAGACAGTGTCGTGAAGACAGAAATTAAAGTGCTAAGTTGTGTTTACCCATCTCTTATGATTTATTAATGGGAGAATGGGCTTTGCTTTACAAAGATGCAGCTTACATACTGCTTTTTAGGAATACTGTTGTGGCGCACAGGGAGGGAGACTGGAGGAAGGAGTTGGCCTAAGACTCCTCTTGGGAGCACGGAGAGAGCTTGTGATGGAATGGAGAGGGTTGGCTGTCCTGGAATTTAATTCTGTGTGATCAGAGTTTGCCTCCCAGAAATGACCCAGGCCCCCGCTGGATGCCGGGGGAGAGACATCTGTAAGGCAAGAGGTTTGTACAAGGGGGAGAAATGTACTCATCAGACTTCCCGGAGGGGTAACTGGCTCGAATCCGAGTCGCGGACTAGAGGCAAAGTGGAAGATGGACGTCATCCTTCTTTCCTCCCGAGCTCCTGCTGGCTGCTGCTCTGAGCGCACTTCTGCCGCGTGTCAGAGGTGACCAGAGGACTAGGCAGACCTATCATCAGACGGTCAGCACCAGCTCTGTCTCTGCTGGGAAATAGAGAACCACAAAAAGCTCCTGGTTCTGGCCTGGACTCCTGCCTCAGAAGGCTAGGCACTTGCCCCTTTAGTAACACCTTTGGGATGGTCAGCTCTCACCCTTCCCCGTCTGTGGCAGCCTGCCCCACCTCTTTGGGCCAGGCATTCTGTAAAAGGGTTTATTGGGCTTCCAGTGTATAGATCCTAATTTGTTTTTCCAGCTTCGGGGGACCCTCCTTGGTCCTAGCATTCTGGGATTTCAAGAGCAAATCCATGTTCCCCTAATCCATTTCCTCCGTATATGCAGAGCTTTCCATCATCCCCCTTCTTTTTTTTTTTTTTTTTGCGGTACGTGGGCCTCTCACTGTTGTGGCCCCTCCCGTTGCGGAGCACAGGCTCTGGACGCGCAGGCTCAGCGGCCATGGCTCACGGGCCCAGGCGCTCCGCGGCATGTGGGATCCTCCCGGACCGGGGCACGAACCCGTGTCCCCTGCATCGGCAGGCAGACTCTCAACCACTGTGCCACCAGGGAAGCCCCATCCCCCTTCTTGTTATCCTAAAAAGCTTTATCATGAATTGAGTTTTCACAGGAGAGTGGCCCTGGTCTCCTATTTAGTTTGTGCCCCCCTTTTCTGGCAATCTTTCCAAGATTTGTAGATTGTTTCCTAGGTGTTTTTAAAAATATTCTAATAAGAATGAAAATATCCTTGCAATTTTAGAGACTCTCAGAGAAACCGGAGCGCCGTTTAGAACCCGGAGTTGCAGTCTGCCCTAAGTGTGCCGTCTCCCTCTGCCCCAGGCTCCCACGGTGGCAGTGGGTTTGGGCTGGTAGGAGTCTTGGAGTGCCTGTGTCTGAGCAGGAAGGGAGTCTGCCAAACGTCCTTTATGTATCTGTACCTTTTGGGAAGTCCCAAGCTCTCAAACCACGGGCACCATAAAAATTTCTGCACCCCAACCTGGAATACAACCTAACTACCTCCACTTGCCAAGCTGGGCTCATTTCTAGGGGGTTCTGCCCTGATTTGCCGATGGACCCCGAAGCTAGGCAGGACTTGGAAGTTATCCAGAGTGATACGGCGGAAGAGAGATACAGGGCTGGTCTGTGCCCAGGTGTGCACAAACGTGAGCAGGTTGCTGACTCCAGTGCAGAGCCCCAAACTGGCGGAAAGTAGCTACAGCACCTCCTCTTAGCCATGGCCCACCAGGGTCAACACAGCTTGAAAAGTTGGTCTGGAGCAAACCAACAGTTGCTTTTATCGAAGTTCCCGTGGAAGAGTTTGGCCTTTGATTGGGGTGGGGGTGAGGGTGGGCTGGAAGAGGAGTGAAAGCTCCAGGTCCGTGGCCTTTCGCTTAGGTGGCCTCTTTCAAAAGGGTCTCTTGTCGGTGGAGAATTTGATTTGATTACTCAATGGGAAGAAAATGATTTGTATGCCATGGCAGGTGGACTAGATCACCCCTCCCCAAATTGTGAAGGAGGTGAGGGCTCCCCTGTCTGCACTCTCCCCACCCCAGCACTATCCATCCATTTTTCATCTGTCCATCTGTCCATCCATTGGTCGCATACAGGCACCTATCAGCACAGCAGCTTAGAATCTGCATTCCCAATTGACCCCCCTCCCCCCAGCCTCACGTTCCTTGATCTGTTCTCTCCCTCTTTCCTTTTCTACTGATCCCAACTTCCTCTTGGGAAAGGGGCTGATGACCTCATTTCTGCTGAGGTGTAACTAATAAATACCAGGAGGCATGTGTTTCATTTCACAACAAAATGTACGTACTTACTCTGTTCTAAGTACGTTACAAATATTAAGTCATTTTACTTTCATAACAACCCTATTAAGCAGATACTATTATTATTCTTCCCATTTTACAGATGAGTCAATTATTTAATTCCAGCTAAAGAAATAAAGTTTGGTGGTGAAACATTAAGAGTGAGCCAGGAGTATTTGTCATCACAGAAGCAGTCTGTATCTCCCCCAGGCTGGCTTTGCCAACTGGAGATTAGGTGGTTAGAATGAATACTCTTCCTCCCCTTTGCTATTTCATCTCAGCCAGCTCTGGGCCATTTCCACTTTCCTCTCCCCGTACTCCCATCTCTGCAAAAATGGCACAAGATTTATAAGACATTAGGGAATTAGAGATAATTTATTCTAACTTCCTTGTTTACCGTGGGGCAACTGAGGTCCACAGAGGTGACGAGACCCAGCATGGTCACCGGGCCAGGTGGTGGCAATGCACAGGCGAGAAGCCAGGGCCCTCAGCTCCCAGCCTCACATCTTCCCACGC
This sequence comes from Globicephala melas, assembly GCF_963455315.2. NCBI lineage: Eukaryota > Metazoa > Chordata > Mammalia > Artiodactyla > Delphinidae > Globicephala > Globicephala melas. Next base: position 39,197,254 of record NC_083325.1, read on the forward strand.
TCCTGTGCCGCTGTCAGCACCACCCTCCCCCTGCCTCATGCTTCCTTAGTCTATATAGCTAAGGGATCTGTTGCCCCAGGAGTACGGGTCTGCTTAGGCGTCTTAAGTGATGTAGGCATGCCTCACTCACGGGGCAGGAGTACAGGTCTACTCAGGCGTCTTAAGTGATGTAGGCATGCCTCACTCACGGGGCTTCACTTTCTCAGTTTATTGCCAGTAGTAGTCTCTGTTCTGTTTCTTTCAGCTTCTTCCCCTTGAGTTGTTGTCTTTCTATTTAAGGTGGCTGCCCCCTCTTTTTTCCACTCTCCCTCCACTCGCTGTGTCTTCCCTCAATCTGCCTCTGCCACTTCCTGGGGCCACTGCAGCTCCAGTCTCAAGGCTCCAGCTCCTTCACAGATCCTTCTGCTTCCTGGTCACCTGTTGACCCCCAGCCCTGCCCTGTCACAGCCAGTGAGGGTCAGGGAGGGGAGGCAAGGGGAATCTTCACGTCTTCCCCTGATTCTCTGCTGTCCACAGCACTGGCCAGCAGCTGGGGGCCCTTCTGAGGGAGGCCTTGGTGTAGTCTAACTTCCCAAGGCCTTTTGGCAAGTTAGGAGTTATCTCCAGGACCCTTGGCTGCTGTACAACTAGTAGGTCAACCACCCTGCCTTCTGACCTAGGAGGGCTCTTAGGGCTCTCAACACCACATTTAATAGTTAGCCCTGACTCAGTAGGGGTCTCAGTCCAAATGAATGTCCGTTATAAAAATCTTTTGGGGTCACTTCCCATCCCTCCCTTAGAATAGTGGCGAGGTTTCTGCTTGGAGTAAGATGACATTTGGTAATTGAACCAAACAGGTGGCTGCGATACGGGCTTTGGAGCTGTACTCCTCGGGGAATGGGGTGGAGGTGGGGCAGGCTGTAGGGTGACAAAATGGGGACTCCCTGGACTCTCAAACTCAAAACCTTTTCTGTGTTCTCAAAACTTGAGTTGCTCTAGATGTTTATCTAAGGGAAATGAAGACATGCATTCATACAAACACATATACACAAATGTTCATTGTGGCATCGTTCCCAATAGTCAAAAAGTGGTAACAACTCAAAATCAATCAATGGGTGCATGGATAAACAAAATGTAGTACAGCCATACAATGGAATATTCAATATAAGAATGAAATAGTAATACACCCAACAACATGGATGAATCTCAAAATCATTCTGCTCAGTGAAAGAAATTAAGACAAGATTTAATGCTGTGTGATTCCATTTATGTAAGATTCTGGAAAAATCAAAACTAGAGTGATGGGTAGTAGATATATGATTAAATGGGGTCAGAGGATTAGGGGAGGGGACTGACTGCAAAGGGGCATGGGAAAACTCTTTAGAGTGACGGAAATGTTCTCTACCTGATTTTGGTGGAGGTTATACCACTGTATACAATTAGCAGAATTCATAAAACTGTACCCTTAAGTTGGTGACTTTTATTGTATGTGAATTATGCCTCAATAAAGCTAAAAAATGAAAACCAACCACTTGAGTTGGACTGTCATGGAAGGCTGTCTGTCTGTCTCTAGCCTTTAACTGTCTGCGTCATCTCAAGACTCCAGCCGTCTCTGAAGGGGGTGGGGGGGACACTAAAGTACATTTCAGGGAACTCAGAATGCTCTTTGAATTCGGAGATTTCATGGAAGTTGGTTAATGTCTGGGAGAGAGACAGAAGCAGACTGAGGTGATGTTTTCCACCACCAGCAGAGCACGTGTACTTATGTGAAAAATGCGTGAGCACTTGTGAGTGTTTGAGGCGAGAGACAGTAAGAGGAGGGGTTTATTTCATAGAATTCTAGAGCGCTTTAAAAGATGAAAGGGGAGAACATGCCTGAGTCAGTCTTACTCATTGATATATCTCCTCCTTGGGCGGAGATCCCAACTGTGTGACTGTCCGGTGAATTCCTGTAAAGTGAAAGTTTTTGTTTGTTTTTAACATCCATCTTCCTCTCCAAATTGTCTCTCATGCAGTTTCCGAGGTAGTCAGCATTCATGTGATATCTGAACTTTCCTCATTCATCTGGCAGATGTGGGGAGAATGCCTTTTCTGAACCCAGATCTGTGCTAAGGCTGCATAGATTTAAGTCCTTACGTGGAAGACTTCTGTGCATGTGTCGTGTTGGGTTGCATCTGGCCACACGGCCTTATTCTGGGACTTGACTGTTAGGGGGCTTTGATATGAACAGTCAGCCCAGGCTGGAGAATTGAAGGCAACATTTCAAATAATAGTTACATTAGCTGCTGCCTTCGTTTTTGCGGGGCCTTCCCTTTACCACACCCAATAGATAAGGCGGCCAAGAACATTCATGTTTCCTGCTCGCTGGCATCAAAGTGAAGTCCTTTTTTAGTGGTGCTGGATTCAAAAGAGTATTAAAAATATGTGTTTAGAGCTTAGTGTTTTGCATTCAGGGTGTGCTTCTGCTGAGCTTAACTTCTTTGCAGCTGACCAAGGTTGAAATAGAGCTAGAGGGTTGTACAAGCTTAAAGATGGGTTTCCCATAAAGATGTTAGTTTTTGGTAACTGACAGCCAGACTCAATCAACCTGGCACACATTCTGGCTGGTGCATGTGCTTCACTTCTGCTCTTCCCTAGGGTGTGGGGTGGCTGTTTAAGGAGGGTGGATATTAATGCTAATCTTTGTGTAGCATAACAGGTTACTGCCACTTGCCTTTTTTTATCTGGAAATTCAAGCAGATATCAGAAGGGAACTGTTTGTGGCTACAGAGATGGTTAAAATTGTCATTATGGACAGAAAAGATACTTGGAAAAATAATTTTCCTCTTAGGAAGGCAAATCAGTCATTTAACCACTATTTGTTGAGTTCCTAGGATATAGGTATATCATATATCACGTGCTATGCTGGATCCTTTGAAGTAAAACAAAAATAAGTAGAAGACGGAGTCCCCACACCTAAGAAGCACGCTGGAAAGACGTAGAATTAAGTAGAGGCACAGAGAGGTAACCAGGGATGTAAGGACTGGTTATGAGTCCAGGTGGTGCAGGGAATGAGTGCTCCTTAAGGTTGGGAAAGGAAGAGATTGATTCTTTATGCTAAGGTGACTAGTAGACCTTTAGCTGGGACTTGAAGTATGAACAGGATTCCAGGAAGTTGAAGAGGAAGAAGAAAAGCCTGAAAGGGAATGAGAAAGGAAGGGATTTTTACTTGAGCAGAGTATTTTCCTTGGTGCATAGAGGGAGCTAAGCCTGGAATAAAAATTTAGGCAGGGACTATGGAGCTCTGGAATGGACGCTTAAGGCGTTGGACCATATCCTGTAGACCATGGGAGGCTGTCAATGTTCTGAGCAAAGAATGAAGGCCGCGTTCCAGGGTGACATAAATTAAGGACTCTGTCCAGAGGAAGGATGGGGCCAGTTGTTGGAATTCTCTCTTTAATGTCCTTCATGCTGAGTTCTCCCCTTTGACAGATATGTTCTAGAGGATGGAATGGTTGACTGTAGGGTTTTCACATGCAGAATGGAACCAAACGTTGCAGGAGACTAGCAAATCAGTCTGTTATTAGTGTAGAGTCTCGGAAAGTTTTCATTTCACCCCTATTGTGAGTGGGGAGTGGACAGGAATGAAGTTTGGAATCAAGAACCAGTTGGGTTCCCGGTGGACCCTTGTCCCTGTCCTCCAGACCATCCATGTGGGGAATTGCTCAGGGCATGGTTAGTTTTTCATGATGGCATTTATCATTCAGGTGGTGTGTGATGAAATAAGGCAGGCACCAAATTCACATCCTTATGAACTCTCTTTAATAGCACCCTCCTACTTTGGGGATTTTTAAAGCTAGCCTGAATTTGAATGAACCTTTGTGGATGATGTAAGAGGAGAGTTGATAAAAGGAGTATTAGATAGGCATTTGGGAGGGGAAAGGAGGTCTAGGGGCTCATGAGATTAGCCAGGGACATACAGAAAGTCAAAAGGAAAGCAGAGATCCTAGTGGACCCAGAATGTTCTAGAGGAGGACTAGCCTCTGTTAGGATTTGAAGTGGTCAGAACATCTTTTCAGCTTCCTTCATGGGACTTCCTCCTCTAGCCAGAATTTTCTTTTGTGACAGGTGTTGGTCAGACAAGTGTTTTTTGTTTTGTTTTGTTTTGGGTTTTTTTTGCAGTACGTGGGCCTCTCACTGTTGTGGCCTCTCCCGTTGCGGAGCACAGGCTCCGGATGCACAGGCTCAGCGGCCATGGCTCATGGGCCCAGCCGCTCCGCGGCATGTGGGATCTTCCCGAACCGGAGCACGAACCCGCGTCCCCTGCATCGGCAGGCGGACTCTTAACCACTGAGCCACCAGGGAAGCCCCAGACAAGTGTTTTTGTTTGTGGTTGGTGTCTTGGCATACAGCATGGCTCCTTGTCCTGGACAACGAGGAGGTCATTTTAGCAGCAGGCAGGGTAGCTCTGTGCACTGCAAAGGAATATCAGCTTCTAGGAGACTTGGTGGCTTTGGAGAAAAGCTCACAGTGGCAGAAATTAATTAGAAAGTAGAGTAGAACCGACTTCCAAAAGCTGGTATTATGTGGATCTGGATGTGCTGTGGGCCAAATGACAAAAAGGAAATGGAATGAGAAATGGTGTAAATGACTAAGAAGGACCCTGTTGGCAGGGGCACTGCTGTTGACCAGCTCCCCGAAGTGAATGTAGTTAGGTGTTTCCACTTTATCTTCCCCAAACTCTCTGAGGCAACAGTTTCATTAGGGTCTAAGACTTCTTCAGGAACCTCTTGGTCACCTATTGTTTATGATCAACAGCAATTTTTTCTTTCTTTCTTTCAAGATAAATTAATTTGGGGTGGTAGTGACTTCAGGCTGATTTTGACTCTTTGGCTATTGGTTTGAATTTTTTTTGTTATTATTTTCACATCGACCAAAGCTAGAAAAGTTTCACTGAATCCCCCTGCAATATAAATGTTTCCTTTCATTGGGGAAGCCAACTATTTACAGCCATAACAAGGTTTACCCTGAATTGTATAATTGATACTGACTTCTGTGTCAGCAAAAAAATGAAACAAAAGCTGATCATAGATGACGTTACCTAAATGACGGTACCTACGTGTGTCCTTCCTTTCACATTTGCTGTAATCTTGTTACGGCATTGTCCTATTACCTCAAATACTGTCATCTTTAAATGCTGTCAGATCATAACTGGATTGCCAAGGACAGAGGACAGGAATCAGCGAGAAGTCAATGGTGTTTCCCAGCACACCCCAGAGACGGGCTTCTTTCCCCTCGCATAGGTTGAATTCTTGGAGAAATTGTTTAGTTAAAATGATGACTCAGGTGTCTTTTACAGGCTTTGATGAAATAGCCAAGTTCACTCCTTGTGTTCCTAGACAGAAAGAAAGAAACAATCTCTTCCAACAGCCAATGAGACAGACTCTTCCAGGATAATGTTAATGTTTCTGCACAATGAGAATGCATTATAAATATTATTATTGTGTTTTTTTAAAACCAGCTCAAAAGTAATAGCAAAGAGAGGTCTCTATGTGAGAGTTGAACATCCAATTATTCTTTATAATGTTTCCCCAGATTTGGTTAGGGGACTCCATTTTAGAGATGGGAAAACTGAGTCATAAGACGCTTAGAGGTAGACATCATTGGACAGCTGGAGTCGGGAACATTCCTGTCTTATGTTTATGCCATATGTCCATGTTCCTCTCATATATTTAGACCCAATTCTTATCCAGATTTCTCATAAAGTGTTCATAAATTTCCAGTCTTCACTTTTCTGCAGCTTCCTTAGTTAGAATAGCTGATAGAGAAATGGCTGCATTGAAATTAATCCCCTTGCTTTTTGCATTCCGTTGCTCATAAATAAGGGAGTGAGAAACGGTTACTTTGAACGCCCTTATTAAGGCAGGTTTGGCTGCCAGAGAGTAGGGCAAACTGAAGGGGATGGGCTAAGACATCTTTTTCATGCCTCTTTTTTTTTTTTTTAACTTTGGCTTTTATAATGGTATAATTTAGTTTTTCCTTAATCTGATTCTGTATTCATTTTTTAATATATAATGTTGATTAGTATGTTCTATTATTTATAGCCCTCCAGAAGGATCCCAAGGGAAGGTAATCTCCATTTGAGAAGACGATTTCCCAATTTCCATACAGATGACAAAAAAGTCACTGCCCACTGCATGCCACCCACCCCTTGCCCCCTGCTGAGTTTTCTTCTTACCCTCTCAGTGTGGGGCATTGTGGGCCGCAGATACCCGAAAGCCTGACTGGAGATGCAACATGGGATGTGCTGACATTAACGCAAAAGGACTGCCTAATTGACTTGCAAAATATAGGTTAGGGAGTTTTATGGGATATCAAATTATCTTATTCTTTCTCTGATTAAAGACAAAACATTATATTAAGTAGATCATTGACATGGGTAAAAGGTTAGAACTTCGCACACTTAGAGGTGTAGCCTGGCTTTCCCCGTCCTGCCTGTGGCAGAGGCTCGTGGTGAGTAACTGATCGAAGGCGGGCAGATGCCCTGTTCGTAGAACTCTGAACTGTCTGAATAGTCAAGTTAGATTTATAGGAGGGACGTTTGCCTTAGCTTTGAATTTCCTGAGTCCTTTTAATTCTGATAGTAATCTTAAAATTAAATTTTAATTTGTTCTGATTCCATTTCTTTTAGCAGGGAAAGGGATGAATACCTGAAAGGGGGAATACAGGGTGAGAGCAGTGGCCAATTTTGAGAGATGAGTGGCTTCACAGCGTTTTGGGCAGAAATGCCACTCCGTGTAGGGGTGTGGTCATGTTGAGACTATGGGCTGCTTCTCTGTCATACCATGATGCCTTGGTCCACCACCTAATGCTTTTAATGATGCCTTGGTCAACAGTCTAATGCTATAAAGGCCTTCCTGAAAGACATTCCAGACCCAGTCGTGTTGTCGAGTTGGAGCTTCCACGTATCTGATAATAACCTACCAGCTAATCCATCATGCTGCCCACTTCCGTGCAAAATGTGTGTGTGTGAGTGTGCACGTGAGCATGCATGTGTAGTCTAAGCATAGCTTTCTTGAATTTCTCACTCACTTCAGTACTTAATGATACATATGTCCATAAAGTGGACTTTGAGCATTTGGCCACTGCGTTCTCTCTCATTGTGTGGGAAGAAGGCACGGGTGCCCAACTGGAGGTGGGTCAAGGTGGGCTGGCAGAGCTGTGATTGATGTCTCCATTTGATGTGTAGGGGAGGGAGCGAGTCACAAGGCATTCTCTGCAAATGAGCCATGGTCCACCTGCAGAGCTGTAACCCTGAAAGCCCCAGGACTGACCTCCCCAGGAGGTCTTGACTTCCAGCAGCCTTTCAGTCTAATCCACTTCAGAATGGAGAACAGCTTGCCACTATCCTTTACTCTTGATCTGCTGACAAAGCAATAGTATTAGAAACTTGGGTAGGTATGGAAATAGATCCCTATATATACTAAACATCTTGTGTGTGTGTGTGTGTGTGTGTGTGTGTGTGTGTGCGCACGTGCACGTGCATGTGTGAGCACATGTGGGTGTGTGGAAGGAGAGAACCAGAGCAGAGGGTCGGAGAAAGAAAGTAGGGAAAGTAACACTAAAATGTGCAGTTTCATTCCTCAACCTCCCGAAAATGGGGATCTGTTGTAGCAATATGTATTTCTAAGAGAAGACAAGGCCATCTATTGGGTGAAGGGGTTTGTCTGGGGGGACCTGGAATTGCTGTGTGACCTCAGGGAAATACTTGCCTTCTCTGGGTTGAGCTCAGCCCATTGTTCACAAGGGGCAGTGCTGGTATTTATAGACCATGTTTGACTGTCCCGAGTGAAAGACAGCTTCACTTCTCACCTCAGAATAGCAAGCGTTGTTTCTCATATCTAGGTTGCTGGGACAGTTTCCTAGGAACCTAATGTTCGGCAGCTTTGTGACGTTGGAGGGAGGGTTTTTCTTTTTAAATGACTTGATTGGTTTTTGCCACTTTTCACATTACTTCCCAGGTCTGGGGTTTGTCTTATTTTCCCTCACAGGCAGAATCTAAATGATCCTGGTTTTGTTCTGTTTTGTATTGGTTTTTTTCAGTTAGCTTAAAGGTACCAAGGGCTTTCCCGGGACTGGTGTCTGGAGGCCAACGGCCAAGCTGACAGCAGCATGATGTCGGTGGAAGCCTGGGGTTAGCTGCCCACTGTACCTGTTGAGGAGGCTGGCTTTGGGATTCTTGCTGGGGTTACCTTGCTCCACCCTGCCTGGTTGCTGTGACTTTAGCTCATTCTGGGTTTGTGTGAATTCATCAGTCTGACCTATGGCATCCCACCCCATTCCATCCCATTGCATTCCATAAGCCAGCAACTGCAAGACCAGGCTCCCAATACCCTCAGCTTCCTGCATTTGTGTGCAGGTCTGCTTAGGGAATTGGGCTTTGACCTTGAGATCAGTCCATTTGGGAACTATGGTGGGATAGTTGTTCTTCCGGGCTGTCCCTTGTTGTTTGGGGGTGGGGGGGTGTGCACATAATTTTTATATTTCCTATTTTGATTCAAATACTGGTCTCTTTTTTTGGCCGAGTCTTAGGCAAATGCCACAGAGGGTTTCTTTTTGGCTTGAACCTGATGAGATTGAGATGAACTTGCTGAACGCAAATTTATGCACATGTGGTCATGGACAGATCACCACCTCTCCCTCCCCCCACCAGCACATAATGAGCTATTCCTAAGTAAGACTTCCTAAATTTTGAGGTGTCACTTTGCATGGTGATAAGTGCAGAAGACCTCAACCCCATATGCATTTTGGCTTGAGTTGTTAACCTTTCCTCCCTTCCTCCTCCTTTTCTCTCCCCCTACAAGGTCTTCCTTCCCTTAAGAAAAAACGTGTGAGCCATGCTGGGAGTATAGACTTGACCTCCACCTCACCAGGTGCAGCTGCTGACCAGCGCAAAAAAAAAATAGGAAATACGTATTTTTTTGGGGGGGTGGTTTCTGTTCCACAATCACTGCTGTTTCAATAAAAAGCAACCTGGTTTATCTGTAAAACCTACTTCACTTTCTGGTGAGTGGTACCAGTTTGAATGGCAGAGGACTCCTTTGGAAGAGAAAAGGGAGGGGAGATAAGAGAAGGGAGATGTAGAAACAGAGGTGGAAAGGAGAAGAAAAATGGGAAGAGAGAAGGAAAGAGGGAGCGGGGGAAAGAGGAGTGACATTTGGGCTATTTTTAGCTGGACTCCAATGCAGATTTCATCAGGCTCATTGGCTGTGGGGAAACCGACTGTACGGTCAGTCACCGTGCCTGTAACTTACTGTGAAGCGGCTGTGGTGACTGAATTTTCTGACACTCCTGGAAGGAGAGCCTTACAACTGTCACAGGCGAAGCATCAGAGGCACGCGCTGTCGATAGTGACCTGCATTTGCAGAAACTCTGAGGGCTTTCTAATTAACGGAGGAGATCCAAATTAGAGGAAAGCTGTTCGACAAGCCCCCTCACATGCACTAAGTGTCATGGCGCAGATAATCATTACATCTAACAAGCTCCTGATTTTTAACAGAAGCTGTGAGATGAACTGTCCTATAACGGTTCAGTTTCAAGGGAAAAAAAAAAAAAGCACACCCTAGACCCCCGTCTGAAAAAGAAGAAGGAAAGAAGGAAGGGAATAAAGAAAGAACAAGAAGAAGAAAAGAAAATAGGGGAAAAAATAGGAAAAATGAGGGGGAAAATGAACAAGAGGTTCTCATGCTAGTGCTTTGGGCAAATGTTCAGACCCCATCCCTGAATTCTTGCCTTTGTCACTGGCTGGAACAATCAGATACATCTTCTGTTTTAGATTTTCCTTACTGTAATCTATGTCTGCTAATATGCCAGCTCGTTCATTTGATGTTTCCCGGAGACGAGCCTCCTCCGTGAGTTATTTCTGACCATCGCAGCATTCCACAGGGTCTGAATTGTTGAAAGCAGTGACCCAAACCATAACAACTTGAATATTACAATTGAAACGTGATGTAGACAACAGTTGATTTGGGGCTCAACCTTGGATGGAGAAACAGACTGGGGGCTGAAGGGGACCTCATCTGTCCCTGGAGACTTGCCTGAGATCCCTTGGGGATCTGTCTGAGCTCAGGCCTCCTGACCCCATCCAGGGCTCTGTGCGCAGGGCAGGGGAATTTAAGTCCTGGTTTGAGTCATTGATTTAAACCAGCTTTCAAAGGCCTGTGTGGAGCCCATCATTTGCGTGCCTTCCTTTCTGGGTGTTCCCCTTGTCAAGACCATTTCTCTACATGGGACACACATCAGAGGGGGACAGGGCTGTAAACCTTGAGGGTTGGCTGACATCGTTCAGGAAGTGCAGTATTAAGAGCAGCACTTCTCTTGTCCCCGTTGATTCTCCCCAACTACCCATACTATCCTTGTAGTTATTCATGGGAAATAAAATAATATAAATCACGCTGCCTGATTCTTCTCAAACGGCTCACAAAGTAATCACAGGCTGAAATGCAGGTTTTCTTACCGTATCTTTGTCAGTAAATCAGATTTTGAGCATTTATCAGCAAAAGTTAGATTTAAGCATCATTCCTGTAATGTTTGAAAGAAAGAAGATTTGTTTTGGTAGGGACTCTGCCAATCAGTGAGCTTCCAGCTTGACTCTGCTATCAATTATTGCTGCAATTATTTGTCTAGTTGGATATTTAAAATGTCATCAGAAAGAGATGATTACATATTACAGAAAGCAAGGCACTGTATAATCAGATGAACTGAATCCAGTTAAATGTAGTGTGGTACCAACCTGTCCTTCAAAGTAGAATTCTTGAGCTACCACCTAAGCAGCAGCCTTCTGCCCGGTTTTTAGGAAGCTGATCTTAACCTTGGGCTGCAGCGTGTTGCTGAGGTCGGGTGATACTCAATTATGGGAAACTTTCCAAGTCTGAAAATGGAATTGCTCCTTCAGATACATGAGAAGTGCATTTTGGTTATCTCATTCAATTCATCTGCAAATCTATAAATAAGATGTCCCTCTATTCTTCTTGCTTCCTGTGGATTTAAATGCCAAATCCTGATTTGTGGCAAAGTTGTCACATGTCCCTTTTCCCACTCTCTCTGCCTGGTGCCCAGGATCTAAGCAGTGGCAGTAGAAATTACAACTGTTTGGAGGCCAAGAAAAATCTCCATTTCTCGCTTTTCTCCAATTCCGGGTATTCTCGGCCCTGCTCCATCCACCAGCCTTTCCCCCCCCACACACCTCCTCCAGCACACACCCTCCTTCTGTCCGCACCACCAACAGGAAACAAATACAGCTCCAATTTTTTTTTTTTTTTATGGAGGAAAAGAAACCACAACCTGAACAAAAACTCCAGCCAAACCTAACTCTCTACAAAGAGCGATCCCAAATGTTCTAAACGTATAGAAATCCCCCCTTTAACAGGTCTGCCCCCCTCTCTGGGCATCAGGAGTGCCCCAGAAGAACAGGATGTTAGATCTGAAAGTGATAGCCAAGCCCTCAGCCGGGAAACAGTCCATCCCCATTCTTTTATTTATTTATTTATTTATTTATTTATTTATTTATTTATTTATTTATTTTGCGGTACGCGGGCTTCTCTCTGCTGTGGCCTCTCCCGTTGCGGAGCATAGGCTCCGGGCGCGCAGGCTCAGCGGCCATGGCTCACGAGTCCAGCCGCTCCGCGGCATGTGGGATCTTCCCAGACCGGGGCACGAACCCGTGTCCCCTGCATCGGCAGGTGGACTCTCAACCACTGCGCCACCAGGGAAGCCCCATCCCCATTCTTTTGACACCAAGATTAGAACTGACGGGAGGTTCTGGAGATGTTTTCTGTATCTAAGGTGGGTTTCATGAATTTGAGAATTTTCTGTGGGGCTTTTCCCAATTCACTTTCCAGAGATCATGCTTAGCTCTTATGCTTCCAGAACACCACGATGATCAAAAGACTTTCCCACCATAACATAAAATTTGGGGGTGGGGAATCTGTTAGAAAATTAATCTCATCTGTGGGGCAGGGATGGGGGAGAGGGAGTGGGAGAAGACCTTTTAAAACACAGGAGCCCTGGGTTGTGTGTGCGCTGGAGCATGTGGGAGAGAGAAAGGTGTAGAGGGTGGAGCACCCAAAAAATGACTTAAAAAAAGAGAAACTCATTGAAATGGAGGAAAAAATATTGTCTCTGCTGCAGTTACCTCCTGTCACCTTTGTCCCTCTGCTCCTTCACCAGCTGTGCTCAAGGACATTCACGTCTTGCCTGGGTTTCCCTGCCAGGCCCTGCAGCTTGGAGTGATCCGGGTCAGCTGACCACACTGCCCTACTGGGGGGCAGAAATTGCTTTGAGCCTTGAAAGCAGGTTATATGCTTGTGATGGGTGGGGTGTGTGTGTGAAGACCACAAAACAAGAGGAGTGAAGGACCAAGTTTAGCTCTTAGGAAGCAGACAGGAGGCCCAGGGTTCTGAATGTTTTTGCTTTTCCTGGGATCCCTGCCTCATTTTAGTTTTCCGGGTGTACGTGTTTCTCTCATGTTCTCCGGCGCATCCCAAACAGAGGCAGGGGCTGGGCTTATGCCTGGAGCTCTGGCTGGGCAGGGACATGCCAGTCGTTTGGCTGGGAAGCCCCAGCCAGCACTCCAGGGTTTTGCACTCTCTTCTCTGGGCCTCCACGGGGCTATGCCAGGATCTGGTGCAACTTGGGCCATGAGCTGTGGGCTGCTGCAGGCGTTCTCCTGCATTGGAGGCAGGGAGGCAGATGAGGTCATCCAGACAGCCTTCCAAGGCTAGCCTTATTTAGTGGAGCAAAACTATGTGTTCTAAATAGGATTGCTTGAACTGCAGGACTTCACACTGTTCTTTCTCTCGGGGCAGAAAGATAGGGGTGTAGGTGGGGAATGAGAATAGAGAAAAGTGTGGGAGATTACTAAAAAAAAAAAAAAAAAAAAATTGAGAGAGGGAGAGGAAAGGGACCCAAACTAGGTAATTGGGACCAATACATCAGAAGTCTTAAGGAAATTTGACATCTATGTAACTCTTCTAACTGTATAATTACAGAGCATTTGGAAAGTGAATTATTAACTTGATTGTCCATAACGACCATTGAGTAAATATACAATCACAGGTTGTCAAAATTATACAGTGAACCGATGGGCCTGCAGCCACTTTCAAGGGACTGTAATCATCTCCCGGGTCAAGGCTGACCTGGAGGCTCCTTGCTTAGTGAATCATTTACGGGAGAGACCTCAGCGACTCCGGGAAGGCAAGGTTCCCCTGGTCCCTGCCGGGTCCTTGGCAGCTCCTTCCAGCCAGGTCATTTAGAATCGCCCTCCGGGAAGACAAGTTCACTGAACAGCACTTGATTTACGAGTATCGATTAAGGGGCTCTTCTTTGCCCCGAATGGTGCCAGGCGATGAGAGATGGACAGCACGCTGTTGCTTCTCAGAAGGCTTGGACTTTAGTTGGGACCAGTGGTGGTGGATACATAATGATCGCGTGGAGTCCTGGACCCAAACATAGTGTAAGGCTGGGGACCAGGCGTGGGATAGCCTTCACTGGCCTCGCCTTTGTCTAACCAGGGGCCTTGGTGCCCCTCGCCCCCTGAGCCAAGATGCTCCCGCCCTGGGTGCAGGCGGGCACGTAATCTCAGTGGGGCCTCCTCCCGGGGAAGTCCGCAGCCTGCTCCACACTGGAGGAGCGGCCGTGTCAGCCAAGAGCCGCAGGCCATAAATGCAAAGTATGGTTTAACAAAAGCAGCTTTTGAGTGAGAAAGCTGAGTGGAGTTGTCCCAACCTGTCAACTTCAGATTTCTTTCCTCCTCCCCATAAATCAAAAAACGGTTGGTGGAAGGGAGGGACAGAAGCGTTTCATTTTCAGATTTTGTAAGAAAATAAAATCAAATCAAAAGAACCTGTCCCACGCTGATACCTTACATGCCAGGTTTGAGCCCGAGGCAAATTCTTGTGGCCATGTAATAAGCCTCTTTAAAATGGTGACAGACCCTTGACTCTGCCTTGAATTACACTGATAGAAGACATTTTATTGCGTTAGAGCCAGGGCAGGAGTACAGGATGGTTCTTGCCTGGTCGGCCTCTTTGAACACACCCGCCCTGCTGTCCACACTCCCACCACCTGACAGGGCTGGGCCGTGATGGTGGCGGAGATCTGTGGGCCGGTGACAGAGGGGGCTTTCTACCCAGCAGTGGAAAGTTGAGGCTCTGGAAGCAAAAGGATTTCAGCCTGAGGGGCCTGTTAGGGAGAGGGGAGTGTCTCTGTTCCTAGTGGACCTGGGAGACCGTGACACGGGCGGCTCCGGGTCAGTCTCATGGCTGGTGCTGCATGGAAATAGAGTATAGCTGAGGCCTCATTGCCCAGGCAGTCTTAGATTCAAAACAGGAAATGATACTGGGGACTCCCCTGTGTGTGTGTGGGGGGGGGGGGCGGAGGAGGGCCCTTGATGTCCATGGAGACAGGAAAGGGGACGGTGGCCTCAGGGTCCAAAGAGGCCAGGTCTCCACAAGCTGAGTTCCCAAGTGGACCTGGCCAGGGGGCGGAAGGGATGGTGTGTTCTTGGTTTGAGGAGCTTGGAGGAGGCTGATAACTTTGGGTGTTGCCCCCGTTGTATCAACGGAACTAGTAAGCCCGAGCACGGCCAGCAGCACCCACCCTGCGGCTGGACTGGGGCCCCTCGGATGGCTGCCGATGATACACGTGCGCATGTCCATTTTTATTCAGGAAATTCTTTCCAATTTGGTCAGTGGGATAAATGAAGGATTCGGAATTGGGTAAAAAGCCAGGAAAATATCTCTGAAGCCAAGAAAATAGGCCACCAGTCAGTAGGCTGTGTCTGCCTCGCCTTTGTTCTGTAGGGCTGTCGGAGACGTTGGGTCTGAGGCCAGGGCTCGGAGGAGGAAGGTGCTGAGGGACTGAGCAGATGGTAGCAGAAGCTGGAGGAGCGTGTGGGCGGGCAGAGGCCTGTTTCTGAAAGAAGGACTCTCTGCCATGGGACGAGGCCTGGCCTCGAAGCCCCAGAACCCTCCTTGATTCAATCTCACCTCAGGCAAGAGGGCAGCCTAGTTTTGTTCCTGAAGAAATGTCAGAGCCTGACCTGCTAGACCATTTTTTTTTTTTTAAGTTTGTAGAGCTTTGAAGCCTTAAATTAGTTTTCATAATTTCTGAGCAGTTCTGTATTAACCACAGGACATAATAGGTTTTAATTCTGGAGAATGGCCAGTTCTGGTTCTAAGAATCTCTTGGCCAAGATTGTCACAGAACATTAGGCCCATAGAGTGTGCCTTCCCCATTTCCCTGGACACGCACACCCTATTTTATCATCCCAGGAAGGCAAGTGATTGCCTGCAAGTGGCTGTAAGACTAGTGCCCGGACACTCTGCCTCACCCCACCCGGAAGTGGGGTGAGTGAGGTGAGTGAGTGGTGATGAGGGGCAAAGGTTGGTCCCCAAGTCAGTGGACAGGACTCTGAGTTCCAGCTCTGCTCTCACTGCCTGCAGCAGGGTGCCTCTGAGATCTTCTGTCACCTGGGGAGGTGAGGATAACACCTTCCCTCATCCCACAGGATTACTGTGGGGTCAGAATGTGAGGAGAAGGCTTTGGGAAGAAGATAAAACCCTCCACAGCGGCCACAACATACTTTCTCAAAAAGGGCCAGGCTTGGAGGCTACCCGTGCTTCTGGGCCCGTTTCCTTTAAAGGTTGCACACATCAGTCCTGGAAGATAAAACCAGAAAACTCTCCAGCTCTCTGGGCCTGCTCACATCTACCAACCATGCCTCTCCCCTCCAGCAGCATCACTGCCCACATCCCACAAACGTCCTCCTCTGCAAGGCCCAGGGACACCTGAAAATAACAGGGGTCTTCTTATAAGTGCCAAGCTTGGTTTTCTTAAACTTATTCTGGTATTTTCTTAGACTGATGAAAATGGAGATAGGGAGGCAATAAATTACGTTTGGTAGTTGACACAGATAAAAAGGCTCGGGGTGGCCTCTTCAGAGGAATTTGGGAGTTGCATGTTCTGCTTGCTTTGATAGAGAAGTCCTTCTCTGCCCTGGCTGGTGTTATCAGAATTAAACGTTTGCTGAGCAAATGGTCAGTCTCACTGGATCCACCTTTACAGCCCAAAGGCCTTCCTCCCCTCAGTTGAAAATGCTCGTTCCCTCAGACATCGAATCCTTAAATCATGGGGAACACACGTGTAGTTTTCAAGGCTTTCCAGGTGCTGGGGCTATGATTTTCCATCCTTTTCTTCCTTTCGCTGTGCGGTGAGTGGGGTCTGCGAATACATTTGCGTGAGACTGGATGATTTGGGCAAAAGAAACACGTTCAGGACTTCACCTTCTTTCATTCCTCACCCCTTCTTCTAACCACTGCAGTTGAGCCCCACTTTAAGAAAGCCCAATACACACCAAATCTCATCAATGGAAACTGATAAATTAGAGGGTGATTTTTCACATTACAGAAAGATTGTTAACTTTTCAAAAGGTTTCCCCGCAGGGTTCCTTTAAATAGTGAGCTCCCCCACTGAATTTAAAGTGTTTGTTTACAGATCATTAACTACTTGAGGGAGAGGTTGGGGAGGGGGTGGAGGAAGAAGCACTTAAAAGGTAAAAGTGTCAGAAGCCCTGCCAATCTGGAAGGGTGATGAAACATCCCTGAAATTACCTCTGTTAGCAAATGTGATTCAGTTTACAGAAATTCAGTTGACACATGGCTTTCCAGGAACCCTTCAGGTTGGCTGGGGCAGGGACCACAGGACGCTGGGGCCTTGCCTCTCTGGTTTCGGGCGGCTGGGAGAGGATTCTGGCTTTTCTTAGAGTCCTGTGCGTGCCCTCATGTGCAGTGGGTACCAGGCTCTGACATGAGGCCGAGCTTTGCCACTGGCCTTCGGGCACGGGCAACAGAGACCTTTCCCCTTGACGTTTAGCCTGAGCTTGTGGGAAGTTTCTTCCTGGTTCTCTCTGACCTTCAGTCTCTGTGGCTCAGGACTCACCTAGGTTTCCTGCTTGAAACTTAGACAGGTAAGCTTTGCGCGACTGTGCCCCAGGAGGTTGAAAACCACCACCAGGCCTACTCTCTGAGTCTAAGAAGTAGCCTGGGGACCAGACCCAGCCCACAGAGGCCTGTAGGTTTTTTTCTCATCCCTGCAAGTTCATAAGGGGCATAGGCCCATCCTGGCCAGCTTCTAGGATGGCCCATAGTAGGTCTCTTAACTGCTTCCAAGACTCCTGCCCTTGATCTGGTCTCAAGGAGACTCAAGACTGGCCTGGGAGAAAGAACTCATCCATCTTAATCCAGTCTTCTCTTTTTAAAGATGGGAAAACTTAGGGCCAGAAAGGGGAAGGGATTTACTCAAAGTCATGCTTAGCCGGGAATGGCAGAGTTGGGATTGAAGAACTTAAATTCCTGATTTTGTTCTAGCAGCTCTCTCCAGAGGAATGAGTCCCTAACATCCTGAAGGAAGAAAGGAATCCGGAGAGAGTTTCAGTGGGACCCATGAAGGAATAGATTGGGCAAGCCCTCTTTAAAAGTAGTTCCCCAGTTCCCCCAAATAACCTGAAAAATAACCTCAGGTAGAAGCAAGCCTGCGCCCACACATGTGCACTCCCTCACACCCCACCACACACAAACAAAGTCCTCCAATGAGGACTCAGAGCGGGAGTAAGGTTACCCCCGCTCTTCCCGTGGCTCTGAAGAGAAGAAAGGGGGGAAATTTGGAGGGAAGGTCAAGGTGATGATTGAAGAGACACAGAGAAGTATAGGAAAATCTCCACCTTTCTTGCACAGTCATTTGTTGAAGATGTGTCAGCAAGTACAAGCCCATGTGAAACTGGCAGTGCTACATCTGAAACAGATTATTTAAACCGGGGAGGCAGGGTTGCAGGAAGAACATGGCTATCAACACTTGTTTGTCTGACTCAGAGGAATAGAACACAGTGAATTCTGCCTTGGTAGACCACTCACCACTCATCAGGGGGCAAAACAATCAGGGTGGGGGGAAACAAAACAGGACAGATGACCTTTCATAGTTTCACCAGCGTCCACGTGGCTGCATCCATTATTGTAAGAAAATGTGGTGTTTGAAAATAAGAAGTTGTGGAAGGTGAATCCTTCACAAAAGCCCTCAGAGGGTTTATTTAGATGACCATATCCTCTGTTATCAACAGGATGGATTGGTGAGTAATATTTTGATTTAAATGTACTACCTGTTGGGCCCCATTTGCTCTGGGTACACCTCGAGCTTTGCTTCTCTTGGGGCATCAATACCTGCTTTTTTCTTTTGTCTAGAAAGTCCTTCCTCTTGGCTCTCCAGGTCCAGTTCCTAAGTTCCCTTTTGCCTAAAGCCACTCTCCTCCCTTACAAATGGAAGTTATTTGTGTCTTTTGAATTTCCGTTCAGTTTATCTGTGCCTCTCTTATGACACACTTTTTACTTTGGAGCAGAGCGATTCCTTTCCAGGCTTATCTTCTCTACTAGATGGAGGTTCCTGTAGGGAAGTCTGTGTCTGACTTTTCTTTGCGTTGCCCACAGAGGTAGTCCATTGCTTGGGGCAGTATAATCGTTCACTGAGTTCGGGCACTCAGTAAATAGTTGTTGAATGAATGCGTGAAAGAATGAATGAATGGAATTTATCCTGGGTACACTCGTCTTGCAGAGTGAGGTACACAATTAAACAAAGGAAAAAAAAAAAGACTGTCCTAAAACAATTTGCCTTCTTATGAGCTGCCCTTCCAGTCTCCTCGAGAAGTTCCACCATTCTAAGGCAAGAGCTTAAAATGTAATAAAAATTTATCTAATTCATGATCAAGTGAAAATACTTAGGGCCCAGAGCCAAAAAATATTATTGGAATGAACTTTTTTCAACACCCTAAATTTAACCAGTTGGAATTCTTTTTTTTTAAGTACCATCCTATTCAACCTTTTGAAATGAAGGATTTGCCTTTTAGTGGGAAATCTGCATTTCAACACAAAGATGGAACACAATGTCTTTGGCTTACTTATTCTTCAGAAAAGCAAGTTCCTTTTTTTTTTGAATTATATGCTTTGCTTATGTTAAAGACACAGATTGCAGAAAATTTTGTTTAGGCCTGACAGATTGGTGGCTTTCATTTTTTGCATTTTTATAGATAAAGGGGCATGAAAGATGTCATCTCTCCTCCTCACTCATAGAGTGGATGCCTAGGGTGAGAACTCTTAAAAGGTGAAATTAGTAATGTGTTGTTAGATAATCAAGGCTCTGAGGTGATAGGCTTGGTCAAAAAAGTTTTTCAATGAGTGGTTGATGAGATGAAAGTCATTGGTGAAGTCTCTACGAATATAAGGACCATAAACAAGTTTCAGCAAAGAAATTCTATAGTGTGATGTCTGAAGAATTCTTGCTTGCTTTGTATATACAGAGCATCACGATTCCGTAAAATCTTAGCTAGTGAAAAAGCATAGTGATGGGGAAAACACTCATGTAAATGCTCATTTCTAGAACAAAAGGGAATACGATTTTGACAATATCAGAAGGTTAATTAAGAAGTCTGTGAACAGTGATAAAGCTGGCACATCTTCAGTTCAGATTGACACAACTCAAGACACAGGCATTGCTCATGTTGGCTCTATAATACTCTAAAAAGTCACAGGATCTGAGAGATGGGGGCTGGTATCTGCCTTAAATGGAGGGTCAGGAGCTAGAAGGAGATTTAGTGGATTTGCTTTCCAGTTAGATATAGAAGCCTCTATTCTAGACTAGCTGCACTGTAGTTATTTTTGTGATTTAGATCCAGTAATATTGATAGAACGGGAATTGGTTCGTTCAGGGAACTTTACAAACTTTCGGGATGCATTTTAAGTGTAGTCTGTAAGTTGGCTACTGGCTGAGGGCAGGGAGGGGACTTGAGAATGTTGGAGCTAGAAGGGGCGGTAAGTGTCCTTTATTTTGGCCTGTCACCAATATAGAGATCCCTCCCCATCATAGTGGGTTGTCATCTTCTCTTTTTTTGAAGACGCAAGGTGAGTGGGAGGTCACGCTTCACAGGGTAACCCTTCCTCTTGGGGATGGCTCTACTTCTTTGGTGCCCCATCTTGCTGGGAAAATAGGGAAGTTATCTAGAAACATATGGTTAAGAAAAGAAATACATAAATGCCCATATACGTTTTCGTAAACAGCGAACATCTATACGTGTATCTACTCCTCTAGAGAGGCCTGGGTTTTTAATTCCTATAAAAGTCAGCACCCGGAGCAGTCATTCAGTGTTTTGGAAATAATGCCTTGCGCTCAGCTGTTTCAGCACATTTGTAGATCAGTGGTATTACTTGTTGATTGGTAGACAGTGATGTGGCTATATGACACACCTAGTGATTAGTTTCAGAAACAAATAACAGGTCAGTAGTAAAGGAAGCTTTGAGATGTTCTTGGGGTAACCTAAAACTTGATTTAGTGATCTTCAATTCCAGGGACATCCCACCTGGTTTATAGAGCTCTGTGTCAAAAGTCGGTCCCGATGCATATAGAAATCTAAAGTGACCGATGCATAACATTCAATCAAAACCATTCCCAATTTGTGGCAGATTTTTTAATGAGACCTGAAAGATAAGATTCATTATTTGTTACTCAGCCATAAGGAAACATGGCAACCTAATAATACATAAGGCATTTCTGAGGCCCTAAAGTGGGAATGCTGGGTCTGGAGAGACTTTTATGAAACAGAACAGGTTAAAATGCTTTTCACCAGAGGAGTACAAGGCATTTGAAAAGATTAATTCAGAGGAGGGCAACACACTGGAGAGTCCAGAAAGGGAAACAGGAGTCCAGTGCTTACTGCATCCGTGCGGCGTGCCATAGCTGCATTTGCAAACATTTCCGCATTTATGGAAGCAGTGAGGACACCATCTGCCTGACATAAGCTGGTTTGGATGTTATGCAAAGAGCGTTCCCTATTTGAGTCTGGGCCTGTTCCATGTCCTGGTCAGTGAGGGAGGGTGGAACCTTGGATTCCACATGGAGGGATCCTTAGGAATTTCCCAGGCTTGCTCTGGTCCTAAAGGAGGTGAGTCCCAGACAGAAGGGATGAGAGCCTCATAGCCAGGGGATCTCTGGCTGCCAGGAGAACATCAAAGCTTCCAGCTTCCATTCCTCCCCTCATGCTAAGACAGCCCTTATGAAACTGGATTGTGCGTACGAATCACCTGGAGTGCTTGCTAAACATAGATTCTTATACTCTACATCCACTTCCCCAATCCCAGTGTTTGATTCAGTAATTCTGAGGAAGGACCTGAGACATTGCATTTCCAACAAGCTCCCAGGTGATGCTGATGCTGGGCCTGGGTCTACAATTTGAGAACCACTGCCCTGAGAGAACCACCAAGGAAATAAAGAGAGCATAGCTGGACCGCCCACTTCCCTGCCAGCCACCGGAGCCCACCTCTCCCTCAGTCAAGGAGAACGAAATGCAGGTGGGAGGAGAAGAGGCCCTCAGTCAAGGGCAGCCTGGGAAGGCAGAGCTGCTGGTTGAGGGTGATGCTTAGAAGCATTAATTGTGAGACTCTATTCTGCCTAAACTGTGATGGAATAATTGAAAGCATCATAGCAAGAAGTTAAACCCTAGGGAAGCTATTAACAATTCAGCATTTCCAGTTCCTGTGGGAATGTTGATTCTACTTACCAATGAGAACGTGTTCAGAGATGTGTTTGGCGGGAGAGGCTGCAGAATCAGCTGGGGTCCCCATTGTCTTTGGTTTGACACTCTTCATGGAGGAAGAGAAATGCAAGTATGAGTCTCTCTCACGAAGACAGTGTCAGTAGCTTGTTAGGCTGATAGGAATGGTTTGTTTCTCTTCAGCTGGCTGATTCTGCAGGGGAAGCAGAAGTAGAGGATGAAAACAGTGGGGGGTGAGGCAAGGTGCAGGAAGTAGATCGGGTGTTTTCCAATTTTGAAACCAAGTCAGTTCATTTGGACCTTTTGAAAGGTCCACTCAGCACCTCTGGGCTGGACTCTTCCCCAAGAGAGGTTGTTCCTCCGAATGGGTCAAGAGAAAGAGATCCCTTCTCACCGGTACTTCTTGAGCAGTACAGACCAGGGTGGGAACGACAGAGGGGAGGAGAGAGATGGATATCCCAGAAAAGAGCACTGGATTGGGGAGTCAGTGCTGTTCTTCACTTTTGTGGTTAACCATCATTATAGCTGTGAGCCAGTCACTTAATTTCTCAAAGCCTCAGTTTCCCCACCTGTAAAATGAAGGCATTAGACTTGATGATCTCTAAGGTTTTTTACAACTCAAAACCAAACCCCAAACCAAATAATGGGGGCAGATACTCAGACACTCTCCTTGATGAGCCCTCACGTCGCCTTGTGGCCTAGTGCTGTGGGGAACTGGGCCAGGCTGCTACCCCCAGAAACTCAGCTTGCTCTAGGCCAATGGGTTAGTAGATGAGTTTGCCAACAGGAGATGCATGCAAGTGGTCAGGCCTGGACCAGGTTAACGGTTCTCCCATTGCTTGCTGGGGGTCTATCTGAGGCACCTCAGGGTCTTCCCAGAGTAAGTGGCAGGGAATATGAAATGAGTCTTTCCCAGTGTGAGGGTCCAAGTACCTTGTTGCTTTTCTGCTGGGGTCACAGTACTCTGTTGCATGGGTCTCCTAAGAAACAGACTTCAGTCTTGGCGACAAACAAACTTATTAAATAGCTGAGGCAAGAACAAGTGCAAGAATGGATTCTCAGATTTCTCGTTGAAAACCACTCTGACTAAATCTGTAGTTAATGTTACCCTTGCCTCTCAATTCATAGAACGTAAGCCGCTAGATGAAGACGTGCTTGCTTTTTAAGTCTAGTCTTCCTGCTTTTGCGGGTTCATTTTGTGGCATTTGTTTTGTTTGGGGTCAGGGAGGAGGACAGGCCTCTGTAGATGGTCTCGGGCTAGGCGGAGCCTTCGTGGCAGCCTCCCTGGACAGGCCCAGTAACGACAGATTTATGCCTCTGTGTAAGAGCTTCCACGAGCAACACGCCATTGTTACCCACCAGGCTCCTCATGAAAGGGAACCTTGTGCTGACTGCCCTGGCTGTTCTTGGCAGCATGATCTATAGAAGGAGAACAGGATGTATTTTACACTTGAGACCTGCTATCCTAGAGTATAACAACAACTCTTCTAAGTGCTCTTAATATTAAGCTAATGGAAAACATACTCTGTTTACTCACCATCAAAGTCTGTTTTTCTTCTCTCCCGCCTCCCCCAATCATCACAAACTCCAAGCCTCTAGGACACACGGAGTGTCCCTGCTCCATCTCTCCTCCACTCTGTCTCAAGGTTGACCTCTCCATGCTTGGTTAGCTCAAGGTGGACTTGGAAAAGCTAGGAACTCACCACATAAACCATACAATCCCCAGGTTGCCCAAACCAAATATTTCCTTTCTCGCAAAAATCTCACAAGAATGGCTTGATTTACAGCTAGATTTATGTTTATCAGTGTGAGAAGTCATTTTTCCTCACCAGAGCGCAACCCAGTGCAGTAGAATAGAGAAGGTGGGCCACGTTTTTCAGGGTGTTGCTATTTTTGGAAAGCTGCTTCGCTCCTTGTCATTGAACGGTAGGATTCCTTACCCTTAACGTGAGGACTTGGCCAAAGTTATCTTAACCCCAGAAGTCTAATCTTTATTGCCCACTGCTTCGTGCTGTAAGAAGCCATGTCTACGTGGGGTACTCCGTGGATAGAATTCCAGGTCCTGAGATGCCCAAGGTTTCCCTATCACTGAAGGTGCTGTCATAAAGACAGAATGGGAAGAGTGGGACAGGAAAGGCCGAGTGGGACTCTGTTCTAGAAGAAAAGATTCACAAATCTACTCATTTCCTGTTACCGTATTGTTTTTTGCTTGAGCTTGTCTATAAGTAAAGTAAATGTATGCATGTAAACCAGCCTTGCAGATAAATCCCCCCATTCTACCAGGCTGCCAGTCATATCACCAATTTCCCCCTTGCTATTTACACATCTCTTATTGAAAGACAATAATCAGACAATAACAAACAAACAAATGAACCAAAGAACCCCCGCCCCCCCTGCTGCCCCATACCTAAAACAAACTCCTTTCCCTTTTGTCAAAAAAGACCAAAATTAGAAACAAAGCGGAACTGTGGGAAAGAACTCACCACTGTTCTTTTGATATAGGCCTTGGGCCTGTTAACTATCTGCAAGGCTGTTGTAATGATGTTAATCTATTTTAATGGAATTGAAATGTGATATCCTGTGGTTTAAGATGCACGTTGTTTATAGCTTTAGTGCTTGATTTTGGGTTTCTTTCACAGATAAACTTCTGCACTGGAGGGGCCTCTCCTCCCCTCGTTCTACACACGGAGCTCTAATCCCTACGCCTGGGATGAGTGCAGAATATGCCCCGCAGGGTATTTGTAAGTTGAGCATTATTTCTTCTACAAACGTCCATGTGTGTAGAGATGAGAGTTTCTGGAAATTACCCTTACTTTTTAAGTACTGAAAGGAGTTATTTCCAAAATACATTGGCATCTGCATATGTATATTCCATTACTCACTTGGCACCCAGCTCCCCCAATCCATTCAGCCCTAAGTGGCTTTTTTCCCTCCCCTTTTTCTCTCTCTCCTTACTGAAGGCATGGGGCTGGAAGCAGCTCATCCCTGCGGGTCTCCTCCCCAGGGTCTTGTGTGGCTCCATGGCTGGTGACTGCGTATATCTGTGTGTTCAGGGCCCATTGTATTGCTGGACGTTTACTCCCATGGCCTCATTTAGGACTTTGGATTTACTCCATGGCATATGTCTTTAGCAGAGGCCAGAACTGAAAGGAGTCAGTTCACAGTTACTCTAGAGTTATCCTCATGCATGTTATATATGCATTTACGTGTGTATTTAAACATGGTATATTTTTATATATGCATCGTACATTATATATGTGCAGACATATATGATTTCTATTTGTTTTTCTCCTAGATTTAGAGAAAAATGCATAGCATTGTTGCTAAAATTCAAAGATACCACACACACCCCTCCCGCCATCACTGCGACTACCACCATCCAGTTACTTGCTTAAGCCAACTTTCATAGTGGGGAACTTCTTATGAAATTTAGATTTGTATGTTTATAAAAATGTTTTTGGGAAAAAAATGTTTTTGAAAGATGTTGTTTTAGAAGGTAATACAGTTTGCTTCTCTCTGTAGGAATAACATGCATGGCTAAAAAGTCAGATGCGGGGGTAGGGGTAGGGGGCCGGGGGATTGATTCCACCCCAAACACAAAAAAGCAGGTTCAAGAAGAAAAGAAGTGTGGCATCTAATTTGTATTTAAGGAAAATATTTTTAAAGTAAATGAAAAAAATAACCTTTTGTGGAAAGAAAAGAAGAAAGGGAATGATGTGTCGTGGAAAGGGAATAACAGACAGCAAAATGCAGGAGTTGGGGCCTTAAAGGTGACTGGTTTTCAGATGGGAGGTCAACTAGACCCAACCTTCTTGTGAATGGTGTCTGCAGGGCAGGGCCTGCACCCTGAGATCAGACTGGAAGCTAGTTGTTTATTTTTATTAACTCCCTAGGTCTAGGTAACAAAGAGTTATTGTATGAATTTCACAAGCCCTCAGGTCCTGAGGGCTGGGTGGTGCAGGGGTTAAAAGCACCTCCCCGCCACGCACCCCCCCCCCCCCCGCCCCCGGCACCCACAAGCCTAGCTGGGCAAAAGCCTGGGTTAGGTCACCGATTGTACAGTTTAGGGGTTTGGACTCATGGTTTCAAGTCCCTACATGCTGACTGGGTGGGGAGAACTCGCCTCGTTTTGCTGGGGGTGCCTGGGGCCCTTACTTGGCTGTGGGAACAGAGCCACCCTTGGAGGGAAGGGGTAGGAAGGGAGTGAGTTCCCTCTCTTGCTCTGGATCCTCCTGAGGGCAGGGAGTTTGATCTAGGGGGTGGGAAACCAGTAGCCTGATAAGGAGCCCCTGCCTTCTCCCTGCTTCCGGCAATGGGAGGGAGCCTAGTTTGCTGGCGCCCATGCCGGCAGGACCAGTTTAGGAGTGACCAGAACAAGGTATGTGGAAATGGGTTGTGGGGATCCAGAAAGTTCTGAAGCAAAACTGACCCGCACCCCACTCAGCTGCCTTAACCAGTGCCCTTGGCTTTCAGAGCATTTAGCACTGACCTTGTGGCCTCCCTGCTGGGTGGACCATGGGCAAGGGCCTTAAAAATCACCCCCTCTTGCTTTCTTCTAACCAGGGCCTCCCCTTGGCCTGGGAAAGCCCGGATTCTGGATTCCAGTCTTTCCTCCAGAAGCCCTTGTGGGTGTGTAACGTGTGGTTAGTCATCGTTCGTGGTAACTAATCAAGCCTGGTAATAATGAAAACTCACGTTCATGTTGGACCTGGTAGATCACAGAGAGCTTTTATATATGTTTGTCATTTGAGCCTCACAATTCTTTAAGGTACTGTTTTTTACGCTCATTTTCCAGATAGGAAACCTAAGACTCGGAGAAATTAAATGACTGTCCCAGAGCTACCAGCTAGTAAATAGTAGAGCCAGGGGTCCCTCATAAGACATCACTCTTCTAAATCATGACTCTTGAGCCTTGGTGACAAACCAGGAATGGGGTTCTTCCTTTCCATACAATAAAAGGAAATAAAGTAAAAGCTGTAGGTGAGCTAATAGCTGAGTTTAACCGTTTTGATGCCTCAAGTTCCCATGCTCGGGGCAGGTCTCCGTTTATTGCTCTAAATCAAAACAATCCCAGTGAATGCCCAATGAGGCTCTCAAATTGAGAAGTTGATTTTCATCAGAGTAAATGAAGAATATTATTATATTTTACACGTCAATAAATCAATGTAGCCCTAATTTTGCCACACAGGAAATCAATTCTGGTCTTTCTAAACCATCAAAGATGTTATGAACAAAGTAATTTCACAAATTACAGCAAGTAACACATTTATTGATGACTGCAGTTTAGGAATTTAGAATCTGTGAGCACTGTAATATAATATGGTGCACTGGCATGAGCTGAGTGAAATACAGATTATATGGTGAAACTGTAATGCATCATTTGCTATTAGTGGACTGGTAATAATTACCAGTTTCAAAGCAGCTCTTTCCATGTAATCTTTAGTCTCAATCGTAACAGCCCTTCTCATTGACATTATGATTACACTAGCTGCCCTCATGATCTAGAATATCTAGTTGATGGGAATACTAAAATGCGGTAGTGAAAACTGTATGTTGTATGCTCATTATAAGATAAAATGCCATTTTCTCTAACCTGATGTATGAGAGAGAGGGGAGGGTAACAGCACAGTGTTAACATATTGTAGCATGATCACATAGCTTTGAAAACAAAATTTTAGGAAGCTCAGTGCAGCAAAATAAAATGGGCTTTTCTCATTTAAGCCTTTTTAAAAGGATCCAGATGAGACCCTTGATGTAGTGCTATATAGATTTCGGCATCTATCAATGACTGCATTCATGGTGCATGCAAAACCAGCATCGCTAATTGTGGGTCCAGTCCTGGGTTTCAATAGAATATTATAAGGTAAAATATGATTTAAAGGCATTTGTAGTGATGAAAGTGTTAACGACTTGCTTCAGCTGACAAATCTCCTTTTTACTTACCCAATTCAGATTGTCAGGCTAAATGTATGATAATAACACAGAGTCCTAGAGAGGCAAAGGAGAAAGCCACAGAGGGTCACGGTAGTTGGAACTAGACAGTTTTTTTCCTGCCTATTTAGGACCCAAGTCATTGTTCAACAACAACAAAAAATTTATGAAAATACTCTCAATGATGCTTTTTATTTCCCTTTGAAGAGAGAAGGCAAACAAAAATAGGCAGATAATGTGATACTAATGTCAGCGGTTTTCTTTCAAAATCTTTCTGCCTTTTTTTTTCCCCCTCCACATTAGCAAATGTTTGAAACCTAATTTTGGTATCTTATCATCTAATCTTGTTAAAGAGATTTACCCAGGAGTGGGATATATTGAGTGAGATTATAAATGCATTGTAAAGTAAATTACAAGGGCAGGGCAGGGAGTCCATTATTCAGACAAGTGCTTGAGTGAGGCTGGCTTGTTTTGGAATATGAGTGTTTGGGGCTCCTGAGAAGATGCTGCCAGCTTTTCTGACTTGCTAAATGGAAGAATCATAATTGATTAATTCCTCATTCCCACTTTTTAACTCCATGGTGAATTTTTTCCTTTTTCAAGAGTTACTGACAAATACTACCTGTGGCCTTAAGGAACTCCTCTTAAAAAGGAGGACTAAAGTGTATTTCTCATTTGTGCTTTATACAGTGTCTTTTTTGGAATTCCTGGGAAGTTACTGATTTTTCTCATCCTAGTCCTTTGGCCACCAGCATCTGAGCCCTTTTTAATGCTGAGTTTACTGGTAAACTGTTAGTTACTCCCTTGTTATATGTGTTTTTTAGTTTAGCTATCACCGAAAAGGAATGATTGGGAAGTCAAGCTGGCCCCTCTTTGCCACAGCGGCATTTCCCACTCTCGGGTTCTTTTCAGCGAGAGAGAAATAATGTGACTTAAGCAGGGCCCCTCTCCAGACGGCTTGGCTACTGGCCAAAGAGTTGACTAGCTGAACTGTATCTTTCTGTTTCTTTCTCAACTGGAGCTGAGGCTCAGCTGAGGGCGCAGGATGTTGTATAATTTGGTTCACGTTGTTAGCCTCTCAAAATAATGAGGAGGAGGCTAGCGTAGCATTTCTCAGCCTGCTGCCCTTCATGGTGCTGGCTGCTTTAACTGTTCTTAAACTAGGATGCTGTGTCTGCTTAAGTTGGCACTAGACACTCCACCTGACTTCTCTAGACTCCCATTTGTTTGACTGGGGTGGACAACTCCTAAAGATTTGATATGGCCTGTTGGTTAAATCTGAATTAAATTTCTCTATTGAGATTTTTTGTAACAGCCCTTGAGATAAAAATGGGAATCCCCGTGGGGTGTTGTGGAACCAGAACTGGGACTAACTGACCCTCACACAGGCTGGGGTTGTGAGGATGTCGCTCGTCTCTCTTCCACGTAATTATTTCATGAGTACCTTCTCATTTTTAACAATATCAACAATTAGTGTGTTTCAGGCTAAGATTAAAAGCATCTCTAGGGCCACAGAGAATTGTAATGAGTTGACCTTCTCTTTTTTCATATCTCCATGAAATGATTGCCTGTTTAGACAGTTCACCTGCCACCCAGGGGGATTTAGGAAAGCAGGAAAGTTTCCCTTAGGCCAGCCTGTCCAAATCCCTCACTTAACGGACAAGGAAAACAGAGGCACAGAGATGAAATGGCTTG
The DNA here is from genome assembly GCF_963455315.2 of Globicephala melas. Classification (NCBI taxonomy): domain Eukaryota; kingdom Metazoa; phylum Chordata; class Mammalia; order Artiodactyla; family Delphinidae; genus Globicephala; species Globicephala melas. The sequence continues at coordinate 39,226,487 of NC_083325.1, forward strand.
CCCCAAAACACAGCTGGTGAAAGACTGGAAAGTTCAGACAGAAGATGTTTGCTGAATTTCTCTAGAATGTAGGGATCCTCATCCTCAAGCTTGAATCGATCTAGATCTTTCTACTTTGAAGACTGGATTTAAAATTCTTAGAACTGAGTCAAATGGCAGGAAGACTGATTTGACAAATTTTTATTGGGCACCAACCTCCAGATGTGCCAGCACCATCTAGGCACAGGGGATAAGGTCAGTGAGGGCTTAGGCCGTGGGGTTGAGGGCTGGGGGCAGGGAAGGCTGGAGGTGGAACATAAATAAGCAATTGCTGATGCCCTCCTTGGTGATTAAACATTGATGTTGGTGTTGTATTATTTTGCAGGTAAAGATGAGCCCAGCAGCTACACATGTACAACTTGCAAACAGCCATTCACCAGTGCATGGTTTCTCTTGCAACACGCACAGAACACTCATGGATTAAGAATCTACTTAGAAAGCGAACACGGAAGTCCCCTGACCCCGCGGGTTGGTATCCCTTCAGGACTAGGTGCAGAATGTCCTTCCCAGCCACCTCTCCATGGGATTCATATTGCAGACAATAACCCCTTTAACCTGCTAAGAATACCAGGATCAGTATCCAGAGAGGCTTCCGGCCTGGCAGAAGGGCGCTTTCCACCCACTCCCCCCCTGTTTAGTCCACCACCAAGACATCACTTGGACCCCCACCGCATAGAGCGCCTGGGGGCGGAAGAGATGGCCCTGGCCACCCATCACCCGAGTGCCTTTGACAGGGTGCTGCGGTTGAATCCAATGGCTATGGAGCCTCCCGCCATGGATTTCTCTAGGAGACTTAGAGAGCTGGCAGGGAACACGTCTAGCCCACCGCTGTCCCCAGGCCGGCCCAGCCCTATGCAAAGGTTACTGCAACCATTCCAGCCAGGTAGCAAGCCGCCCTTCCTGGCGACGCCCCCACTCCCTCCTCTGCAATCCGCCCCTCCTCCCTCCCAGCCCCCGGTCAAGTCCAAGTCATGCGAGTTCTGCGGCAAGACGTTCAAATTTCAGAGCAACCTGGTGGTGCATCGGCGCAGCCACACGGGCGAGAAGCCCTACAAGTGCAACCTGTGCGACCACGCGTGCACACAGGCCAGCAAGCTGAAGCGCCACATGAAGACGCACATGCACAAGTCGTCCCCCATGACGGTCAAGTCCGACGACGGCCTCTCCACCGCCAGCTCCCCGGAACCCGGCACCAGCGACCTGGTGGGCAGCGCCAGCAGCGCGCTCAAGTCCGTGGTGGCCAAGTTCAAGAGCGAGAACGACCCCAACTTGATCCCGGAGAATGGGGACGAGGAGGAAGAGGAGGACGACGAGGAAGAGGAAGAAGAGGAGGAAGAGGAGGAGGAGGAGCTGACGGAGAGCGAGAGGGTGGACTACGGCTTCGGGCTGAGCCTGGAGGCGGCGCGCCACCACGAGAACAGCTCGCGGGGCGCGGTGGTGGGCGTGGGCGACGAGGGCCGTGCCCTGCCCGACGTCATGCAGGGCATGGTGCTCAGCTCCATGCAGCACTTCAGCGAGGCCTTCCACCAGGTCCTGGGCGAGAAGCATAAGCGCGGCCACCTGGCCGAGGCCGAGGGCCACAGGGACACATGCGACGAAGACTCGGTGGCCGGCGAGTCGGACCGCATAGACGATGGCACTGTTAACGGCCGCGGCTGCTCCCCGGGCGAGTCGGCCTCGGGGGGCCTGTCCAAAAAGCTGCTGCTGGGCAGCCCCAGCTCGCTGAGCCCCTTCTCCAAGCGCATCAAGCTCGAGAAGGAGTTCGACCTGCCCCCGGCCGCGATGCCCAACACGGAGAATGTGTACTCGCAGTGGCTCGCCGGCTACGCGGCCTCCAGGCAGCTCAAAGATCCCTTCCTTAGCTTCGGAGACTCCAGACAATCGCCTTTCGCCTCCTCGTCGGAGCACTCCTCGGAGAACGGAAGCTTGCGCTTCTCCACGCCGCCCGGGGAGCTGGACGGAGGGATCTCGGGGCGCAGCGGCACGGGAAGTGGAGGGAGCACGCCCCATATTAGTGGTCCGGGCCCGGGCAGGCCCAGCTCAAAAGAGGGCAGACGCAGCGACACTTGTGAGTACTGTGGGAAAGTCTTCAAGAACTGTAGCAATCTCACTGTCCACAGGAGAAGCCACACGGGCGAAAGGCCTTATAAATGCGAGCTGTGCAACTATGCCTGTGCCCAGAGTAGCAAGCTCACCAGGCACATGAAAACGCATGGCCAGGTGGGGAAGGACGTTTACAAATGTGAAATTTGTAAGATGCCTTTTAGCGTGTACAGTACCCTGGAGAAACACATGAAAAAATGGCACAGTGATCGAGTGTTGAATAATGATATAAAAACTGAATAGAGGTATATTAATACCCCTCCCTCACTCCCACCTGCCACCTCCTTTTTTCATCACCCTCCCCTTTCCCCATCGCCCTCCAGCCCCACACCCTGTAGGATTTTTTTCTAGTCCCATGTGATTTAAACATACAAACAAACAAACAGAAGTAACGGAAGCTAAGAATATGAGAGTGCTTGTCACCAGCACACCTGTTTTGTTTTGTTTTTTTTTTCTTTTTCTTTTTTTCCTTTATGTTCTCACCGTTTGAATGCATGATCTGTATGGGGCAATACTATTGCATTTTACGCAAACTTTGAGCCTTTCTCTTGTGCAATAATTTACATGTTGTGTATGTTTTTTTTTTTTTTTTAAACTTAGACAGCATGTATGGTATGTTATGGCTATTTTAAATTGTCCCCGATTCGTTGCTGAGAAAACATGTTGCTGTTTCCAGTTCCGTTCTGAGAGAAAAAGAGAGAGAGAGAGAAAAAGACCATGCTGCATACATTCTGTAATACATATCATGTACAGTTTTCTTTTATAACATGAGGAGGGAAAACAGTCTTTGGATTAACCCTCTATAGACAGAATAGATGGCACTGAAAGCAGATCTCTACAAGCTAAATGTCTGTCTCTAAAGGGTTAAATATATCAATTGGAGATGAAGGAAAGGCCTTGAATTGACAAATTAACAGAAAAATAAAACAAGTTTATTCTATCATTTGGTTTTAAAATATGAGTGCCTTGGATCTATTAAAACCACATTGATGGTTCTTTCTACTTGTTATAAACTTGTAGCTTAATTCAGCATTGGGTGAGGTAATAAACCTTAGGACCTAGAGTATAATTCTATATTGTATTTCTCACAACAATGGCTACCTAAGAATATGACCCATTATGTCCTAGTTAATCATCATTTTTCCCTTTCGTTTAATCTTATAAGCAAAACTGATTATACCAGTATAAAAGCTATTTTGCTCCTGATGAGAGCTTAAAAGAAATGGGCTCTTTTGCCCAAAGTTTTATTTTTTTTAAATGATGATTAAATTGAACGTGCAACGTGCAAAAGCTCTGGAACACGATGAAATACATTAGTAAGGGATTCATTTTATGAAGATAACTTGTTTTAAATAATGTCTTTTGAAAAAAATTCTGGCACCAGAAGAAATAGATCCAGATCTACTTGGTTGTCAAATGGACAATCAAACGATAAACTTTAAGACCTCGAATAGCATGTTAAAAAGAAGAGACTGACAATAAGGTTTGACAGAGGGTAACAGAGGAAAAAAAAATGTGATTTATTAGCACAATGTGGTACTATTTGCCATTTTAAACTAGAACAGGTGTATAAGCTAATATTGATACAATGATGATTAACTATGAATTCTTAAGACTTGCGTTTAAATGTGACATTCTTAAAAAAGAAGAGAAAGAATTTTAAGAGTAGCAGTATATATGTCTGTGCTCCCTAAAATTTGTACTTCATTTCTTTTCCATACACTGTGTGCTATTTGTGTTAACATGAAAGAGGATTCATTGTTTTTATTTTATTTTTTTAATTTTTTCTTTTTTATTAAGCTAGCATCTGCCCCAGTTGGTGTTCAAATAGCACTTGACTCTGCCTGTAATATCTGTATCTTTTCTCTAATCAGAGATACAGAGGTTGAGTATAAAATAAACCTGCTCAGATAGGACAATTAAGTGCACTGTACAATTTTCCCAGTTTACAGGTCTATACTTAAGGGAAAAGTTGCAAGAATGCTGAAAAAAATAATTTGAACACAATCTCATTGATGAGCATTAAAAAAAAAAAAACTAAAAAAAAAAACTTTGCCCGCCATTTACTTGACTAATGAGCTTACTTACTCGGACTCAACATTGCAAGCGCTGTGAATGGAAAACAGAATACACTTAACATAGAAATGAATGATTGCTTTCGCTTCTACAGTGCAAGGATTTTTTTGTACAAAACTTTTTTAAATATAAATGTTAAGAAAAAAGAATTTTTTAAAAAAACACTTCATTATGTTTAGGGGGGAACTGCATTTTAGGGTTCCATTGTCTTGGTGGTGTTACAAGACTTGTTATCCATTTAAAAATGGTAGTGGAAATTCTATGCCTTGGATACACACCGCTCTTCAGGTTGTAAAAAAAAAAAACATACATTGGGGAAAGGTTTAAGATTATATAGTACTTAAATATAGGAAAATGCACACTCATGTTGATTCCTATGCTAAAACACATTTATGGTCTTTTTTCTGTATTTCTAGAATGGTATTTGAATTAAATGTTCATCTAGTGTTAGGCACTATAGTATTTATATTGAAGCTTGTATTTTTAACTGTTGCTTGTTCTCTTAAAAGGTATCAATGTACCTTTTTTGGTAGTGGAAAAAAAAAAGACAGGCTGCCACAGTATATTTTTTTAATTTGGCAGGATAATATAGTGCAAATTATTTGTATGCTTCAAAAAAAAAAAAGAGAAAAAAGTGTGACATTGTACAGATGAGAAGCCATATAATGGCGGTTTGGGGGAGCCTGCTAGAATGTCACACGGATGGCTGTCATAGGGGTTGTACATATCCTTTTTTGTTCCTTTTTCCTGCTGCCATGCTGTATGCAGTACTGCAAGCTAATAACGTTGGTTTGTTATGTAGTGTGCTTTTTGTCCCTTTCCTTCTATCACCCTACATTCCAGCATCTTACCTTCATATGCAGTAAAAGAAAGAAAGAAAAAAAAAAGGAAAAAAAAAAAACCAATGTTTTGCAGTTTTTTTCATTGCCAAAAACTAAATGGTGCTTTATATTTAGATTGGAAAGAATTTCATATGCAAAGCATATTAAAGAGAAAGCCCGCTTTAGTCAATACTTTTTTGTAAATGGCAATGCAGAATATTTTGTTATTGGCCTTTTCTATTCCTGTAATGAAAGCTGTTTGTCGTAACTTGAAATTTTATCTTTTACTATGGGAGTCACTATTTATTATTGCTTATGTGCCCTGTTCAAAACAGAGGCACTTAATTTGATCTTTTATTTTTCTTTGGTTTTTTTTTTTTTTTATTTGGATGACCAAAGGTCATTACAACCTGGCTTTTTATTGTATTTGTTTCTGGTCTTTGTTAAGTTCTATTGGAAAAACCACTGTCTGTGTTTTTTTGGCAGTTGTCTGCATTAACCTGTTCATACACCCATTTTGTCCCTTTATTGAAAAAAATAAAAAAATTAAAGTACACAATGTAAGCTTCTTGTGTCCTCATTTGACACACTCTGTAAATTACTTTCAAGAAAATAACAGGTTTTAAGAGAAGGCCAGTCAGTCTTTTTCAAGATTATTTCTATGGGCATTTTGATGCGTGTATTATACCCTAAAGGAACATAAAATACTTACTATATTAAAATAGACATATCTCAAGCCATGGAAATAGTTTAGACTTTATAATTCTAGAATAATTTTCGAGAAATGGAAAGTGTTTTCAGTATGATGTTAAAAACTTCCCCTCCATCTCTTAGCAGTAATCCATTCAGATATAAATGAAAAAATTCCTGATAATAGCATCTTAAACCTTTATTCCCTTTGGATTTTTTTTGTGTTCTTGTTGTCTAAAAGTTCTTTTCTATTCTCCCATCATGCCCTATCTTAGAACATAATGTAAAAAAGTTTTTTTTTTTTAATCAGCTCTTTTGTTTCCACATAAGAGTCTTTCCTCATACCAAAAATAATCCCACCCCTCAAATCTAAAAATCCAGAAACAAAAGCATCAGGTAAAAGAGAGAGGAGGGAAAAAAAAGAAAGCAAGTAAGCAGTAACTAGGAGTTTAGCCAGCTTTGTCCAAACCTGTGGAATCAGCCACTAATTTCCTGAGATATATGGTGGTTTGCTTTGTGATTCTGAGATCCTAGGGACCCTAGTTGGGACAGATGTTGTAGCTGTTTTTATAGGGTCTTCCTGGTTGATAGCAAATGAGGGTGGGAATACCCTTCAATTATCTTTTGGCCAACCAACAGATTTATAAAATGAAGCAACGTCTTTGAAAAGCAAGTTAGGTCTGTTTTAAAAACCCCTACTTAGAAATCTGTGTTGTCAGTTTTACAAATACTGCATGTTGCAGCATCTATTTGCTTTATTAAACACATACCTCTGTGACACTGTCTCCCTGTCCCCAGTGTAGATGAATGGATACGACATTGTTCTTCTTTTTGTAAAAAACAAAACAAAAACCGTTCTGTTGTCTTGTGGTAGCATTTCTGTTGCTCAGTTCTTATGCCCTGGTGCCTTGTGAGGTGGCCTTTTCACAGAATGCCTTTTATCTGAGGCAAGAATTGTTTTATCTTTCTAAAATATAGAGAAAGTAAGTGTATTTTTTAAAAGTCTGTTTGGGTGGGAAGCAGAGAGTGGAGGCAGAGAGGAATCTGGTAAGAGATGATTTGGGAGAGCATAAATGGTACAGGAGCTGGGATGGAATGAGGGGGTACTTGCAGAACTTGATAATTGGCAGTGAAGTGAGGGGTGATATATGTGTTTTAGATGAGTTTAACTTCACAAGTGAATCCAGAATGCTGTTCAAGACAGATAGAAATATTCTTCAAGTGCCATGCCAGTTTCAGACATGGTGACTTTGCTCCACCATATTAAATGTCCATAAAACCGCTGTGTATTCCTATTACTCTTTTATTAGGCGCTCTGAGTACGGCTGTGCAGGTTTTATGTACAGTATTCACTTAAATTTCTCAGTATATGATGCTCTTAGTGTAATTAGGTTTTGCATCCTGACAGACAGAATTAATGGTGGATACTGTATGCTTGTATGCTCAAATTTCTTAAATGGGCAATGGGGAGGGTGCAAACATCTGGTGATAAATCACAGATTACGTTTGATTTACATGGTCCCAAAGTTAAATAAATTTATTGGGAGACAGGTTCTTCAGGGTTCTCAGTCTCCTGACTTACTGAAGCCCTCTTATAAAATATTATTTCTGAAGCTGCGTGAACAATAGAAGACTGAAAACCTAGGCAACAAGAATATAACTTATAAATGACATCTTGTATCTAGAACCCTAAAATTAAAAATCTTAATATAAAATAACAAAAAACATTTCCAACAGTAGGATGAAGTCATGATAAAGCTTTAAAACGAGGAACTGATAAGGACATGAACACATTTCAAAATTCTCAACTTAAGTTTATGTGACACCCCTGATGTGTTGAATGCAATGTTCTCTACATACTTGAACTCCTAAAGCTTAACATGTTCCTTTTTATCTTCATTTTGAGAACAATTTAATAAACAGGAATACAGTAAATACTATTTCTCACAGATTTTAACCCAGACACTCTCCAGCACATGTACTACCTTCATCCTGAAACCAGTAACTCTCCTCTCTCTGCTTAGGACCTACAAAAAGAGTGAGACGAACATATTTTAAAGGTTGCTAAGAAGTGAGGTGAACGCTTGGGTCTTCGTTTGTACCAGCAATGGCAGGAAGTGTGAAGTAGCTGAGCTTTTCCCAGGGCATTCTGTGATAGAACTGTTTATTTAAATACCATTTTTGTATATGCAATAAGTTCATACTGTATATATTCACAATGCTTGAAGTGAGGACTTGAAAGGAAGTGGCGGCGGGGGCTAGATATCATTTCATTTGGAGAAATAAGGAAATGAGCTGGTTTATTCACAGACACTAAAAGTTTGTTAAAAGGTACTGGGATATTTCAGGCCTTCCTGGAAAGGAGTTGAGAAGCCTCAGGCCCCATTCTGTCCTGCTTCAAACACTTTACTCTCAGAGAGTGAGGGAGGAAATAGCAGTGTTTTCGTTTTTTAAACCCCTCCCCGGCTCCATACACACAAACATGATTTCTTATGACTGTGTTGTAGTCGTGTGTTCTTCATTATGATTCTGTTACTCCATTGTCCCTGGGCCTGGTGTGTTCAAGAATGTACACATCCTATGCTCTTTTTTTCAGACTACTTCCCATTTAAAAAAAAAAAAATTGTGGGACTTTTGCTGGTATGAGGATGGGATTAGGAGTGTTCTTTAAACCTGCTTGGAAAAGTGTTTTATAAAAGACTGTTAACTTTTAAAAGGCATTAGCCACTTAGCAAATTTTCCTAAGTGTCTCCTAAGGCCCTGCAGCTTTCCCGATTAACAATAAATGAACCCATTTTTAGAGACATGGACATCAGAACACATAGATGGAGCTGGGATTATGTACATTTATTCCAGGGTTGCTTTGCTACAAATTGTAGACATGGGTTGGTGGCTCTGTTCTTTTGCTTGCTGTCATCTTGTTATCCCATTAGCCCGCTGTTTCATTTAGTAAAACACATGGCCAGTGAATCAGCCTTTAAGGGGATGGGCCTATTTCTCTCTCTCTCTCTATTTCCCAGTGTCATTCATGATCATGGGATGCGATCAATTCCTCCCTTTCACATGGGAAAGGAGACCAATACAGTTCACGTGGGTCCATTGTACTCAAGAACCTAAACTTGGCTGAAGGCAACTCAATGGTTGATCCAAATACTGTTTTCCCTTTCTGTAAAGTGATAAAGGGAGCATTTATCAGGTCTTTATGAGATGGCAGAAAAGGCAAATTAAGCCATTTCCCCAAAGTCTATCCTTTAAAGTAGGACCCCCAAACCCATAGGGGGGGCTGTGCTTTTAAATAACAATGGATGTGGTACATGCCCATGCTAGCTATACTTTGTCTGTTAGGATTTTAAATATTGGTAGCAGGTCTGACAAAGGGGTTTGATGGGGGGGGCGGGTATCAGCGAAAGGGGCCTCGACGACAGTGACTTAGGGCTGGGCTGGGAATGGAATTCCCAAGAGCCCACCTGGACACAGCAGGCCCCTCAGCCCAGGTCTCCACTGCTCAGGGTGGGGGGATTCGAGAAAGCAGCTGAGCTCCAGACCCTGGGCCTCCTGCGGCGCCAAGTCAGGGGAGAGGAGGCCCCAGGCCCCTGCTTCGGGTCGCCATGGCAACGAGGCCTGGAATGCCACAGTCGTAGCCCTCTTCCTCGGCACATCCGGACTCCCAGTTCTGCTGCTTCGAGTCAATGTACAAAGCAAGGGAGGAACCCTGGAGGAAAATAACCACTCCCTTCTTCCCTTCACCACTGCCTTGTCCCCTTACAAAAAAGAAAAAAAAGAAAAGAAAACTGCATGTTTGAAAGAAACTACAGGCAGTTTTTGGTGCCATTTGGGAGCAACTATTTTGAGTTCTGGTTTCCTCTTCAGAGATTTGTTCGCCTCTTGTAAATCGTTGGCTGCTTTGACGTTGAACTTGATGACATTTCATGTTTTCGTTGTGCTGCTTTTACATCAATTTTGAGTTTTTTGTTTCTTTATAATTTTATTATTATTTTAAGGAAATGTCCCCCTCCCTCCTCCTTCCCCTGTTCTCCTCAACCAAAGGACTGTTTCCTACTCAGTTTTCTCAGTCATAAGGGAAAGTGTTTCCTTCCAGGTGTGTCCCCAGCTTATTAGGACTGTCCTATGATCGGGGAGGGTGTCCGGGTCCTTTGGGGGAAGGCGGGGAGGGAGGCATGGGGAAGGCACTCAGAGGTCAGAGATTTGGGGGAGGTGGGGGAGATTGAGTTTGAAATCATGTTTAAGATGCCGGTGGCTCAACCTGTGCTTGATTTAAGTTATAATTTTAAAAAGCTAGTTAGAGAACAGAAAATGACTGGGCCAAGTCACACCTGTACTTTTTTTTTCCCCCTCCTCTGTCTCCAACCTCTTTCTAGGTTCTTCACACACCCCCGTTCGGCGTAGTACCCAGAGAGCTCAAGATGTGTGGCAGTTTTCGGATGGAAGCTCGAGAGCCCTTAAGTTCTGAGAAAATTTGAACCCCCAGGGGCGGGGTGGACACGTGCCGCCCAGCTGACATCTGCGTGGTCTGTCATCCTGCTAGTTTGTGATGTTTTCTGACAGTAGCCTCCAAGAAGCCGTTGTGCGAAGACAGAGTCCTGCAGTGTCCTTCCTGCCCGGGCCTGCAGTGCCATTTTATTTATATTTTTTAATAAAAAGTAAAAACAAAAAAACAGACCCACATTGGAACAGTGAATCAGTCCCATATTGAGGGCCCATGGACCATCGCTGTCCTGAGTGCCGTCCTGGCCCTTCTGAGACCAGCCAACCTAATTCCCCGTATTGTGGAAATGAGCATGAGTCCCCCAGACCCCTTGTTTCTATACATTCTATGTTGTCTTTTAAAAAGTGTGCTTAACATTGACACAATAAATGTTGGAGCTTTAGGTGGTGTTTGCTTGTTCTTTAATTATTAATGCTTATAAGACAATGCAGCCGCTTAAGACTGTATTTCTGTACCCGTTTTTGCAGACACCCATCGGGTGGGAAGGAGGAACAGATTTGAGGAATGGGTAGGACGCGTAGGAGGGGAAATAGGTTACTGCTTATCAGATGGCATAAATTTTCAAGGAGAATCAAAATGCAAAACTTGGGAATAAATCATAGCAATATCATAATTAATGTAGTAGTAGTGTTGCTGTTTATTAACGCTAAAGTGTGGTTTTCCTAACTGTCTGACATAATTTGCATACCATTAAATAATGCATAATATGGCATGCTGAATTCTGTTTTTCAAATATATGCTTTTGGTGGCTACCATGCAGGATTTGAATTTGTCTTTTAATTTAGCTCAAGAAAGCTAATGTCCCTGGATTAGTGGTAAATCCCAAAGAGGTGATGAAAATCAGTAGTTGTTTATTAAATATTCTAATTTTAGGTTCCCCAAACTTCAGCAAATATATCTTAATGCAGACAAACAAACATAAAACTTCTTTATTACCCACATCAGGAAATTTGGGGCAGGTTTATAAGGGGAAAAAAATGATAGGAGGAAAGAGGTCCATATCAGAACACCCTATTGTAATCGTAATAGTGCCCCGTTCCTTAGAAATTAGTGACACAAATGTTAGGTCTACAAACGAGTGATAAAAATTCCTTCTGGCCCAGTTAATTTGCAAATAACTTTTCTGAGTTTGATGTTTTCTATTGCCGGGAGATCCAGAAGAGAACTAGAAACAATATAGCATATTAAAATAGGTTTATAAATAATAGAACTCAGACACCTGTGTATTATAGATTTACATATTGGCTGTGAACGTAAGTGGGGAAAATCTTACCCACTCACTCTCTGGCTAGATTACCTAGCCTAGTGAGAAGACAGAAAAATAATTGGCATCTGGATTCTTTCCTGCTTATTCATCATAAATAATGACTCCTCACAGATGTGTGCTGCCTTATACGTTATACAGTGCTTTCATGTGCGTCATTTCATCTGATCCTCGTTGGGACAGGTCTCACGACTTCCACTTTGTGGATGGGGGGACTGAGCCTCACCAAAGTTAACGGCTTGCCCAGGGCCACGTCAATGAGAAGGAGAGCAGAGAAGCCAGATGTTCTGATGTCTCATCCAGTGAATTCCACTGAACTCTGTGGTCAAGGGGATTGTCTCTCCCCGTGTTAGCACACAAGCCATAAACGTTCACAAATACACACATGTATGGCTCACACACAGAGATCAAGAATGTCCACTGGTAAGGCACACAAAAGTGTCTCTTCCTACCAACAGCTGTGCACACTGCCAGAGGGAGTTTGGAGCAAGCAGCCCTTCTTGCCATCATCTTTCCCCAGTGGCTTTTCCATGACAAATAAATAACCCTGATTAACTAGGTGGCCTGGATGAGTTTTTGAGAGTTCCTCTCATCTAGGTGAGATGGGACCTCCAGACAAGTGTTATTTCTTAAAGGAACATTTCCTGTCCCATGCTCTGCCTCTGTGTTACCGAAACCTAAGGCTATTAGGGATTCTGTGACAGCATCCTCACTGAACATGCTAAGCTCCTTGCCATTACCTAGAAAGAGTGACTCTGCTTCAAAAGGGAGACCCGACTGAAACAGAACAAACAATCCTGGATTTTGGGACACCTTCAGCCCTGGTGTTCACTACAGTTTCATTTCTAGTCTAGTCTCCACCTCTTATTTCTTCTTGAAGTCAGTTTGTAAATAAATGGATATCTCTAGAAGTGGGCTTGGCAGGGGGAGGGTTGGGGGGAGGAGGTAGGAGTGGGTAAAGGATATCTTTTTCTTCTTCCCCCCTTTGGAGAAGAAAGACCCCTCGTTAAAACAAACAAATGAAAAAAACCCCAAACCCCACATAGCTTCCCCTATATCCTTTTTAGCTGAAAGAAAATAAAAATTCATTATGAAATGATGGTGTTATGCGAGGGCTAGAACTTTTGAAAACCCACGAAAGATTGATGATTTGGGAAGACATCTCCCCGTGTGATATGTCAAGGTCATGTTTCTCCGTGAATGGTGGAAGCAGCAGAAGGGACTGACAAATCTGATTGGGGTCCTCACTGTGCCCTCTCCCGAGACTGAAACTTCAAATTGCAGAGAGATTAATTGGCTGCCCAGCATGCACCGAGCACGGATTAGAGGACAGAGTTCCGGGTTCTCGGGAGGGTAGGGACCAAATATGGGACATTGTTCTTACCCTCCCACGCCTGGTCTATGAACATTAATTTTGTGGTCTGTCCAGATTGTCACACTAAACAAAAAGATCTGTTAGCTGTCTGGGTCCATGATGGCAGAGACTCAGTAGCTCCTACAGCACCCAGCACCTGGCCTTTTGAATACTGGTGGTGCTGGAGAAATAAATGATTGTATCAAAACTGGTGGTAAAGAAAAATCTTAGGGAAGGAGAGAAAACTTGGATCCTACTGAGGTCTAACTGAGCACCCCAAACCTCGGTAGAATGTCTCCTAGGCATTTTTGCTTGGAGTTTTCCAGAGTATTTGTATTAGAGCCAAACCTATCGAGTGGTAAGAAATATCTTTCAAGTTTTATGTGTGCTGACATAATTTTCTTTTTTTGAGGGCTAGACAGTGAAGTTAATGTTGAAGATGATCATTCCTATTAACATTTTTTCTCAGTGTTAATGTTTATTTCTATGAAGAATTCTTATTTTATAAAGTAGGGTCCCCAGAAAGGAGTGGTAGAGAGGATCAGAATGGAAGTATTTTGCAGGTGCTGTTTCTCTTCTTACATGCCACATAGCTTTGGCTCCTTTTTGGTTGTAGTGTGAGGGAAGAGATTTGAGGAATATGCATATTGGTTGTAAAGTCAATATGGAATTCAGTTGAAAGTTCAGAAAAAAGGTGTGCTGCAAGCACACGTTCCTTCTTCAAGGATCCATCCTGAGTTCTTAATCAACAGGGAAACAATAATGTTATGTTGCTTTTCTCTGACTTCCTAGCAGAGACAGCGCTTTTCAGTTTGCACTGTTCCAGGGTTACATTAAGCTAAAGAACGTTTCAGTTCCAGCAAAATCCAGAAGCAGTCATTCTTTTCCTTCCTATCTTAGTGTAAATTAAGATACCTATTGTTAAATCCCATTACTTTCCCCCTTGCTTTATATTTTAAAAAATGCTCCCAGGAAACACTTAAGGTTTATAGAGTACTTTTGCAGACATGATGGAATCAATTCTCCTAGTGATTCTAGAAATTAGGTAGGACAAGAATAGACTAAAACTTGAAAGGAACCACAGCAATCATTCGTTTTACAGATCAGGGCAACAGAGGCCCAAAGGCCCAAAGATTAAGTGAAGGACCTGAGATCACACAGCTTGAAAAAAGTGAGAGCCAAGCTTGAAACCACACAGTTAGTGGCTGAGCCAGAATTGGAACCCAAGCCTCCAGCTCCTGTGCAAAGGAACTCAAACGGCAAATCGCTCCCTTGTGACCTACTAAATTCAGAAGCAGGAATGGCAGAAAAAGTGTGCATTACAGAAGAACTTAAGAATGAAATCAAAAGCTTGTTTTGGTGCCAGTCCTAGTGGGGAATATGTAAGCGTGTCCCATATTTCAAGGGTTTCTAAGCGGCATCCTGATGACAGGGCACATTTAGGTCACTACCTAGAAAGGTTCCTCTTTTAATCCACCCCTCTGATGGTAGAAATGAATTTTAGGAATCAAGAATTGCTGGGAGACAGCATTTAAAGTTAAAAGGGCATAAAAAAGAGCGACTCACCAAACCAAATTCATCTCAAATGTCTTAAATAGATCTCACAATCTGTTCCATTCTCCAGGCAGGATTTAAGGGAAACACCCACTTAATTTGCATTTCGAGCCCTCATCACATCCTGTTAGAGAATTCAAATAGCCAATAGCATGACCTGAATCCTGTTACTAGGGGTATTTAATTTTGAGTTCAAAGATGGTGAAATAACAATGAACTAAAGGGAAGATTGACTGAAGTGGTATACAACTCTGGGTTGTGAGAATTATTCCACTTACTATGCTATTTAGGCTGTACAGTCTTTTTCTGCACGAGGTGAAATCTTAGTCATTTTCCCCTTTGGTCAGGGGTTCCTGGCTCTGTTTAGAGATGTACAAATTCTGCTCTGTTCAGTTCTTCTGCCGCCATTTCTTTTCTGGCCAACCATCCTTTGATTCACATTTACTTCTTCGAATGGACATGGGTTGACTTTGAATGTTTCGGGGCCCGATAGCGCTGCAGTTGCTGTGTGCAGCAGCTGTTTCGAGCCTGCACGGGCAAAGTTATCCCTGAAATAGGAGCAGGGCAGCAGGAAGCCTAAGAGAGCCACAGCAAATCAAATATCCCTGTTGAGGATGGTCTGAGAGGAAGTAATTTGCCTGATTTTTTTCCCTGCTGATTTTTCCCTCTTCTCCGACACACAGAAAGCAAACCTACGGAGAGGTGCATGGAGATTTTCTCCCTTTGGTACTAAGATTTGTGAAGTGTTGCTCATGCCCTATTTCAGAGTGCCTGACTTTTTACCTGTTGCTGGCTTCCCCACACTAAGTGGAAAAACGAAAATGCAAATACTCCTCTTCGGAAACTCGCCCAAAGTTCGGAACTCAGGAACACGAGAGATTTTCTTTTAAAGGGGTCCCTTTGTGTGGATTTGCTGGTGGCTGCTTTGCCTTATTTGTGGAGTCCTTTTTATTTTTCGGCTTCTTTGAGAGTACACGTTCTTTTCCCTCTGACAGGCTGATGGGCCAGGGATGGGCTCCTGACGTTTTTGGTCCAGGCTGGTGAACGCGCCTGGTCTCTGAGCTGATGGCTCTGGGTTGCAATCCTGGCTTTTTCTTCGTCTTGCTCACCCACCTGTTGTCCTCTCTCTGTGCTTAACCCCATTCAAGCCGCATTTCTCCCTCCGAAAAAGGAAAAGACACACATTGCTTCCTACCTCTTATCGAAGAGCAGCACAGAACAGTCACACAGTACAAGCCATCCGAAGGCTCTGGACTCCACGTAGGATGGGGGTACTGACAACCAGTCTTGATGACTGGGGGGAAGTGGGGTTGGGGTCCATCTTAACAGTGGCTTTTCCTTTGCTTTAGGTTAGTAGACCCATTTCCTTTACAAGTTTATGTCACAGAAAAAAAAAGCTGCAGTGATTTTTGTTTGAAATCTAAAGCTGTCATCATGTTTTTAAAATGCCCCAATTTTGGAAATGGTTGCATTTGCAATGGTCAGGGTGAATTTTATCACTCTGATGCACCTTAGGGTTGGAGGTCCCTCTCTACCCCTCTCCCTGCTGGAGGGTAACACTGGAGGACAGCCCTCTCCCACAGGCCTTGTGCATCTCACCAAGGGTCGCTAAGTACCACACATCTTCTGCTGCCTGGGGATTGAGGGCCAGGCCATGTCCAAACTGTGACCTCTGACTGAAAACCTAACTCTTCTCATCCTCAGCTGGCAGACTGTCTGGAGCTTGGTAAAGAGCAAAATATAGGTTAAAGTAGAAATAATAATATCAGCTAATGTTTATTGAGAATTTACTATGTGCTAGGTACAACAATAAGACTTTTCCATTCAAGTTCTTATTTCTTCTTCATTATCATCGTGTGGGGTAGGTACGATCATTATTTCCATTTTACTGAAGCTTAGAGAGACTAAAGTGACCTGTCCAAGGGTGTACAATTGGTCCTGCCACTGTGATATGACTTAGGAATCTTCACTCTTATCCTCCACCTACTGACCTCCAGGATCTCATTTTACAGTGTTGTCACCATATGTATGCCAAAGTTGGGGGGTATCATATGAAAAAAATGACAACAGTGCTAATTAAACTGATTAGGAAGCATACTCAAAGTGGCTTTGCTTAATGGGTTCTGGTTCTGTTAACTACTGAGCAAGGCCAGTGTCAGTATTTCCCACGGTGCTTGCATTTCTGTCTGTCTTTGGAGCTGGGAGGACCAGTTTGATTTTGTGAGGCGTATCTGAGGAATTCACTTGTGCATCTGCAGCAAGCCTCATTCATTTGTTCAATCAACAAATATTTATGAAGTCCCTGCTATAAGCAACCTACAGAGCTAAGTGCTGGGGAAGGGATGCAAAGAGGTCAAAGACACAGTCACTGCCCGTCAGAAATGGCCACCAGTGGAGAATTAAATTAATTAGAATCTTCCTAAATAACTAGTCTTAGTTAAGCTGATGTGGTGAGAACAGTGGGCCTTTTAAAATGCTAATATATAATTCACTTTGCCAGCCTAGACAGCAGTCCCAGGCAAGGGGCTTCAGAGCTCCCAAATGAATGGGAATGTTATTCTTTATACCTTATCAGTAGGATGCACACTTAAAAGTTGTTTTCAGACGGTGGAGATAAGTATACGTTGTTTCTTCATCTGGCCCAGTCTTATTGAGAAAAAAATAACAGCAAATAATTTAGAAGGATATTAGTAATAGAAACAAAATTCTTGCACCGTGATCAAATGTACGTGACCTATACAGGGGATAAGTCCATGTATTCAACCCTCTGAGCTGATCTGTAACTGATTACCTGCCTCTAATTCAATATAAAAGGAACATGACAAAGAAATCTTTACTTCTCTATGTGCAGTCCTGTGATCTTTCTCAGAACGTCAATATAAGCTAAGTTTGTTTTCTTCACCTACAATGTGCAATGTGGTGTTCTATGTACTTTGGGCAACTATAAAAACTATAAGACCCCACTCCTGTTTTCAAAAGGATTATGATTGGTCCTAATGCAGGGGATAAAGACTATAAACATACAAGCAGATAATTAACAATTAAAAGGTTCAGGGACTTTCCTGGTGGCGCAGTGGTTAAATATCTGCCTGCCAATGCAGGGGACACAGGGTTGAACCCTGGTCCGGGAACACATGCCGTGGAACAACAAAGCCCGTGTGCCAGAAATAATGAGCCTGCGCCCTAGAGCCCACGAGCCACAACTGCTGAGCCCACGTGCCACAACTACTGAAGCCCGTGCGCCTAGAGCCCATACTCCACAACAAGAGAAGCCACTGTAATGAGAAGCCTGTGCACCGCAATGAAGAGTAGCCCCTGCTTACCGCAACTAGAGAAAGACCGCGTGCAGCAACGAAGACCCAACACAGCCAAAAATAAATAAATAAATAAATAAAATAAATAAATAAGTTTATTTAAAAAAAAACCCAAAACAAAAAACAATTAAAAGGTGCAATATGATTAATTCAGAAGTGAGAGACATGAACTGTAGGCATATGAAGGAAGATAATGTCTCTGGGACCCACAAAGATGTTGGGCTTTTAGTTGGTCATCAAAAGCAGGCTGGGATTTAGATGGTAAAGGGAAAGGACGAGGCAAACCAATTCAAGGCAGCGCTGTGGTGCTTGGAGGGCAATGGCTAGACCAGTAAGGCAGGAAGAGAAGGGTTGTCTATGAAAATCATGGAAAGTAAGGTTGGAAACTAATTTGGAGCCATTTTATGGAGCACCCTTAATGATAGGCTTAAGGGGGTTGTATTATAGTCAGTAAAAAGGTTTTCAAAATCATGTCCATAGAAAAGTTTTAAGAAGAGTGTGGCAGGGTATGGAATGGATTGACAGTGAACGCGAAGGAGACCAAGAGACCAGTAGGAAGTGATCCTTGAAAGTGCTGGTAATTTCCTAGAGGAAGGGCTCTGCTATGAGTATAGTATTTGGGTCAAATTATGTAGTCATCTTCATCACATTCAAGCAGACAATGACCCCATTGTTCAATGGTATATCTAAATCCCCCCCTTGCCTTAGTCTAGAACCGTTCCAGACTGTCTGTGGAAGCCCACAAAAGGTCTTCCTTATATGTTGACTGCTGCTAGAAGCCCACCCAACGAAGAGCCTAAAGATGAAGACCTTGAGGCTCAAGCAGGTCAGTTAGTTCCTAGAGATGGACCATGTTTATAATACAAAGGGAAAACATCAGGTCTCACGAAGCATTTAGTACTTTACCATCGTCTCAAGCACAATGATAAACTCAACTCAAAAAAGAACAGAAAGGTACAAGAGTAGGCTCCAGGGATTTTCCTTTTCAGGGGGGAAGAGTTACACATTTTTTAATTCTCTTGACTACTTGTAAAAGTTATATTATGTTGCTTTTTTCTTTGCAGCATGCTTGTTGATACATGCTATATCCTGTAATAATATGATTTTATTGTCATTTGGCCACAAAATTACATGAATTTCATAACGAAGGCATGAATTAGAAGAGAGCAAGCATGTTTATCCAGAATCAGAGTAATGTTCTCTGTATAAAATAAGGCTGAGCAGGTTGGGGCTTCACTCTCTTGGAGTTTACATTTCAAAAACAGAGACCTTTGTATTTTTGTTTTGAAGTTGTATAATCTGGTATCCTTCCATGCCTCATGTCCCCTGCCTATCTGTTCCTCCTGGAAGCAAGACTGGTCTATGACTGTCTGGTGTCATAAATCAGGACATTTCAGGCACATAAAGAATAATTTTTGGCACTGGGTTTCAAATTCTCCCTTCCACTCTTGAGTTTCTTCCGGAACCCCCTTCCCACTCCTGTGACCTGTTCATAGCCACAAGCCCCAGCCCTGGACCCACCCTTCAGGAGGATCGTCAGGGTGTAAATACATGCTAAGTGAATGGCCAGGAGATTCCCAAAGGGTTCAACACACATGGAAACATTCCCCTGAGGTGTGAAAACATTTTGATATTACCAGTATGGCCTATATCTCCCCTCCCACTGAAATAAAGTATAACTGAAAAAGTTAAGTGTTCCCTACAGACCTTGATGGGGGACAGGGAGGAAAGTAAGGCCTCTGTGAGATGCAGACTTTGGAGCAGAGGACAAAACTTCCTTCTCTAGCTAGGTATCCCCTCTTCCATGTCGGCACCTCAGCAAAATGATAATCACTGAAAATCATGTATACTTGGTTAGGAAACCCAAGGGTCCAAACAACTGTTTAATGTAATAGTTTGCATATAATCACTCTTTCCATTTTCCCTGGGAGTCAGAATTACAGTGTCTGTACAGGAAGCATGTACATATGTACAGTTTCGCCTCTAATTCCTTAGGTATACACCTGTTTACAACATATGCATATTCATATCTTGTGTGTGCCGCCTGTCCACACACAGCCAGACAGGAAAGCACCCCTTGTCTGTAACGACTATGATAATCTCAAGGACATTATTGGGCTTTGATCTTTGATATTCATCATGCCCAGGTTTCTAGAGTCTTATCTTCAGAAATTGTATTCGCTCTGGGCTCCCACCCGTCTTCTTCTGGAGTTAAACGTCAAGGCGACAAAGCTGGGCTAGAGAGGCTTGGTTTATCCTTTCCAGGCCTAAGGAGTCATTGTGTCTACAGAACAGATGTGGGATGGGCAGGAGCGGAGTAAACCTATCCCGTCTCCTACTGGAAATCACATTTAATTCTGACCCAAGGGGCCTCTGTGCTGCAAATGGAGAGGTAATTAAGCCTCCAGACTCTGAGCTTTTTGGGGTGAGAGGGCTTAGTTTTTCATATATGCATCCAGTATATTTTTGAAGAGCAGAGGGTGGGGGTCAGAAAGGCTTAGGAAGCCTTGAAGAGAACGGAAACAAGATGACAGGCGTTGGGTGTATTGCCGTTAGGTGGCACGGATAAATAGAACACATATTTAAAAATTCATTCCTGCTTTAAAAAGCTCAAAGAATTCTACCAGCGTTCTGGGTGGTGTGACAGAGGAATGGGGACACTGACGTGCTTGGTGAGGGCTCACGTGAGGGAGTGGAGGCTGGAATGTTCCTCCTGCTATCATTATTATTTAAAAAAAATATGATGAAGTGGAAAAGTTTCACCTGCAGAGACCAGAAGTGAGACCTCGAAGGACAGGAGTCCTCCGCTGGTAACCATAGTTGGTTGTTAACCAACACAGCCAAGGACGTGGAGCCCAGTGACCTAGAGGGAGATGGCTGAGGTATCCAGTCCCCAGGAGCAGTCCCCCTGAGGAGTGTCGGTCCCATTTCAGCCACTGCCGGCAAGGAATATTCCACTTGCTGTGGCTCTATGTTGGTTCAGACCTTGCCTTCTGGGTGTGTGGCTGCAGTAGAGCTTGTAAGATCTGAAGCAAGCGAGAGGACTTAAGATTTCCAGTTAGGAACGTTGACACCTTCCAGGGACATGGAGAGCGTGTGTGTGTGTGTGTGTGTGTGTGTGTGTGTGTGTGTGGTGTCGGGCTCATAGAGAGGGTGGGGGTCACTCCCTCACTCCCTCCAACTATGTTAGCACTGGTGAAGCGAAAGTTGCCCCTGTACACTGCAAACCCTCCCCTTTCACCACACACTTTAGGAACCAAGCGGAGAGAACTCTCTAGCATGGGCACCCTTGGTTTTTTTTTTTTTTTTTTTTTGATGGGCCAAGCTTACAGTTTTCAAAGTGCTATGACAGGATGGTTGCAAAAATAAAAAGCTAGTGAAAGCTTAGTCACAATATTTCTATAGCTGGCAATCAAAAGATCATATTGCACGCAACTTGCAAAATCATCATAGAGAAATTATGCATTTTCCAGAATACCTTATTCCCTTCTGTGTATTAAACATTACTTTAATATTCTGGTGACAATGTTATATAATTAATCTAAATGTAAGGGAATGAACACACCAGAGATTATGTCTCAGTGCAAAGAGGTGAAAAAGGCTTTTTTTCAGGGGCAGGTTGGATTACTGACTCAACTCCTTCCACTTAAGAGTAGCCATGGATGTCACTGAGGCTAATATCCCGTCCCATCCTCCAGTGAATGCAAACATTCTGTACACTTTGGGGAGTAAAACCCTTTCACTCATAAGGGTGTTAATGTTAACACAGAAGAAAAGCATTTTAAAACTTGCATTAGTTCATAGACTTACATTGAACTCATGAGGGGGAATCTAGCCCCAGAGAGATAAAAACTAAAGAGCTGAGACATAAACCAGTATGATAACATGCTTATTATAAGATGCAAATTGAGGGACCCAATTCACTAAAACACATGTTACTGGTATTTAATTTTGCTTGTGGGAATATATCAGAAGTTGGCCTATGCCTTTTGCACAATCTACTTAAAAGGAGGGCGAGTAATTTTAACTATTAAAAAAAAAAAGTGCTAAAGAAGAACACGGCAAGCCAAGACCGAGAGAGAATTGTGAGGATGCGATTTAAGTGTCACTGTACAGAGCTTTCTTTCCTGGCTTGGGCTTAGAGGTACAACACTGGCATGGGAAGGCAAGTGGGGCTGCGCTCCTGGGTGGGGAGCCCGGGTTCTCAGCAGGGCGGTGGAATGGGCTAGCCAAGCCAGTACGGAGGGAGCTCCTGTGGGTGGGCGCCAGAAGAGGCAGGCCCACACCCAGTGGTCATCGCAGGAACTTCACTCACGATAGTATGGTTGTGAGCCTGTGGTTTGGAGCAGAGAAGATGCACTTCCCCGTGAGAAAAAGGTCAGTTCCTCTTTCCTCCGGTGGCACAAACAGCCTGCAGCGTGTACTTGGACTTCCTGCCACTGCTTCCAGCCCGCCCCCGCCCCCCTCCCCCCACAAGTCGGTGAATTATGCTTCCCTCTCAAGCTGACGTTGTGAGGTTGTACCCCGCATCTCCCAGGTGGCCATTCCTGTGGGGCTCAATAGATGGGAAAACTGGTCCTCAGCTCTCCCCTCCTCTTACCACCTTCCTCACCTGGGGGCTCTTCAGGAAGGGATCTCTCCCCTCAAGACTCAAAGTGCTATCAGTGGATCAAAGTGCTGTCACAGAGAGTGGGCATCACCTGGGAGTCCA
Source organism: Globicephala melas (assembly GCF_963455315.2). Taxonomy (NCBI): domain Eukaryota; kingdom Metazoa; phylum Chordata; class Mammalia; order Artiodactyla; family Delphinidae; genus Globicephala; species Globicephala melas. The sequence goes on from NC_083325.1 coordinate 39,248,920, forward strand.
TTAGAAATACACAACCTACAGACCCTCCCCAGAGATACTGAGTCGTGTTCTGCATTAACTTTTGAGAAGTATGGTCAACCCCATGCTCCGACCTATTGCATGAGCCCCTCATTTTGCCGTTTAGGGTTCGTATAATGAAGAAGGGTTCCTCCAAACATTTAGGCTTTGTATAATGAAGAAGGGTTCCTCCAAACATTTAGGGTTTGTATAATGAAGAAGGGGTCCTCCAAACATTTATTTTTTGTGTGTGTGTGGGGGGGCCGGAAGAGTCAAATCTTTTTGATTAGAGGGAAAAAATATCATAGGAAGCATAGGGATAAATTGGAGGTTGTCAGGGCACAAGCATGACACACTGTTAAATACTACCTTGGATACCATTGAGGTCACCTTGATGTTGGCTGGAGATGGAACGGGCGTCCAGCCCATGGGGGAACGGAGGGTCTGTTGAGGGGATACATTTGCTCTGACAGTGTTGGCTGAAGCCCTAGAAGAAGCTTTGAACATAAGGGTGGTTTGCCCCTGCCTAGCCCTCTCCAGAAATATGCTGTCAGCAGCCTCCTTGAGAGCAGAAGTTAGGGAGACAGGGAGGCGAGGAAAGGGGTGAAGGACAGGGAACCCCCAGGCCACCTTAGATGATTAAACTTGCTGACCCCAAGGCCGGCCAGGTAACCTTTCAATGATTTTAGGGGCTTCTTGGGCTAACTCTGCTCCCACTAACTTGCCGATGCCTGAAATTCCTTTAATAAGATGAAAATCCTTTCATAACACAATTAGGAGAGAAAATGCTTACACTGCAAAGTCTGGGTTGAGGTAACACTTAAGTGTGAATGAGTTGAAGAATAACCAGCCAGGACTTCCCTGGTGGCACAGTGGTTAAGAATCCACCTGCCAATGCAGGGGCATGGGTTCGAGCCCTGGTCCGGGAAGAACCCTCATCCCACATGCCACGGAGCAACTCAGCCCACGAGCCACAACTACTGAAGCTCGCATGCCTAGGGCCTGTGCTTCACAGCAAGAGAAGCCACTGCAATGAGAAGCCCGCACACCACAATGAAGAGTAGCCCCGGCTCGCCACAACTAGAGGAAGACCGCGTGCAGCAACGAAGACCCAACACAGCCAATAAATAAATAAATAAATTTATTAAAAAAAATAAAGAATAACCAGCCAATCAGTCCTCAAGTCTGGACAGGTAAAGAGATGGGCCTGTCTTGGTTTGGCTGGGCCGACAGACTCAACTAAACTCAACTAAAACAGAGAAGAGGGCTGGGTGCAGAACATGAATTTTGAAGACTCCACTCTTAGCTATGAGTGGGGCCCAGTTTACTTCACCCTGAGCAACAGGAGTGGAAGCATCTAAGGAAGTATTTTAGTCTTGCAGCTGCAAAGGCACAGCACAACTTTGCATTATTCAATGATGGTTTTGTTTTTTGTTTTTAAACCCAGGTTATTTCATATACCAGGAGTTTGTCTCCTAGGGCTTTATTAATTGGAGCATTACATTTAAATGTCTTATCTCTCCACTTGTCCCTGTCCCACAGTTGCACCTTTCCCTGGAGTGAGCACAGTGCCTGCACACAGTTCTCTGTAGAGATGCCCAGATGTAAGTGGCCCTTTGGAAGGGCCAGCAAGACCTTCAGTGGGATAATTTACTCTCCCAGGATGGATTTTACTCAGTGTGTTATCACCAGGACAGCACACGTGCATCCAGGTCTCTGGAGTAAGTACCTTCTATTTTTCTTCTATTTTTTAAAATCAAAGAGGATACTTTTCATGAGGCTCTCAAAGTTCAGATTACACCATCAGATTGATCTAAGTGCTTTCAGATGGGCAGGGGATTGACGAAGGCGTGGGGATGGGATCGTTAATGAATGCTTTCAAATGAGCAGATTAAAATGTTCGTGATTTTCCGATAGTTCAGATCCAGGTTCTAGCCTCAGTTTCCTGTTTGGCGTTTGAGGATCCATCTCTCCAGGTGCTTCCTTTGGAAAGGAGAGCCCTAGGTGCTTGACTCTGCCTTGTGGGATCAGAAGGAATGATTGCTGGGCACCTGAGAGAAATGCTTAAATGATAGCAGTGAATTGCTGGGGAAGCAGCCTCAGGTTTTTGGAGGAGGCACAAGTAGTTCATGAAGGTCTGTAATTCTGTTTAGATTCCCAGTCATTTTCTTATTACTGTTACCGCTGCATTTGTGTAATTATTGGCCTACAAAACAGTTCACAAGCATTCTCTCATTTGATGCTCACAGTAGCCCTGTAATATGTTACAAGCAGAACACGTGCTGTTACCTCCATTTCATGGACTGGAAAACTGAGGCTCAGAGCTGTTTGATCACACAGCTAGTTACAAGTCAAGTCAGGTCCCAGGGTAGACGTTCCAGTACTATGTGAGGATGGCATAAAGTAAGATCTGTAGACCACTGTTTCTCTGATGAGTTCAAGTTCTCTGCTTTGCTTCTTCCTCCCTCCAAGGCAATAAGTTGGTTCAGTGTCCTCTCCTGGAACAAACTTCGGAAGCATCTCATCAGTGCTAGGTAGCTATGATTTGGTCCAGCAATTCTACTCCTATGTATATATCCAAAAGAATTGAAAGCAGGGACTCAAACAGATATCTGTACATCCATGTTCATAGCAGTATTACTCACCATGGCTAAAAAGTGGAAACAACCCAAGTGTCCATCAGGAGATGAATCGATAAACAAAATGTGTTATGTACACACAATAGACTACTGTTCAGCCATAGAAAGAAATGAAATTTTGAAACAGGCTACAGTGTGGATGGACCTTGAAAACATTATGCTTAGTGAAACAAGGCAGTTACAGAAGGACAAGCATTGTATGATTCCGCTTATATGAGGTACCTACAACAGGCAACATCATAGAGATAGAAAGCAGAATACAAGTTACCAAGGGCTGTGGGGAGGGGAGAGGGGAGTTGTTTAATGGGCACAGAGTTTAGATTGGAGATGATGAACAAATGCTGGAGATGGATGGTTGTGAAGGGTCCACAGAATTGTAAATGTAGTTAATGCCGCTGCATTGTACACTTACAGGTGGTTAAAATGATAAAGATTAAATATTATGTTATATATATTTTACCACAATAAAGAAAAACTTTAAAAAAAGCAGGCAAACAAAACCCAAATATAAAACAACAACAAGAACAAACAAACAACAACAAAATAAGAAGAAGTAAAAGAGGAGGCGAGGCAAGCAGAGAAAGCACAGGGTAAAGCAGGGGTCCCCAATCCCCGGTCCGTGGCCTGTTAGGAACTGGGCTACACAGCAGGAAGTGAGCGGCAGGCCAGCGAAGCTTCATCTGTATTAACAGCCGCTCCCCATCGCTCGCATTACCGCCTGAGCTCTGCCTCCTCTCAGCATTATGGTGAGTTGTATAAGTATTGCATTATATACTACTACGTAATGGTAATCGAAATAAAGTGCACAATAAACGCAATGCACTTGAATCATCCCGAAACCATCCCCCCCACCCCCGAGTCCATGGAAAAATTGTCTTCCACAAAATCGGTCCCTGGTGCCCAAAAGGTTGGGGACCGCTGCGGTAAAGGGCAGGGCTGGTGTGGGAGACACAGTGGCATGGAAACGGAAGAGGGCAGAAAGAAAGGAAAGTGCCCAGGAGCAAGTGCTCTACCCGGGGGGTCTGCAGCTCGTGGAGGCAGAAGGGTGATCTCTGGGGCCCGAGTCTACAGCAGGAAACCATCCCAGACAGGTTCCGCCAGAGGAGGGCTGGTTTTCTTTTACTAAGAGAGAGTATGCGTGGAGCCCTGGGGCGGGATCACCTCCCTGGGGTGGGAGAAGTGTCCATTTCCAGTTTATTTATGTGTTTTATCCCAGGAGTGGGATAAATGGCTGTGAAACCGACCTGATATTTATGTCCATTTTAAGGCTGGCGGTGATATGAGTGCTTTCTAGAGGAACTGCGCCCTCAGAGCCATTTGCTTTGTTAGAAGATTTCTGTTGGAGAGGAGACTGGGAAAAATCATCAGATTCCCTGCTTGCTGCTCCCTCTAATTGTATTCTCGCCTTTGAATAATTTCTGAGAATTAAGGAAGCGTAAGAAGTGGGGCCTCTTCAAGTTATGGGGGCATTCCAAAGACAGGTAAAATGTACTCTACTGGGGCCGGGCTCTTTACTGTTAGTTTGTGAAATCTACTTTTACCATTCTAAAAGTTTCATGTTGCCCATACTGCCCGTCAGGAAAAGTAGCAGATCAGGCTTTCAAAGATGTGCTCGGGCTGGATCAGGGAAGAGAGATTCTAAATCACACCTGGTCTGTTAATTTGTGTGGTCATTTCTTTTTTATTTAGAATTCCCTCTTCTTTTGCCTTTAAGCCACAGGTGGTATAATCACAGCTTTTGCCTGAAGAACTCCCCACCTGTCAGACCCTGAAGGTTCAAGTCTGTGGACAGAAGAGGTGTGAGTACTGAGCTAAAACGGAACATGGGCAAGAGTTTTTGTCTGGTCACCACTGAGCTTTAAGAACTTGAAGGCCGAGAACTGGCCTCAAAAACAAAGGAGTGGTGATAATTTTGTAATGTATAAAAATATAGAATCACTATGTTTTGCACCTGGAAAAAAGAAAAAAGATGAGGCAAAGTCAATATATGCTTTAAAAAGGTATAAAACACACACATACACACACGTATATAATAATTCCTTCTCATATTCTTAGAGCCACAAAAAAAAAAAAAAAGCAAAGAACTGAAGGGATTTGAAGTTACATTCTGAGACCAAGGCCAAGGACCCCACACTTTGGGATCTTGCTGTAACCTGCTTTCAGGTGGTGTTCAGCATGCATTTGCTTGGTGATGGAGGCAGGTGATTGGAATTCGTTTTTCACCAAATGATTTCATTGTCTGAGTCCTGAGCCCTGGTCAAATCTTCTTCCCTTTTTATCTTATTTATAAAAACATCAATTGGTACAGGCTGGGCTTAACTGCAAGAGAATTTAAGCAGGAGGAGAGCCTAATTCATACAAACTACCTGGTAAATCTGGGACTTCTCTGAAAGGATTCCAAATAAATGTATTTGTCTGGGAGGAGGGCAAGGAAGTAATTATATTACTACTAATAATGTAATGAGAAAATCGTACCTTTGAAAACTATTTTTACCTTTGTTGAAGAGTTTTCTCATTTTGTCCCCATGCTACCCAGGTATTGCCATTAGCCTCATTTTTCCTGTGAGTAAACTGAGGCACAGAGAAGTCGAGTGGTTTGTTAGGGGCCACAGAACTGGTTAGGAGAATAGGCAGGGATTAGGACTCCTCCTGCAGACTTTCCCTGGGGCTTTTAATCTTGTGCTTTCTGGACATGCCCACTCCTAGGTTTCGACTCATGCTAGGTGCTTGGTGGGATAAGTGTTGGATCCAGTGTGATGTGTCGGGTAGGGGGTGGCTCCTGAAAGTGCTAACGTGCTCAGGCTGCCATGGTGAGGTGATGGGAATTGAGGACAGACCGGTTCCTGGAGGGAGAATTGTGAGCCCTGGGGTTATGATACTGATCTGCGGTTCTCAGTGATTCCCTTTGTTATCGACCCTTTTGAGTTGGGCCCCAAGAAGGGTCCTCCTACCTTCTATTGGTCTAGCCAATAGAAGGAGACCGAGTTTAGTTCAGAAGTTTTGTTCTTTGATTCGAGAACGGAGAGGTGCGAGCTCAGGCTCTAGAGCCCATACTCCGCCCAGAAGGCCATGCGCGGGGCTGCTCTGTAGGGATCTCGTCAGCGGGGGGGGGGGCGGGGCCGGAGTTCTCCCAGGGCTGGCGCACCTGCGCTGCTCCCGGCTCCAGACCTCAGGGCGGGGTGCAGCGTCTCGCACGAGCTCTGCTGCCGCCATCTTGAATTGAGTGTCGTGTGGAGCGCTTCGTCGGCCGAGCTGCGGTGCGCAGTCGTTTCCTACCGGGAGCTCTGGTTTGAAGGGCCCGGAACAAGGCCTCTACACGCAGCCCACTTTGAGCAAGTGAAACTGGACGAGGCACAAAGGAAAACAAGGTTAGACGTTATTTTATTACCCAGATTCTATTTTTATTTCCCAGGAATTGTTCACGGGGGCTTTGCCGGTGACACATGCAGGCTGAGAGAGCAGGTGGATTTATGTACCACCTGCATCCACTGGGCCGCCTCTGGGCCTGGCCAGCTCCTACCTCTTACCTCTAAGAGGGCAGGCAGCTTGCTCCATCACCCCTGAAGTTTCAAATGCCTTCTTTTAAAGTTACTGTGCTGCTCGGGACAGCAAAGCCGTTTCCTTCAGAAGGCCTTGTTTTGTTTGTTTTTTAGAAGGCCTGTGTTTTAACATTCTCAGATTATCTAGGAGGAGTCATTAGTCTCCTTTCCCCAGATGGATTAGTTTGTCAGATTTTGTACGTCTCACTTTATCCAAGAAGGAAGGAGTCTGCCCTCGAGAATACACGGTGCTGGGAAGTCCTATGAGACAAGCCTGGAGGCTGCAGGGCGATGGGCGATGGAGGGTGGCGGCCACACGAAGCCTATATGGGCAGACAGCTTGGAGGCCAGGCCGGCAGCACTGAAGGCAACATCCCTGGACCTCACAAGCGATCCCACTGGACTGTGTGCCGCGGGAGGGGCTGCTGGGGACGCCTTCAGGCCGGGTGTTTGGTGGCGCAGTGCTGGATTCAGAGTCAAGACACCTGGGCTCTAGTCCCTGCTCTTTCAGTTCATTTTCTTCTCTGGGCCTTAGTTTCCTCATCTGTAAAATGGCTACATGAATTCCAAAGTCATTTCTGACTCTAAGATTCTATGTGACTCTCCCTGCAGGGGAGAACCTGGGAGGGTAACCTGAGAGAACACAGCTCAGGGGCGTCCAGGTAGGAAGTCACCTGGCGTAGCCATAGGAAGAATCAGTGAATGGCTGTCTCAGCTGTGAACAATCCGTGGTGAGAGGAGTAGGCTTAGGCCACTCAGGGAAGGAAGGCGATTCTTAAAAACGCCAGGGAAGTTATAGAAGGAGGTTTTGCTTAAATGACGGGCAAGTAGGCGCAAATAAACCAGCTCAAGGTCTCAATTTGGTCAGGAAAGGAGTGCCTTTTTTTTTTTTTTAAAGGAAATAAATCCAATCGGGTCTTTTGTCTTGTTTAGAAATAATAAATTTAACATGTATTGGGGTTAGTAGACCAGTTCAGGGGCTCTTTGGGGGCGTGGGTTCATTAGGCTGGGAGTATTTATGAGGCAGGGTTTATGGGACACCATTCAACAATCCTTGGGCCAGGGCTGTTGTGGCGGCAGCTTTGGGTGATCTTTTGGAGTTCTGTTTTACTGAAATATAGTTTAGAGCACAAAGAATTAAATGGCTTTTGAAAACATTTCCCTCCCACCCCAACTAGTTAAATTCCCAACACTTTGCAACCATGGCTATAATTCAGTTTACAAACACAAATGGAGTGCCCACATGTCTTCCTACATGCAGTACAGTATGAGGTATTTCGAGGAAAATAACAATGAATTACAGCAGGGCCATGGCAGGTGACGCAAACATTTTCCTGTAATAGGTTTTGGGAATTTTCCTTCTCATATGAGAAGGCACACCAGCACGTACCTACACCATGACCTCCACGTGCCTTTTTGCTACAGGACTTAGTTTTGGTTTCTGGAAACTTTTTAACAATTGATAGGCCACACTTAGTCCTAATCAAAATATGGTAGACCACTGGTTAAAATATGGCATGAACATTGTTTTAAAAAAGAAGATTCTGGAATGCAAACTGGTTAAGACAATAAATGAATGCCGTCTCACTGGGCACTTGGTGAAGGTAAAGGGCATGCTCTGTTTTTGAGCTCCTCTTATGTGTATGTCATTTGCCCCTCTGATCCATGTAGTATTATTGCCATTCTCCAGATAAAGAAACTGAGGCTTGAACTAGTTAAGTGACTTGTTAAAGGTCATTTAGCTTGGATCTTAAGCTGGGTCTCAGAGCGTGGAAAAGATTTTCAGGGGCAGAGAATAGAGAGGATAGTTAGAACAAGGTATGTCTTGGGAAAGAGTGAGGTGCAGAGGTAAACAGGAATGGATGGTTTAACTTCTCAATGTCACAGCCTTTTGGGTTGAAACATATCTACCTGAAGTAGCTTTTCAATCCCCCAGTATTGGAGGGGGTAGAAGTAACCTGCATTGTGTTACTCCCATCTGTCTCAATAGTGCCCATCTCTAAGTCCAGAAAGAGAAGTGGGAGGAGTGAGAATATAAAATAATTACTCTTTGATGGCAATTTCCATGTGCTTCCTAAAATGATACCCAACCCAAATTACCTTTCTACAGGTACATCTAGACAGCTGAGGCTTAATAAATCTGAAATAATAATGGGAAAAGCCATAAGAGTAATGATTTTAAAAGCCCTGTGTTCCCAAGGGGCATGTATTACCAGCTGCACACTCCTTTCTGTGTGTGATCAAAACCGTTTTTGTTCCGTTTAAAAAGAAGACACTTGAAAGAAGGTGCTTCATTGGTTGAAGAAGTAGTTGCTTGGCCGCTAGCTTGATTTCTGAAAACAAAAATGACGTTTCTGTGGAGTCAACCTGAAAAAGGTATTTTGTTGGGCTTCTCAAAAGTTGCAAATAAACTTTAAAGAGATGCTCAGGGAGGCGGTTGTGGTGATGGACTTACTACTCCCCAAGCCCACCCCTCCCCCTCTTTTCGCCTGTTTACCATCCCTGGATAACCCCAAGGAGTTAGGATGGGATGAGAGCGCAGGGTGTTGTGGGCCTCTGACGTTGGTCAGGAGAGGTTGGAGGCTGGAGGTGGAGCCCCAGAAGGATAAGGAGGCTCGAGGTGGTATCGCCTCTTATCCACCACACTTCTCCCCAAGAGAAGGCTGCTGCCACCATCCTCTCCTTTGCCACTGGTGGTGACTATGGGAATACATCTCATAGGATTTGAGAGGGATGTCCAGGTTCATCTCTTAGGACCCATTAATTCAGTTGCTTGGGTGTTCTAGTGACGGACTTGTGTGGTATGGTGGAAAGAGTGCCAGATTGCAAAAGAAGCCTTGGCCCTGGACAGTTCTGCTGTGTAGGTTTAAGAGAGTCCCTTAAGATTTCTCCATCTCCATTTCCTTATGTGCCATCCAGGATGGTTGTATTAGATTATCTTCACGCTCCCTCCCAAGTCTGTGAGTAGAGGCTAAAGTTGTAAATCGAGTCTCCCATCCTCAGGGTATAGATAATGCTGCTTTGTGCCACAGGCAGACAGTGGCCCTCACCTGCCCTTATCTGGACTCCTCTAGACGAGGATGTCAGTGGTTCAGTACAAATCCTTTGTCATTTTAGGTAAAACAGCTCCTGGTCGATGCAGTCAGCAAAATTGTGTAGAAGAACTAGGGCGAACAACTATGCTGGTTTGCCTGAGACTGAGACAGTTTTAAAACTGGCAAAGTCCTGGGCAAACTGGGGCGAGGTGGTCACCCCGAGAAGGACAGTGTCCACCAACTTAGCGTGAAGGTGCTGCTCAGCCAGGGCCAGTGAAGATATCACTGAGAGATACAGGAACCTTCTAGAAATCTCCAGTTTCTCTTGGCAATTATGTATTCCCTGGAAATCTCTTCAGGGCTCTGTTAGACAAATATTGAAATTTAAGTGATGAAATGTCTTCTCCCCCCAGGCCCCAGGCCTATGTTACTAAGACACTTCCTATCCCAGAGGCTATTTTGGCCCTGGTCTAATTGATCTTGCACCAAATGTCCCTGAAACCACCTCTTGCTCACCACAACCTCCTAGTCCAACATTCACCTGCCCAGTGCAGGAGGCATGATCCGTACGAGTCTGATGGGACTATGGTGAGCCTCTGCCCAAGTTCTCACATACCCTCCCATCCCTCACCCTAGGCCTAGGAATAAGTAACCTCCCTTCCAAAACTGATGCTCTGACTGGGCTGCTAAGTAAGAAACATGTGACCGTAAGAAAGCAGGAGACTTAAGAGCTGAGTATGCATGTTTCATGCCCAGGATCCAAGATGTCCTGATTTAGGTGATTATTCTTAGAGGGAGGGTTCTGAGAGTGGCTGTAAGAGTCTAAAAGAGCCTATATTGGCACAACTATTCCCTGTTGCCAGTAGCTGCTCTTTGTAGGGATGTGACAACTTCTTTCTGGGGCTTGGACTCATTTTCTTCTGAACTTCTTCTGAGTTGGGGAGCAATGTAGGTGGTTCCCTCAAGTCTCTTCCCTTTTATTTAATTCTACTTCTCTCCTAGCTTTTCTTACTTGGGCCTTCCTTCTCTCTATGCTTTGGTGGCACAGAACTCCGAGCAGCGATTTTATAATTTCTAAAATCTGTTTGGATCATACAATGTATATACAGTTATTTTTTTGTTGTAAAAATTCAAATTTTGTCAGTTGGATGGATGAGAATGATGTGGTCTTGGTTTAGTTCACGTTTCCTTGGGCCCCTGAATGACAGTGTGAGGTAGGCCCTCCTTCATCTGCCACCCTCTGGATAACCTGCATTAGACTGTGATATAAGTGAAAAATACTGTTTTATTGTGTTAGGCCACTGATATTGGGGTTGTTTGCTACAGCAGTTGGCCTGCCCTGACCAGTGCAAGGCGTTTCAAATAATAGCAAAATACCGAAACCTTCTTGGCCTCTTAATACCACACCAGCCAGGCCCTGTCCTACCTGGCCTGTGTGTGAAGCTGACTTCCATTTCTTTTTTTTTTTTTTTTTTTGCGGTACACGGGCCTCTCACTGTTGTGGCCTCTCCCGTTGCGGAGCGCAGGCTCCAGATACGCAGGCCCAGCGGCCATGCTCACGGGCCCAGCCACTCCTCGGCGGACTGGGGCACGAACCTGTGTCCCCTGCATCGGCAGGCGGACTCTCAACCACTGCGCCACCAGGGAAGCCCCTGACTTCCATTTCTTAAGACCTAGCCTATGGTGTGAAAACCCAAGTAACTACAGAGAACTGAAATAGCCTTTTCCCCCTCCTCTGTTTCTGTGTCTCTCCCATAGCCATCCTTCCACCATTGTCTTTGTGAATAGTCTTTTCCTTTCTTTCTCCCTATTTACAAAAGCAAAATGGAAATGTTCAAAGGTTAAAATAGGCCAGTGATTCTTTGACTATGTCAGTGCATAACAAATTGGGGTGGAGAATTTTAACAATTAAAATTTTTTTCCCCTGAATCTTCGTTTGGCCTTTAGTACTATCTAGATAATTAATGCCACTGTGATATCTTTTCTCCTCTCTTTGGGTGACTAAATATTTGCATCTCAGCTCCCTCCTTTTTGTGTATGTGTATAGAAATAATTTCAATGCCCTAGCTTAAGATCTGGCAAGGAAAAATATCCTTATCCCCTTGGAGAAGGTCATCCAATTCTGGAAAAGCTGCCTCAAGAAAGAACCATATACACGTTCTGTAAAAGCATGATTATTAAGTTTCAGGTTTATTATCATGCAAATGCTTCCATCTCCCCTCTTACCCCACCCAATCCCCTCCTACAGTTGTAAGTGAAATGACATCTGGGACATTGGGAATTTAACCAGCCAGTCAGGAAGGTGGAACAATGTATCCTCAGCCATTGGTTCACAGGGGTTTTCAGAGGGCCTTTGCAGGGAACTTAAGGAGTTGTTTCTTTAAACAAGGTGCTAGCTTATCTCACATTTTAAAACTCCCTTTGCTTTTGGATTTAAGTGTTTATCTCCTTGGGAGTATGAATTGGTACAAGCAATTTGGCAACATGCATAAGGAGCATTAAAAACGTTTGCTTATTTGACCCTGTAGTCCCACTTCTAGGGCCTTATCCTAAGGAAATAGTCAGAGATGTGATGACAGATGTATGTACATGGATGCTTATCACAGTGTAATTTATGATAGCAAAACCCCTGGAAACAGCCTAAATGCTGAATAATAAGGGTAGGATAAGTCTGCTTGATAATGGAATACTATGCCACCTTTAAAAATAGTATTTTCTCCCTGAAAACTTAAGGACATGGGAAAATGTTCATGATACAGTGTTAAGTGGGACAAAAAGTATACAAAACAAATTCTCACCTTTTATTAAAAAATAGTTTATCGAGGCACACATACATAAAAGAAAATGAATAAATACACATAAGAAGAGTTTGATTCTAACCTCAACTCTGACGTCTAACTGCTTAGCATTTAGATGCTAAGTGATTTAAAACCTGTGAATTTTTTTTTCAGGGTTGTGGTGAGGATCTGAAAGAATGTTTGCAAAGTTCCTTGCCCATAGTGGTTGCTCAGTAAATGGTAGTAACTATTATCATTATGATTCTTACCACTATTATTTATTAGTGGTAGGAGTTTGTCAGTGACAAAGCTCAGGTAAGAGTAGTTTTGTGGGGACAGCCTTCCTATTACTCTCAGCTCACTTTCCATTGTTGTCTACTCACTATCTTCTGTGAGGTGGTACTGCCCACAGTCCAGACAAAACAAACCCCAAGCCCCAAAGTGGACATTGTCATAGGGGTAAAACCTCCTGGAAAACATGTGGATGGGGACGTTTGGAGGAGAGCAGAACTTCCTCTGGTTGGTCAAACAGAGCAAGTTAAGCATTTAGGAAAATGACTGACTTATTGGATTGAAAGCAAATGATAGTATACCGTCTGCGTGGTGCTTCATTATTTAAAGTCCTATTATCTCATAGGAGGAAGCATTTCTGTGAAGTAGCTTATATGGTTTGATCTCCTGTATTAGTTATCCATTGCTAGGTAACAGATCACCTCAACACTTAGCACTTACATCAACACACATTTATTATCTCGTAGTTACTATGGGTCAGGAATCCGGGTGCAGCTTAGCTGGGCTGAGGGTCTGTCATGGACCGCAGTCAAGGTAAGGACAGATCTACAGTCTTCTGGAGGTTCAACTGGGCAGGCTCACTCAGTGGCTCTTGGCAGGATTCAGTTTTTCATGAGCTGTTGGACTGAGGGCCTTGGTTCCTCACTGGCTATCGGCTGGAGGCTGCCTTAAGTTCCTTGCTGTGTGGTCCTCTATAGGGCAGCTACAACATGGCAGTCAGCTCCATTGGAATAAACAAGTTGAGAGAGGGAAAGAGAAAAGTCACAGTCCTTTGTAATCTAATCTTGGAGTTGATATCCTACTATTTTTGCCATTTTCTTTTTATTAGAAGCAAGATCCAGGTCTAGCAAGGTCCAGCCCACACTCCAGTGGTGGGGATTACACAAGGGCGTGGATGCCAGAAGGCTGGGGCGTTGGGGTCATTTTAGAAGGTAGCCTAGCACATCCCCTTTTTACAGCAGAGGAAACCAAGGCTTAGCAAGGATGTGTGGCTGTTCCCTAAATCATCCATGAAGGAAGACTCAAACCAGGGTATTTTGGTTTCCAAAGCCTGTGCTGTGTCCACTCATGCAAACCTCTACTCATTCCACTGTAATCCTCATGCATAAAGGCATGCATGGTGTAATTTATTGAATGCTTAAGTATTTTCATATAATAAAAATAGTCTAAGGCACCTACAACATTTTATGATATTCTAGGTTGGGGCCACATTTTGGAGACAGATAGAAAAATATGATAATTAGACAAATATACAGAGGCTCCATTACCTACAAATGCCATCCAGAGTTTTCACATAGGAGGGCCTGGAAAATAGTTCTTTAGGCCATCCAGGGTAGCAGCGAAGATTAATTCCAAGCTGTTAAGGCATTTTACTATGCAAATACTCCAGCAGCTCAAGCTAGGAGAAAGTCTGGGTACTGCCCCCTCCCCGTTCACTCTGGACACTCAGTTTGCATGGAAATGTGGCACCCTCACTAGGAGGAGACAGTTTGGTTCTCCTTGGTGGGGAGGGGGGTGTTAGGATGTGGGGGCAAGGAGGTGGTGGAGGGAGATCCAGCTATCCATTAGTGACATTGATCATTTTAACACCATTTGTGGTTAGAAAAACAATGATATTACCTTAATTTAGTAATTAAATTGCTCCAAGCAGGAGAGATCAGCAAAGCCTAGGGTCAGTTTCAGGCGCACTGAATTTGGGGCCTTCCAGGAATGGGAGTCGAATCCTGCATCACGGGGAAGAAGGCTATTCCACAAGACCAGTGTTCAGTCTCAGTGGGGTTGGGGAATCTTGTTTCTGGGGAGAGAAAGGCAAGCAAAGGGAGCACGTGTCTGGGGGCTAGATGGAGTTTTATCTGGGATTTTTTAGAATGGCCAATACTTGGTATCAAGGTGGTGATTACTGATGATTTTATGGCTCTTTCCCATTAAATAATACTTGGGAGGTTGGGGGGGCACTCAAAACTTTGTTCAGGGAATGAACAACCTCAGTTTAGGCATGGCAGGCTTGTGGGCCGTTAAGCCCTGTGTTGTCTGAGGCAGCTGTTGAGGAGGCAAATCGGAGGTACAGTTGGAGGCCTCTGGAGAGATCGGCCAGGACATTGGACTGACTTGCGAGGTGGAGTAGAGGTGCTGCAAGTTGAGGACTAGAGCTGTGCAGTTACTTGGAAGTGGGAGGGGGCCCCCAAGACCAGAGCAAAGGTGAGCTCAAATATCTCTGGGAAAGGCCTCTTTCCAGAAGGAGAGAGGGAGATGGAGAGATTGGCAGAGAGTTGGGATGTACATCCCCCCCCGCCCCCAAACCTCTACACACATTGAGAATGAAAGGACTCAGTCAGGTTTTCCTACTGTGGCGAGGGAGTTCTACTGAAGGAAGATAGTGTACATGCAGGACAAGCCCCTAAACCTCCTTTGTCATTCCTGCTTCTGGCAATGAGTTTTCAGAAGAAGCATGTTTTCGGAGTGTGTTATCTCCATTCCTAAACCTTCCACTGTATGCCACCTTCTAGACATTTGAGGGTACTTCTGCTCTATTTTCACTGTATCCTCACAATGCCTTCAAGCAGATGGGGTGGGTGTTATCATCCTCATTTGACAGAGGAGAAAAACCGTGGCTTGGAAAAGTTCAGTGATCGGTGAGTTTGGAGTAGGTGGTCCAGAGACCAGGTTTCCTGACTTCTGGTTCAGAGCCCTTCCTATTTCACCAAAGTACCTGGGAAAGACAAACTGGTTTGAAGTGAATGACAAAGAAAGGGAGCTTGGTCCCAGTGAGGATTTTGAGGAGAAGCCACTAAGTTTCCTTGAAAATGGCTTCTGCTGATGGGTGGACAGAAAGGGAGGAAGCATCAGGGGAGACCTGTAGACCAGCCTCTGAATTTCTGGAACAGCTTAGAGCTGATTAACTGATTAACTTCTTAAAGAGGCTGGGATATAGTGGAAAGGTCATTGACCTGGGGACAGAAGACCTATATTGTTTTCTAGTCCTAGTTGTGCTACTAATTCACTGTTTAACTCTGTGACTTCAGTCTCTCCAGTTCTTGTTTTGCCCACTTGTAAAACACAAACTAGATGATCTCTAAGACCTTTCTAACTCTTTCTAGGGGAAATCAGATAGAAATGCAGTCAACTTCCATTCCATTTCACCGTGATTGATTACTAGATTCCAGCCTCCGGGAACCCCAGTTTCTCCCTCTAGAATAACCAAGTTCTGAGCATCTTGGGACTTTTTCTGACCGTGAAACACAGTGACCTAGGTTATGAGAGAAACCTTCCTTTCTTTCTATTCACCACTTTCCTGTGCCACTCCTAGGGTGACACACTAGGAGTGACAATAGTCACTTTGCCCCCACCCAAGAGTTTCCATTCATTGTCCCCATGTCTGCATTTGACGCCGCACCATTCCTTACCTGTGTTCCTTCAGATCTACCTTCTCCCATTCTGCCCTCAGCCTCCCCTGCCTGCAATCATAGCCTCATTTCCCCAGCGAGGCAGTTAAATGACCATTACTCAGGAACCATGAGGAAAATGTAAGATAGATTCCTTGTCCTCCAGGAGCTTAAAACATAATGGGGGAGAAATTGATCAAAAGATCAGCAGTTTTTTTTGGTTGAAATTGACAAATTGATTCTGAAGTTTATATAAAAATGCAAAATGTTTTGACTACCTAGAATAGTCAAAACAATTTTGAAAGAGAAAAACCAAGTTGGAGGACTTATACTATCTGATTTTAAGACTCAGTGTAAAGTTAGAATAATCAAGACATTGTAGTGTTGGTATACAGATAGATATGTGGATCAATGGAACAGAATAGAGTCCAGAAATAGATCCACACATACATGATCAGCTGAATTTTTACAAAGATGCAAAGGCAGTCATGAGAAAAACATAATCTTTTCATCAAATGAACTGGAGTAATTAGAATCCATGTGCAAAAAAAAAAAGAACTTCAATCTCCATCTCACACCATAGACAAAAATTAACTCAAAATGGATCATAGACCTAAATGTAGGAGGTAAAACTATAAAACATGGGAGAAAATCTGTGTGACCTTGGGTTAGACAAATACTTTTTAAATAGGACACACACACAGAGATCAAACTATAAAATAAAATATTGGTAAATTGAACATTATGAAAATTGAAAACTTGCTTTTCAAAAGATACTGTTAACAAAATGTAAAGACAAGACAGAGACGGGGAGAAAATATTTGCGAAAAATATTTTATACTTTATATCTGATTAAGAACTTGTATCTGGAGTAAAGAATTCTTACAACTTAATGAGAAAACAAACAATAAAATGCGCAAAAGATTTGAACAACAGACAGTTCACCAAAGAAGATATGCAAATGGCAAATAAACACATGGAAATATGCTTAACATCATTAGTCATTAGGGAAATGCAAATTAAAACCATAAGGGGATACCACTACATACATGCTCAAATGACTAAAATTAAAAAGATAAAAAATATCAAGATTTGACAAAGATGTAGTGCAGCTGGAATTCTAATTCATAGGAATGCAAGATGATACAGTCACTCTGGAAAAGAGTTTGGCAATTTCTTGTAAAGTTAAGATTCACTGACGCTATGACCCAGCAGTTTTTCTGCTAATGAGAAATGAGAGCATACATCCACACAAAGACCTGTATTCCAGTATTCATGGCAGCGTTATTTGTAATAGTGGAAAACTGGAATAGCCATCAACTAATGACTAGGCAAAGGAATTGTGATGTAGCTGCACAGTAGAATACTACTTAGTAATAAAAAGAGCGGAAGTACTGATGCCTGCAACAATATGGATGAATCTCAAAGGCATTATGCTAAGTGAAAGAAGCCAGATAAAAGAGTACTTTCAGAATGATTCCATTTAAATGAAATTCTAGAAAAGACAAAACACTTGGGATAGAAAACAGATCACAGAATGCCAAGAGTCGGGGGCCTGGATAGGACGTAGACTGCAAAAGGGTGAGAGATAACGTTAAGTGTTCTACATGATGGAGGTGTGGTTACATGACTGTACACATTTGTCAGAACTCATTGAATTGTACACTGAAAATTGGCGAAAGTTTTATTTATGTAAAATCACACCTCAATAAAGTTGATTAAAGAAAATACAGTGAGGAGAGAGGAAACATGCTGGCTTGAAATGAACAGTGTCAGGTAGAGTAGGAGACACTGCCCAAAGAAGAGGGACAGAAATTAAAGATGAGACCTAGCTCCCAGCTGTATGTGGAATGATCCTGGGAAGGTGGGGAGAAAGGAGATTTTCCGGGTGGTCCCTGAGGGCTTGGCCGGGCTGGCACAGCAGGAGAGGAAGGACAGAACCCCGGGGAATGCCAGCTTCTAAAGGGCAGGTGGGGAAGTGGTTCCAGCCACCGTGGTTTTGGTCAGCCCCTTTACAGTAAGCTGTGGGGAAGTGTGGAGGTGCTCGAGTGTGGCGGCACTTTTGGCCTTGAGCCCTGCACACGGGTCACTTTCATCAGAACAGGAAAACGAAACAGGCTCCCCTGAATGATTTATGGGAGGGCTTGTATTTTGGGGATGTGATACTGCAATTTGTGCTATGGGATCAGGACATCTGTTTCCAGGGAGGTGTGTTCTCTTACCATGAGTCTTTCCCACCAGGGATCTCTCACCCCCTCAGATAGTTGACACGCTTTGTCTGGGTTGCTTGTTAGCATAAAGGGGCCTTCTGGTAAAAAGTGGCCTCAGCAGTGTGTGAGCATGAGTGGTCTGGGGCCAACTGGGAGGTGGGCAGGAACTGCTTGGGTCCCACCCCGTCCCTCAGATGGCATCCAGCAGTGCAGTAAGCTGTAGGATCGGTCAGATGGCATAGGCAGCCTCCCACTTAACAATTAAGTTTTAGCCATTTATTTGATTAAATTCCAGTTATGCTAACTGTCCCCATGTGGATTAGTGTCCCTTGCTGGGGAACTCTACTGCCAGCAGATCTTGGCCTACAACCCCTTCTCCCCAGGAGGCACATTCCCCGGGGGAGGTCTGAAGCAAGAAGGCATGGAATCATCTAATATTCTGACTAGAGGGACTTGGGCAAGCTTCCTGTTCAACTCTGCACGTCACAGGTAACGAAATTGAGGCTAGCTGGTTACAGGGAGCCTGTAGGATAGGGACTTGCTCAATGTCACACAGCCTGTTAAGTGTCGAGCAGGACTTGATGCCTCTAGCTTCAGGGTTTTTTTCTAGGTCATGCGGACTCATTCCTCTTGGTTTACAAGGAGTCTGGGCTGGCTGGGCATGTGTTTCAACAGAGACACGGTGTATACTTATGGCGGGCAGGTACCCTGTCTCTTACGTGGGAACCTTTGCTGGTGCCCACCTTTCCCTGCCAGGCTAGTTCAGGAAAAGAGCCCCCAGGAATAATTCAATTTGGAAGGCACAGTACAAGCCACATTTTTTTTTTTTTTCCTTAGCCCCATCCCTTTCTGCTTTTAAAAGGAAATACAAATCCTCAACTCTTAGTGAGAAAGGTCTCCTTTAAATCTCAGGGACTTTATTTTGTCCAAAGGGTGTTTGAGTTTCCAGAGGTATCACCCCTCCCAGTTTTAATACTCTGCAGTAATCCCTTCAGCCCGAGGCCTTGGCCACATGGTGTTCATGGTCTCTTACCATGGCTGGGTGAATCCCAGTGCCCAGCCTGAAAACCTCCTGTAACCCATGAGTGCCAGGAGCATATTAAGCAAGAATGTGTGTGTACAAGCTCCTCCCCAACACTGTATGTGGGATCGAATATTCATTGTATAAGTCAAATTAAAATGTATTAACTTTCCTTCCAGATGCCCCCTGATAACAAGTTTAATTACTCTGGACATAATTAAATGGGTTTAGGAGATTAGAAATATAAGGGAGTAGTAAAGAGCATACATTTGTGGGGAAAAAAGGCAAATTTAATTCCAGAGTCTTTTGTCACTTGATGGGTAGAGTGCTGGGGACCAGGAAGCATGAAGGAAATGCTGGGGTAGAGGCAGAATGAGGAGGGTTTTAGGAGGTCGAACCAGTTCAGATGTAGTGGGTTGGCCAAAAAGTTCCTTCGGTTTTAAAGTAAAAATAAAAGACACATTTTTAATTTTCACCAAGAACTTTATTGAACAGCATATTCACCCTTTGTCCCACTACCTTCTGCCATTTTTCAGACAACTTCATAATTCCATCTTCCCAAAACCTTTTATCTTTTTGAACAAAGAGCTGTTCCAGGTGCCTTTTACAGTCTTCCAGGGAATTGAAATTTTTTCCATTAAGAGAATTTTGTAAAGACCGAAATAAGTGGAAATCCAAAGGTGCAATGTCCTGTGAATACGACAGATGAATCAGAACTTCCCAGCCAAGCTGTAACAGTTTCTGCCTGGTCATCAAAGAAACATGCGGTCTTGCGCTATCCTGATGGAAGATTATGCGTTTTCTGTTGACTAATTCCGGACGCTTTTCGTTGAGTGCTGTTTTCAGTTGGTCTAATTGGGAGCAGTACTTGTTGGAATTAATCGTTTGGTTTTCCAGAAGGAGCTCATAATAGAGGACTCCCTTCCAGTCCCACCATAAACACAACATCACCTTCTCTGGATGAAGATCAGCCTTTGGTGTGGTTGATGGTGGTTCATTTCACATGCCCCATGATCTCTTCCATTCCACATTATTGTACAGTATCCATTTTTCATCGCCTGTCACAATTTGTTTTAAAAACGGAATGTTTTTGTTAACGTTTGTAGAGAATCGCATGTGGAAATACAGTCAATAAGGTTTTTTTTGCTTAACTTATGTGGAACCCAAACATCAAAGGGATTAACATAACCAGGCTGGTGCAAATGACTTTCAGCGCTTGATTTGGATGTTTTGAGTATGTCGGCTATCTCCCATGTGGTATAATGTTGATTGTTCTCAGTTAATATCTCGATTTGGTTGCTATCAACTTCAACTGGTCTACCCGACCATGGAGCATGGTCCAGCGAGAAATCTCCAGCACGAAACTTCGCAGACCACTTTTGACACATTCGATCAGTCACAGCACCTTCTCCGTACACTGCACAAATCTTTTTTTTGCACTTCAGTTGTGTTTTTACCTTTCTTGAAGTAATAAAGCATGATATGCCGAAAATGTTGCCTTTTCTCTTCCATCTTCAATATTAAAATGGCTACACAAAAATTCACCAAGTTTGATAATTTTCTCTTTAAGTGCATGCTGATATGACAGCTGTCACAATACAGTCTAGCCAAATTGTTTTGAATGAAGTTAAAGACAACTAAGTGCTACTAGAGCCATCTTATGGAAAAAACCGAATGAACATTTTGGCCAGCCCAGTATCAGGATGTATCAGTCTCTTGCCCTACAAATGTAGAATGCAGGAGGCCCTATGCCTGCATCTTTCCCCTGACTCAGGGTGGTCTCTTCCTGCAGGAGGTCCCATATACTTGGGGCAGATAGATCAACAAAGGAGCTGGCAAGCAGACAGTTGTGCTGAGTTCTGCCCTTTCTCCTGCTTCATTCTAGGGCGTGACCCCATCCTGTGATAGGCTTTCCCTCCTGAGGTAGGCTTTTCTGGGGACTCAAGGTCAAGTCCACAAATGTCAGTGTGTCTTCAACAACAGAACTGTTTCCCTAGAATGCTCGCTGCTTTGTGTTTCTCTGGCTTTTGGCCCATCACACACCTCCAGGTACTTAACCCCAGCCATGTCCAAGGAGCAAGAGGAGGGAGGCAGATTCCACATGGAGTCTATAGACCCCTAGTCCTGCTGACTAATCAGATGTTGGGTTTCTCCATTACCCTCCCCCCCCACACTAATAGACACACTCACACTGATACACATACTCTCACAGTCACATACACTCACCTGCATGAACACAAACTCCCATACATTCATACACTCGCTCCTAATCTCACATACGTGAACACACAGCAACACATATACTTACATACACTCCCACACATACACATTCACACACTCGTATACACGTGTATGCACACTTGCACATACTTAATTCACTCTACATATACCTATTCACTTAATAGACGCACACAAATAATGTACTCATGCATACACATGTCTGCTTACTCACACACACACACGCAACTAGACACTCAGAACTCAAAGGTGAGTGCTTTGGAGAAAATATCCTCTTTGTGATGAATCTTCCTATAAGTCCTTCTCTTCAGAATCCAGTTTTTCAGCTGGAGGGGGTATTGGCCTCTGACTGGGAAAGGCGGTTGTGGTTTGTTAAATTTTTTAGCTGCACAGGGCGGAAGGATGTTCTTCCCTGTGGTTTAGAATTACGTTCTAGAAAGTTGCTAACAGATTTCCACACCCATTCTGAAGGTGCCTTCCCCTGCACCGTGGCTGTTTTCAAAAGGCTGGTCAAAGCTCTAGATCAGGTCCCAATATTTTTTTATGAATGCAAAGAGAAAGCACCAAGGCACTGAATGAATAAGGAATGTGAAGGCACAGCAAACCTGCGATAAAGTGAAAATCCTCTTACGTTGGAGCCTGAGGTTGAGGGTGGGGGCTGGGGACTGCCAACTGCTGCAGTAGTGTGTTTAGAAAGAGAGTCTGTGTTATGTCTAGTGGTCCTAGTATTTTGCGTTACTCTGACCCCGGCATTGTATCATTTCAATGCAGTTGGGTGCGCAAACATTCAGTTCTGGCCCATGGAAGGCATTTTGTATTCAAGACAAATCTACATTTCAGATTTGAAATGGGGGGAAGCTGGGGGGAGAAGGGGGTGGGGCTGAATAGGGGCGAAGGTCAGTGTTCACAGGTCTGAGACCATGTTTAATATCACATGACACCTTTGTCAAACAGTGTGTCACCCCCGCCCCTCCGTACACTCAGGCTGTCTGGGTTTCAGTACCTAAGGGACCTTCCTCTGTATTGTCTTCCTGCCCAAACGCTCAGACTTGCTTTCTGTAAACCAGATGAAATGAATGAAATTTGACCTATCACATGATTTTTTTTTAATGTGGTGGCGTGAGAAGCCCTGGAGGGTCATGTGCTCCCTTCTCTCGCTGTTCAGGCCTGTCTGCAGCCCCCTCCTGGGCTCCTGTGGGCTGTCTGAGGCCTTGGGGACTGACTGGAGGCTGGCCGGGAGGGAGTGGTATTGTGTTTCGTACCCATGACCTTGCAGGTGAGCCTAGGGTCTGCAACCCCGGGGTCGGGTCATCTTCTGAAAACTCAAAGGAGATGAATGAAACCTGGACGGTCAGATACATTCCAAATGGCCTCAGAGAGCAGTGATTAGGGCTCTGGGTTCTGGGACTGTCTGCTGTCCTGCTCTAGTAATGCCCTGCTCTAGCCCACAGGGGAGTGTGGGCTAATGGTCTACCATTCACCTTATGGACCAGAGTTCATCTCTGGCTTTGATCTTCACCTAAGACCCCGTGGTCTTCCGTCCCTATCACTATGGTCCCTGCATAAGCACTGCTGCTCTAGATAAGACCCTGGCTGGGATGGTGCAGTGACGTACCTCTCTGTGTCTAGAGTCTCTGGGTCACTCATCCGTGCTCTATAAGAGGGGGTAACATGGATGGATATTGTAGTTCCTTTCTTCCTTCATCTTTCAGACCAGAGAGAGGTTTGAAGACCAGGGAGACAGAGAATGAGCCACCAGAAATAGCAGTTTCCCAGTGAAACTTTATCTGAGCTTTATGAAAGAGATAGCTCCATTAATGAGCACAGATCAGTAAAGGCAGGACTTTGGAGGCACAGAGACCTAGGTTCAAATCCCAAGTGTCAGTTGAAGCTGTACCTTCTCTGAGCTCCTTCCTTCCTCATCTTGAAAATGGGGATAATAATAACTCAGCTGTGAGGTTACTGTGAGCACGGATGAGTTATTGCGTGCAAAGTGTCTGGTGTGGCTATGGCTTTCGATCTATGTTAGTCATGATTCATTTCTTAAGATTTATATCTAGCTCTTATTTCAAAGAGTTAGAGGCAGTTTGTACATATATCCATGGGGCAAAGGCAGAGTTTTGAGATGGGCATATGGAGAGGGAAAGGGATCTTGCTCAAGAATGAGGTTTGAATTCTTTGATCAAGCAATACTCCTGACAGAATCACGACTTCCCTCATTTTGGGAGCTGAAGAATTCTCCTCTCCTTGGTGTGTTGTGTTGGGAGGAATCCATGCAGAAGCCAAGTGGTACCCCCAGGATGGGCATGAAGGCTCAGTGCCCTCCTTTAGACCAGCTTCTATTTTGAGGGCTGTTCTTAAATGGATTAAGATCAGTTTTACCTGCTTAATGATCTGCCTGGATGAGGAAACAAGATGTCAGGAACCATTTGGGGGAGACTGGACAGTGATATTGTGCAGAAGAGTCCTAGCAGTGTACCGGCCCCCCCTCCATCCTCTTCCCTGTCCCTGTCTCCCAAGCCCTGCTTCCAGACTGCTAAGGTTGCTCTTCAAAATAAGACATAATCTTTGCGGTTATGCCTGAGACATCACAAATCACACACAACAAGTCATTAGTTCCTTCTATATGAGCTTCTTAATTCGTTAAAAAATCCAGTCCCTTTCAGTGTGGGAAATAACTGCTCACTGCCGATTTTGAAATTCCTAAAGTCAAGGAAAAAGCTGGAAACACTGGGCAGAGGGAGATTCTGTGATATGGTAGAGAGGCCAAGAACTGAATTTCATCTCTGGCTCTGACACTAATTAGCCACAATTAGCCATAAGATCTTGGGCAGGTAAATCTTCTAACCTGTGCCCTCTCAGTTTTTCGTTCTGTAAAATGGAATGATGGTTCCTGCTCCATCTCCTGGCTTTGTTTTGATGTACACTGAGATAATGGATGGGAGGGGAATGAAGTGCTCTGTGTATTATCATTTGCCCCCCTAACCTGTGATTCTTCCTTGAAGAAACTAAACCCAGCTTCACATGGCCAGTTAGCCTGCAGTTCCGACTCACGGTATTTCCCTGAGTATTAGCATAGTCACCAAAAACCCTAACAACGTCCAACTTGCCTAACCCTGTGGCTGTCTGGAGGGCTTGACAGACTGGTGACCATGCCCAAGACTTCAGTCCTCCTTGACACTGTAGCATGGAAGATGGCAAGATCTTCAGAGGCGGCCCTGTCTGTGATGCTCAAAAGAAGTCACAAAATGAGGGACTTGTGGGTATAGAACAGGGGTTGGCAGACTACAGCCCGGGGTCCAAACCTGGAGCACCGCCTACTTTTGTAAATACTGTTTTATTGAAACACAGTTGTTCTTTTATGGATCTATGTCTTTCTAAGTCAATGGCTGCTTTCAACAGCAGAGTTGAGTAGTTGTTTCAGAGACTGGCCCTGAAAAACAGAAATATTCATTACTACCTGGCTCTTCACAGGACAAATCTGCTGACCCCTGGTATAGAATGCAGGTCAAAGTAGGCTGTCACACAAGCCTCCTATGAGTGTGTGATTT
Source organism: Globicephala melas (assembly GCF_963455315.2). Taxonomy (NCBI): domain Eukaryota; kingdom Metazoa; phylum Chordata; class Mammalia; order Artiodactyla; family Delphinidae; genus Globicephala; species Globicephala melas. The sequence goes on from NC_083325.1 coordinate 39,273,601, forward strand.
CACCAGTTATTTAGCTTATTTACTAATGAATTCCTCTTTATATCTCAGGGGAGGTAATACTGGTTCTGGGCTCAGTGGGGAAACAAAGTATCATTTTCTTTGTTTTTTCCCTTTTTTGCAAGTTTCCTCCACAAGAGACAGAAGAAAATTAACCATCTCTGTGCCAGACACTTTAATTATGCCATTACCTTTACTTTTTAGGATAAACCAGTGAGTTAAATATTTTACACGTGAAGGAACCGACCTTCAGAGAGGTTAACTCAGTCAAGATCACACAGCTAGTATGGGGTGAAGCCAGGATTTCAATCCAGGCCTGTTAAATACCAGACTCTTCCCATCAGAGGTTGCTGCCTCCATGCCCTCTGGCCCTCCCTCTGAAAGCTCCTCAGAGACCAGATCTAGACATTATCTAGGCCTTGGAGGCATGAACTAAAGCCAGGGGGTTACCTCTTGGGGCATGCTATAGCCTCAGTTCCAATCATGGAGTAAAAGGCTTTCTGACTTACAGAAGGGATTTGAGGCATCAAATTGAAAGATGAGAAATGTTTTTGGGGAGAGGGGATTAGGAAAGTGTGGCAACCTTCCCTGAGCCCTAAAATCACCTTGAGGGGTGATGCCTCATCACCCATGTGAGGGGCAGTTTAGAACTGTTGCTAATTTATATGGATTTGTCTATGTAACTACCCCAATCTTAAACAAATTACTCAGTTTCACTGCATTAGCAATCCTTTACATTACCCACATTTCTCTCAAGTAAGGGGTAGAGATCTGGTAAGTACTGACCTGGAGGACCCAGGATCCGATAGCTCCCAACCTCATCCATAAACTTTCGTCCATCCACCCCACAGCCTCTCCACCTATAGCAGAGCAAGTGCTCTTGCTGGCTTTGCTGTCTGGGTTGTTGGTGATGGCCCTGTTTTTGAAGGCAACAGGAGAGTTCCTGGATTCTGGAACCAGCCTGGACATGGGGACTGTCTGTGTTGGCTGAGCTGTGCTTCGGCACTGGAGCCAGCCTGGGAGAAGAGGCATCTGATCTGTGATAAGGATGAGAAGCCAAAGGTATCTGCAGCTGCCTTCGACCTGGCCCTTTTGCTTAATATATGGTCAATCTTCTGATGAAAGGGCTGGAGGTTAAAGGTTGGCTCTGAGTTGACTGTTAATATACCTGCCCTCCTCTTGCTCTCTGGGGGAGGGATTTTTTTCCGTAAGGTTAATTCAGGGTAAATGCATTTTAGGGAGAAGGAGGAATGACAAAGACGTTAAAAAAATTTTTTTTAAAGGAAAAAGGCCAATGATTAATCTGCTATGTTCTGAGTTGCAGATCTTAGTGTTACACATGTCTAATTCTTTAAAGGCTCAAAGCTCCTAGGCTTACGAAGGGATGATAGATAAGAAATAGTAATTTAATTAAGGATGCGCACACTGGCCCCTCTAAATTCCGGGAAGTTTGAAAATGGACTCACACTTTGTCATAATTAAGGCCCTCACTAAGTATGTTCTGGTGGTACTGAGCTGAAGGAGGTATCACGGGATCTCCCCCAGGGACTCCTCAAGCTGTCACAGGTTAGAATCTCCTTTGGGAGAAGGAGAGGTGGAGAAAGAGAAGGCCCTGGGCAGGGGCTGAGCTGACTGTGGCTGCATGGCAGTGAGAGGGAGAGGCTGGGGGTCAGACAGACGTTTACGGCATGGGGTTGGAGCTGTCGGAGTCTGGGTCCTCTGGGGCCATGTTTATCAGATCTCTACGCTAACTTGAGAGAAATGGGAGCATATAAAGGATTACTAATGCAGTGATTTATTTGGGACTGGGGTGGTCTTATGGAAAAGTCCGTGTAAAAGCCACACTGTCTCCTCTGGAGCTGCAGCTCTGCAAAAGGAGTCTGCAGCAGGAACTGAGGGGGCCACTTTTTTAGCCTCACATGGAAACCTTGAGCCCCTCACTTTCCCAGGGCTGTCCCACCCAGAGTAATGTTGAAGAGACAGACCACGGCTCCAGGAACAATCAAGGATGGCCATTGCAGCTCGTAACTCAGGCTATGCGATTTTGAACAAATCCGAAACATTGAGATAATAATTCCTGGAGGGAGGAGGTCCTGGCAGCCAGACATGTGAGGGTCAGTCTTCATGGAAGAGAAGGATCAGAGGCATTGATAACATCTGGATGGGTGCGAGTGAGGAGGGACAGAGTCATGGGAAAGTCTGTCTCCTGCAGTCACTCGTGGGGCTGAGGGAATTGGTGTGTGTGTGGGCTGAGGTGGGAAGGGCTGAGCCTCTGACCTCTGGGTTAAGGAAATGCCATTTTCTTTCTTTCCTTAAAGAAAACACACACACACACACACACTCTCTCACACACACACACACACACACTCTCACACACACACACACACACACACACACACACACACAAAAATTCCAACAGTTCGTGGTCCTGTTTATTCTCAGACAGGGAGTGGATGGCCTTTTGGAGGTGTCCGACTGTGCCGTCCAGCCAGACTGACATCTGTGGGAGTTCAGGGTTTTAAATGTTTAGTCTGCATGAGACCCCCAGGCCCCAGCGGGCTCAACTCCTGATAGGCCTGACTTAGCCATCTACCCCCACCTCTCCTGTGAAATGGAATCTTGGGGGTTTGTATGAAGGAAGCTGGCTCCTCCTGAAGTCCAAGGGTGAGGACCGTGTGCAGGGCTGTCATCAAAGTTGTCGGGAACCTAAGCCTGGGGACTTAGTTAAGGCTGTAGGTCAGTATCTGCCCTCCCCTCCCCTTCTCCCCTACAGGTAGCCGACATCTTCTCCTCTGATGGGCATGGCCAGGGCTATGCTCTCTTCACTTAGACCTTCACACTTACTGCTCTCACTGCACTTACACACAGCCCTGCAATTGTTTGTCAGCATGTCTGTGTCCCCCCAGTAATTCTGTTCTTTATTTTAAGTCTCCAGCTCCCAGAACAGTGACTGGCACAGAGCTTTTGTTCAATAAAAACTCTTGGAATTGGCCTGAACTGAACTCAGGTGAACAGGCTTGTGAAAAGCCCAAAGATTTCACTGGGCCTGGTGGCATTTGGGGCACACACAGGGAGAGAGCTTTGCAGATCTCTGAGTCTGTGTCTGTAGAGTTCCTGGGCCACAGTCCTGGAGTAACCAGTGGGCAGGGGCTGCCCTCTGAAACCTGTGCTCAGCTGTGGAAGTTGGCCCATTTGGCCACAGAAGATGGACAGCTGGGGTCCGTGGGACAAGGAGGGGAGAGAGAGGGGATTACCCCTGTGCTGCAGGTGTGCACTGCAGTCGTTGCTTTTCTAACTGGAGGTTCTGCAGGGCCTGGGAGAGGGGATACCCTGGGAGTGACATCAGGCTGGGTCTCATAATCACCTACTTAGTTCCTGCTTGAGTAAGCAGCAGGCAAACCACAGTTAAATATGTCTTGTTTAAAAAATATGTTGTTGCTAAACCTACACTTTTTAACCAGTTTATGTAACACTTTGTCCTTCAGGGTTCCCAGAGACTAAAGGGCGTGAAGATGCATAAGGCAAAACAAACAAGTTCAGCCAGCAAATTATTTACATTGATAAACATAATTTATATAGATCAATTAGCAGAATATGAATTGTAAAAAAAAACAACACCCCCCAAACACCAGTTTGAGCTGTATGTTGAAACAGTGGCTTATGGATGGTGCTAAGTGCCTGCTTTAGAGGTCATCTCCAGGAGGAGCTCTTGTCCTCCTGGGGTCTCTTTCTGGCCGCGCCTGCAGTTTGGCCAGTTGTTCTCGGACCACAGGAGCTTCGGATTTGGAGATTCTTTACGTGCCAAGGACGATTCAGGGGTTAAGCTTAGCTTCGCTGTTCTTCAGCCTACACTGTCTGCTCTGATGTTGATCCATGTATCTATTTCTACTTCCATTTAACATTTATTATAGTGAGCCTACTATGTGCATTATGTAGCCTTGTGACATTGTGAAGGTGAGTCCAAAGATATGGAATGCCTTCACCCTGAGGAACTCACCATCTAATTCAGGATTTCTCAACCTCCGTACTATTGACATTTTGGCCTGGAAAATTCTTTGTTGTCAGTGGCTGTCCTGGGTATTGTAGGATGTTTAGCAGGATTCCTGGCCTCTACCGACTAGATGCCAGTAGCGCCCCCTCCCCCACTTCACCCTCAGTTGTGACAATAAAAAATGTCTCCAGACACTGTCCCCTGGGGGGCAAAATCACCTCCGGTTGAGAACTGCTAGTCTAATTGAAGACAGACACACCTGACATAGAGCAATGTGCTTTAATGGATGTTTGCTCCACTGGTTATGGGATGAGAAAGGAGGGAACAGGGGACATTTGAGCTGCACCTTGAATAGGGTGTGGAAGTTTGCCAGGCACAGCAGAGAGGAAAGGGCATTGTATGCAGAAGGAAGAGTGTGCAAGGTGCAAAGGCATTACAGAGCATGGCGGGCTCGGGGAGTAGAAGGAGTTGGACATGGCTGGTGCGTGGGCTGAATTATGGTGGGGGAGGAGGAGGCAGGAGAGGGGGCTGATAAAATAACCAGGACCAGGTGGAACAGCACCCAGCAGGCAGTGATACACTTGGATGACACCCTTTTCTGACAGTGGAACCAATGAAGATCTTCATACTTAGTCAAGCCTGGGGTGGGGTGGGCAGCTGGGATACCACTTATGTACTAACCAGCCAATCAAATCAAATCAGAGGAACGTAAGTGACTTATACTTAGTCTTCCTCTTCCTTGATCATCTACTCAACCTTAAACAGAAACTAGAAGTAAAATGAGCTGAACTCATCATACGTAAGCCAAGATTTTTCCTGGGAGCATAGGAGTGTACTGTGCCCCTTCCAGGCGATGACTGTGCCATTTCTTTTCCTCTTTCACCAACCCTAGGGGAATGACGCTTCAGAGCATGTCAGAGCCACAGGACAGAAGGAGCCTGGGCCCTTGAAAGACTGTGTGGGAGAGAGCTGCTCACAGCCAGAGCACCCTCCCAAGAGCTTACACAAGCAAGAAATAAACTTCTGAGGTGTTAAGACACTGCATTTTTGGTTACTGCATCTTACACTTTCTTAACAAACACAGAGACTGTATTTGCTAATCCAGTCCTAGAGCACAGATGTCTACTCTGTTGCCAACACTGAACTGGATATGAGGCTGAACACTGCATTTGCAATGGCGATGTTTCAGGTGAGATAGCTGGGGGCAGAGTGAGGTGCTGGCTTGGACTGATCCTCCTTCCCAGAGCTTGCAGTAAGATTTGCAGATGGTAGCTGCCCTCTGTGCTTTTACACCTTTCCCTCCCCACCTACCATTCCCTCTCATCCCCCACTATTCTCTCCATCCCCTTTCCCCTATTGGTTACAAAACCTCCCCAGGAAAAGCTGGAGGACTCAGCCTTTGGTTTTCTGCTAAGGCACCAGGCAGAGAGCTCACTGGAGCTCTCAGGAAGGTACAGATGTCCATTGCTTCTCTTTTTGTGGTTGAGCCCTAACATTCCAGGCCAGCTGTGTCATCTGGTCCAATTGGCTGCAACTAAAGAGTAGATTCCTTCTCATGCTCCTGAAAATAAGAGGGCTGTCCGGTGTGTGTGTTGTTTGTATGTGTGTGTGTGTCTGTGGGCTGTGGGCCTGATATTAGACACAGGCAAGTGAAGTGTCATCCGTTGGCATGTGGGACTCAGAGGACTGGATATGGGGACTTACAAGAGCATACACATGGATACCTTTTACCCTTAGGCTGGTGAGGGAAATGACCTGTGAGATTTTAACAGGAGCTTCATATGTGCATGTTGGTGACTGTTGGCAACAAGATAGCAGCAAGAAAGGCATTGCTTTCTGAACTCCCTTTCCCAAAGGACCCCTTTTTACCCAATCTGCCTTACCTGCTTGCATACTTTAACGGAGGGGCGGGGGACGAGGAGGAGGGGGAAGTGAGGGTGGTGGTGAAAAATAGAAGGGAAACTTGAGTGTGCCTTTTCTTTCTCTTTCTCCACCCTCAGCCATCATTAACAGAAAAATATTTTTAAAAGATCCCTTGATGGCATCCCCAAATGCAGAGCCTGACATTTTCTTAGCTGATGGCCTCCTTCGTGAAGGTATTTTGTGTCCTCCCAGCATGCCTGCTGGATCCCTGGTTTGCTGTGGTTGCTAAGGTAAATACTCTTTCCATTAAGCACCACAGCCCAGGAGTGGCCTAGAGCTCAAATAAATGACCAAGGAGCAAGTTAAACATTCCCTGGGGTGATTTTAACCTATGCAGTGACTTTTTGGGAAAATGGCCTATTTTTTCAAGTTTTGGCCGGTGGGGGGGGGGTGTCTCTTATTCCCTTCTTTTCTCTTTCCTTTTCAGCTGAGTATACGTTTTCTTCATTTATTCATGCATTGGATGAAGGGTGGAAGCAGGATTAATAAATCACACAGGACTGCCCCCCCCCCCAGCCCCGTATTTGTAAAGAAAGCCAAGGCAGGATACATGCGTTATGTTAACTTTGGGGGGACCTGGGCCATGTAGCCAATTCAGGCAGAGGCCCCACTTCCCTTTCCTGTGAAAATACCACAGCACAAAAGGCACTGGAGAACAATGTCCTTCTGGAAGACTTCTCTGGCAGGAGGAGGATTCAGGGATCCTGGTCCCCTGTGACATTTCCAGATGAGTGTGCCCAGAGATTTGCACATGGCCTGGCTTTGCTTGTTCTCCTTTGCCTCAAGAAGGATATGTTCACAGGCCTCAGGGGAAAAACGTGTCCTGACAGTTGTCATGCTTCGTTATTTGACCAAGACTCCATAGGACAGTCTTATCTTCTTTTAATCTTTCGTGGCGGAGTATGGATCACCTGGCAGAAGGCGGTGTTTGGCCGATAGAAGGAAATCATGAATGGGCAGTGGCCCCTTGATGCTGGCTGGACCCCCGTGGAAGAGAATGTGTCAATTCTTCCCTGACTGCCCCATCTGGGGATTTGCTACTTGGCTGGGTGTGCTTTATCTCCCTGCTAGATGACACATTCCTGCTGCCCCAGACTCCTGTCTCTTCCTTCCACACTCTATAATGTCTGCTATGCCCAGGATTCTCAGCAAAATGTCTGAAAGCACCTCTCGTCACAGAAGTCAAGTACTGAGGGGACTGAAGACCATGATCATAATTCCTCAGGTTGGTACTTTTCAGATCATGTTTCTTGGCTTCCAGGACAACAAGAGCCCTTGGGTGTGGACGGTGGTTCCTTGGCCAACGTGATCTTTTTGGAAACGTGAACCAGATCACGTCATTCCACTCACTGAACTTTGAACAAAACTGTGTCCCAAGAGTTTGGCTTGTGTTACCCCACCTTTCTCACTGCATCTCATGTCCTTTTTCTTCCGGGGGGCTGAGGGCTCCTCAGCTCCCTCTGCAGTTCTGGCCTCCATGGCTCTTCCCTTGCGTGTCACCTGGCTACTCCTGTGCATCCTTCCTTTGGGTTCCACTTAAACACCTGTCCTCTGAGAGGCCTTCCTTGACCTGCAGACAAAGTCGGTGTCCCCGAGGGCACATTCATAGAGCCTGGTGGTGCTTTTTCTCCATTGTATGAGGCCCAACCGAAACTACGTAGGTATTTAGTGTGATTATTTTCTTAATGTCCATCTTCCCCACTAAACTGTAAAATCCACAGGAGCAGGAACAGGCCTGTTCCATTTGCAGATGTATCTCTAGCCCATGGTATATAGTAGGTGCTCGATAAATACATGTTTAATGAAAGAGAGAATGATTGAGTGGCACTGCTTCTCCCTGTCAGAATGGTGTCTGGCTTCCTTTTTATTTTTTTCCCCACTCTTCAAGTTGTCTGTCAGCTGTTTAACAGAGCAGATTAAAATAATTTCACCAGCACTCTTTTTTTAAAAGGGAGGGATGAGTGGGCCTTTTAAAGCATCTTCTTTAGGCAGCCCTCAAAGGATATAGTCTTTCTTTCCCTTCCTGGTGTGGGAAATCGGAGCTCCCGATCAGTACTCACGGGGTCTGGATCCTGGAGATGTTGGAAGTGACCTGGATGTCCTGGAGGCTGTCCAGGGCCTGGAACCAGTTGAAGGGGCCCCACTGCCCAGTGCTGAGGCCTGAACTCCTTGTTCAAGCAGCCTCTTTGCCAAACCGCTTTGGGCTACAGAACCAGGCTCCAGAGCAAGACTTGGATGGAGATATTAAAGAATAGTTCTGACACCCCCCTCCTTTTCCTTCTGAAAAAGCCCAGCTTTATGGCCCTTTCAGGAAATATGGGAGGGGAAGGCCCAGAATGTAACTGGGGCAGGAATAGGGGTGGAGGAGAGATGGAGGAAAATTCTTATGTTTTTCGTTCTTGACGCTAAGTCAGTCTGTTTTTGTACTTGTGTCTTTTAAGCTTTTCCACATGTGCCCCAAGGGCCCATCGGTGAGTGTGTTTTATAAACTGGAAAAATGAATAAAAATAAAACCCAGAAGGGAAATACCAGAAGGAGTGTGAAGGGAAAAGTGTTAGTTCCTCTGTACCTCCCAGCTAGGCCTGCCCTGCATTTGTGGGAGTCCCAGGGTCAGGTTTATTTGGCTTTATGGATAAAACGTGGAGTCTTCACTCAGAAAAAGCCTCATCGGTTTTGTACTTGGCCTGCTCCGTTCAGCATTAATTAACTTCAGGAAAGTAAAAAGTGATCCCGTTTTATTTGGCTATCTGGCTCCACAAACCTGGTTGGCTTCCTGTCCCATAGGTGTTGGATTGATGGGACTGCAAATGTGTAAAGTCTTGTACAGGAAGCCCCCCGGCATGGCCATTCAGAGGCTCTCACCTCCTGCCAGACCCTGAAAACAAGCAACGAGGAGGCCCAGACCCCATCTCTGAGTTTGCACTTTAGGAAATGGTACCGGAAAGAAAACTCCATTTTCTACTCTTACCATGCTTGGGCCAAAACAAGAGCCCAGGAAAGGGGCTACTTGGAAAACAAATTCTCCAAATTGCCTGAAAAGCCAACCACAACCAAAACCCAAACTATTTTGAAAAGCAGCATATTTAGGGAGCTTGAAGAACTTCAAAATAACTCCAGAAGGTTTATGTTGACCCCAGCATGGTCTCTGTCTTGTGACCTAAGGCTTTGTCTTCCAAACCCTGCTTGAGCAACTTTACCAGCAAAAACATTTTTGAGAATGTACACCTAAAATATGTTTGTTTGTTTTTTGTTTATTTATTTATTGTAATTTATACATACTTTTGTATTCGCATTTTACATATATTTAATAACAACCCCCTAAATAACATGTTAAGAACTGATATAGATGAAACAAATATTTAAAAATAATGATTTTAATCTATTAACAGTACAAAAATCTTTTTGTTCTTACTAAGATATATGATGAATAATTATATTTTTAGTGAGAGCAATGGATTGGTTAGGCTCACTGTTTTTGAACATGTAATGCTTTGTGACACAGTGAGTCAAAAGTCTGTTTCGAGGTTTAGTTTTTCAAAACCTGGGCTGTAATAGCTAAAAAAATATATAAGATACATAAGCCCAAATGGAGGAAGGGCACTGGGGCTCTCATTTCTGAATCCCAGCCTCTGTGAAGGCATACATTTTAATCTGTCCCAATGTGCTACAGCAAACAAACAAGTGAAGGTGCCGCTGTCAATCCCTCTTTGTATGGGATTCCTGCCTTTCTCTCAAGACACATCCAGTGCCTTATATGACAGTGATCCTCTGTAACACAGCAGCAATCTGTCTATCAAATATTAGTAAAGCTTATTTTCTTTATTATTGTGTAGGAAGAATGTTCTCCAAAGGTGTTCACGCCTAATTCCTGGAAACTATGAACATGTGACCTTACGTGGCAAAGGAGACTTTGCAGGTGTGATTAAGGTTAAGGACCTTAAAATAGAAAGATTATTTTAGAATATCCAGGTGTACCCAATCTAATCCCTGAGACCTTAAAAGCAGAGAACTTTCTCTGACTGGAATCAGAGAGATGTGACCAAAGGGGAGGTCAGTTCAGAGCAATTTGAAATGTGAGGACTCGGCCCACAGTGGCTGGAGGAGTCCCCATGGGAAGATGGGTAGCAATGCAGGTAGCCTCTAAGAATGAGACAGCTGGCCCCCAGGTGACAGCCAGCAAGGAAACAGTGACTTCAGTCCTACAGCCGCAAGGAACTGAATTCTGCCAGCAACCTGAATCAGCTTGGAAATGGATCCTTCCCCAGGGCTTTCAGTAAGGAATATGGCCTTGGCCACACTTTGGTTTTGCCCTTGTGAGACATTAAAGAGAGGACCCAATCAAGTCCAGCTGGACTTCTGACCTACAGGAACTGTGAGATCATACATTTGTGTTGTTTCAGGCTGCTAAGTTTGTGGTAATTTGTTTTGGTAGCAATAGAAAACTAATGCAATTAAACATTAGAAAAACTGTAAGTATAGCCAGGACATGGATGCAACCTAAGTGTCCATCGACAGATGAATGGGTAAAGAAGATGTGGCACATATATACAATGGAATATTACTCAGCCATAAAAAGAAATGAAACTGAGTTATTTGTAATGAGGTGATGGACCTAGGGTCTGTCATACAGAGTGAAGTAAGTCAGAAAGAGAAAAACAAATACCATGTGCTAACACATATATATGGAATCTTAAAAAAAAAATATGGTTCTGAGGAACCTAGGGGCAGATGTAGAGAATGGACTTGAGGACATGGGGAGGGAGAAGGGTAAGCTGGGGCAAAGTGAGAGAGTGGCATGGACATATATACACTACCAAACGTAAAATAGCTAGCTAGTGGGAAGCAGCTGCATAGCACAGGGAGGTCAGCTCGGTGCTTTGTGACCACCTAGAGGGGTGGGATGGGGAGGGTGGGAAGGTGACGCAAGAGGGAGGGGATATGGGGATATATGTATACGTATAGATGATTCACTTTGTTATACAGCAGAAAGTAACAACATTGTAAAGCAATTATACTCCAATAAATATGTTAAAAAAAAAGAAAAAAAACCAACTGTAAGTAGAAGCTCTAATATTTCCTTCCCTCACCCCATTGGTTCAACTTGTGCCCCCCTTGAGGTGTGGGGAAACCCCTTGAAACCACTGTCATCTAGGATTCTAGCCCCTACCTGGGAAAAGACCCAGATATAACTTTTAGACTGTATTTCTGAGCCATTCACAACAAACCTAGAGAGAAGATGTGGCCTGCCCAAGTGCCAAGCAGCATGACGGTAAATTCTGGATGTAACAACGTTAACAACTGTATCAACTCTCCAAACGTCCTCATAGCAGTGAGAGAGAAGGAGTGATGAGAACCAGGTCCCAGCTGTCGGGGCCCTGTGGCTGGAGCTTCATTTTGAGTGGAGTGTCACTCTTGCTCATGGCCTGCTCGTATCCTTTCAGATTTTGTAGCTGGTTATATTTGCATGGCAGCTTCTGTTCTGTGAGCACAGAAATGGTGTGGTGGCCCTGATCTGCAGGACCCTTTCCTACTTACAGTGGCTCAGTGTGGGCTATCTCTTGGATATTTACAACAACCAGAAGAGTGAGGGCACGAGAACCAAATAAGCTCAGAGAGGGCAAGTGATCTGCCCAAGGCAACAAGGCAGTAAGCCACAGACTGAACATACTCAGGGCGCCCGGATCCAACAGGGGTCTGGACGAGGGAGCAGGGCCTACAACACCAGGACACTGGGGAAGAGAGAACATTGACACGTGGGGGAATGAGCATCCCCCAGCCAGGACTGACTTGAGGATGTGTGCAGCTCTGTTACAGAAAGTGGAAGAGCCTGTGGCACTAGGCCTCACCCAGCCCAAATGTCTCACTCATTTTCACCACCATAAGACTGCTTGTCCCAGTCTGTATATTTGGGATCCCCTCCTACTTTCTCTCAGCCTCTCCATCCTTCAAAAAGCCATCCTAAAATGCCTCTCCCAGGCTTTCCCTTGCCTTTCTTTATTCCCTTGAATTCCCATTGTGTTAATTGTTCAAAAGACTAATTCTGGAACTTACCATATGCTGCTTTGTATCACTATTAAAAAAACAGCTGCTATTTTGACTGTTGAGATGGACCTTACATGCCCTGCTTTATACACTGCTGTGGCCCTGCCCTACCTGGTGCAGTGGGGGCTTAATAAATATGTATATGTTGAATGAATGAATGAATAAGTGAGATGATTTCATTTCCTTTGTTCTTTCATTCTGTCTGCTTTCATGTCTTAAACAGTGTCCCCTTTAATAACAATAATTATTTGACTTATGTATAGGTTAAAATGGAGACTATAAGTCCCTGCAGTCCCAGCTGGGTTAGTGAGAGTATACCCATCTCTGCCTGAAACACAAACGCTGAATCAGTTTAAAGGCACTGTGTAAAGAAGGCAGGCTGGATTCGATTGGGCTTAGCCTTGGAAAGAGCCACAACACCAACTCATCTGTTTCCGTGTTGTGTCTGATTTCAGGCAATAGCTTTGGTCCCCCCACCCCCCATCCCCAACCAGGACCAGATAGTGGAATGTGTTATTAAAAACCAGCTCTCAGCCTGGTTCCCAATAGACTTTCTAAAGGCCCAGTCTAGCTGCTGAGTGATGGCGGCGTTGGACCCCAAACCTGCACGTACAGGCTAGTTCTGAAGACTCACTCTGGGCCGTGAGGCTGATTGCCTCTGGCTCGGCTCCGTCTGCTCTCGAGCTTACACTGAACAGGACTGGCTGAGTTAATACCCCAGCAGGTAGCCTTCACCCTTCTCAGGGGGACTGACCTTTCCTGCACCCCCAGTGCCCAGCAAGTCAAGCCCCATACCCTCTGCCTGGCATTCAAAGCCTGCCAAAAGGACTTTGCAAATTTTCTCTCTCCCCTCTCCCATACGGCTCCTGTGCCCCAGCCAGGTTGGGCGCCTGGATTTCCCCTGCACACATCACACCCATTCCCGATTCTGAGCTACTTTGTCATCCCCTTTTTCACAAGCATCCATTTTTCTCTGTGTCCCTCCCAACTTCAAATCTTGCTTTTAAAAAAGCCATTCCTGATAATTCTGACCCAACTGGCCGTTTCCCTCCTTGATCACCCACAAGTCCCATTGTTTGTCCCACACATTTTGCCCATGATAGTCTTTTTGAATTAAATTTAAAAGTACTTATTTTGAAACACACAGAAAAAACACTTTAAAAATTACTGGTAAGTCTTCTGCCTGGTACTTAAGGGGGATCCAGAGGAACATGGGCTGCCAGTGATTGGACGCTTAGTAGGTGTCAGGTGTGGTGCTGAGTTCTTCATGATTCTGGCTTTATGTGATCATGATGAACAAACACCCCATGAACAGGCAATTCTACTTGGAGGAGCAGCCCTAGAAAAAATCTGGTGCACGTGCACAGGAGGTGGGTGTCAGGGTGTCTCTGCAGCCTTGTTTGTAATAGTAAAGAGCACCCTGAATGTCCATCAAGGTATATAAGCTGTGTGAAGTTCATGTAGTGAAACCTTATAAATAACTTGTGGTAAATTCATATAATGAAATCCTATACAGTAGTAAAAATGAATTAACTAAAGGTTCCATGTAATGGCTCAGACAAATCTTAGCAAACATAACTTTAAAAAAGGAGTGACCAGTTGTGGAAGCAAATGTACTATATAATACCATTTATATGAAATTAAGACACACCAAACAACACTGTATTTGGACATACACATGTGGAGTTGCAGTATGAAAGTGTGTATGGGAATGATATAGACCAGGGGTTGGCAAACTACACCCACTGGCCATGTCCAGCCTGCCACTTGCTTTTTGTATGGCCTGTGAACTAAGAATGGTTTTTGTAGTTTTCAGTAGTTGATAAAAATTATATGTCAATTATATCTCAATAAAGTTGGAAAAAAATGTAAGAAAAAAGTAGCTGGTAATAAAATCAAAAGAAGAACAATATTTCATGACACCTAAAAATTATATGAAATTCAAATTCCAATGCCCACAAATAAAACTTATTGGAACACCACCACACTCATTCCTGCTTTTGTGTTCCACAGGCCTGGTTGAATACTTGTGACAGGGACCATATGATCGACGAAGTTGGAAATGTTCACTATCTGGCCCTTTACAGAAAAAGTTTGCCAGCTCTGGCTCTATATTAAATTCGGGGGAATGCTTACCTCTGGTAAGGGAGGAAGAGGAATGGAATGGAGAGGGGCACAAGAGGGGTGTCAGTGATAACATTTTACCTTTCAAGCTGCTGATGGTTGTATATTATTATATTTTCAATATCTGAAGTATTTCATAATAGTCAAGAGGTAAAACACAATGCTTCCTCCCACCCACCGAAAACCCCTCCTGTAATTGGTCCCCTTACCCTTCCTAGTTCATAGATGAGAAAGCAAGACTTGGAGCTGGCACAGAGTAAATGCTGTAAGAGGAGTGAACTCAGGAATGTCTGACCTGGAGCTTCCAAAGCACTAGCCTGTGCTGCCCAGCAGGGTCTGCAGGCCAGCTGGGGAGAAGCGACTTAAAGCGGAGCTAGTCTGGAGTGAACATTTGCCTCCAGAAGACAGCTGTTGTTTGAAATCTTCCACCCACCTCATTGGCTTCGTCTGAGGCTGAGAGGAGTGCGGCGGACAGGCCATCATCTGCAGCGTCAACTGGGACTGGATTGCCTAAATAGTCACAATACCCAATATTTTACAGAACTTTCTGTTTCTCCAGGCTGTTTCTACAGACTCACTCAGGAACCCCGGTTGGAAGCAAGGCCGTTGTTCTTGTCTGCATCATGGAGATGCTTAAAGGGACATTCTGAGCAGGGCTCAGTTCTTTAACATCGCTGAGGCTCGGTCAGGAGCTCGGATGCTGGGGTCTGACTCCAAGCCCCCGTGGTCGCCCAGCTGAGTGACCTTGGGCAAGACCTGCATTCTCTCCAAGACTCAAGAGCCACATCTATAAAATGGAGACAATAATTAGTTCCTGCTGCATAGGCCCGTTGTGAGGCTCCCTCCGCACCACCTACTGTATTGTTTTTGTTTTATTATTAATCAAATTCAGTATAGAATTCCTCCCCACAGTTCTCTTTATCGCTGTTAAGACTTGGCCATGTTCAGGATGAGTGGTCTTTGACAAAACCCTGGTGGTCGGTAATACTATGTGATTCCCAGTGTAACCGTAAGGAAACAGTCTCAGAGAGCAAGGGCCTGTCTCTGCTTTGTGTGTGGGCACGAGTGCCCCACGTTCCAGGCACTGGGACCTGCCTGCTTTTACTCTGTAAACATCAGGAACCTGAGTGTCCCAACCATCAGGGCAGGACAACCATGACCAAGTGGCGGTTGCTGGGCACTTATCAAAGTGGGTGTGGTTTCCTTTCACGTGGTACACAATTCATGGCAGTTATTCTTTTCTGAAGCAGGGCTACTTTTCTTTCCCTGGTGAGGTACTTGTAACAGAGATGGGTGGGGAGAGGCACTGGAGTGAAGAGTTGATGGTGGGTGCCGCAGAGTGAGATGGGATTGGCATAGTTCAGAGGCTGACAGGCCAGACCAAGGGGGCTGGCAAAGAGAGGCAGGAGAGGCACTGAGAGATGGAGTACTTGCTGTGCCCAAGTGGTCCAGGAGTTTTCATTCTCATTGTTTTTGGTAGTCAGTGTTCACATGGAGCAAGGAGCTTAGTGTTCAAAAGCAGTGGCTGCAGGTTCTTTGAAGGGGCTTGACCTAAGGTAAACACTTTGGCTGGAATTTACAGGTAGACCACTTTAGGTTGCAGGTGACAAAAACTCAGCTCAAACTAGCCATAAAAAAAAAAAAGAGCAGTTGTTGACTCATGTATCTGCGAGTGCAGAGGAACATGGGATGCAGGTACGGCTGGAGCTGGGTATTTCACAAGGTTGTCAGGATTCCGTCTCACTCTCCATCTCTCAGACATTTCTCTGATACAGGCAGCCCCAAACTCACAAACTGTTAGCTGAGATGGGAAGATACAGTCTTTCTGTATGATGCCAGTAGACTTTGTGGGGGTCTGGCTGACGGGGCCTGGGTCACTGTTAGGAGAAGAGATATTTACTCCACAGTACAGGGCAGCAGGGGCTTCAGGTCCTTTTTGTCACCTCACCATGAAAATGAGGATGATTTTGGTGGTTAGCACATTCCCTCTTATTTTGCCTTAGTCTCGTCTACATAAACTAGAAAATACAAATGTGTACATATTTTTAAAGCTGTTTTTAAAGAGGGAAATGGGAAGAATCTGTAACACTGGGAACTTAGAACAAGAAAATCTGCTGTGTCCTGCATGAGGTACACTTATACTCTCAGTTACTCTCTGAGGCCTCCTTGCCCTGCTATCTCTTTTTGGCTGAGTTGGGGATGATTTCTTTTTTTTTTTTTTTAACATCTTTATTGGAGTATAATTGCTTTACAGTGGTGTGTTAGTTTCTGCTTTATAACAAAGTGAGTCAGTTATACATATACATATGTTCCCATATCTCTTCCCTCTTGCGTCTCCCTCCCTCCCGCCCTCCCTAGGGGATGATTTCTAACTTCAGTTTTGCTTGTGAACGTAAAGAAAGTCTGACCTCCCACCCCCGGTACATCAGGGCTGTGCCCACAGGGACCTAGAAAATGTATGGTTTTCCCTAGAGCCTGAACCCACGTTCCTTGGGGACAGACTGCCTCTCTAGGCCCTGGGGAGAAACCCAACTTCACTTGGCAGTGTAGACGGGCTGCTCTGGGGAAAAGCTGTGGCCATCCTCTGGTAAATCTTCTCCTTTCCTTTTACCTTCCACAGGGAATGGAGCTGGTCCTTTGCATGAATATGAAAGATACTAAATTGGGGTTCAAGAACTGACTTTGGGGGATCTTTAGTTACAGGGTAGAGTCCACACATGTGGCTCAAGTCTCACTGGCTACTCCAGTTTGGAGGGCCCAGGATCAAAAGGCAAGTCCATTCGTTTTCTAGAAAAATGTCTTGCAGAATCTTTGCAAATCTTGCTCTGAGGCTGTGGAAAGTCTTTCGTGTCCTTCCTTTATGCCTGGCTGGAAGCCTTTCCCCTAACTGTTGCATGTCCACCTGGAGTCCCCTTGGAGTAAGCTAGAAGTGTTTTCCTTTTACAGGGCAGCTTCCACAGCTTCCTCATTTCCTGCGTGATGGCTAATGCAGCTCTTCCTTTTTCTAGAACACTAATTAGCAGAGTCCCAGCTCCTCACATGGTGGCTGAGAGGATACTTCATCCTCAATCCTTCCTTCCATCCCCAGCCCTGTCATTTCCTTCTCCCTCCTGTCTTTGAAAATCCTTCCCATCCTTTACAGCTGCAAGTCTGACTTCCTTCATAATCTGAACTTCAAAAGCATTTCTTATCTGTACTGCCTGATTCTTATTTTTCCATGTTTTTCTCAGTTTATGTGTACCCCCCCATGTATTCTTACTACTGGGCTAAACTGTGGGAGGGTAGGGGTCACGGTTTCTCCTTCCCCAGCCTCCCCCCATCCTAGAACTCACCCTAATGTTGGACCCATAGTAGAAGCTGAAGAGGTACTTGTTGATTGAGATTTAAAAAAAAATGCAACAGAACTCCATTTATTCAAATGGAGTCTTCAGTGGAAACTAAAACATATAAAAAGAACAAGCAGAAGTGTTCTGGTGGAATGAGGAGCCTGGAGTCCCACCAGCTTGGACTTTCTTCCTATCTTGTTACTGGCCCCCTCACCAGACCCCTGTCCAATCCAGCCCTAGAGCAGCTCATGGAAGTCTTGGGGACTGGCCCACAGCCATGGTCACTACATACCTGTTGATTTACTTGATTGATGTTGATATTCATGGCACCTAGTTTCTGTGGCTTGAGTCACTGTCATTGAGCAAATCCGTTCTGCTGAGTAGAGGCCCTAAGTGTGGTGGGGTGTCCTCCTTGCCTGCTGGTCACCCTAGACCAGAGTTTGGCAAATTTTTCTGTAAAGGGCCAGATGACAACTTTTAGGCTTTTGGGGCCATAAAATCTCTGTCACAGCTTCTCAACTTTGCAGTTGTAGGGAGAAAGCAGCCGTAGATCATAAACAAATGAGTGTGGTCCAAATGTTCTAGCACAACTTTATTTACAAAACAGGTGGCAGATCAGGTTTGACCCCTGAGCCACAGTTTGCTGACCCCTGGTCTAGACCAAGGATTTAGCTGGCTTCAGGGAAGGCTCTTTATGATGACTGGAAGAAGGAGGTTAATAAATCAAGTGTACTTTGAAAGTGTTACCAGCACTGGCTGTCTGTGGTGAATACTTTAGGTTGTGCTTCATCCTTTAAGGCTCAGAAGGGCAAATGAGGGCCAGTTCACCTCCTTTAGAGGACCTGCTGTCCCCACGAGCCACTTGATGGGAACTTCAATGTCTCTGTATAAGTTAGATGCTTCCAGTTTAAGGAACGATGACATAATTCCATCACTTTAGGAGATGGGGGATTATCAGAAGGACACACAAGGAGGTGAGGATGAACAGAAAATCTTCAGAGTGGTCACAGAGCAGGTTTCACTGAGAACCAGAACATCACTCGTGGCCACATGGTGTGATTTAACAGGAGCGTGTGAAACCTGGTGAATGAAATCTCATGTTCCATAATCAAACTGCCTGGTTCAGATTCCAGCTCTGCTAGTTACCAGGCTGTGTCCCTTCTCTAGCCTCAGTTTCCCCACCTGCAAAATCATGACAATAATAGCACTGACCGAATAGGGTCCTTGTGAAGATTCAGTGTGGTCACATGTGTAAGGGCTTAAAAGTGCCAGGCACAAAGTTATGTTCGACCAGTATGGTTGCTGTCGACAGTGGCTCCGTTAATCGTGTCGTTGTTAATACTTGTTATTAACAGGTTCTACCGACAGAGGTAGTTATCAATGAGTGTCTACTCCAGTGCTGGGTAGTTGGAGTGATTCAGTTACATTTTTCTGTTCTGCTGCATCTATCATTACTTGCCGACGGTGGCTCCCCTGTCACAGCCAGATGTCCCGGGAGAAGATCTGATAGCTCTGCCAGATGTTATCCATTATTCAGCAGTCCTGCTGGGCACAGTTTTCACACTAGGCCATCTCATTGGCCTCCTGGCAGCCTATGAATAAATCCCTTGTTCAGTCAAAAGTGGCCAGGACAACCCATGACTGAAGACCCCCTCAGACTGTGGGCAGGAAGGCATTTTGCAGAGCTTATCCAATGAGACACTCTGGGAACTCATTTACCCATCAGGAGCCCTGCCCAGATTATATGAGGGCACTTGTGCTCTGCCGTTGAAGGCCCTGTCTCCATCTCACACCATAAGCGTCCCTCCCTGCCTCTACTGGGCTTCCATTTTCACTTTTCCTCTCACATATTCTCAGCTTAAAGCAAAAATGAAATATCTATATTGAAAGCTAGAAATGTTGGGTTCCAAAGCAAACTTTTCAGAGAGGGTCCCCTTAGAGCAATGTCCATGGACTAAAGAGATGAGGACAGAGGGCTGGCCTTGTCACATTTCCTAGGGAGCCCCAAGTCACTTAACTAAGTGTCCTTCTCCGAGATGACCCCTCCCTCATGGAAATGGGAATTGTAGGTAAAAGGGGTGCTTGGCATAGCTTTAGAAGTCTGCTGGCTCTCTGAAAACATCCCCTAGTGAATGGGCAGGGAGCGGGTAGCTGTCTCATTGTTTTCTAGACTGGCTTCTTAGAGACCCATTTGGATGTTGTCTCTAGAAAATTTGCTCTTAAGCTCTTGGTAGATTTGAGGTAGACTGTTAGTTGAAGCTTCAGAATCTCCTTTCTTCGATTACTTCAGCAAAGTCCCAGCCTGTTGACCTTTGGGTCCCAGTGCCGAGCCCGGATTTATCTACCCCACTGGGGCTAAATGCCTGACTTGTTAGCCATGCTGAATGGTTTTATTTGTTTTTGTTGTGCATTTTTATCATTTTTGTTCATGTGTCTGGAGGCTTTCCTTAGAAAATGATGGATGCGTTTTCATAAATCAAAAAATAAATGAGAAAGGATATAAAGGCAAGAAATAGACCCAAGCCTGGAATTTGCCACTCTAGGCTGGAAGGAGCTGCTAGCTATTTCCCAGTGAGAATGAACTTTTTGATTTTACAAGGTCAGATACTGACTTATTTCACACAGAACAGTTTTCAGAGCATTTCCTAATAGTAACAGCCACAATAATGATGATGGTAGTTCCAGCAGTGCCTGGTACCATGCTAAGTGCTTTATATACGTGATCACATTTAACTCTCGCTACAATCCTATGCGCTATATTCCACTTCCATTATACAGATGAGTAAAGAGAGGTTCAAGAGGTTTTATTTAACCAAGGTCCCACGGTTGGTAGGGAGTGGAATTAAAATGCAAGTGTCCCGAATACAGATCTCATGCACTTGACTGCTACACTGAACTCCTTTTTAGTACTTGTTGGAGGTGCTGAGGGGTTGTGGGTTCTCCTTCCAGCTCTGCTGGAAGGCAGGTGGCTGGGAGAGATTTGGCAGCTCCCAGTGGGAGGCGTTCATGGAGAGAATCTGGTGTCACTGGCTCTGTTTATGGAGTGCCCCAGGGCCAGAACACCCACCTTGCTGGGCAGCATATTGGGACAGTTCCTCACAACTGTTTATGATGTTTTGGACAATGTCACTGTCACCACCAGCAGAAATCCCCCCCCAATCCTGTTTCGTCACCCTGCAGCCAAGGTCCCCTCTTCCCTTAGGGTGTCCTCTAGGACTAGACACAGGATGGTGGTCTGATACAAACCAGAAAGCAACTGGTGAGAGTTCAAATGCTTTCTGCGTTAGTTATGAGTCCTCTGATTGTAAGTAACAGAATCAGCACTGGGACCAGCTTGAGAAGAAAGGACGTGTAGGATGTTTATTGGTTCATGTAACCAGAGCAGAAAATGTGTTTTCTTCCTCTTGGGGATGAATCCTGATTTCCGTGGTCAGTCCAATGCCAATCCTCGGATCAATGAACGGGATGGGGAAACTGATTGGCTCAATCCTGGTCATAAGCCCACTTCTCTGGCAAGAGGATAAGTGACTGTGATGGGCTGCTGGAACCACAGAACCAAAGTTGGGGTGGATGGGGCCCACAAAAAAGAAAGTTGCTGTTCTTCAAGACAATTTGGTAAATGTCCAGGATCTTTTCTATTGCTTTTCTTCCATCCCATGCCTCCCTCCTTTGTCTGGGCTATAATATGTCCAGCCCACGTTGAAGTTGCGGCATAAATCTCTGGTGAACTTGTGAAAAATCCCACTTGTTCTTTCCCTGCTCAGAGCAATCCTGGGTGCCCCATCCCACCAGGGGTGTCTTTTGTGGTAGGTGTCCATATTCTATCTTAGGGCTTCTGACGTCAGACCCTGCCCTTTGCTCAGGCTTGGAGATTTCAAGTGGTGTCACTAGGAGGAGTGCAGGATTAGAGAGGGAGTTAAGCCCATAGAGTTTCTAACTGACCAAGTTTGGAATTTGCCATTCAGCAGAGCTTAACCTTTGTGAACATCTGGTAGGAACTGAATCCCATCCTGATTGTGTGTTCTTTTTCTGACATTTGAACAGTAACAACATGTGTAGTTTTGCAAAAGGCTTTCACAGTTTTATGAGTGTGTGTAAATAGGTTAATTAGCCCAGTCACTCGCTATTTCTTCATCTGTGTGGCACCACCTGGCCCAGGAGCATGTAACCCCTTTTGAGCTCCAGGCAGTGAGACGTGGCAAACAACCATCTTGACAGGGTACAGGATTAGGAATTTCAAGACCCTGCCCTGGAACTTTGGCCAGGAAACCCACTCTTTCTTCTTGATGGGCAAGGATGAAGGTTTGGGGACTTTCTGAGCAAAATATCTTAGAGCAACTTAAAAAAAGAAAACAAAGAAACTTCCAGTAACTATCATGTACCTTTGTAATGAATGATTCTCTGCTTCCTACCTGGTGACCCTCGTACATAATGGTCTATCAGCTGCTCTGCTCCACCCAAATCCCCTCTTGTATTGTTCCAATTTGTTTTTCAGGGTTGATCTTGTCTAGCCGAAGATGTCCTGAGCTCTATGAGGACAGGAAACCTATCTCCTGTTTCTTTATTTTGTGTGTTTTTTTTTTTTTTGGTGGTACGTGGGCTTCTCACTGCCATGGCCTCTCCCTCTGCGGAGCACAGGCTCCGGACGCGCAGGCTCAGCGGCCATGGCTCACGGGCCCAGCCGCTCCGCGGCATGTGGGATCCTCCCGGACCGGGGCACGAAACCGTGTCCCCTGCATCGGCAGGCAGACTCTCAACCACTGCGCCACCAGGGAAGCCCTCTCCTGTTTCTTTTGTCGGGCGCTTGGTAGGCACTTGGTAAGCCTTCCCTGGCTGAGGAGTTATCATTGTAATTGTGTGTGTGTATGTGTTGGCGTGGGGGTGGTGTATGTATTAGTTCGCTAGCGCTGCCATAATCAAGTATCACAGACTGGGAGGCCTAAACAACAGAAGTTTATTTTCTCACAGTTCTGGAGGCTGGAAGTCTAAGATGAAGGTGCTGTCAGAGCTGATTTCTAGTGAGACCTCTCTTCCTGGATTGGTAGATGCCTTCTCACTGTGTCATCACATGGCTTCTTCTCTGTGTGTACATGGAGAAAAAGAGATCTCTTGTTCTTCTTATAAAGACATAAATCCTACGGGATTAGGGTCCCATGTTTATGACCTCATTGAACCTTAATTACCTTCCTAAAGGCCCTACCTCCAGATTCAGTCACACTGGGGGCTAGGGCTTCAATGCGTGAAAATTCAGTCCCTAACCGGGTGGCAACTACAAGCAAGGGCCCTGAGATCCTTGTGGCCCTGATCTCAGAGTCACCTAAATTGCATATATAGAGGTTTTAATTTTGGGAGGGAGGTGCTGTTTCCTAACGGTGCAGATTTCCAACTGCCCCCTCCCGTCATTGCTGGGTCAGTGAAAGCTCTGAATTGTGCGTTGGAAATGCCACTGCTTTCCATAACAGTTATGTATTTACATGGGACAGAGCTGAGGCCAAACAGTGCTGGCAGCTCTTCAAAGCCTTCCATAACCTCCCAAAGTTAAAGGCCAGTCACACGCCTGACCTGATGTTTTGGCTTCTCTAAAGCCAAATTCCAGCCTTGGTTGATTTTCTGTTCATTTGAAATAGATCCGTATGAGATGTAAGTGTATGTCCTGTAGGAGGGTGTGGGGGGAGAGTCAAGTGAGTCAGAAGAGAAGAGGGGGATCTCTGTCCTGACAGTGCTACTTGCCCGCTCTCTTCTGATGAGTCTAGATGGGTTTAAGGGATTTGATGTGGCCACGTGAAAGCATGACTTAGAAAAAGCAAAATGTCAGTGTTTTGAGGCCTTTCCGTTGGGGAGGGTGGGAAAGCGGTGGTCACTGCGTGTTCTCCTTAGACCAGGCAGGGGAAAGGGAAGTATGTGCGAGTCTCTGATAATCCTCTTCTCTTTCTTCCCCTCGCTTTTGTTCGTCCATAAATCACTCAGGACAATCTGCTTCTCTTTAGTGGTGTGTTTTCCTAGGATTCAGTCTTTGTTTGAAATTCTAGAACAACAGAGTTGCAGTAAATATGGTCAACCTACGTGTAATTATGCTGGTATGTCAACTTTGCCCCTCAGAGTCGGGTCTGCTCTGGTTAACCAGAGCCCCCCTGCCCCCCCGACTCAGAAATAGGACCTCCTGCAGGACCCTGTGGAGGGCCGACCCAAGCCCTGCATCTGAAGGGGGTAAGCGAGCCCATAATTATGCTCATTGTTTAGGTCGGAGCACGGGAGGGTTTACATTAAAGACCTCAGCTGGCACACACAGCGCGCCTATGGAAAACATGAACCGGCTCCTTCGCCCGCCCCGTGGTCCCGCATTGCCTGTCCAAGAGCTTGGGTTTCACAGACGCCTTCTGTGACTCTGCTTCTGACCACTCCTGATTAGAAGCTTGGATTTCCCCAGTTCCAAGAGGCATCTCAACCCTGAGGTCTGGAAATTGAGCCACGAGCCGCCTTTTGAGATCAGAATTTAGGTCTTGGGAAGGACATGGAGATGGTCTCAGCTGGTGTATCTCACACTTTACTGTTCACACGAATCACCTAGAGATCTTATTAAAAGTGCACAATTGAATGCAGCAGTCCTGGCCTGGGGCTGGAAAGTCTGCAATTCTAAAAAGCTCCCTGGTAATGCCCTGGGGCTGATTACTGGACTGCCCCTGGAGTAGCCTGCTAAGCCTTACGAAGGATAAAAGGGAGGCCCAGAGACTTGAAAGAGCTTGTTAGGGCAGAGTAGAGACTTGATCCTTCTTGTCCTTAGAGTGGTTGCTGCCCAGCATGGGCACTGCTGGAAGGTCTGGGTGGGTCCTAGCAGAAAATACTCTCCTGTGACCACACCTGGAATCTTGGAGCAGGGGCTCTTTCTCAGATGCTCTGGGTAGATGTAGATCCCCAGAGCTCTTGACATGAGCCCGTGGGCATCAGCAGCTGGGAATCTGGATAGGAGTGGATCACTATGTGTTCCTTCCAGGGCTTCAAAGGGGCGTGGGAAGGGAGGGCACTTTGAGCATGTTGTCTATTGAGAGACGCGTGCAGGCAGGGCCAGTTCGATAGGCAGGGTAGAGGGGAATGAGTGTTTTTAGTAGAAATCAGAGGATGTGAGGCTCTGTTTCTGTCCACACCACCATGAGACCTTGGGCAAGGGAGTAAACCTCTCTAGACCCCACCAGTATAATACGGTAGAAACAAAACAGAGAAATGTACTCCTATATGCAAAGCCTACCTGGCTGTAGAGTGGATCAAGGAGTCTAGGATATTAGTAAAGAGCCTGGGCTTTGGAGAGAGACAGACCTGCAGGTGGAACTGGGCATTCGTAGTTCTTGATTGACGTGGGCATGTTACTTAATGCCTTTAAGCCTCGGTTTTCCCATCTGTAAAATATACTTACCTTGAAGGCATGTTGAGAAGATGAAATGCAATCAGATATGGAAAGTACAGGGCATGCAGGGAGCACTTCATAAATGGTTGTTGTTGTGATTATTGCTATTGTTATTACTTCTGCCTTTATTGGTGGTGTGATTTACTTACCTATTTACCTTTTTTTTTTTTTTTTTTTTTTTAAAAGAGAAATCTGTGCCTTGGTTGGCCAAGCAGGCTACTTGAGGGGGATGAAGCAGGAGGAGTGAGTGGCTTCCGGCCCTGCTTCACATGTTTATAGGTGATTCAGAGCATGCCTAGGTAGTGACCGATCATCTCAGGCTTAATTTCCACCTGGTTGAAAGTCTTGTGGTTGCAGATGCCCACCATGCTGGCCACCTTCTCAGGCAGAATGATCATGACCCGCAGGTGTGTGTTCACCACTGCCGGCTTCTCCTTGGGCGGCGCCTCCTTCTGGGCCTTGCGCAGGCACTTCTGCAGGGATGCTGCTTCCTCCACAGGCCTCTGTTCAGCATCTGATGCTGTCATGTGCTGTGCAGCTGCATAAGCTGCTGGTAGAACACATCCGATATCTGATCAAGGTCCACGCTGCGGTAGGTGAACTTCCGGAAGGTCTGCTTCTTGTGCCCTACTTCTGCCGTCTTGTCAGTTCTTCGGCAGCCTTAACTTTTATACTTACTAACATTTTGCCTTGTTCAAAAAAGTATTTGAGTGGCCCACGTACATGGAAATAAGATAGCCTGATAAAATAAACTACCAAGAAGTAGAAAAAGAAGTATTGGGTAATTGGCAGCAGCAGCTGAAAACATGGGATGCCCTCTTTGTGGGGTTCTTCAGGAAGACCAGGTCTGCTGAGGGGTGGGCTGCAAGATTGGGCCTGGCCATCTAAGATTGGGAGGGCTGCCACCGGAGGCATGGTGACACGTCTTTACATCAGGGGTAGGGGATGATCTTGTGGAGGCCAAGAGTTTAGAAGGATAGCAACTCACCTGGCTTGGAGGGGAAGAGAGAGTCAGGTCTTTGGACTTTGCATCTTTGGACTCACTCAGTCACAGCTTCTGTGTTTTTCTAGTTGGTAAGTAGAATGTTCATTCATAGAGGTATGTGCTATGCTGTAAAGAGCTGGGGTAGAGAATAGAGGTAACATTTGTTTTTGGAAAACTTTCACCTCTACTATCTATTCTTTCTCTTCCTTTTGTCACCTCCGGGCATCGCCAAGTCTCTCCAGAGGCTATATTTTTCCTTATTTCTCTTATTTTTTATTACTTCATAACTGATAAGGGTTTTCGACATTGGCCCTTCCAAGAAGATTTCTATTTTAATGGTAGTGGGGAGAGGTCTCCTTATGAGCCACTATAGTGATAAGAGATGGTGATAAACTCTATTGATAAATAGTGAAACTTAAAAAGTAGAACAAAACATTCTCTATCCCCAAACCAACTCAAATCCTAGAGAATTGTACTGAAGAAGTTCTGTCTAACTGAGCATTCCAGAGTCCACCAAATCAGAGTCCTGAATTACAGCTCTGACACTGACTAGCAGGTCACTTAATCTCTCTGTGCCTCAGTTTTCTTATCTGTAAGAAAGATGGGGATAACAATAGTATCCACCTCACAGGGTTGCTGGGGAGAATAAATGACCTAATAATATAAAGAACCATTAGATTTTGGTGGCCAATGGTGTTTCAGTTACAAGAAAAAGTTGGATATTAGAGTAGTTCAGTCTTTTGATCACAAAATACGTGATTTGCACAAGTTGACCACTGGCATCTTGGGGTCCCTCAGAGTTTTCACCAGTGGGTTGGGAGTCCAGCAGAACAGATTAAAAATGTGGAAAACAATGTCCTTTTGTCATTCATCAAGTCTGATTTGCAGTTGGAATGTTCGTGGAAAGGATCCTATTTGGTTAAATAATGGAAATCAACATTCTTTTTATTTGACAATGAAGCCTTGAAGTGTTGGGGATGAACAGTCCCTGGTTTGATGGCAGGTTCAGATTTCCCCAGCCTTCTCTTTGACCGTGGTCTTCAACTGCTGGATCTTGAACCAGAATACAGTTGCAGGAGCACAGTGGAGAGAGCGCAGGATCAAACATTAAGACTGAGTTATGCATGGGACTGGATAGATGACAAATTTTGTGAGTCTTGGTTTCTCCATCTCTAGAATGAACACTACAAAACTTCCTTCGTAGTGCTGTTAGGAGGACTAAAGGAGATGATGTGTTTGAAATGTTTTGGCAATGATTAAGGATAATGCAAATATTTATTATTGTTTTATCCTCGAAATGAATTGACTCATGTCATTGCAACTAGAAGGAGGCCCAGATGGGTTCAATGCCTTGCTCAGGATGAATTAGAGGGAGGAGGCGATGTGCCTTGGGGCTATAATGGGTCTGAGCTTAGCAATCACCTCCCGCACTTGTCCAGCATGTCCAGGTGTCTGCTGATCGGGAACAGATTTGAGTCTGTTGGTTTTTTGTCTGCTTGGTTGAATTGTAAAGATCTGTGCTGTGTGTTGTATTAGGTTCCATTCTCTGTCCAATCACTGATTAATTCTGTGACTCAGTTAAGTCATGTAGGTCTGGTGTCTCCACGAAATGGGTAACCTCGGCTCTGCCTGTTTCAAAGGGAATTTGGAAAGTAAAGGCAACTAAAGGATTGAAAGTAAAAGCACTTCTTGGAAGATGCTTCCATTCTGGAGGCAGGATAGCATCGAGTTTATGTGCACAGACTCCTGAGTCAGATGCTTATCTCTGAATCATAGCTCTGACACTGACTACTAGGTCCCTTAACTTCTCTGTTCCTCAATTTTCTCATCTGAAAATTGGGGATAACAGTAGTAAGTTGGGATTGTCGTGAGGGTTTAATGCTGAACGGCTTCAAATGGTGCCTGGTCCAGGTGGGTGCTCTGCACTTGTTAACTACAGTAGAGTAGGGCCTGTCCTTTGTCCCCTTGGAAGGTAAGATTGCTGCAGAAGAAATCAGTCAGGGATGTCTGAGACACGTTGGTCCCTATTTTTTTGTAGTATCGTCCCTCATAAGTCACTGGTAAGGGGACAGTTTGCCAAGTGCTCTGCCAATCTTTGTAAAAAAGTGGATTAAAAATGTTTAAAGATAAATCTCCGAATATTAACCTTTCCCTGACTGTCCTAGAGCCCCAGGAGCAGATTTGTATTTATATGAACTTATGGGGAAGGAGGCCTTTAGTGGCTGAATTAATGCATGCAATGAGTTGTTCAGTGGTAGTTGTACCATCACAATGGAAATCTCTCATGTTCTAGAACTGATGGACAAGGTCATGCTACAAAGTTGATCAGTTAATTCTACCTTTTATTTGTAGAGTCTGTCTTCCCAAATGCTGAAAGGAATGCTGTCTGTTCTCTGACCTGTTATTCCAAGTTCAGTGCAGGCACACAGCTGCCCGTTTTGTAGACCATGAGCCTAAGACCCAGAGGCACATTTACTGGCCACTTTTACCACGAATGCTGATAATGGTTGTGTTATTTTGACACCAGTCGTGACAATTTTGGACACTTCTTACAGGATAGAAATCCCACTTGAAGGAACTTTGGAGTGTTTCATCGGAAAGCATGCCGGCCTAGGCCTGGTTTAGGAAGGGTTAGTTGTCATTCATTATGAGTGTTTGTAGAAAAATGCAATCAGCAAGACATTTCTGATATAGCATCACCCAAAGAATACCAGTGTTGATGTAGTTGGACACAAAACACTGTCCAGCTGACTGGGGTCCCAGCTCTGTGTTGTAGCTGGTCCTGCCCTCAGAAGGTTTGGGTGTCCTTGCTGAGGCTAGAAGGAAAGAAAACAGCTGGGCGAGCAGGATCACCAGGAGCTCTGGATCCACGTGTGCCGAAGTGCTATTTGGGATAGAACAGGACTGAACTTGTGCCCCAGGACATCTGCTCCTGGTGCAGCAATGAGATTTCCAAGGAAGCTTTGCATTGCTCTATCTCCCCTCCTAGAATTGTTTTTATTATTGTTCATAAAGAAAAGAGTTTTTTTTTTTTTTTCATTTCCAATCATACAGGTGAAACTTGTCCAGTGGAATCCAGTGCTCTGGGCCAAAGGAGAGGAAAATGCCATCCTAGCCATTCCTTATTGGCAACTGTAGTTAGGTCCGGTGTGTGTTGTTATGCAGGGTATGGCATAGTGCAATATTCTTGGAAATCGTGGGAACATTAGGTATGAGCCTTGGCATTTTGGATTCAGGAGCTGTGTCAACATTTGGGCTGTAGCATTCTCTTATCTGTTCACTCAGCAAGGTTTTTTTCCCTCCTGTTTACTCCTCATCCTTTCTAGAAGAGAAACATTTTTTCTAGAAGAGAATGTTTTGGAATATCTGAGGGTCTTGTAGTATATGCTGCGGTAGGCTTCCCAGCTCCCCCTTCAAAACCAAGAGATGTTGGCTCCTGCTGATTCACAGCTGTACTCTCTCTGGAACCAGCCCTGGAAGAAGGAAGCTGCCTTGCCCAATCTTACTCCTTCTCCCAAGGGCTCCCTGCATCCAATTATTAGTTACTTGAGAATAGGAAAGCCTGGTTCCCTTGCTTTAACTGGGGCAACTCAGAAGGGCATCTCAACTCCTGAGTTCCCTACGGGATTGTCACAGAGGCGACAGCTGCATCACACAGTTCAACTCTCCCACCTGTCCTTTTCTGTTTCCCCCTCTCTGTCACAGGTATTATTTCCAAGCATGCTCCCCAATTTGCTCTGCACCCAAATCTCTGTCACGGAGTCTGTTTCTAGGAAATATGATCTGAGGTAGATCCCTTGGAGCCATGATTAGGGATGAAGTGGTGACACTGGTCTCTGACCCTTTTTATCTTTTCCAGAAATGTTTCCTAGTCATTCTTTCCTAAAAATGATCTTGGAGGCAGGGTTTCTGAGCCGGTCTAGGCCATTATTATTTCCATGCATATATATGGAAAATCTGGAAGGATACCACTGAGCTGTTAACAGTAGGAGAGGAAGTGAGGAGTGAATTTCTGTTTTACCTGTATAAACTTCAGAATTGTCTAAATAGTAAAATAAACATGCATAATGTATCAACTGTATAATTATTATATTTCTTACTTATTAGTCGACTTTAATATCTGAGTGTGACCAGCGCACAGCCTATGTATTCACCATCGCTGGTCCTCTGAGTGTTTAGTGGAGAGACCATGGTGGGGTGAGGGGTGGGGGAGTGGGGATGACTCCCAACCATAGGGGTCAGCTTCCTCTACCTCCTTATTTTTAAAAAAAATTTATTTATTTTACTTTTGGCTGCACTGGGTGTTGCTGCGTGCAAGCTTTCTCTAGTTGGGGCGAGTGGGGGCTACTCTTTGTTGCGGTGCGCGGGCTCCTCATTGCGGTGGCTTCTCTTGTTGCGGAGCACGGGCTCTAGGTGCGTGGGCTGCAGTAGCTGTGGCACACTGGCTCAGTAGTTGTGGCTCGCGGGCTCTAGAACGCAGGCTCAGTAGTCATGGCACACGGGCTTAGTTGCTCCGCGGCATGTGGGATCTTCCTGGACCAGGGCTCGAACTCGTGTCCCCTGCATTGACAGGTAGATTCCTAACCACTGTGCAACCAGGGGAGTGCTCTACCTACTTATTGACATGAGTCAAAGCAGAGCAATGCTCTGTACCCTTTACCACATGAATGGAACCATCTTACCCTAGTGTTTGAAGAAGTGTTTGCTAGTTTTTTTTTTATAGGGAATGACATAATTCATGGAAAGTATCTAAGGTGGCTGGGAAAATGCTTAATAAATGATGGTTATTTTACCATTATTATTATTATTATGTTGTTGTTGTTACTGGGTTTTGTATTAGAACATTAGCTCTGGAGGTTTTTTTTTTTTTTTTTTTTTTTTTTTTTTTTTTTTGCGGTACATGGGCCTCTCATTGTGGCCTCTCCCGTTGCAGCTCCGGACGCGCAGGCTCAGTGGCCATGGCTCATGGGCCCAGCCGCTCTGCGGCACATGGGATCTTACCGGACCAGGGCACGAACCCGTGTCCCCTGCATCGGCAGGCGGACTTTCAACCACTGAGCCACCAGGGAAGCCCAGCTCTGTAGTTTTTTTACCAGAAGGGTTCCCCTTCCCGCCCCTGGAATTCCATGTCAAAGCAGGAGAATTTAATGCAAAGTGAGCACTGTGATGGGGCTCTGTCCCTCCAGTTCTTTCATGGGCCTGGAAGCTGTGTCTGGTCTCTGTTCTGCTGATGCAGGATGGTTAGGAAGAGGGACCCATAGAAAGCTGCACTTCTTTCTGAAAGTTTCCTTTAGCATTTAGGGCTACCTCTTTGGCGTTATCTATAATGCAAAATGTCAAAGACTGATCCTTTTCCATTGGGGGAAAAGGATGAATTGTCCTCACTTTGGGGAGGGCAAAGAAGGGTGAACCCTCATACTCACTCCCCTCTCTCCCATATGTGAGCCCTAGTCTTCTGTGTCTCTCCCCCAGGTGGCACTGAACACAAGTTGTCAAAGGACAAGCAGGCCACAGAAATCGAGCCTGTTAAAATAATTTACCAATTCGACAGTAATCCACAAAATGGAAACCCAGATCCTATGCCTTGTTGTTCTAAGAAAAGTTACCTCCAGCCCCCTTGCCTCAGTTTACTCCTGTGGAACATTGAAGTAGCCATACAGAGGCTGGAGAGATGGAGGTGGATGTTTGTGAAGTGGGACCTGGGGCAAATCCTTTCTTATTACCTGTCTGGCCTCCCTCACAGTGCTGTTTGGACCTTAATTGGCTGGGTTAATGAATGTGGCTATATAAAGCAGATTGTATGTAAATATAAGATCAATGAAAAATATAGTTTATTTGCTTTAAGTAAACTCTTGAAATAAATGTCTTTCTGGAAATCAAATGCTACAGTGCAGCTACCATGATAGATAGATGTGGATAAAAAGAAGCAACTTTGCTCTGGGGCAGTGTTTCCAAATGTGTTCCAAGGAACCCTAAACGCAAAAGATGTTGCTTTGAAAAAAGGCTGCATGTATTGATATTTGTCTGTGTGTATATATTTGTGTGATCAACATGTTTGGGAAACAAAGCATGCACTTTAGAAGGAGGGAGGCTCTAACAGTGAATTCATATACAGAAGGAAAAAATAAATCAAATTATATAATTATTAAACATGCTGACAAATATCTAGAAAACTAACAATATTTTGAATTAATTACTTGACATACTTCTATGATACTTTTCCTTCTATATTCTTTGTTCACCTCTTTGTACACAACAATTTTGTAATATTTTCTACAGAGAGAATAGAAAGATAATTTAGTCTTTCTCTAACATGGCTGATAGAAATATGTCTTTTATTATTGACAATTAAGAAAATGTCAGCTTTGCTGCTTGTAATTGGTAATGTCATAACTTTTTAGGTTGTTGACAAACTTGGAACAACCTCTATCCAGTTTGCTTTGTATGTAAGCTGTAAGATTTCAGGGTGTTTCAGGTTTTCTGGTATAGTAATTCATCTTACCTACTCTTTACATTGATGACCCTCACTAACCTACCAGTGTCTTGGAAGGGCTCCATATAGCGAGGGACCCTGACACTTAGGCTTCATCCACTTCAGGGTAAATGTGCCTTTGTATAAGACCTCCTTCCCCTATCCCCAAGCATTTATTTGGAAAAATGTCAAACCTAAGAAAAAGTTAAAAGACTTGTACAATAAACATTTATATACCATTCACCACGATTCACCAACTGACATTTTTCTACATTTGCTTTACCTCTTTCTTTCTCAGCCTATATCTCCCCGCCTTCCCCATCTAAACACACACACAAACACACTTCAGACTACATATTCTAGGAATAAGGACATGTTCCTACATAATCACAATACTATTACCATGCTCAACAAATGTAACATAGATATAATAGTATAAAGTTTCCCCCTACAACCCTTGGGAGGACAGCTTTGGAGACCTTGGTACACACCCTGAGCTAAGGAGAGTCAGCAGGCCTGGGCCCTGAGGGGGCAACTAAGTGTGACAGCCAGCGTTCCTTATGTGGACTTGCTTCCCTGGATTCACTTCACAGAGTCATTAATAAGTTTTGTGGATGTTTTTTGTTTTTTATTTTCATGTTGTTTTGAGAACTGTCCTTTGAAAGAGCCCTAGAGAGGGGCTGATTCTGTAAAGATGGTGCTACCCAGAAACCAGAGGGCCAGACGAGCTGGCAGAGGAGATGAGGAACTCTGGAGATGCCATCCCAGCTGTTAACTGGAGTGTCCCAGGAGAGGCCCTGGGGAGGCACTGATGAGCTGGAACTGGAGGTGGCCACTGTTAAGAGCTACCAGATGTGGGGACAGACAGGAGAAGCCACCCAGCTGCTGCCACGCATAGCAGCTTGCACTGAGACCGAAGACCCTGGCAGGAAGCCCTTCCATTGGAAGCAGAATTTCCCATTATTCTCCTGCCTGGGCAAGTGACTAAGGGAGAAGGTTGGAATATCAGTTAACCTTTCTCCAATGTGATTTCCTCCCCTTTAAACCAGGGGACTGGATAAGATGACTGGTTTTCATGACTTTTTAAAAAAATTAACAAAACGAAGCCTTCTGTGGGAGCCCGATTAGGTAGAAGTACAGCTGCTCTACTTGAAGAGGAAGTTGGGGCCCCAGAGCCTTCCCAGAAGCCCCACCCCCTCACCTTCTTCTACCTCTCAATGGCCTCTGAAAGGAGTTCTGGGTTTTTACAAACAGATTCCATCTGGAATAAAAAACAGAGATCTAAAATATTTTCCTCATTTCAAACATGCAAATGCAGGCAGAAAATTGATGAATTGGAATCCTGCATGGAATGCGTTTGTGAGTGCTGGTTTAGGAGGCAAAGGAAGTGCCTCAGAACCATGTGTTTATATAGCTGGGGAGGAGAGCCATCGAAGGACCCCAGAATCATTACGACTGTTGGCTCTGATCAGGGCTAAGAGGACCAGATAAACCCCAGTCCTGCGGCTGTGACTCTTGGATATAGGAAGTCAACAAAGCCTTGGGGTCCAAGTTTGAATGCATCCCAAGTGCCTTCTAAAGGCTTCATCCTTTCTGTTCTGCTTACCACGGGTCTGCACTGATACTGTGTACACTGGCTATAGCCTTTAGGCTTCCTAGAAAATATGAGCAATTCTGGTGTTTTGGGGAAGCTCTATCCTATCCAATTCTTGTTGTAGAAGAGGGTATATTCCTTCTAGTTTTGCACAGGATCCATAAGAGTATGAGAATACTAGATAGGACGTTATGCTTCCAGAAGATTTTAATTTTCAGAGGACATATCGTGACCTCATTTGATTCTCACAACGAATCAGAAAAGTAGGCATTAGGCTCATTTTTCAGATGGGCAAACAGAAGCCGAAGAGAAGGTAAGTGACTTGCTCGTGGTACATGGCTGACACCCGGTGAAGCTGGGACTGGATTTTATGGTTCTGCTAAGCCAGCCCCAGATGGCCACTTCTATCCAGATATTAGATCAAATGCAGGTGCCTAGAAAAGAGTTTTGTTGCTGTGGCTCCTGTGGGGAAGGTTAGCCATAGGCATCATTAAAGGTGGTATTATGACCCCTTGGCACCAAGTGCCTGCTCCAGGTTCCAAACTCCACAGCGCATGTTGGTATCCCCTGGGGAGGGTAGTGCTACCTGCTCCTGCCCGGCCTCCAGCTGTAATTGCTTTTCCTCTCGCTCCCTGGGGCAGTAGGATGTGGCAAGAGTCTACAGATCTGAATACTGCTCCTAACTCCATTGCCAACAGGTTATGTGTCTTTGGCAACTTCTCTGAGCCTCAGAGGATATTGGAGTACATCCTTGTTTCTCAAAGTGCTGTGCTTGGGCCACCTGTGACAGAGACGTTGTGTGTGCGCAAGCGCCTAGGGGGCTTTCAGTCCCACGGCAGTAGAATCTCTGGGGCTGGGTCACAGGCTCCTCTGGTGATTTGGTGGCTACCACTAGACTGAAGAGTCCCCAAGTGTCCTTCCAACTTGGTGCCTCCTTTCAGCAGTAACCCTTTGCCTTGACCCTGGACGGGCTGAGGTTTCTATAGGGAGAAGGTGGCACTTGATTTAACTGAAGATTTAAGAAGCTGTTTCAGGCAAAGACTTGCAAAAACTTGAGAGTCTAAGGAGGAAGTTAGCAAACAGGTGGTTCAGGTGTGGTATGAGAAGATGTCCTTCGGGCTTATTTCAGGAACTGCTCTAAGTTCTTAAACTCTGCTCATGCCAAGCAAGTGTGTGGGGACTGTCTTGCTTCTCATTAAAGCCAAAATAAACTACTCTTCTGGGGAGATGCCTCTTGCTGTCCTCTGCCTCTCTGTCTTAATTTAGGGGCTGTCTGGGATTTGCACCCAAAAAGGAAGACCTGAATTCTTCCTTCCATTTCCCTGGGCAGACATGGCTGAAACGACTTACTGTATTGACTAAAGAAGTGATACCAGGAGCTCTGAGATGAGGAAGAAGGCCAGCAAAAGAGTCACATTTAAAAATATGTGCAATGCTTATTAATAATTGTTTTGTGCACTCCTGTGGTGTCTTAAAAGATTTCACACTTTATAAGGTCTGCCTTCCAAACTGACTGTGATACTGTCATGTACTCAGGTTGCATATAAAAGTAGCTAAAACAGCCTAAAGAGCTAGTTTTAGGATTAGACTCACGAATCAGTGTTAGATAGTTGATGCTTACAAGCTTGAATATTTTAATACGCTGGGGTTGATAAAGTTATCAAAAGTGTCGTGGCAAGAAGTCAAATCCTAAAGGGAGGCCATCGTCTTAAAAAGTGGTTAGCATTTACAGCTTATGTGGGGACATAAGTCTTACTCACCTAAGACTACAGAAATTATGGTTTCTTTGATGCAGCAACATGTGACCTGTACGATTTAACGTGAAGTACAAGAGGTGCTGCCAAGTGAGTGGGACATCTTGCTAGGTAAGCTTTTGGTTATCTATTGTCTCTTTATGTAACTCAGAATCTATTACTGTTAGCTAATGCCTGTAGATTATTATTAGCTGCCCATGAGATAAATTTTAGGTATACTCTTTTCTGTGGGGTGCAGAAGGCTGTAGTTTGGAAATGAATTCTGGTCAAGAAGTGGGCATGATCCACTAGAACATTAAGAGGTGCTGTTTGGAGCAAGGATGTAAAATTGGCCCCTACCAGAGTTCTGACCCTTTTATTCTCATTCTTTAATTCTTCAAAGATCATACACGGCAGATCCAAGGCCAAAGCTGCAGGTTGTTTCAGTATCCTGGGATCTTATTCAACAGAGCTAAGGAGATTCAGGTTTATTTTAAATTGCTAGGCTCATTCTTCCCAGCCTCTTATCTCTCCTGTGTGGCTATTCCAGTGTCCACCCCTAAGCAGCTTCATTGCAGCCAGCCAGCTGGACGCCAGCATCTGTGGTTAAGCAGAATTCTGACTTTCCAGCCCTCAGTTTCAGCTACTGCTGCTTTCTCCCATCCAATGATTATATTGAAATAAACTGTTCAGGTGGAGTGAAAATATCTAGAAAGAGGCCTGTAAATCTGAGTCAGTGGAAGAGTCTGCAGAAGGGAATTCTCCCTGAGATGTGTGTTAGTGGTGGGAGCAGCAGTGTGGGGTGATGCTCACCCTGCCAGGGCTGCTGTTTCCATGTGGAACATCTTAATTAGGGCTTCATATAGTTAGAATATTTTGCATATTACTGTTTTTTTAATTTCAAAATTATAGCTACTTTAAAAAATAATAGTTCTTAAAAAGTTGCTGGGTTTTCCATTTATTTTTTAAATTATAAAAGACACGTAACATTACTGATAGTTTGAGAAGTAAAGATAAGGGAAAATAATCATTTATAATCCCTAACACAATTGTTAGTTTTGTTTATTCCCTTCCGGTCTCTTTTTGTATGTATGCTTTTATCTAGTTGTAATCACAGTGCAATACTATTTCCAGTCCCTTTCCCACTTAGCATGTGTCACTTGCATTTTTCCATGTTGCTATATGGTCTTTATCCTCCTAATGGCTGCGTGATGGTCCATTGCAGTGTATTCACTTAACAACTTACCTATTGTTATCATTTTGATTGCTTCCAGTTTCCCACTGTTATAAAGCATATTGTGATAAGCATCTTTGTACATATTGTTTTCCCATATTTGTGTTATTTGTTGCATATTTTAAAAAGTGTTATTCAGGAGCCAAGATATTTACTCAACAATGGGAATTACATTTGAAGCTAATGAGGAAATGGGGCATTATTTAACCATTTGTTGGGTCTTCACTATTCCATAAATTGAAGGGAACATGCAGCAGAAAAGTATTAGCACAATCATAGGTGTTTAGACATCTGAAAAGTGCCTCTGGTTCATTCCGAGGTCCTGGGCATTGTTAGACTCTTCCGTCCTTAGCGACATGATGAAGTACTTTGGTGCTGATCTTCATTGCTTCATTGCAATTTCAATGCCATATGCAGATGCATAAGAGTCTATGTGAAAAGGTAAAAAAAAAATCAGCATATTCTTTGGTCAGCATCTCTCAGGAAGGATACCAGTGATTCCTCTTTTCTGAACTTCACCTAAAAGTGTGGGTTTTGTGGCTGTCGTAGCAATGCCATTCTCATCATGTTCAATGTCAGTAATATAGTCCTTAGTGAGTGTCCAAGCGAAGGCTGTGATCTCCTACTTAATATTCTTGAGGCATTGAACGTATTGGTCACTCACATGCCAAGTACAGGCTCGTAATTATAGTGACAGTCTCTATTTTTTTCAAGGGTTGCAAAGGTTTTATTTAATGAAACATGCTTAAAACTAACTAGAACACTTTTCTGTCTCTCTTTCTACCCCTCTTTTCTTGACTGAACTTCATTCCCTCAGTGTGAATGAGTAAGGGTGAGTTTTGGGAGGCAAGGAAGCAGGGTTCACGGTAGTGGGTCTCTGTGAGCTAATAGCAGGGAAGAAAAATAAGCATTGCAGTTTTTAAATGGGGGAAAAAATCAGGAAAAAGGCATGCATAAAGGATTTATCCTTTCCACGAAAACACTGATTAATGAAATCTAGTATGAACGGGGTGTCATGCCCTTTAAATATTAGATTTCATTCTTAGTGGATAGTAGTCTTCTGAAAGGAGATATTCTGCCTCTGCTGGCTCTTTACGGACACGTATGTTTCAGGCCCTTGCACTGATCAAGGATGCAAATGCTTCAGGTAACCGAATCACTGGACAGGGTGAAACATTGTGCTGGACAGATGTGTTGTCAGGAAAGGGCTTTTGCTGATAAAAGGGACAGCTGCCCTCGGGATGGGGTGGTGGTGGTGGGGGGGAAGGGGAGTCAAGTAAGAGGGAAGGAAGTATGCAAGGGAAGGTGACCCAACCACACGAAGCCAGCCTCTTGAGCCCCCAGCTGGGAAACTCCACCAGCTTGCTAGCTCTTCCGGTTCTAGCAGAGCTGGCCAGACATCTGGCCTCTGTTCTAATTAAAGTGGGCAACCAATTTAGTGGCTATAGTGAAGAAAACAGCAGTGAAATCTTGATGCCTGTAGGGTCATAACAAGGTTCCACATAATTCTTTAAGACTGAGGCTTTGCCAAGTTGTATCCATTTCCTAAGGGCCATTTAATTCAACTCCACTTAGATTTATTGAGTGCCAGTTATATACAAAGCCCAGAGCTCAGCCCTCAGAAAATCCATGTCTTTTGGGGAAGGAAGACAAGGGGACAACAAACTATGTTGTAGAGAAGATTGAATTAAAGACCATGATAGAGGACATTCAGGGTTCTCTAGGAGTGTAGCAGAGGAAGTATTTTATTATTGAGAGAATCTGGGGAGGCTTCCTGGTGGAGGTGACATTTTCTCCAAACTTGGAATTTTGAAGTCAGGTTCTAGGCAAACATTCAGGTTCTAGGCAAACATTCTGTGAGCAGAGAAACAAACTCCCTAAATGAAATTTCCCACCTGGAACTCTCTTCTCTTTCTGGGAGTGAGACAAAAGACTCATTCCAGTATAGTCATGGAATTTCTTACATTTCATGGGTGGCAACTCAGGCCCTGACACCTCTAAGACTAGGACTTTAGACAGGTGGAACGAACCAGGAATCTGGCTTTTCACACGACTCCAATTGTTGGAGAAGGATCATTTTAGCCCCTCGATATCTGGCTTTTGTTTATGCTCCAAACAGTGCATATGGTAACCTGTTACTATCAGGAATAATTAAGCCCAATCGACCCAAGTTATCTCCTGCTAGGTAGTTAACCTGACTTGGCTGTGTTGGTGGCATTGGCTAAAGGCAAAGTGAGAGCTATCTCCATATAAATGAGCCAGTCGGAGCTGATTTGTTAATTGTTTTCTTTCCCTTCCTGCCCCCTCTGATATTCTTCCCCCCACGTTCTCTTTGAGTGCCAAAGGACTGGTTGGCAAGACTGTGCCAGGGATCTGAAAAACTCTTATTTTATCTTTGTTACTGAAGGCAAAAATGATCTGTTATATGTATTTTATAAGAAAATGTGTTTTGTTTGTAGCTCTACAGTCAGCCCTCCCTTTCCCCCTCCTAATAAGCTCATGTCAGAACTCTGAAGTAAGTTCACCATAATGGTAGCCTAAAGGACATATTTTGTAAGAATGAAAAATGAACATATTATTTATATATCAATAGTGTAAGAAGCATTGATCAATGTAAGCAGCCTGATGTTTTGCTTCTCTATTTCCCCTCCAACCCTCCTTTACCTTACCCTGCTTCCCCCTCCCTTCTTGCTGCAGGTGCCTGTGACACTCCTACTATTTAGAAAGCGAGTTCTAGCCTGTCCTGGTCAGTTTGTGCTGGGATTTGGTCTTTAATACGGAGCCTTCAACGGGCCGAGCCTCCAAAATGACTCTCTGACAGCCAGCCATTAATTACCATCATCCGCATCTAATTCATTCATCCCTCTCCCTCTCATGTAGAGGGACAGCTAGGGCTGAGGGCACTCAGGGAAATGTAGGCATGATTCCATGTTCTTTATGCAGAGAGGGCTGCCGGAGACTTTGTTGGATGCAGGGGCTTTAATTGAATTGGCTTGCCAATAAAGCTGTTGTCATTCAGTAAGTGAATTTGTTGTACTACTCAAACCACAGCTGCTGCAGACAGCCCGGAATTTCCTGAAGGCAAGCCAGGCCATGGGCTTGCCTGGGTTCAGCCTTTTCGATTGATCCTGAAGGCCATGCAGAGTGTGGCCCTGTGGAGGTTGATTTTGGCACCCATTTGGATGACAGTGAGTTACAGGGGCAGGCTGGAACCTGATGAGTCAGTGGGGTGTGACCTTGGGGGATCTTGTAGGGATCAGGGAACCCATAGGTATGTTAGGGACAATGATTGGTGGGCGGAAAGCCTTGCCCACCACAATTGGGTGTTTTCATCAGTCCCCAGACAGCCGCTGCCCTTGGCTCCATCGAGCTAGTCATAAGAGGATATCACTTCCCATTGTAAAAAAAAATTGAGAATATGACAGTTAATATACTTGTAGAGCCTTGTTTAAGAGGTCGAGTGGTATTGAGGAAATGCTGCAGCATTAGAACTGGCATTTGTTACTGGGAGATCGTTGGGCCAGAAATACTCTACCTCTCACCACGGTTTATAAAACATGGCAAGATTGGCAGGTTGTGTGATTTATGATGGCTTTAAAGTAACATCAAGATTAAGGAAAGTTTTTCAAGGGACTGCAGGGCCATTTTTATTTTCTGCATCCAAGCACATGCATGTAGTTGGCTCAAGCGAATGAGAGCAGGACTGGCAGGCAGATTTTCATGTTTTGGTGTCTTTACAATTTAAATAGATGGGGATCTCTTGTTGAACTCGTCATTCAAGTGATTTCTCCCCCTTGTAATTTGGAATTCCCTGACCAGTGCTCAGACCTTTTCAGGGAACCTGCTCTCTCCGGTTGTGGAGAGTTCATAGAACAGAAGGATCTCTAGTCTGCTTTCAATTATTCAAGAGCAGAGCATTTTCCAGCCCTTTGCACCTGTTCTCCATCGTCTAACTACCATTTGGCTATTTTCTTGTATCTTCACCAGGAAGTGGAAGGGAAAAAAACCCTCTAAGTCAAATTTCATTTTTGTTTGAATCCTGAAATTCTAACAACTCAGAAACTCTTTAAATTAAGCCAGTGTATTGGCCCTGTTCTTGACCTGACAAGTGAGAACTGAATTGATATGCCGCATACATGACTCTAAGCTTATAAGGAAAAAAGACGGTGGAGCATGGGAACGAGACTTTGGGATTCTCTATCAGCAGGAATACATTCAGAGTGAGGGAGAGTGAGGTGGAGTGTATACGTGCTCGTGTGTGTGTGTGTGTGTGTGTGTGTGTGTGTGTGTGTGAGAGAGAGAGAGAGACAGAGAGAGAGAGGTTACTTTGATGTCTGACTTTGGGGTGAAATAGAGAAAACAGTGCCCCTAATTCTAGTCAGTAAATCCATTGGCTGTAACTTTCCCTAGGTATAATCATGCTTTTGTAGACTCTTCTCCTGAATTTAATCATGAAGGAAGATGGAAATATATTAATTACTGTTTCATTGCAAGAAGGTGGATTTAACTACAGGTAAAATTTAAGGTCCATTTTCTGAAGCTTCAGGCTTAGGTTAATTTTTTTTCCAAAACTGGTTAACTTTTAAAGTCAGAGCCAAATTTAAGTTATGTTGAGTTGAAGGCGAGATCTCTTTTCCTCCTTGCAAATGAGAAGTTTGTCTGTCTAAGCCACCGATGTTCTGAAACAGTAAGAAAAAGACAAAACAAATTAAAGTTATTCCTCCAAATGGCACAAGCATGCCTCCAGAGGACAGGATTTTGGTGGCTGTTCTTCTCCATTCCCACCATCTGGCCTCTTTTGTTTTCTGTTCTCTGTCTTCTGGCTTTTGTATCATTCCTACTATTCCCTACTCCTTCACCTGATCTCCTTACTTCCTCTTTCTCCCGTATGTCTCAATCTTTTCCTCCCGATCTCATCCGATCATATATCAAATTATATAGGAATAATATTAAAATTTAAAATGGTCTTGCCTTTAAACACACAATTTCCTTAACCTTCTTCCCCAGCTGCTGCTTCTTCCTTCCTTCACGTTGGGGGGTTTGCACAGCTGGTACCCAATGAGGAGGCCACCATGATCCTGGTGATTTGCTCCCAGATGCTGCTTCCCACTAGCTACCGTCTCGGGTGGAAGGCTTAGATCTGTGTTGAACTTTCCAAGGTAATAAATTCAGGGAAACCCAGCTGAGACCAACCCACAATATTCTTCATTTCGGGTTTCTGCTTTTCATAATGAATGCCTTTCTGTACTTCTCTTTGATAAGTGGAATTAATGTCTCCACCTGAACTGGAAATGCTAAATTGGTGATAGTCTCTCGAGGATTTTGCGTCTTGCTCTGACACCTTCAGTGACTTCATCAGAATTTAGGTGTATTAAGGGATTAAGGAGTTTGGCCTATATGTATGAAGTTCTCAAGGTGTTCTCAGAGGCTGTTCCTAAGCCAAGTCCTGATGGTCCCTAGGGGAGAAAACTTTTCAATGAACACAGTTCAGTGTGAAACCTCATGACAAGCCAGCATAAGACTTTAATCATTTTCTAGCAGTGGCTATGGAAAATGGTTATGGAAAAAATATAATCAGTCTCCCCCTACTTTGGTAAGCATTGTTTTCACTTCTCTTTCCAAGATTCAGAATTCTGCTTTGGTTCCCTCGTTGCTTTTCTTTTCAAGCTGGGGTATGTGGGGTGAGGTGGTGGTATGCTGGCCAAACCTTGGGGCCGTAGGATAAACGTGGCAATTTCCCCAGAGCATTTATTTTATTGAAGGATTTTTGAGGAATTGTTAATTAATGGAAAGATTATTATTACATTATAAAGTTGAATACAAAATTTGCATTAATTTTAAAATAAGGAAACTTCAAACTTCTGCTTTAGATTCTCTATGTTATCCTCTATGTTGGGCCCCCAGAAGTGTGATTTCACTGTTCTCGGTATGAGGGGTTGGAAGTTGCATGACCCTTGAGCCAATCACCCAACTGGGCTTCTTATCAGAGCTGAGAAAGACTGATTTGTCTGACAGTGGATCTTAATATCTTTGGAGCGTGAATCTTATTGTATATATAACGTCAATTCAATAACCCCTAATAATGGTGCTAGATATTAGCAGCTGTGTTATAGGCAAGTGTAAGAAGGGTGAAAGACTTTGGGCAATTTAATCTCTTCTTGGTTTATGAAAATGTCTTGCTGTGCATATATTCAACCCACAGTCATCTGGGGACATGACATTTGTGTGTGGATTATCTCAGCTTCTTATGTTCCAAATTTCCATTTATCTGCTCGTTCAGCCAGTTGTGATGAGTTGGAAAGCTATTTAACCAGGTCCTAAATGTCAACTCTTAGATCAGGCTTAAGGGAGATATGCAGAGTGGGCACTCTTGGCAAAGGCATCCTATTGATTTCATCATGGCTTTGGTCCCATGCCCTGGTGTGAAACTTCTGTTCCTGCTGAAATCTGCACTAGCATGGGTCACAGGGCTCCTTTAGCCCTTCTGGCTGAGGGCCTGGCTCCAAAGCGGTCTAGTGATCCCTTTAGTCCTGTAGCCCCACACCCTGAGCTGAGTCTTTCAGTTTTGCCTCTTGAGACGAGACAAAGTGCAGGTCTTCAAGGAAGAGCCAGTGAAGAGGACATTGCTCTTTAAGGCTAGCATGGATCTAAGACGCCCACCTTCGCCAACCCACAAAAGTAATAATCCCAGGTTCAGTGGCACAGGAATACTAAGAGAGGAGTATGAGTAGATGAGACCGGAAAAAGCACCGGACCCAGACACTCCACACTTTTTCACCCTTCTCTCCTCACAGGGAGAAGCTTGGGAGTGGGAGAAGGGGAAGAATTAGGGCACCAAGGCCGGCTAGTGAGGAGCAGGATACGGAGGAAAGTTCAATGGAAGGAGCTGTCAGGTTTCTCCTGATGGCTGGAGTGTGGGACTGCCATTTTGTCCCCCACCATAAGAAGGCCCCTGCGGAGAGAGGCGGTGATCTGACACACGCCTTTATTTTTTGTTTATTTTTCAGGCTCTTAGGTGTGGTAAAATGGCTCCGTTGTGGTGGAAAATGCATTGTGTTCTCAAGGCGGCTTTGGATTGTGTGGTGCTTCCCTGGCAGGACACCTGGTGCTAATGCTCACACGATCCACGAGGAAAGGCTTTGCTGACCAGATTAGCAGTGGGAACAAGACTACAGGAGAGACCGTTTATCTGCCTGAGAACAAACTTTTCTAGCACTTCAGCACACCACTTACCTACAATTTTAATGTGCTAATGGCAAGTGATGATTACTAGTGAGTTCACCTGAAAGAAATAAAATAGCCTTCTCTGTTTTCTAGTTCAGACATCTCACTAACTCAGACTTGCCACGTGCTCTGAACTAGAGAGGTGCGACGGGAATGTTCTCTTGGATTTGGGGCATTGAGCGTGCATGCAAGCAGGGTTCCTTTTCTTCAGAAGAAAAATAAATGGCAACATTCTGTTTTGGGGTTTGAAATCGCGTGACTGAAAATATAAAGGTGACAACTGTGATATGCTTTTTAAATAAGGGCAGAGATGTCAAGAGAAACCAGCCTTCTAGGAACAAAACAATATTCTGTCAGGTGCTATGGACTTAAGACCTTTTTCTCTCTTGGAATAATGTCCTTAAAAATAACCAAATTTTCCATTCAATAGAAAAATGTTCATACTTCCCTCCCCATCAATGTGAATTGTTGTCGTAGAGCATGGGGCACTAGCAAGCCATATTGACTTTGGAAATTAAAATGGGAATGTTCAAGAACGTTTTTGAAGAATTATATGGGATTTTAGCCATCTTAATGGCTTCCTTTTTAGGGTCAGTGAGAGTATTCTTGCTAAAATGTAGCCCATTGCTTTAGAAATAGTTTCCTTAATGTCTTTCCTGTTGCCCCTGCTGGGTCTGTGCAGGAAATGTAAACCAACATACAATATGTGTGTTTATTTTCATGTCCCATTTTATGGGAAATTGGATGGGATATTCCGCTGAGGCTTCAGCTATGAACTGTTGACAATATGGGGAGAGCAGGGCAGGCTATTGCTGAAAAAGTTTGCCAGGGAAGAAGGGGCTTCTGAAATCTTTGAGAGCTATGGGGAAGAGCCAGGCCTCCCTGCAGGAGTTCCGTTACTCAGGGGCAAGGAGGG
The DNA here is from genome assembly GCF_963455315.2 of Globicephala melas. Lineage (NCBI taxonomy): Eukaryota > Metazoa > Chordata > Mammalia > Artiodactyla > Delphinidae > Globicephala > Globicephala melas. The sequence goes on from NC_083325.1 coordinate 39,318,561, forward strand.
GAGGAGTACAGTAATGAAACTGGCTGGTGCGCTACTGAGCCAGTAAACAACAACCTCACCCTCCAGCCCCAGTTGCCAGCACAGTAGAGTAGGTCTGCTGTACCACACCTCATCTTGTGGGATGTTAAGTCTGATACTGTGTGGTCTTCCTGCCTCTGCTGGATACAGGAAACTCAGGATACCAAACACCTGATCCAAAGTCCAAAAGGAGTCATTAACTCGGCAGAGGGCAGAGTTACCCCAAGGACCCCTGCAGAACCGGAGAGGCTATAGGTTGTCAAACCAGTCATAACCTGGCCATGTGCAGGTGGTAGCTAAACAGAACCTTTTCCTGGGATCCTACTGGAAAAGTAATTTTAAGTGTCTGGGCAGTGTGGGCCCTGGGCAGGGTGTGTGTGTGTCAGTGTGTTTCCTATAGTATGTTTGAAATCTCAGGGCTAGGCCCATCTGTAAGGCAGCGGTAGGTGTCAGTGGGAATGCAAGTTCTTCCTACTGAAGAAAGGAGTTAGTATGTTTGCATTTTAAGCTCATAAACAGCTGTAGTTTGGACCATCATCACAAGCACATTGGGGCTGGAGGCGCTAAGGGCGGCCGTTTGCCAGTGCGCTGTGGCAATTTCCAAGCTGTAGACTGAAATAACTGTATAAACTTCCAATTTGATTAGGATTTTGTCTTGTGTTTTTAAACAAGAAAATTGAGGAGTGTCAAATTAATTTTGTAGTCTTGGTCACTTTTTAATTCCAGTTGGCCATCTCAGCCTGGATTTGTGCAAACACTGATTCCAGGAAGTAGTCAAAGTGCTAAACTTGGTAAATAAATGTGTTTATTTTACAAATGGATTCAAGATGAAACACCCAGCACTTCTCCAGGGCATTTCTGTCCCTGCCTGTTCATTTTAGCAGCTTGACCAAATGAATTCCCTTCCCTTAGTATAATATTTAAATGGACTTCTGGCATCTGATGCATTGCCTGCTGCTCCAATTTCCTAAGAAAGTCATTTAAATAAAACTTGACTATCTTGCATCTACTATGGAAGCCAATCCATTAAAAATCCTGGTCACTTCTCTCTCTCTCTCTAATTTTAGACAAGCCATGTGGAATTATTGGCGTTTGAGAAAATTCATCTTATCAGAGCTGAAAGTTTTGGATTTAATTTTTAACAATTTTTTTTCTTTCCTAGCTTTCTAAGTGAACAAAAAGACAAATAAGAAAAGGTTGCCATGAGAAGTTAGCAAGCTGTCAATGGAGATTTCGCTACTAAATGAAACTCCACTTCAGCTTTTTGGGGGAAGAGTTCCACCTCCCTTTCTTCCAATTCCCAGCCTTCCCTCTACACTGCTCTTCCCATGCCCAATATGAGAAAGGAAAAGAACCTTGGCAGGTGTCCTGTCTTCCAGGAATTTGCAGTCTGGTTAAGGAGACAGGCTCTACCCATTCAGAGGGTAGCCTGTGTGATTTGGGTTATTTGCTGAGCACAAGATGAGGGTGCAGAGTGGAGAGGGCAGAGAGGTCGTTATGCACTGGTCAGGGGCCAGGATGCGGGGTGTTGTTAAGTTGGTCTGAAGGGTAGTGGGAAGTGGTTACATGAAGAGCAAGGGAGGAGATGCTGACAGTAGCACAAAGATGGTGAATATGAGAGGAGCAGCCTCCACAGAAGAAAGAAGTGCAAAGCAAAAGGTCAAGCTGGAGGGCAGGGACTTGGCCAGCTTGACTGCACCCCCAGAAGGAGAGGGGATCGTGGAATTGCCAGAGACAGGGCTGAAACAGCCCCGGGGCTAGGCTGGGCGAGGCCTTGAGGTGGGGTCAAGGAGTTTACATTTGTGGTGTGGCTGGTAGGAGGGAATGTGCTGGGAAGTGGTGGAGAAGAATGAAGCCCAAGGTAGAGGGCTTCTGTTCTCAGTGTTCTTGGGCCTTGGGTGGCACATGTGTCATATCACAACGTGAGTCACCAGAGCCAGAGCTTCCTAGAGGCAGGGGCCAAAGCATGGCTCCACGTGGCGCGAGGTAGACGATGCTGCAGACTGGGGGTGGCTGGGAAGGTGTCTAGGAAGAGAGGAGGGTTTTGCGACATGGAGGGTGTGGTCCTAGGTAGTACTTAGAGTCACCTTTTATCACAGGAAGATGATTATTAAAGCAGCACTAGATCCTACCTTGGCATTCAAAACGTATGAGTAAAAATATATTGGTTGCCAAATTTACTTGTTCCCTTTCTTCCCGTTCAAAATAGTAATTGGTGCTTTTTCCCCCCAAACAGATGTTCTCAATTTTTTAGCACGTTGTGGGGTTGCAGAGTGTGTGTGTGGGGCAGCAGCTGGTGATAACATCTTTTATTTTTTATTTTCTGGCTGTGGGTTGGAGTTAGAATCAGGATTTAGAAATGAGGAAGCCGTGGCTTGTGGTCCTGCATCCTGACATCTCACACTGCATCTCAGGTAGCAGTTGTCCTTATGAGTCAAACCTGCAACCTATTAGCAAGTAGGTTGCATCTTTATATTATGTAAGCTATACCTGCTTGTGGTTAAAAAAAAAAAAACCCAAAAACCAGAACATTTCCTTTTCTCCAGTATCTCTCTCCAGAGGAAACTACTGTTAACAGTTTGGTATTTATCTTTTGTCTTTTTTGCAGATAATAATACTGATGACAACTAACTTTTAATATGTGCCAGATACTTTTCTAGTGCTTTACCCATAGGAACTCATTCAGTCCATACATTAGTCCTATGAGGCAGGTATTATTATTTTCTTCATTTGACAGTTAAGGAAACTGAGGCACAGAGAAGTTAAATAATTTGCTTAAGTTCACATAGGTAGTAGGCGATGAAGCCAGGATTGATACTCAAGCAGTCTGAGTCCTGAATCTATGCTCTTAATTATGAGTTTATGCTGCCTCCCTGAATGTGTATAATATACATACACAAAATTATATATTTAGTTCTTAAAAAAATAAAATCATTCTTTTAAAAATCTGCATAGAATCTAATTGACGTACCACCAATTATTTAATGATTCTCTTATTGCTGGCCATTTGTTTTCTTTCCAGATTTTTGCTATTATAAACAATATTGCAGGGAACATTCTAACAACAGTAGCAGCAGCAACAGCTAGCTACCATTAATTCTGAATAGTATGCTTACTATGGGCAGGGTCCTGTTCTAAGCTCTTTTCCAAGTATTTCTGCGGGTTAGATGCCTGGAAGTCAGGATGCTAGGTTAGAGTCCAAGAACATTTAAAATTTTGATTACATCTGCCAACTTTTCCTCCCAAAAAAGAGCAAGTATTTATTGAGTGTCAACTTTCAATTCAACATTCTGTTAGGGATTGTTTGCAGTGCAGAAGCACGTAAGATTAGGGCCCTCCTGGAGGTCTGCAAGGGAAGAGAGACAAGCGGTACAAGTCATCAGGTGATTCAAATAGACTTTACATAGGGCAAGTCTGGTGGTATAGCTGGGAGCAGTACCGGGGTGCAGGGAGAAGGGAGGTCTGTGAGTGACAGAAGGTTTCAGCAGAGGCTTCAGATGGGCTACAGGAAGCTTGGAAGGATTTGGAAGGGATGGGGTGGGGAGCAGTCCTGGTGAGGGTTGGAGAAGAACAGCGCTGGGGGAGGAGCTGGTGTAGTTTAAGGATGAGGCAGTGTGTCGGTGGGATTGTGGTTCCGACTGAAGCGAAGGATGTGTGTTGGAAAATGGCAAGCCAGCCTATTGCCAAGAAAAGAGCAGGATTAGAGTAAAAACAGAAGCCTACCTGTCCCATGACTAAATGTTTTAAAATTACAAATAAAACTAATAAATTGCTAAAACATATTCATTTCTTCTGCCTTGACACATGAATCTTCATAATGACCTGGAAGAGGTTTGAACTTAAAATTCTCACCTCCATGGAACATGGCACTGGAAGGTGATGAAGTATGTTTCCAGATCAGCTGCAAGTCAGAAAGGGACTAGGGCTTGTGATAATCTGGTATATTTGCCTTAGTCACTTTGATTAGCTCTTCTCTTCTGTCAGTGCTAAAGCATACTGGTGGTAAAGCTGTTTTCAAGAGCAGACAATCACAGCTCAGAAAAGGTGTGTGGGTGCCCTGGACACACAGAGGTTGAACCCCCAGTCTCTGGCTTGAAGTTGAGAGGTGGAGATGAAGTGTCCCTCTTCCTTCTCCCTCCTCACCCCACCCCCAACCAACAAAGAAAGATATGCAGGTGCTTGTCTATGACTTTCTGTTCTGCAATGGAAATGGCCTCCGTGTTTTTGTTTCACAAGCACAGTTAAGGTCTGATTTCAATGCTACAAAGGAAACGAGGGCAATGGTAAGAAACCCAGAACTTGGATGCAAATCATGAACCATTTTTAATTTGTTCGGTATATTCAGGTAGGGGAAATTCTATATTTGAATATAAGCAGCCACTTTGAACCAGGTATGGAAGTAGCTATGTAAGCAGTGTTTGGTGACGCATTGCTGAAGTTGTAAAATTTGTACCTCTCAAAACAAGGACGTTGAAAAGTTGTTTCTCACAGCAATACTAACATACCTGCATTGCATTGCATGGGCAATTCTGCATCATAAATAATGGATTTACAGGCCTAACTACTCCTCAGGAATATTATACATGTGGAATGTGGCTGAATTAATGTCACCATGACACCCTTAGCTTTCGCTGAGGAGGTTTCTTCAGCCTTAGGCTGGGGCCAGGCGGGGCCGGGCTGGAGAGAGCCACTGTTGCCTGGTCCAGAAACTTTGCCTAAAGGGGAAGAACACTGTTTGGGACTCAAGGATTTTGAGTGCCACAAGCTACAAATCGCAGGAAAAGAGAAATCAAGCATTAAGGTCTTCCCCAGATTATGACTGCCTGGAGCAGTCTGGAAATCGTAGGGTCCTTCTAACTGTCGGCAGGGACCTGCGTGAGGTCCAGCTCTGCGGTGGTGTTTGCTTTTACTGCTGCCATTTCTCCATTTCTGGTTTTACTTGTCTGAGCCCTGTCAGAGCAAGTATGGAGAAGTGCTCTCACTGGTTTTTCCTAGAGCTGGAAGGAGTCCTGGGGGAGAGTTGGGTGGTGGGTAATGCACAGAGACCGGGGCGTGACTTATACGCAAGTCCCTATGAGCCCCGTGACCACACCAGTCTTAACTTATCCACAGGAGGAATTGGGTGAAATGAGACTTGAGGGGTAGCAAAGGACGCAAAATGCAAGGACATCGCGCGCGCGCGCGCGTGTGTGTGTGTGTGTTGCAATGTTTGGAAGGAGGCTGGAAGGTGGGACTTACCGGTCCTGGTCTGCCACACTGCAGCTGGCCTGTGAGTTAGTGTAGAGCCCGCCAAAACCGGTTGACTTCTGGTCGTCGCACCCTGGAGGCAACTTGCCATGAACCTCCTGGGGTGCTGGTGTGGGGCACACATGTTGGTTTCCCTTTCCTTCAGTGGGAGGAACTGGAATCAGTTGACCAGCCAGTCACTATGGTACACTTTTTTATGTGTTCTGCTGGGCTAGGGGCTGTGGAGGACACTCAGAGTCTTTGGTCAGATGATTGCAGATGTATGTGCATTCTAAAGAGCAGCCCAGGACACGTCATGGGTACCCAGTTCAGAGGATGGAGACCTTGAGTGTGTGTGTGTGGGGGGGGCGTGGGAGGGGCAGGGGGTGGGGGGTTGGGATGGGGGAGTATAGTCAGGGAAGGCTTCAAGGAAGAGGCCGCCCTGAGCTGCTTTTCAAAGGAGAGAGAGGAGTTTAGACAGGCAGAGAGAAGTGGGTATAACTCAGTAGAAGGAGGAGATTCCAGAAGCCCTGAGGATCTCTAGCCCTGTAGGGAACAGGGCTCCTAGGGATAGCTTTTTGGTCTGAGTTGAGGCCTGAGTCCCAATTTCAGTCTGAATGCTGGTCAGCTGAAGAAGACACTGCCACTTCACTCTCCTCCTTCCTGTTCTGCTCATGACAGTCATGATAAGTTTATAACCAACATTGTGCCCCCAGAGGCAGGCAGGCAGGTAGTTGGCCTTCGCCACTGGTGCAGAGAACCAAATCAACCAACCGGGGTTCCCGCCAGAACAGGAAACCATGGGGAGTATCTGTCTGGCTGCATCCTCTGAGACACTTTCTCACCCTGTTCCCTGAGAGGAGAGCCTTGGTGTGGCACCTGCCTCACTGCGGACATGTGGACAAGGCCTCCGGAAGGAGAGAGCCCCTGCTGGCTTTCCTGAGACAGGTTGGGTGGCTTATCATTGATGACTGTTCCCCCTCAGGCAGCTGTTTGCCCTGGGTGAGTGAGTTCCTCTCTCTAGACTCAGTTTCTGAATCTGTAGACTGAGAGGGTGGACCAGATGGCTTTGGAGGTCCCTTCCAGGTCAGCTCTCTCCTGTCCCTAAAGGCAGATGGAGGCAGGTGGGGAGGGCAGTGGAGCAGAGAGAAATCGAGAGGAATTCCCCAGCCAGGCTCTCGGGAACCACACAGTTCCCCATTCTAGTGCCACCTGCTCGGAGGTTGCGGGTAAGAAGGGTGCTGGCCTTGAAGGCTCCATGGATGGGTAGCTTGGCCTCCTCAGATGTGCCCGTAGGCTTCTTGGGGTCCATATGTGGACAACTGTGGAACCCTTGCTTAGGCCATTCTTGACTTATCAGGGAAAGTTCAGTCTTTGGGTATACAGCTGCCTGTGGTCCCGGGGAGGAAACTGTTCCCTGAGATGCTCACTCACTGTCTTGTGACTGCAGCAAGGGCTGTGTCATCATGGCCAGAATCAGCAGACACAGGTCCAGGGGAAATGCCCCAGGTGCCTCCCATGAACTCCTGGGTGCAAACATGCCCTTATGCCCACAGCACATGACATCTGCAGAGCCAAGGCTGGAAGACCCTGGCCAAGGACTGCCCTGATGCTGGAAGCCTCTTCGAAGAGTGAGGCCCGGAGAGGACAGATGACTTGTCCAGAGTTGTGCAGCCACTTGGGGATACAGTTGCAGCTGACTCCAAGTCTCCTGACTCCCAGGCAATTGTGCTTTCTCTTCCACCAAATTGCAACGTGGAAGGAGGCTTGGCATACCACAGAATAAAACTTGCACTGACCCCCCTGAGGCTCAGACCATTCTCTAAAAATGTGTCAGAGGAAGTGAGAATGCAGGGCCTCTCTTCACACGTTGGAGTTGTAGGTGGGGCACGTGCTCTCAGCTCCAGGCAGGGCAGAGAAAGTTGTGGAAGGGCAGCCAACCAAGAAGCACTTATTTAAACATTTGTGTGTGCCCAGCCTTGAGCTAGTCATAGTACAGCATGGAGGAGCTTTAAGGTATACACCTCACACGGCAGTTTCACTGCAGCTGGCAAGGCAAATTTAACTCCCAAATTAATTGCAAAAACACCTAAATGCAAGCTCCTGTTTGTGTTATAAAATAGAAGAACATATATTTACATTTGCATAAAGAAAATCTGGAAGGATACAAAAAGCTAATAAAAGTGCTTAATGAGTAGTCACCTGACAGGAGGGGGGGTAAGGTGTTGTCCTTTGTACCTTTTGATTATAAAAAATATTTTGGACTATGTGAATGTATTATCTTTGCAAAAAATTAGGTGTAAACGACAACACCAAAACCAATCAGTCACATGCTGAATTGAGTGACTGGTGGCCAAAGGAATTCAGAAAAAGCAGAGCTCAGGGGGTCTCCTAGAGCCTTCTAGGGCTCCTGGAAGATTAGAACTGGAAGGGACTCTACGTGCCATTTTATCTGACTTCCCGCTCAATGCTGGCATGTCTCGTACAACTACCAAGGCATAGACGTTCCAGTGTCCCTCACCCGATAATTCCTAAGTCCCATGACATGCATGGACAGTGCTAATCCAGGGATCACAATGCACAAAGAGGCATCTGTCCTTAATGATCTTATGCTCCCAAAGTGCACCTTTAATTGAAATGCAAGAAGATTTTGAGTCCCAGGGGAATAAACAAGGTGCTAAGGGGCTTGGAAGGAGGATGAAATCAGGGAAAGCAGCAGAGTTAATATAGTATTTGAAATAACCAAGGATGGGTCCCATTTTGACAGTCCGAGGGCAGGAATACCAGGGAGGGAGAATGTGAATTCATGAGTTCAGGAATTCTCAGGATTGGCTAGAGAATAGCCTATGTGTGGTGGAATAGTGGGATGGAAATTTGGGTTGGGCTAATGTTGTGGACTGTACTGAGTGCCAGTCTGAGGTGTTTTTATTAAAATTCAGTAAAAAGTGGGGAACCAATAAAAATTTATGGGCATGTGCTTATTTTAGAGATTCTCTAATAAGTGAGTGCTCTCTACTTCATCCAAGAATCCATGAGGAGAAGCTTCCTGGAAGCAGTAGGAATTGAGCTGGACCTTCAAGGATCAGTAGAATTTAGAGAGTATTCATTCTTGAGGGGGGGAAGAGCATGAGTCCAGTGTTGATGGTCACCACTGAAGGACTTTGCCCATGAGAGAGCATGTTGATGCTGTGCATTGGAAAGACAGGTCTGGCTGTGCTATTTAGGATAGAATGGGGAAGGATTACCTGAAGCAGGGTGATTGGTGAGGAAGCCTTCTCAGTCTCAAGGCAGGACACTGAAGACGTGACTTAGGTGGCAGTAATGGGAATGGAAAAAGTCAGACACACTGGAAAGACCTTTTCCTCTCCTATCCATAAGGTCCTCTTTGCTTGGATTTAGCTCATTTGCCAGTCCTGAGGGAAGAGATCATTCTTAGCTCAATACTCCAAGCTCTCTGTTTACCAGCTGTTTTCCTGCGTCATTTCACCACTGGCAGGGAGTGGCAGCCATGTTTACCCCAGCCCTGCTGTTCATTGGCACTTTGCTGCAATTTGGATTGTGTTGATGGTGGGATAAACATTTACATCTTGGGCATCTTCTTCCCAGCAACTTAGAAAAAGTTGCTCAATGGTGGTGGGACATCGCTAATACAACTAGACTCAACATTCTCTTTTTGCATGTAAGGGTTTAGAGGTTTGGAGATTTAAAGGAACATGCTCAAACCAGAGAGAGAAGTGGGGACATGGGAGCAGAATTATGTCTTTTAACTCCAAGTCCTGGACATTTTTTTTTTTTAGCATACCTTACAGTTTCTGTTGAATAATGCTCTTATTTACTGAGCACCTACTATGTGTCATACACTGTGTTAAAACTTCAGTATCATTATTTAATCCCCTAGTGACCCTATCATTATCCCTATCTCTTCAGATGAGAAATGGAAAGTCAGAGAGATGAAGTAACTTTCCCAGGGTCACATGACTACGAAGTTGCAAAGCCAGAATTTGAATCCAGGTCTCTCTAAGTATCTGTTCAGGTATAAGAAACCCTCAAAATTATTTATTAAAAAAAATTAACTCTCAATAGGAGTTCTACTTTTGACATTTACTGTTTGAGAAGATACAGTGAACTCAGTAATACCTTTAGGTGAATTTGTATTTGAATAATCAATGTCTACATACATTTGGGGAAATAACATATTTGAAAAATAATAGTATGTATATGTGCCAGACCTGGCAGGAATGAGTTTTAGAACTCATCCATTGGGTGGAAGAGGTAGTATAGTAAGTTAGGTGGGAGAAAGTGGTGGCTTGGGAAGTACAGTAAGTCAAGCAGTCTCATTGGAGTGAGTGAGAATTTTCAGGTCTCTGGTGTAACCTGACCCACCAGCCTGTGGGTATGAATAAAGTCACACATTTGATTGGCTCATTATTCCTACCTGTGTAACTCATGACCTTGGGTCTTCCTGCAAAATTTCCTACTTAACACTAGTACTCCTGGGACACTCTAAGAGGTATTGTGTATAAAAAAGTTTGTAACTGCTGATGGACCCTAGATATTTGTTATGTCTTTCTGCTCTTCCCATGTCCTGCTCAGTGCCTCTGTGCTCCAATATGCTGCTGTATTGGAGGTTGTTGGTCTGTGGTAAAGTGTGGGGAGGGAGTTGGACTGGGGAATGTTCCTCTTCTTTGTAAGAGGCATTTGTTAGAGGGGGTCTTACAGAGGGCTGCTTGAGCATCAATGTGTCACAGAGTTTAGGGAAACATTTCTTTCTGATTTTTGATTGAGTATAGTTTATACTCAGTAAAGTACACAGATCTTTAGTATTCCGTTCAATGAGTATCGACAATTGTGTATGCCTATGTAATCAAAAAAGATATAGAACATCTCAGAAATTGCTCTTGTATCCCTTTAGAGTCAATTTCCTTGTCCCTAGAGGAAACCACTTTCTAATTTTCATCATTTTACTTTAGTTTTAACTTCATCTAACTGGAACAATAAATATGTACTCTTTTGTGTCTGGCTTTTTCCTCTTAAAAGAATGATTTCAAGATTTATCCATGGTGTTGCATGCATATAAATTTTTGTTCATTCTTTATGCTGTTGATTTATATTCCATTGTATGGATGTGCCACAATTTATTTTTCTATTCTCCTATAGATGGATCTTTGGGCTGTTTCCAGTTTTTTACTATTATGAATAAAGCTGCTATTAACATTCTTGTATAAGTCTTTTTGTTGAAGTGTGTTTTTATTTCTTTTGTGTAAATACCTAGTAGTGAAATGCTGCACCATAGGATAGATGTGTATTTAACTTTATAAGAAACAGCCAAACAGGTCTGCAAAGGGATTGTACTATTTTATACATGCTCCAAATGTTGCTCCACATTGTCTCCAATATTTGGCATTGCTAGGGTTTTTATTTTAATTGTGCTAGTAGGTGTGAAATTATGGTTTTAATTTGCACTTAAAGATGATGTTGAGCAACTTTTCATGTTTAATTTGCCATATCTTATTTTGTGAGATTTTATTTTGCCTATTTTTAAAAAAATAGGGCTGTTATTTTTTAAAAGCTCGATTTGTAGGTATTCTCTATGTATGCTGGATACACATCCTCTGTTGAATATATGTATTATAAATGTTTTTTCCCAGTCTGTGGATAGCCTATTTATTTTCTTTATGGTGTCTTCTGATCACAGAATTATTCTTATTTTCAGAATGCTCCAGATACTATTATTACATAATAAGCTATCCCCCATTTTTTTTTTAACTTAAAATAATGACAGCATTTATTTTGCTCATGAATCTATAATTTTGGTAAGACTCAGTAGGGATAGCTTGTCTCTGCTCCCTTAGGTGTCAGCTGAGGTGGCTTAAAGAGTGGGACTTGAAGTCATCTGAAGGCTTGATTACTCACATGTCTGGCCATTGATACTGTCAGCTTAGATCTTAGATGGGACTGTTGGCAGGAATAAATACTATGACCTCTCCATGTGGCTGGGTTCCAAGGGTGAGAGCACCTCCAGAAAGAGAGAGAGGAAAGAGAGAGTTAGATGGCAGCTGTTTTCTTTTTCTGACCTAGTTTCAGAAGTCATACTTCATCACTTCTACTTTAGGAATCAAGCAGCTACAAGCTCACCCAGGTTTCAGGGAAGGGTTAATCAACTCAGCTTCTTGGTAGGGGAGTGACAAAGTTTTGGAAGAGCATGTGGGACTGCTGTAGCCATTTTTGGAGAATAAAATCTTCCCCAGACTAATTTTTTTTTTGGCCATGCTTTGCAGCTTAGTTCTCTGACCAGGGATTGAACCCGCACCCTCAGCAGTGAAAGTGTGGAGTCCTAACCATTGGACCACCAGGGTATTCCTCCCTAGACTAATTCTAATACATGAGTTTATTTTGTATTGGTTAGTGCTTTTTGCAACCATCCTAAAAGATCTTTGCCTATCCCAGGATCGCAAAGATATTCTATGTTCTCTTCCAGAAGGTATATAGCTCTAATTTTTACATTTAGGACTATGATCCCTCTTTCTTGAATTAATTGTTGTGTAAAGAGTGAGATAGGTGTTGAGGTTCACTTTGTTTTTAACACAGATATCAAGCTGATCTAGCACCATATGTTAGAAAGACTTTCCTTTGTAACAGAAGTTGAAATCAATTAACTATATATATATATGTTAATTAATAGATTATCATGTTCTATTGATCTATTTGTCTATTTTTACATCAATATCAAATTATAACTTTCTGATAAGGCTTGAAATCATGTAGTATATAAGTCCTCCAAATTTGTTATTCTTTTTCAAATATTTTGGATATTCTATGCCCATATAACTTTTAGACTTAGCTTGTGAATTTTTCAAAAAGGTCTACTAAAATTTTTATTGGAATGGCATTGAATCTATAGATCATTTAGACAGAGTGGACATTTAACAATATTTTGTCTTCCAATTCATGAGCATAGTACCTTTCCATTTATTTATCTCTTTAATTTCTTTCTGCAAAAATTTTGTCACTTGCACATTTTAAAATAGTTTTATTTATCAATATTTAATGTTTCTGATACTGCAAATGGAATTTAAAAATTATTTTCCAATTATTCGTTGTTTTCCAATTATTCCAATAGAACTAATAGAAATTAAATTGTTTTTTGTACATTGGCCTTATATCCTGTGACCTTCCTAAACTCGTGTATTAATTCTACTAATTCTTTTGTCGTTCCATAGGATTTTCCACCTATGCAATCATATTGTCTACAGATAACAATGGTTTTACTTCTTTTCTAATATTCTTGTGTTGTATTTTTTTTCTTGCCTTATTGTACTGGCTAGGACTTCTCATATAATACTGAATAGAAGTGGTAAGAGTGGATATAAGTATGACATTAGCAGTAGGTTTCTGGAGATCCCGTTTATCAGATTAAGGAAGTTCCCTTCTCTTCCTATCTTTCTATGTGTATATAAAGCTAAATTTTTGGCTAATATTTGCTTAAAGATTTTTGTATTTATGCTCATGAAGGATATTTGTATTTTCTTGTAATGTCTTTTTCAGGTTTTGATATAAGAGTTATATGAGCTTCATATAACAAGTGGGGAAGTGTTTCCTTCTCTAATTTCTGAAAGTGCTTGTGTAAAATTGGCACTGATTCTTCCTTAAATGTTTACATAATTAATTGGTGAGACCATCTGAGCCTGGAGGTTTCCTTTTTAGTAGGTATGATATTATAAGTTTAATTTCTTCTTTTAAAAAATTTTATTTATTTTTGGCTGCATTGGGTCTCTGTTGCTGTGCACAGGCTTTCTCTAGTTGCAGTGATCGGGGCTACTCTTCATTGTGGTGTGTGGACTTCTCATTGTGGTGACTTCTCTTGTTGCAGAGCATGGGCTCTAGGCATGTGGGCTTCAGTAGTTGTGGTATGCAGGCTCAGTAGTTGTGGCTTGTGGGCTCTAGAGCACAGGCTCAGTAGTTGTGGTTCACAGGCTTAGTTCATCCACGGCATGTGGTATCTTCCTGGACCAGGAATTGAACCCATATTCCCTGCACTGGCAGGCAGATTCTTAACCACTGCACCATCAGGGAAGTCCAAGTTTAATTTCTTTAATAGATATAGGACTACAAATTTTGTTATGTTGTGTTTTCTTTATTATTCAGTTAGAGATATTTTCTAATTTTCCTTATGCTTTCTTTTTTGAGTTCTGGATTATTTACAAGTGGTAATTTGGTCCAAGATGGCAACATGGGAAGACCCTGAGGTCACTTCCTCCCATGGACCTACTGAATTTCACCTATATATTCAGAAATTCCTCTTAAAGAAGAACTGAGGGCTGATAGACATGACCTTCTGCACAAGAAACAATAGAGGGACAACATAGAGATGGATAGGAGAGATGGAGACATGGTATTGACAACCGGCAGAGCGAGGGACATCACTGAGGAGGGCCTGCATGTGGAATCAGCCACCCTGGAGCACAGAGAAAAAACTGGTCTAAAAGGCACCTAGATTATGTGAAGGAAATCCATTTAATAACCCTAAAGCATCTGCCAAATGGGTGGGGAATTGCTGGAACTCTCTTCAGGGTTGGAGGCACTGGAGAGCACCATTTTTTTGCATTCCCCCTCCACCTTGATAGCATGGGCAGGAACTTTAGCCAGCCTGTCAAAGCTGCCTCAGCATGCCCCTGACCTACACCAACTCTAGTTCTCCCATGAGAGCAACCCCAGTGTGGTGCACACTGGGACACCCTGTCCCATTCCAGCTGTTCTGCCAGGGCTGCCCTATTGTGTTGAGCCCTGGAGCCCCCCTGGCCCATCACTGCCCCAGTTCTAGCTGGCCAGCCAAAACTGCTTTGCACATGCAGTCACAAAGAGTCAAACAAAACGAGAAGGCAGAGAAATATTTTCCAAACAAAAGAACAAAATAACCCCCCCCCCCAAAAAGCCTAATGAAACTGAGATAAGTAGTTTACCTAATAAAGAGATCAAAGTAATAGTCATAAAGATGTTCACTGAACTTGGCTGAAGAACGGAGGAACACAGTGAGATCTTCAACAAAGAGTTAGGAAATATAAGAAAGAATCAGTCAGAGCTGAAGGATGCAATAACTGAAATGAAAAACACTAGAAGCAGTCAACAGCAGATTAGATGATACAGAAGAATGGGTCAGTGATGTGGAAGACAGAATAGTGGAGATCACCCAATCAGAAAAACAAAAAGAAAAAAAGAATTTAAAAGAGTGAGTATAGTTTAAGGGACCTCTGGGGTAACATCAAGTATACTAGCATTTGCATTATAGGGGGTCTCAGAGGGAGAAAAGAAAGAAAGGGGTAGAAAACTTACTTGAAGAAATAATGGTTAAAAATTTCCCTAACCTGGAGAAAGAAACAAGTATCTAGGTCCAAGAAGCACAGAGTGTTTCCAACAATATGAACACAAAGAGATCTACACCAAGAAGATCATAATTAAAATGCCAAATTTGAGGATAATGAGAGAATTTTAAAGGCAGTAAGAGAAAAATAACTACTCAAATACAAGGAAACTCCCATAATACTATCAGTTTATTTTTCAGTAGAAACTTTTCAGGCCAAAAGGGAGTGGCAGGATATATTTGAAGTGCTGAAAAGCAACAATATTACAGCCAAGAACACTCTACCTGTCTAGGTTATCATTCAAACTGAAGAGGCTGTAAAGAGTTTCACAGACAAGTAAAAATTAAAGGAGTTCGTTAACACTAAACTGGCCTTACAAGAAATGTTAAAGGGTCTTCTTTAAGCAGAAAGGAAAAGGCCACAACTAGAAATAAAAAAAAAATATGAAAGAAAAAATCTCACTGGTAAAGGCCAATATATATATATAAAAGCAGTGAATCAGACACTTAAAAAGCTAGTATAAAGGTTAAAAGACAAAATTAGTAAAATCAACTATAATTACAATAAGTAGTTAAGGGATGCACAAAATAAAAAGAAGTAAAATGTGATATCAAAAACTTAGTGTGGGGCTTCCCTGGTGGCGCAGTGGTTGAGAGTCTGCCTGGTGATGCAGGGGACATGGGTTCGTGCCCTGGTCCGGGAAGATCCCACATACCACAGAACGGCTGCGCCCGTGAGCCATGGCCGCTGAGCCTGCGTGTCCAGAGCCTGTTGCTCCGCAACGGGAGAGGCCACAACAGTGAGAGGCCTGCATATGAAAAAAAAAAACAACTTTGTTTGGGGTAATAAAAATGTAATGCTTTTAGAATGCATTCAGACTTAAACTGGTTTATATCTCATATATACGTCAATATATATGAACCTCATGGCAACCCCAAACCAAAAACCTTTAATATATACGAAAAAATAAAGAGAAAGAAACCCAAACATAACACTAAAGAAAATTATCAAACCACAAGGAAAGAGACCAAGAGAAGAAGAAAGGAACAGAGAACTGCAAAAACACCAGAAAACAATTTTAAAAATGTCATTAAGTAAATACCTATCAATAATCACTTTAAATGTGAATGGACCAAATGCTGCAATCAAAAGACATATGGTGGGACTTCCCTGGTGGTGCAGTGGTTAAGAATCTGACTGCCAATGCAGGGGACACGGGTTTGAGCCCTGGTCCAGGAAGATGCCACATGCCGCAGAGCAACTAAGCCCGTACACCACAACTACTGAGCCTGTGCTCTAGAGCCCATGAGCCACAACTACTGAGCTCATGTGCCAAAACTACTGAAGCCTGCATGCCTAGAGCCCATGCTCTGCAACAAGAGAAGCCACTGCAATGAGAAGCCCATGCACCACAACAAAGAGTAGCTCCCGCTTGCCACAACTAGAGAAAGCCTGCGTGCAGCAGCAAAGACCCAGTACAGCCAAAAATAAATAAGTTTTAAAAAAGACATATGGTGCCTGAATGGATAGAAAAATAAGGCCCATATATATGCTGCCTACAGGAAACTCACTTAAGATCTAAAGACACACATAGACTGAAAGTGAAGGGTGGAAAAGGCTATCCCATGTAAATGGAAACAAAAAGAAAACTGGAATAGCAGTACTCATATTGGACTAAATAGACTGTAACAAGAGAAAAAGAAGGGCATTATATAATGATAAAGGGGTCAATGCAAGATAACATTTGCAAATATTTATGCACCCAACATAGGAGCATCTAAAAATATAAAGCACATATTAACAGACATGAAGGAAGAAATTGACAGTAAAACAATAATAGTAGGGGACTTTAGTACTCCATTTACATAAATGGGTAGATCATCTAGACAGAAAATCAATAAGGAAACATTGGATTTAAATGACACATTAGATCAGAAGAACTTAATAGATATATACAGAACATTTTATCCAAAAACTGCAGAATAAACATTCTTTTCAAGTGCACTTGGAACATTCTCCAGATGGATCACATGTTAGGCCAAAAAATAAGTCTCAATGAATTTAAGAAGACTGAAATCATATCAAGCATCTTTTCCAACCAACAGTGTGAAACTAGAAATCAATTACAAGAAGAAAACTGGAAAAAACACAGTCACATGGAGACTAAACAACATGTTACAAAACAACCAATGGATCAATGGAGAAATCAAAGAAGAAATTAGAAAAGATTCCTTGAAATAAATGAAAATGGAAACACAACTTTCCAAAATCTGTGGGACACAGCAAAAGCAGTTCTAAGAAGGAAGTTCATAGTGATACAGGCCTACCTAAAGAAACAATGTAAAGAAAAAGACCCTCAAATAAACAACTTAACTTTACACCTAAAGGAACTAGGAAAGGAAGAACAAACAAAGCCCAAAGTTAGCAGAAGGAAGGCAGTAAAAAAGATCAGAGTAGAAAGAAATGAAATACAGACTAAAAAAACAATAGAAAAGATCAGTGAGACTAAGAGCTAGTTCTTTGAAAAGATGAACAAAATTGAAAACCCTTTAACCAGACTCATCAAGAAGAAAAGAGGGCCCAAATTAATAAGTCAGAAATGAAAAAGGAAAAGTTGCAGCTAATACCACAGAAATACAAAGAATCATTAGAAACTACATATATAATCATATATAAACAATTATATGCCAACAAATCGGACAAACTGGAAGAAATGGATAAGTACCTAGAAACATGTGATCTTCTAAGACTGAATCAGGAAGAAATAGAAAATATGAACAGACCAATCCTAGTAATGAAATTGAATCAGTAATCAAAACCTCCCAACAAGAAAAAATGCAGGAGTAGATGACTTCACAGGTAAATTCTACCAAACATACAAAGAAGAGTTAATACCTATACTTCTCAAACTATTCCAAAAAATTGAAGAGGAAGGAGTGCTTCTGAACTCATTCTACAAGGCCAGCATTACCCTGATACCAAAATCAAAGACTACAAAAAAAGAAAATTACAGGCCAGTATCCCTGATGAATATAGATGCAAAAACCCTCAACAAAATATTAGCAAACCTAATTCAACAATACGTTAAAAGGATCATACACCATGATCAAATAGGATTTATTACAGGAATGCAAGGATGGTTCTATATCTGCAAATCAACCAACGTGATACACCACATTAACAAAACGAATGATAAAAATCATATGATTATCTCATTAGATGCAGAAAAAACTTTTGACAGAATTCAACATCCATTTATGATAAAAACTTTCAACAGAATGGGTACTGAAGGAACATACCTCAACATAAATGTAAAGGCCATATATGAAAAACCTACAGTTAACATCGTAGTCAATGCTGAAAAGCAGAAAGCTTTTCCAGTAAGATCAGGAACAAGACAAGGATGCCCACTCTCACCACTTTTATTCAACATAGTATTGAAGTCCTTGACACAGCAATCAGACAAAGAAAAAAAAATAAAGTAAAAGGCATCCAAATTGGACAGGAAGACTAAAACAGTCCCTATTTGCAGGTGACATGATACTATATATAGAAAGTTGGGGACTCCATCAAAAAAACTATTAGAACTAATAAAGAAATTCAGTAGAATTGCAGGATGTAAAATTAATATACAGAAATCTGTTGCACCTCTATACACCAATAATGAACTATCAGAAAGAGAAATTAAGAAAGCAATTCCATTTACAATTGCATCACAAAGAATTTAAAAACTGGGAATAAATCTAACCAAGGAGGTGAAAGACCTGTACTCTGAAAACTCTAAGACATTGATGAAAGAAACTGAAGACAACACAAATAAATGGAAAGGCATACCATGCTCTTGGATTGGAAGAATTAATTTTAAAATATCCATACTATGCAAAGCAGTTTACAGATTCAATGCAATCTGTATCAAAATATCCATGGCATTTTTCACAGAATTAGAACAAATAATCCTAAAATTTGTATGAACCACAAAAGACCCCAAATAGTCAAAGTAATCTTGAGAACGAGAACAAAGCTGGAAGCATCATGCTCCCTGATTTCAAACCATACTACAAAACAATAGTAATCAAAATAGTATGGCACTGACATAAAAAGACACATATATCAATGGAATAGAATAGAGAACCCAGAAGTAAATCCACACTTATATGGTCAATTAATCTACAGCAAAGGAGGCAGGAACATACAGTGGGGAAAAGACAGTCTTCAATAAATGGTGTTAGGAAAACTGGATAGCTACATGCGAAAGAATGGAACTAGACCACTTTCTCACACCATGTACAAAAATAAACTCAAAATGGATTAAAGATGTAAATGTAAGACCTGAAACCATTAAACTCCCAGAAGAAAACTTAGGCAGTAAGCTCTTTGACATTAGTCTTAGCAATACTTTTTTGGATTTGTCTCCTTAGGCCAGGGTAACAAGAGCAAAAGTAAACAAATGAGACTACATCAGAGTAAAAACCTTTTGCACAGAGAAGGAAACCATAAACAAAATGAAAAGGTAACCTACTGAATGGGAGAAGATATTTGCAAATGATATATCAAACATGGGGTTAGTATGCAAAATAGATAAAGAGTTCATACAACTCAATATCAAAACAAAAACAATCTGATTAAAAAAATGAGCAGAGGACCTGAATAGACATTTTTTCCAGAGAAGACATGAAGATAGCCAACAGGCACATGAACTCGTGCTCAGCATCACTGGACATCAGAGAAATGCAAATCAAAACCACAATGAAATATCACCTCACACCTGTCAGAATCGCTATGATCAAAAACATGAGAAATAACTAGTGTTGGTGCAGATGCAGAGAAAAGGGAATCCTCGTGCACCGTGAGTGGGAGTATCAGTTGGTACAACCACTATGGAAAACAGTATGGAGCTTCCTCAAAGAATTAAAATAGAACTTACATATGATCCAGCAATTCTACTTCTGAGTATTTATCCAAAGAAAATGAAAATCATAATTTGAGAAGATTCATGCACCCCAAGGTTCATCACAGCATTATTTACAATAGCCAAGATATGGAAATGACACAAATGTCCACCAATAGATGAATGGATGAAGAAGATATGATGTGTGTGTATATATATAGTCTATTGTATATATATATATACACACACACACACACACACACAGACACACACACACATATATATGTATATATATATGTATATATATATATATATACTCACACACATACACAATTCACTATTACCCAGCCATAAAAAAAGAATGAAATCTTGCCATTTGTGACAACATGGATGGATCTAGAGGGTATTATGTTGAGTGAAATAAGTCAGACAGATATTGCATGATTTCACTTATGTGTGGAACATAAAAAATAAGTGAACAAACATAACAAGAGAGAAACAACTCATAGATACAGAGAACAAACTGGTGGTTGCCAAAGGGGAGGAGGTGGGGGGATAAGTGAAATAGGTAAAGGACATTAAGAGGTAAAAACTTGCCATTATAAAATGAATAGGTCTTGGGGATGTAATGTACAGCATAGGGAATATAGTCAGTAATATTGTAATAACTTTTTATAGTGACAAACAGTAACTAGACTTATTGTGGTGATCATTTTGTAATGTATAAAAATATCGAATCACTATACTGTACACCTGAAGCTAATATGATATTGAAAGTCATTATATTTCAATAAAAAAAAAGAAATGGGTATTTAAGTTTTGAAATAATTCAGTATTTTCTAGGTTATCTTATTGTAATTGCTATCTAACTTAATTCTTTTGTGATCACAGAATGTTATTTTGATACTTTGATATGATTTTGAGTCCTTGATAAATGTTTGAGATTTGCTTTATGTCCCAGCATGTAGTCTTTATTGGTGAATGTTTTAGGTACAGTTGAAATTAATGAATATTTGTAGGTATTGGGAACAGTGTTTTATAAATGCCAGTTATGTCAAGCTATTTAAAAGTTGTGTCCAACTCATATTCTTACTGATTTTTTTGATCTATTTTTTATGTCAGTAACTGAGAGAATGGTGTTAAATCTCCAACTATAAATGTGGATGTCTCTCTTTTTTTTCTTTAGTTCTGTCAGTTTCTGTGCTGTGAATTTTGAAACCCTGTTTTGAGTATATACTAGGATTATTAGGTGTTCCTGATGAATTGACCTTATTTATAATTATGAGATGCTCTCTTTGTCTCTGGTAACATGTTTTGTCTTAAATCCACTTTGTCTGATTTAAATACAGCACACTAGTTTTTTATACTTACAGTTTACTTAGAATATCTTTTTCTGTTCTTCTTTTCATTCTGTGTCTTTATATTTAACGTATGTTATTTTAAAATAACATATAGGTAAGTCTTACTTTTTTATCCAGTCCGGCAATTTATGCCATACAGTTGGTGTGTTCAATGTATTTATATTTAATGTAACTAAATGTATGAGTGGGTTTAAGTCTACCATTTTGGTATTTCCACCATATGCTCTTTGTTTCTTTTTTTTTTTTTCTGTATTCTTTTGGATGAATCAAGTATTTTTTAGTTTTCTCTTTTGTCTTCTCTATTGACTTTTAGCTACTTTTTGTGTTATTTTTACAACATATGCACTTTAGGAATTAAACTGTGTATCTTTAAGTGACCGCAATCTACCTTCAAATACATTCATTCATACATCATGAATAGTGTAAGGACCTTACCTGCCTCTTGTCCTTTGTACTTTTGTTTTCATATATTTTACTTCTATTTATGCTGTAAACCTCATAATTCATTGTTATTGTTGTTGTCTTTTTTAAGTCAGTAGTTTTTTACAGATATATGTATATATATTCTCTCTCTGTCTCTCTCTCCATCTCTGTTTGTCTTTATCTCTCTGTCTCTCTCTCTTTCTATGTATATATGTACATATATACACACACAGAAGTGTTTATTTGTATTTCTATATATTTATCTACAGAAGTATATATATCTCTTTATGTTAGTGTTTGGATAGATCTTTCTCCCCCCACACACACACCCCACACACAAAGAAACAAATATGTATTACACACACGCGCGCACACACACACACACACACACATATATAAAACATTTTGAGGGGGACATTTCTTGTAGTACTGGTCTGCTGGAGACAAATTGTCTCTTTGAAAATGTCTGTATATTGCCTCTGTTTTTGCAAGATGTGAAACATTAAGTTGATAGTTTTTTTCTTTTTTCCTTATAGCACTGTAAAGAAGTTGTTCCAGTTTTCTGGCCTCATTCTCATTGTTGTTCCCCGTTAAGTAATTTTTCCTCTGGCTACTTTTATGAATTTCCTCTTTTATCTTTGAGTCTCAGCAGTTTAAGTATGACTAGGTGTGATTTTCTTTGTAGTTATCCTACTTGGGTTCATTGAGCTTCTTGTATCTATGGGTTTATTTTGGAAAGCACTTGGCTGTTTTATCTTAAAAAAATAATAAAAAATATATTTACCCTCTTATCCCTCTTTTTTTCCTTCTAGAACTCCAATTACATGTTTTCTAGACTGTTTGTTATTATCCCAGAGTTCTTTTTTCTTTTTCTCTTTATTTCACTCTTTGTTTTTGTTTGGATAATTTTTATTGATTTGTGTTTAAGTTCACTAATCTGTTCCTCTGCTATATCAAATTTGATGTTAAGTCCATTAAATAAACTCTTCAGCTTTGATATCATATTTTTCATTTCTGTTGTTTCCTTTGGGTCTTTTTTTATAGTTTCTTTCTCTCTTTTGAAATTACTAATCTGTTCATGCATGTATTTTTTCCACTGGTTTCTTTGAAATATTTATCACTGTTGTTTCAAAGTCCCTGCCTGGGCCATCTCTGGATATGATTCAGCTGTCCGTTTCCTCTTTTGAACATGGGTAACATTTTCTTGCTTCTTTGCAGCTTTCATATATTTTGATATATGGGACATTTTGTATAGAATACCAGTAGAAATTAGGTAAGTAATAGTCACCTCCAGCAGAGGAGATCATCTTTTTCTGAGGGCATGTGTTGGGAGGTGAGTCAGTCTCGTCTGAGTAGCTCGGCTGAGTCTGGGCTTGATTGCTACTGAAGTTAGAGTCATTTTGCCACGGCCTTAAAACAATCTGAGGAAAGAATCAGAGCTCCTTTTAGCAGGGTTTGGGATCTGAGCACTGGTGAGATTTCAGAAAAGTCTTCATCTTTTAGGAATATAAAATATTCATAGGAAAAACATTCTCTTTGCTTTCCAATTTTACCCCCATCTTTCTGCATCTTGAGAGTTCTCTCTCCACACAGATGCCCTGCACACACATTATGGAGAATGGCTGTAGTGCACTTGGTAGAGGCCCCAAGTGCCTTGGAGGGATTTCTCTCAGATCTCCTGCTCCACCCCCAGCTTCAGCCTTGCCCTTGGAGAAGGCCCTGGGTACCTCAGGAGGATCTGTCTCATCCCTCTTTCCCTACCCCCCCAGCCCCTCAGCATACTAACTTTGGGTATAGATGAAAACAATGGGAGTGGGGTGGGTGGGTAGGTACGTATTTACCGTCTGGCTGGGACCCCTCAGGGTCCTAATCTGTTGTGCTAACCCACTCACCACTATAAGTTTGTCAGAAGTTTGGCAGGTTTCTCCTTACCCCCATCTATGGCAGATTTCTGTTTCTCTGTGTCTTCACCAATGATGAAAGCATCATGGCTCTCTTCTTGCCAGGAAGGGGTTATTGCTTTCTGAAATTTAGTTCATTTTCCCTTCTTTGCATCTTCGGTTCCCTGATGATTTTTAAACAATTGTGATTTTGTCGCTTATCTGTCTTGCTCTCATTGTTAGTGTGGTAGCAGCGGTCTCTTGTGATTTTCTGCACTCTAACTGGAAATGGAGCACAGTTCTTTCTATTTTATTTACTTTCTATGCCCAGGACCTAGACACCTATCCATGTAGCTAGGATAGGGATAGATTTGATTGACTCCAACTCAAAACTCCTTATCCTGTTCTGTGGCAAAGGCTTTCTATTGGGTGAAGCTCGTAATTCCCAACTCCTTCACTCAGGAAGAGTTGTCCCCCCAAAGTCTCTTCAGACCCCATTAAGTGGGTTTCTGTTGGGCCCACCCCATCAGTGTAACAGAGGTATTTGCATCTCACCATTCAAAGTGTGGCAAACTTCCCCACCCCTCAGCTATACACTGCATTGTGTTAAAGTGAGAATACCTCAAGAGGGGCAACAACTTAAGAACATTTTCAGGATGGTGACATCAAGTTCTACAGCCATGAGAGAGATCTAAGGGTAGGGGTCACAGTAGGAAACTCTTACCTATTAGTATCTACTTTGAGTCACCCTTTTTCACAGTTAATCCTGTGGTGTCCCCTTGAGATAGATATTTTCACTTTACACCTAGGGAAGCTGAGATTCAGAGATGTTATACAACTTGCCTAAGTGGCAGAGCTGGGATTTGAACTCACAACTGTCTCATTCCAAAACCAAGGCTTTTATTTTTCTTTACCAATATGGAGGAAGGCACCGCAGAAGGTGGGACTGGGCAGACCACTCCTGCAGATGTTGGTCACGGGATCAGAACCAGCAGTGGGGGTCTAGTGTCCGAGACCCAGCTTTTCCCATTAGGACCCCACTATAAGCAAACCTTGTATCTGATGGGTGACCTTGAGCACTTAATCTATTTTTTTTGAACATCAGTATTTTTCTAAAAATCTGAGTTTCCCCAATTCTTTTGGGGAATTCAGAGCAGCTCCTCCAGGGGTCCTCTTTTCAGCAGGCCTCTCTCCCAACAACTGGATTTGTAGAAAAGAAAGGAGAGAAAACAGCAGCCCCGTCACCCACCCCAGCCCCTACCCATCCTAATCTGCAGAAGCCTTCTCTCCATGCCAGAGGCCACTTCACACTTGGCCTCTTCTCCCTGGCACAGAGGCAAACACAGGAAAAGCCAAAGTGTAATTAGTTAATAGCAGAGCTCCTCTGTTAATGGAAAGGGCATTTCAAACTGACTTATGCAAACACATACTGGGAGATTTGTCAGAAACCACGAGTAGGATGCAACAGAGAGGACTCACAGGTCACTTGTCAAGTGGAGACAAAGCTTGTCTCATTTAAGCTTTGAGACTTAGAATAGCTCTCTGGACCACAGGCTAGCTTGGAGGTAAAAGTACTGGGAAAAGAAGCTGGAGACCCCTCTTCTGAACATCTTCTCCCTAATAATAGCCATGTGTCAGGACTGTGCTACATACCCAGCATTATCTCAGCTTTTCCTCTCTACAATCTGATGAAGTAGACAGATTACTCTTCCCATTTTATCATGGAGGAACTTGAGACTTAAAGAGCTAAGTAACCTCACTAAGGTCAAGCAAGTGGTCAGTGGTGGGCCTGGGATTTGAACCCAAGGCTGCCTGAATTCTAGGTCTAGGTGGTTCACCTCTTAGCATGGTGCGTCTGCACTCAGTGGTTGGGCATTCGAAAACCTGAGTTGCTAATAAAAGATGACACTTGAACCTTCTTAAAGCTGGTAATTGATCACCATAACTCTTTTCTCCTCTTCCTGGGCTCACAACCACACTAAATTTCCCAGACTCCTTTGCATTTGTGTTAGTCATGTGACTGAGTGCTAGCCATGGCACAAAGATGGTGGACCCACAAATTAGAAAGAGCCTGGGTCCCTGATTCACCAGTTGGAGAACATTCCTACAAGGAACACGGTTGTCAGACTCTTTTATTGTGTTAACCCCCTTAGAAATGAAGGTTTATTGGATGAAACAGCCAGTGTTACCTTAAGCAATGCAAGTATAAGTCTCCAGGAAGGGGTTGGGAAGTCACTAAGGAACTGAGGGAGTGGACCTTGATCCTGTGGTTTCCATGATTAACCTGCCTAGCATGGTAGAGGTGAGCAAGCTTGGTCTTTGTTGTTGCACAGAGTTAGGCTTGGGTGCAGGCTTCACCATGGATTAGCTGGGAGACCTTGAGCAATTGATTTAATTTTTCTGAACATAGCCCTTTTTTTTTCTGAAAATGAGAATGATGGTTACATCATTCTGTATGAATTTAATTCATTCAAAAAATTTTACTGAGCACTTACTACACGCCAATGATTATTCTAGTTGCTGGGAACAAAGAAAAAAATCCTTGCCTTTATGAACTTACCTTCTGGTGGTGGTGGCGGGGAAGGGGGTTAGACAGTAAATTAGTAAGCGTGTCCTATGGTGATCAGTGATATGGAGAACTTATAAAACGGTAAGGGGGAGGTGAGAATACCAGGAGTAAGGGGGTTAGGGGCAGGTGGTCAGAGAAGGTGTTTCTAATTAAGGACACTTGAGCAGAGACCTCAAGGTAGGGAGTGAGCCTGTTGGGTATCTGGGCAAAGTGTGCTTCAGGCAGAGGGACTGGTGAATGCACAGGCCTGAGGCTGGAGACTGCTTGGAATGTTGGAGGAGCCAGGAGGTGGTTAGTGTAGCTGAAGCCATGAAGGCAAGGGGTAGATGTGGTACTGCTGGGAAAAGCATCCAGCATGGGAACTTTTGATAAATGTTAGACCCTTTCCTTCCTCTCTAATGGCTTTCTAGTCATCCTAGGAAGTCTTCAGTGTAAAAACAAACAAACAAATAAATAAAAATGGAAGCAAGTCAAACACAAACTTCCCTTATTGACTGGGCTGATGCTTGGAATTTCACCAGGAGGTCTTGCTCTTTTCGTCTAAGGCTCTGATACCTATATCATGCAAATACTTCAGGCGAAGGATAATATTCTAAGCTATTTTTAGTGGTTATACTGTAAAGGAGTTGATTGCAAGTTTGATTGAGGTTGCTGGGAAGAGAGGGCTTTGAGAAAGGAGGTAACTGGGAGTCTGGAAAGAGGTGAAGTAAAGATGAAGCTAGGACTGGGGAAGAGCAGGAAAGGGGAGATCATCAAAGCTTAACTTGGCCTGAGGTCACATTTTGAAGCTCTTCTGTGTCACATAGCTTTAGGTGGGTGTCAAAGGAACTTACATCTGCAGATATCACTGATTCAAAGGAAGGACTGCCTTACCTTAGGAGGTTGCCTTGCACTGAAAGAATTAGTTCCCTGTATCCCCAGGAAGGGATGACCCCTTTCCTCTACCCTGTCACCAGTGGAAGAGAGTGCCCCCCTAGAGCATGGACAGGTGTCAAATGTCTGTGTGCCCCAGGCTCCTGCTCCTTGGCTTCTGAAATGCATATTGTCAGTGTTCTTAATTGTAGGCAACAGAAACCTCTTGGACTGTTTCAAGAAGAAAATGTATTTATTAAATGATATTTCGTTCCCTCCCACCCCCCAAAATCATTGGGAGTTGCGGGAGAAGCAGATTCAAGGTTAAGCTTCCAGGAAAAGTGCCCCAGCACTGTAGAGTTAGTTTGAAGATGAAACCACCATTGCAACTGCTGAGAACTCAATGCCAGGAACCCATCATCTCAACTCAACTGCATGCACTGCTGTTTCTAGCATTAGGGCAGCTTCTGTGTCTGGATCCGTACCTGGTGCCCCAAGGCCTGATGCCCCTGCTGCTAATGGGGTCAGCCAAAGGGATGCCCTTGACAGAGCCTGGTTCCTTGTGTTGCTCTCTTCCTCATTTCTAGAAGAAAATCTTATGTGGATGTGTATAATGACTGAGCTAGGTCACAGGCCTGCCTCTCAGTTGCAAAAGAAAGTGGGAGTTTGAGTTGTGACGATAGTGAGGAGGCAGGAGTGATATCATGGGAATTTCTTCAGATATAGAAAGGATTGATAAAGATATGGTCAGTGTTCCTGCAGGCAATGTCTGCATAAGACCCTTATTAAAATTTAGAATCTTACTTAGAACAAAAGGCCTAGATGACCTTATTGGGCCCCTGGGAAGAACGATGCCCAGGAAGGTGGCCTTTGTCATGGAGTAATCACCAAGGATGGCAGCGTCTACTAGGGCATGGCAGCGGGGCCTGCTGGGTGTGGGGTCCTCATGAGCATGGAAGCAGCCACCTGGGAACTGGAAGGAGCCCAAGGCAAGCTTATGTTGCCTTGGTCTTTCTGACAGCACCCTACCCTGCAAAGAGAAAAAGGCCTTCATGGGAAATGATGGGAAAGCAAAAAATCATCTGAGTTTGGTTTGCATGGGGACTTAATTACTGAGTTATCCTGATGCCTGCATAAACTCACAGCTCAGAAAAGTGAAGATTCTTTCTGAGAAAGTTCTGGTAAATAGAAGCCCATAAGTGTTTAGAGGAATCCAGGGATGTTTTCCATTTATCCTGAGCTGGACACCAAACAGATGAGTTGGTCTTTCCCTGCCCACTTAGAAGGCCTCTTTCTGTCCTGAGTTAATATATTTCAGGTTTGAAGGGGATGACATCCACCTCCATTTTCTGATTTGACCTAATCCCATTTAGAAATTTTGAATAAATTTTTAATAAATTGGAACCACTATCACAACTCCAAGATGACTCAATAATGAATTCCCCACATAACTCAGACAAAGATAACTTTGGTGTTTTCCAAAGCACTTTCCCACGAAGGGCGAGATTCTCTCGGCAGGGTGGGGCATGGTCAGAAGGGAGACCTTCATCTTCTGCTTCAAAACAAGCTTCCAGCCCAGCTGTCGCTCACCGCCTTGTACATAGCACTATGCTTTGTTTTCTGCTTCCCGACCCTGCTAGGCCTGACATCCTTTAAGGCAGGCCAGGACCTCCTTCTCCATGAAGCCTCCTGCCCATGGCATGCACCTCTCTGGTAGCTCCAGTCTGACTGTT
Organism: Globicephala melas; assembly: GCF_963455315.2. Taxonomy (NCBI): domain Eukaryota; kingdom Metazoa; phylum Chordata; class Mammalia; order Artiodactyla; family Delphinidae; genus Globicephala; species Globicephala melas. The sequence continues at coordinate 39,346,870 of NC_083325.1, forward strand.
TTGTGAGGTGAGATACAGTACAGAGATGCTCTGGGAGTCCCAGAGGCCAGTTCAGGTCTGACTTTCAGGCTGCAGGACTCCTGCAAAGCCTGATTCTTAAAGACATCGCATTGACTCATTTGGTCCCTGAGCCTTTCTTGGTTTGAATTTCCCTGCTAAGTTCCTTTTCTCCAGCAGCATATGCCCGCCTTTTTCTACTTCAGTAACCTCAGTGGTAGCTCTCACCATGTTAAACAACGGTCTGATTTGGCATGGAAAAAAGCAGTCAGTTGTTTCCTTTAAATCTTAATGTCTTAGGCCCTGGGAACATTTAAAGTAACTAATGAGAAGACTTCTGGTGAAACACGGGTAAGATCTTAAAGGCTCTAATGGCTCTCTAGATAAAGCTGTCAGGGTTAAGGAACCTCATTCAGGTGGTGTACATGGAGCAGGATGAGCAAAACAAGGCAGAAGTGCGGCCCAGAGGCTGCAGGGACGACGCCCCCAATCTGGTGGATGGAACTTCTTGCACCCGGAAGATTTCTAGAGCCATACCTTGAGCTGTCAATAGCAGGTACCTGCTGGTCTACCATTAGGCCCCCAGATGGTCAAACAAATGACTTACTTTTTCCTGGGCTTAGCTGCCTTCTAATTTAGAACCCAAATTATAGTTCTTTCCTCTCCTCTTTCATTTAAATACAAAATGAAACCAAAAGGAAACCAAACCCCAAACTCTGTTTTCCCTTCTCACCCCCACTTGAACCTTTTATTTGTGCATCATTCATGCGTTTATTCACTACACAAATATTTATAAAGTGCCTTTGGGGTTTCAGGCACTACCCTAGGCACTGAGGATGTACCCAATTATTCTTTGTAGATAGTGGCAATAAAATGAATTTATGAACAAAGAGGCGAGAGAACAGGAAGACACCACATCTGCTGGCAGGGGCATCTTCTAGGTGGAATTCCACAAAAATGCTGGTTTTTGGGGCAAGTCAGTATCCCCCCAGCCCTAAGTTAGGACTGTGCATGGTATAATGGGGGAGTTTTGTCACAGAAGAATAACATTGAGTGTGTGCCCAAGGCAAGGGAGAGCGAGGCACTTTGGAAATGGGGCTCAAATTGACTTCTTACTTAATTGAAACAAAAAGCCCTTTGTGTGGGCCTTCCCCCCCTCCAGCCCCGACAGAGGTGGTCCTTTCATTCTGACGGTAGGCCCTGCAGCTGCCTCAGGTAGAAGTGCTGCCTGGCCCCGAATAGCCACAATGTCTGTGACCATTACACAGGCCTAAGTGGGTTTGGAAGCTGTACCCTTGGAATTAAGTAAGAAAAATGGACGCGAGAGCAGGGCATGCTGTAGCCCAGACAATTCAGTTTTCTCTTGATGTGAGTGAGACCTAAATTGGGAAGTATTTGGCTGATGGCAAGGGCAGATAAACGTTACGGATTTGATGTAATCCCAGACCTCAGGCTTGAAACTGAGCTTGACCCTTCCCGTTGAGCACTTTTATGCAATACTATTGGACATGTAGTAACAAGAAAGGAAACAGAGGAAGGATATCGGCTCAGCCATGTGTCAACTCTGGGAGAGCAAGGCACGAGATGTGCATGGAGTCAGGAGCTGAAGGAAAAAAAGAAAATTCTGTGAAGTTTGAGGTAGCGTGTCCTTGAGGAGACAAATGAGCTGGTGTGAGGGGGATGCTGTTCCGTCGTAGGATAGGGGAGGCGTGTGTATTGGTGGGGGAAGCTGGGGATGTCATCTGGTTGTTTAGAAGTCCAAAACAACCATATGGCCTGAAATCCAATTTAAAATAATTACAGATTGCACTCATTTGTCCTCATAAGCCTAAATGTTCACCATGCCTGCATTTAAAATGGGGAAACTGAGGTACAGGGGGTTTACATGACTTACTAGGGTAATACAATTGGTGGTTGAGTTTTGTACAAAGGGCAGTGCTCTCATCCTGTCCTCCCATAATGATGATGCCCTGAATTTATCAAGGACATTTGCATTTGTTATCTCATTTGACCAGCCCCAAACCCCTGTAGGAGGTGGAATGGGTGAGAAAACTGAGGACCAGAGAAAGATTGAGAATGAAATGGAACTCCCATTTCTTGAATACTTACTATGTGCTATGTGCTTTATGTATGCTGTCTCAGAAATTACAGTCTTTTAAAGGTAGGTATCATTAATCTTTTTTTTTTGTGTGGTACGCGGGCCTCTCACTGTTGTGGCCTCTCCCGTTGAGGAGCACAGGCTCTGGACGCGCAGGCTCAGAGGCCATGGCTCACGGGCCCAGCCGCTCCGTGGCATGTGGGATCTTCCCTGACTGGGGCACGAACCCGCGTCCCCTGCATCGGCAGGCGGACTCTCAACCAGGGCACCACCAGGGAAGCCCTAATCTTTGTTTTAAAGATGAGGCTAAATCATGGGAGGGTAAGAAACCTGCCCAAGGCCACCCAACCAATAAATGGTAGACTTGAGATCCAGACCCAGGTGTCTGATGCCAAAGGCTGGGCTGTTCCATCGCAGCAGACGACTCCCAGGCCCCACCACCTGCTTGTCGATGCCCTGTAGCCAGTCAGGGCAGAGTCAGCATTAGAACTCCATTTTCTATACTCCTAACATTTCCATCAAGTAGCTTGCAAAATAACAGCTTGGTGGTCAATAGCAGAACTGTGGAACCACAGGGGCCTGAGTTTGGATCTGGGCTCCCCTGTGTACTAGTGAAGGATCTAGTATAATTAGTGCCTCTTAGATCCAGTTGCCACATTTGTAAAATAAAGATGAAAGCTCCCTCCAGAAGATTTGTGGTGAGGGTTAATGAGTGTAAACTGCTTCACATGACACTGAAGGTGTGTTGAGTGTCCACAAATGGTAGCAGGGATAGCATGGGACAGCTGGGCACCTGTATCCTGACTTGGTCTGTCCATTTTCCCCTATCCTGGCCCCTCCTCATTTCCACAGGCAGGCACACATTTTCGAAATCTTCCTGTGCTCTCTCTCCCAGACCTCTTCTCTCTTTTCTCAATTTCTCCTCTCCCGAGTTCTTATCATGGGTGTGGAGTGACCTCTTTTTTTCACTCATATATGCCAAAGCCAACGCATAAAGGTGCAGAATGGATCCATCAGTTCTGACCCCACCTTGGCTTCTGTATCAGTCAGCGTTCTTCAGAGAAACAACAAGGAATAGGCGTATGCAATTGTGCGCACTAGCAAGTCTGAAACCTGTAGGGCTGGCTGGCAGGCTGGAAACTCAGGCAGGAGCTGGTGTTGCAGTCTTGAGGCAGAATTTCTACTTCCTCAGGGAAACTTCACTTTAGCTCTTAAGGTCTTTCAATTGACTGGATGAGGCTCACTCACATTGTCTAGGATGATATCCTTTACTTAAAGTCAACTGATTGGAGGTATTATCCACATCTATAAAACACATCCACAGCAACACGGAGATTAGTGTTTGGTTGAATAACAGCCTAGCCAAGTTAACATATAAAACTATTGTAGCTTCCACGGCTGCCCTCAGATGAAGGTTTTTTTTTTTTTTTTTTTAATACAGCACGTTCCTATTAGTATTCCATTTTATACATATTAGTGTATATATGTCAATCCCAATCTCCCAGTTCATCACAGCTGTCCTCTGCGGCTTTCCCCCCTTGGTGTCTGTACATTTGTTCTCTATATCTGTGTCTCAATTTCTGCCCTGCAAACTGGTTCATCTGTACCATTTTTCTAGGTTCTACATACAAGCGTTAATATATTTGTTTTTCTCTTTCTGACTTACTTCACTCTGTATGACAGTCTCTAGATCCATCCACGTCTCTACAAATAACCCCATTTCGTTCCTTTATATGGCTGAGTAATATTCCATTGTATATATATACCACATCTTCTTTATTCATTCATCTGTCGATGGGCATTTAGGTTGCTTCCATGACCTGGCTATCGTAAATAGTGCTGCAATGAACATTGGGGTGCATGTGTCTTTTTGAATTATGGTTTTCTCTAGGTATATGCCCAGTAGTGGGGTTGCCTGGTCATATGGTAATTCTACTTTACGTTTTTTAAGGAACCCCCATACTGTTCTCCATAGTGGCTGTTATCAATTTACATTCCTGCCAACAGTGCAAGAGGGTTCCCTTTTCTCCACACCCTCTCCAGCATTTGTTGTTTGTAGATTTTCTGATGAAGCCCATTCTAACTGGTGTGAGGTTATACCTCATTGTGGTTTTGATTTGCACTTCTCTAATAATTAGTGATGTTGAGCAGCTTTTCATGTGCTACTTGGCCATCTGTATGTCTTCTTTGGAGAAATGTCTATTTAGATCTTCTGCCCATTTTTTGATTGGGTTGTTTGTTTTTTTAATATTGAGCTGCATGAGCTGTTTATACATTTTAGAGATTAATCCTTTGTCCGTTGATTCGTTTGCAGATATTTTCTCCCATTCTGAGGGTTGTCTTTTCGTCTTGTTTGTAGTTTCCTTTGCTTTGCAAAAGCTCTTAAGTTTCATTAGGTCTCATTTGTTTATTTTTGTTTTTATTTCCATTACTCCAGGAGGGGGATGAAAAAAGATCTTGCTGTGATTTATGTCAAAGAGTGTTATTCCTATGTTTCCTCTAAGAGTTTTATAGTGTCTGGTCTTACATTTAGGTCTCTAATCGATTTTGAGTTTATTTTTGTGGATGGTGTTAAGGAGTGTTCTAATTTCATTCTTTTACATGTAGCTGTCCAGTTTTCTCAGCACCACTTATTGAAGAGACTGTCTTTTCTCCATTGTATATCCTTGCCTCCTTTGTCATAGATTAGTTGACCATAGGTACAGGGGTTTATTTCTGGGCTTTCTATCCTGTTCCATTGATCTATATTTCTGTTTTTGTGCCAGTATCATATTGTCTTGATTACTGTAGCTTTGTAGTATAGTCTCAAGTCAGGGAGTCTGATTCCTCCAGCTCTGTTTTTTTCCCTCAAGACTGCTTTGGCTATTCGGGGTCTTTTGTGTCTCCATATAAATTTTAAGATTTTTTTGTTCTAATTCTGTAAAAAATGCCATTGGTAATTTGATAGAGATTGCACTGAATCTGTAGATTGTTCTGGAGAGTATAGTCATTTTCACAATATTGATTCTTCCAATCCAAGAACGTGGTCTATCTCCCACGTTCTTGGATTGGAAGAATCAATATTGTGAAAATGACTATACTCTCCAGAACAATCTACAGATTCAGTGCAATCTCCATCTGTTTGTATCATCTTTAATTTCTTTCATCTTATAGTGTCTTATAGTTTTCTGCATACAGGTCTTTTGTCTCCGTAGGTAGGTTTATTCCTAGGTATTTTATTCTTTTTGTTGCAATGGTAAATGGCATTGTTTCCTTAATTTCTCTTTCAGATTTTTCATCATTAGTGTATAGGAATGCAAGAGATTTCTGTGCATTAATTTTGTATCCTGCAACTTTACCAAATTCATTGATTAGCTCTAGTAGTTTTCTGGTGGCACCTTTAGGATTCTGTATGCATAGTATCATGTCATCTGCAAACAGTGACAGTTTTACTTCTTCTTTTCCAATTTGTCTTCCTTTTCTTTTTCTTCTCTGATTGCCGTGACTAGGACTTCCAACACTATGTTGAATAATAGTGGTGAGAGTGGACATCTCTGTCTTGTTCCTGATCTTAGAGGAAATGCTTTCAGTTTTTCACCATTGAGGGTGATGTTTGCTGTGGGTTTGTCATATATGGCCTTTATTATGCTGAGGTAGGTTCCCTCTATGCCCACTTTCTGGAGAGTTTTATCATAAATGGGTGTTGAATTTTGTCAAAAGTTTTTTCTGAATCTATTGAGATGATCATATGGTTTTTATTCTTCAATTTGTTAATATGGTATATCATATTGATTGATTTGCGTATACTGAAGAATCCTTGCATCCCTGGGATAAATCCCACTTGATCATGGTGTATGATCCTTTTAATATGTTGCTGGATCCTGTTTGCTAGTATTTTGTTCAGGATTTTTGCATCTATATTCATCGGTGATATTGGTCTGTAATTTTCTTTTTTTGTAGTATCTTTTCTGGTTTTGGTATCAGGGTGATGGTGGCCTCAAGAATGAGTTTCGGAGTGTTTCTTCCTCTGCAATTTTTTGGAAGAGTTTGAGAACGATGGGTGTTAGCTCTTCTCTAAATGTTTGATAGAATTCACCTGTGAAGCCATCTGGTCCTGGACTTTTGTTTGTTGGAAGATTTTTAATCACAGTTTCAATTTCATTACTTGTGATTGATCTGTTCATATTTTCTGTTTCTTCCTGGTTCAGTCTTGGAAGGTTATACCTTTCTAAGAATTTGTCCATTTCTTCCAGGTTGTCCATTTTATTGGCATAGAGTTGCTTATAGTAGTCTCTTAGGATGCTTTATATTTCTGCAGTGTCTATTGTAACTTCTTTTTCATTTCTAATTTTATTGATTTGAGTCCTGTCCCTCTTCTTCTTGATGAGTCTGGCTAATGGTTTATCAATTTTGTTTCTCTTCTCAAAGAACCAGCTTTTAGTTTCATTGATCTTTGCTATTGTTTTCTTTGTTTCTATTTCATTTATTTCTGCTGTGATCTTTATGATTTCTTTTCTTCTGCTAACTTTGGGTTTTGTTTGTTCTTCTTTCTCTAGTGCCTTTAGGTGTAAGGTTAGATTGTTTATTTGAGATTTTTCTTGTTTCTTGAGGTAGGCTTGTATTTGTATAAACTTCCCTCTTAGAACTGCTTTTGCTGCAGCCTGTAGGTTTTGTATCATTGTGTTTTTACTGTCATTTGTCTCTAGGTATTTTTTGATTTCCTCTTTGATTTCTTCAGTGATCTCTTGCTTATTTAGTAATGTATTGTTTAGCCTCCATGTGTTTGTGTTTTTTATTTAGTAACGTATTGTTTAGCCTCCATGTGTTTGTGTTTTTTTCCCTGTAATTCATTTCTAATCTCATAGTGTTGTTGTCAGAAAAGATGCTTGATATGATTTCAATTTTCTTAAATTTACTGAGGCTTGATATGTGACCCAAGATGTGATCTATCGTGGAGAATGTTATATGCGCACTTGAGAAGAAAGTTGTAATGTGCTGTTTTTGGATGGAATGTCCTATAAATATCAATTAAATCTATCTGGTCTATTGTGTCATTTAAAGCTTGTGTTTCCTTATTAATTTTCTGTTTGGATGATCTGTCCATTGGTGTAAGTGAGGTGTTAAAGTCCCACACTATAATTGTTTTACTGTCGATTTCCTCTTTTATAGCTATTAGCAGTTGTCTTATGTATTGAGGTGCTCCTTTGTTGGGTGCATAGATATTTACAATTGCTATATCTTCTTCTTAGATTGATCCCTTGATCATTATATAGTGTCCTCCCTTGTCTCTTGTAACATTCTTTATTTTAAAGTCTATTTTATCTGATATGAGTATTGCTACTCCAGCTTTCTTGTGATTTCCATTTGCATGAAATATCTTTTTCCATCCCCTCACTTTCAGTCTGTATGTGTCCCTAGATCTGAAGTTGGTCTCTTGTAGACAGCATATATATGGGTCTTGTTTTTGAATCCATTCAGCAAGCCTGTGTCTTTTGGTTGGAGCATTTAATCCATTCACGTTTAAGGTAATTATCGATATGTATGTTCCTATGACCATTTTCTTAATTGTTATGAATTTGTTTCTGTAGGTCCTTTTCTTCTCTTGTGTTTCCCACTTAGAGAAGTCCCTTTAGCATTTGTTGTAGAGCTGGGTTGGTGGTGCTGAATTCTGTTAGCTTTTGCTTTTCTGTAAAGCTTTTGATTTTTCCATCGAATCTGAATGAGATGCTTGCCGGGTAGAGTAACCTTGGTTGTAGGTTCTTCCCTTTCATCACTTTAAGTATATCATGCCCCTCCCTTCTGGCTTGTAGAGTTTCTGCTGAGAAATCAGCTGTTAACCATGTGGGAGTTCCCTTGTATGTTATTTGTTGTTTTTCCCTTGCTGCTTTCAATAATTTTCCTTTCTGTTTAATTTTTGCCAAGTTGATTACTATGTGTCTCGGTGTGTTTCTCCTTGGGTTTATCCTGTATGGGACTCGCTGTGCTTCCTGGACTTGGGTGGCTATTTCCTTTCCCATGTTAGGGAAGTTTTCAACTATAATCTCTTCAAATATTTTCTCGGGTCCTTTCTCTCTCTCTTCTCCTTCTGGAACCCCTATAATATGAATGTTGTTGTGTTTAATGTTGTCCCAGAGGTCTCTTAGGCTGTCTTCATTTCTTTTCATTCTTTTTTCTTTATTCTGTTCCGCAGCAGTGAATTCCACCATTTTGTCTTCCAGGTCACTTATCCGTTCTTCTGCCTCAGTTATTCTGCTCTTTATTTCTTCTAGTGTAGTTTTCATTTCAGTTATTGTGTTGCTCATCTCTGTTTGTTTGTTCTTTAATTCTTCTAGGTCTTTGTTAAACATTTCTTGCCTCTTCTCGATCTTTGCCTCCATTCTTTTTCCGAGGTCCTGGATCATCTTCACTATCATTAATCTGAATTCTTTTTCTGGAAGGTTGCCTATCTCCACTTCATTTAGTTGTTTTTCTGGGGTTTTATCTTGTTCCTTTATCTGGTACATAGCCCTCCGCCTTTTCATCTTGTCTATCTTTCTGTGAATGTGGTTTTTGTTCCACAGGCTGCAGGATTGTAGTTCTTCTTGCTTCTGCTGTCTGCTCTCTAGATGAAGGTTCTTAACTGGCCTCTTTCTTCTTCCTTTATCTGATGGGCAGGCACCTTTTTCCTCTCCCTGCCCTTTAACTTTTACTGATCTTCAAGGTTCCATTGTTGGTACTTTTCTCATTCTAGATGCTCCTCTGGGGCAGTCTTATCTCCTCACAGCAGCTGAACCTCTCTCTGTACACTGGTGATGCCTTGTTTTATTTCCAGAAGCCTATTTATGACTGACCACTGAACACCTCCACTGGGTGCCCACCTCAGCTTCCACCTGATTCCCCACTCTCTCCTTTCCATCTTGCTGAACCCTGCCTTCCCCACTCACCTAGTTGGCCCAAACCGAAATCTGGTCACCATTCTTTGCTCTTCCCTGTGGCGCTCTCTTGCCACTCAACTGGTGAATAAGTCCTACTGATTTTCACCTATTAACTGTCTCACTCAAGAAAATATTTATTGGTTATCTGCACTTGGCACCGAGCTAGATTCTAGAGCAGAGTTTCTCAGCCTTGGCACTATTGACATTTGGGAGTCAGATAATGCTTTGTTGTGCAGAATGTCCTGTGCATTGTTTGATATCTAGCAGCATCCCTGTCCGCTAGTGCTGCCATAACAAAATACCAGAGTTGGGGAATTGTGCAGTAGAAATTTATTTTGTCACAGTTCTGGAGGATGGAAGTCCAAAAACAAGGTGTCGGGGGGTTGGTTTCTCCTGAGGCCTCTCTCCTTGGCTTGCAGATGGCCACCTTCTCCCTGTATCCTCACATGGCCTTTTCTCTGTGCATTTGCATTCCTGGTGTCTCTCTTCTTATAAGGATATCAGTCATATTGGATTTAGGCCTACCTTAAAGGCCTCATTTTAACATCCTCTCATTGATGACCTTATCTCCAAGTACAGTTGCATTCTGAGATACTGGGGTTTGTGTCTTTAACATGATTTTGGAGGGACAAATTCCACCCATGAAATCTGGCCCCCACCCACTAGACATCAGTAGCATCCTTCATTCCAGGTTGGGATGATAACCAAAAATTATCTCAAGATATTGCCAAATATCCCCTGGGGGCAGAATTGCCCGGGTTGAGAATCACTGCTCTACACAGCAGTAGTTTTTAACACTGGCTGCACATTAGAATCAGTTGAAGAAGTTAAAAAAACCCCAAAAAACCAACATCCACAGAAATTCTGTTCTGTTTTTTTTGGGTGGAGCCCAGGCAGGGGTATTTTATAAAAAGTGTTCCAGACTATTTTCACATGCAGCCAGGGGTGAGAACATTCTAGTAGTGTGAGAATGAACAAGACAGATATTAAATAACACATTTCATGATTAAAATTTTAAAACACCATTATGGTTATATTCTGCATACTGTTGTGTAACATTTTCCTTAGCAATGTATCTTGGACATTTTCTTGTGTCATTAGATAATCTATAGGTAAAATTTTAATCATTTTGCATGTGGATATGCTGTAAGTCATTTAATCAGGGACTGATTATATATTTTGGAGGATTCAAACTCCTCTGTTGAAGTAATACTGCAAAGAATATTCTTGTATGCATATCTCTGTAAGTAGCTTTGATCATTTTCTTAGGGTAAAATTCAAGAGGTGGAAATCCTGGGTCAACGCGGTGAATATTGGTATAGTTTTTTATACATATTACTAAATTGCTCCTCAGAAGTGCATTAATGTACAATTCTGCTAACAAAATATATTAAAAAGTCATTACCCTATATCCTCACCAGCCTTGGATATTTCAGTTTTTGAAATTAAATGAAATGTGGTGCTTTGTTTTAATTTGAATTTATTTGGTTATTATTGAAGCTAAACATTTAAAACACTTCTATGTAATCTGCGTTTTTCCTTTTTTGAATTACTTGTCCATCTCATTTGCTCATTTTTAACGATATTTTAATTTTTCTTATAGATTGCAAGAGCTGATTGTAAGAATATTAATTCTTTATCTGTTTCATGTTGCAGATGTTTTTATCAAGTTAATATTTGCCTTCCATGTTTATGTCATTTTGATTTTTAGAAGTAATTTTCATGTAGTTAAATCTGTTAATATTTCCTCCCTTCCTTCCTCCTTCCCCCTCCTCCCTCAATTTTATTCATAGAAAAGTTTTCTGTACCCACCATCAGACTGATATTCATCTACATTTTTGTTCTTTCATTATTTTTTGAACATTTTATTTTATTTTTTGAACATTAAAAATCCATTTGGAATTTTGGCATGCCATATAAGGTAAGGATTGAATTTTACATTTAATTTCAAATAGTTACCCTGTAGTCCTACAAACCATTCTTAAAAATTTTATTTTTCCTGTTCATTTGAAATGTCACACATTTCCTAGACTAAGTTTTTATCTGGTTGGTCCTGTTTTGGTGCTTACTGTTCTGTCCTGCATTGTTTTATTTACTAGATTTATAATTTGTTTTGGCAGCTGAAGTTCAACTTGTCATTATTTTTGATTTTTTCAAAACAAATTTTGAAATTCAAAACCATTTTTTTTTAGATTCCCTAAATTCTCACTGTGATTTTGAGTAAAAGTCCATTGACTTGGGGAGAATTTACAGCTTTCCAATATTAAGTTTCACCTTTCAGATACACTATATAACACTCTTTCTATTCTTTATGGATCTTTGTGAAGCATGTCATTAACTTTATAAAGATCCTGCGCATTTTTTGTTAAATTTATTCCAAGGTACTTTGTAGTTTTCTTGCTATTAGAAATGGAACCTTTTACCCTTTATGTTTGCTGGGTAGTTATTGCTGCTATTTTAAGAAGCTACCGTTATGTATATATTTATTTTGTAATTGTCTAGTTTACTGGATAATTTGTTTCAATGGTTTACTACCTTGAGTTTTCTGGATGGTGACTATCAGTTATGCAAATAATGCTAATTTGGTCTCCTTTTCAATGTTTACATTTCTTATTTCTTCTTGTCTTACTGCATTGGCTAAATATCTAGAAAAAAAATTAACTACAGTGGGAATAATGAGTGTACTTAACCCTCCTTGAAGTGTTCTGATCTTTTTACTTCTACTAATATGAGACTGGCCAGAGTTTTGTTAGACTGTTTGTTTATTGTGCTGTTTTTGTCTTTGTCAGATTTTTGTATTGGCATTAGGCTAACTTCACAAAATAAACAAGGGAGATTTCAAAAAATTATATGGTCTGGAACATTTTATATAGTAATAGAATAGTCAGTTTCTTGAAAGTTTGAAAGAATTTGCCTATAAAGCCATCTGGGTCTAATCCCTTGGCAGACTTTTCCAATTCCTTCCATGGCATTTGTTTGTTTAAGTTCTCTACTTCTTTTGGATACAGTTTTGGTAATCTGCATTTTCTTAGAAAGTTATCTATTTTACAGAGATTTAATTTTTTATTTGTTATACTGTGGCACATGAGATTCTTATGTAAGTAAAAGTATTTTCATGTTGGTGGATTATATACTTTTTACTCCTAATTTTGAATATTTATATTTTTCTCTTAAATTTATATATAAGACCAACTCTTTTCTAATACATTAATTTCTGTTAATCATTTTTTCTTTACTTTTTCTAAGTCATTTGATTTGAAATTTTAGTTTATGTATTTTTATCCTTTTACAAATTACTGATAAAAACATTTAAGGCTATATATTTGCCCTCTAACTATAGATTTGAGAGCATCTCCTAATTTCATGTTTATGATTTTCTGTATAGTCCTGAGCTATACTTTTTCTCCTTCTTTAAGTGAAATTATTTATGAGTGAATTTTTATTTTATTTTATTTATTTATTTTTTTTGCGGTACGTGGGCCTCTCACTGTTGTGGCCTCTCCCGCTGTGGAGCACAGGCTCCGGACGCACAGGCCCAGTGGCCATGGCTTACGGGCCCAGCCGCTCCGCGGCATGTGGGATCCTCCCGGACCGGGGCCCAAACCCGTGTCCCCTGCATCGGCAGGCGGACTCCCAACCACTGAGCCACCAGGGAAGCCCTTATGAGTGAATTTTTAAAAATTCAGGGAGCTAAGGGTATTTTGGTAGGGGATTATCACTTCTGTTAATAATTTCTAGATTTGTTCTATGGTAAATTGAGGATGTGGTTTAAACAATTTCTACTTTTTCAAATTAATTATAATTTTCTTTATTAGAAGGGTATCCACTTTATACATACCCCTAGTTCACTATGCACATTTTTTTATAGTTACGTGCCCACATGTCCATCATTCCATTAGCCAATGAGCCCAGTGTGCCCTTGGTCATTTCTGTATTTTTAGTGTTGAGAGCAGTTTCTGGTAAATACTAGACATCAATAAATGTTGGCTGAATTGACCTTGAATGACAGATGGGAGCATGACAAGTTCAGTTGACTAAGGGGGCTGAGATTCAATTGGCTAAGGGGGCTGAGATTGTAAGTACCATTTTCAGATGTACCGGTTGACTTTAGTGATTTACAGCAAAAGGCCAGGTACAAGGGGATATTTGTAAAGGAGGGTAAACATATTGGGAACAAATTAGTATCATTACTGGCAGGATTAGATCTGACTTTTCTGTGGTGCGACCAAGTAGGAGTGTACCTAGTGCCAAAGTTACGGGGAGAAGCAATCTAGGTAGTGGAAAATAGCTGTTCTTAGAGCTGCATCTAGCCAGAGGTCAGACCATGATTTGCTCTGGTAAGTCACATAGGCTCTCAGGGCCTCAGCTTCCATGTCTGTCAAGAGAGGACACTGGACAGGGTGATTTCTAATGATTAAAGAAAAAAAAAAAGATATTTGGTAAGTGGCAAGAAAAAAAAGTAACTCACAACACCAAAAGAAATTTTGTTAAGGGACCCAAGAAACATTTTTATATTTTGGAATTAATTTTTAAAATTACTTAGATCTCTGAAATAGAATGTAGAATTTTGTATTTGTGTATTACATATATATATATATATATTATTATTATTATTTTTTTCTGTAGAGAGAGTCTAATTAGGTTTTAAAAGTGTCCATGATCCAGAAAAAGCTAAGAACCACCTTCTTAGCAGGATTCCACATCCGAGGGTCAGATATCCTAATGAAATATGGGAGAAGTTTTATTTCCTTTTCCTTCCAAACCTCCCCATCACATCATCCCCTCACCTGTCAGTCAATCAAATATTTATAGAGCAGCTCCCATGTTGAAGGCATTCTGCTCTTCCAATGAGGAGAAGTGAAAAAGGGGCATGATCCTGTCCCTGCCTTTTAGAAGCTTAAGGTATGACAGGGGAGAGAGGAAAAATACATGTGGAAGGTTAGCAAATAAGACTTCTGGTGCAGGGCAAATATATTGGCCACAGACTGAAGCTTCCCCTTTCTACCTTGAACACTTAACAAATGATGGGGTAAAAATTTAACAAGTACTCAGTCAATGCTTAAATCAAGAGAGGAAATTTCCAGCAGTCATAAATGCAGAGGTTTCCATAAAATAATTTAATACATGGGCCACACTGAAATTTGGAGGACTTAGCTGTTAGGCTTGTGGGGACTGGGAATGGGACTGACTAATCAATGGGCTCAGGCTGGGACCCTGTTACCCTGAAAGCCAGAGGCTTGAGTTATACAGCCTACATGAAGCTAAGGCCTAGGATCAGGCTCTCCCTATGAAATGTGGGAGGGAGGCAGCAGAAAAACCCTGCTTTCCTGCCTAGGGTTGTGGCTCAGCTCCTAAGAAGCACAGTCCAGCATGACAGGACCTTGGGAACTTGCTGTATACTCAGGGCCATGTTTAGTAAGCATATTACTTTGAGCTGAGAAACCTGTGTCTAATTATCAATTCCTGCTTAAGACTGCCCTGGGTTTTCGGGATATTGATAGAAAGAAATTTTCACAAAAGATAATTTCACAAATAAAAATTACACAGCGCCCAGGAAGTCCAGCACCATGAAAGACAAATAACAAACTCAGCAAATGGATGAATCAACATTCAAAGAAAGGAGGTAATAGAGCAATAAAAAAAAAAGTTTTAAAATAAATAATTTAAATGTTTTCAAAGATAAGGGAGGGCAAAGAAATAAAATAAAAACAGAAGGCAGTGAAACAGGAACAGGTGGTTATGGAAAAATTAGAAACTTCAGGAATGAAGAAATAGTTACTGGAATAAAAAAAATTGAGTCTATGGGTGGATTAGTTAACAAATCATGTCAAAACTTAGTAGCTTAAAAACAATAAACATTTTTTATCTCGCAGTTTCTTTGTGTCAGGAATTCAGGAATTGCTTAGCTGGCTAGTTTTTCAAGGTCTCTCGTGAGGTAGTGAGAATGTCAGCCAGATCTGCAGTCATCTGAAGACTTGACTGAGGCTGGAGGAAAGATGGTTCTTTCATGGGTCTGTTAGCAGACGACCTCAGTTCCTCCCCATGTGGGCCTCTCCATAGTGCACTATGACGTGTCCTCATGACATGGCAGCTGGCCTGCCCTAGAGCAAGTGAGAGAGAGCA
Source organism: Globicephala melas (assembly GCF_963455315.2). Taxonomy (NCBI): domain Eukaryota; kingdom Metazoa; phylum Chordata; class Mammalia; order Artiodactyla; family Delphinidae; genus Globicephala; species Globicephala melas. Next base: position 39,361,981 of record NC_083325.1, read on the forward strand.
TAGAGGAAGGAAACCACAATGTTTTTTATGACCAAGTCTTGGAATTACACATTGTCACTTCCACCATATTCTATTCATTGGATGAAAGTCATTAAAACTAGCCCTAACTCAAGCGGAGAGGAGTTAGACTCCACCTCTTGGAGCAAAAGCTATCAAAGAATTTTCTGGTATATTTTAAACCCCACACAATAGTCCAGATAGCATATTGCACACAGCAAAAAAATGAATTATGAAACTGTAAGTCCGAGCTGAGGAAATGTCCCAAAATGTGGCATAAAGACTTAATTAAATGAAAAACATGAAAAAAAGTTAAGAGATCTGAAGAACAGATCAAAAGGCCCCAACGTATGTTTAATAGGAGTCCCAAGAGGAGAAAATAGAGGAAAAAATGCAGAAGCAATATTTGAGGGTGTAATGGCTGAGAATTTCCCAAGACTAGAGATAATATTTCCCAGACTATACAATATCATTAGGACTGAGCATTATAACTAGAAGTTAGCCAACTCTGCAAGGCAATTACATTGGCAAAAAAGAGTGGTGAAAAAAATTGCTTCAGAGAAATGAAGGGCAAGAGATTGCAAGAGCTGGAGTAGCCAGAAAACTCTTTATAGGTGGTAGTGGCAAGGGTGGGAAATTCTGTTAGGTCTGGGGCGGTGGAGAGAATTTTGAGCTCAGAGGGCAGAAAGGGACCAGCTGTGTTGGGCAGCCATGATCGTGCCCTTGTGTCTTCCACTGACCCCAGGACAACTTCCTCCCCATCTCTGCCACTCTCAAAAAGCCAACAAAGATGAATGATGCTGCCCTGGAGCTCTGAGGCCCAGGGTATAATGGCGAGGCCTGAAGACATTGCACTTCTCCTGAGTGGAATAAGTTGGCTTTCTGACCCAGGATCTCCTCTCTAGCTCTTGGGCCTCAACTGTCAAAATGCTGCAACCAAATGAAATCAGTTCTCTTCTGCACCAAGGCCTCAACTTGCCACACTGCTGTTCATTTTCACCCCCCAAAGCTGTAATTACTAGTCAGACTTGGTTTTCCCTGCAGACTTAGAGACAAGAGTAAGTGTTAATTTGAACACTTGCAACTAACAAATGTCTTCCCATTGACCATGCATAACCCAGCAGTTTTGAGAGATGCTGGGTCCCCTGAGGTGGTGGTCAGGGAGAGGGGTGGGAGGTGGGAGGTTCCAGGGAGGCGGGAGCTGGTGCAGTCCAGCCCTGGCTGCATTGCCCATATCATCAAGCTGAGACTTGGAGATGCCGCAGCTTAAAAAAAAGTGATGGCCTTGATGGGAAATGGCAGGAGGCAGACATCTACACCCAAACCCCGAAGAGACGCAAACATCACTCCTCTTGCAAGGGAGTTAAAGATTTGGCTGGGAAAATCAGTCACTTGAAGAGAGAAAACAATATCAGGGGAAAAAAAATCCCTCCAGCCAGGCAGTGTGATCCGACCCCCTGAGAAATTTTTCTTAGGGTCAAACCTTTGCCCTTTGTGTCCTGGTCTCCTGCCTCGGGCTGAGGCTGCCTGGATATATGTCTCTATGCTGAGGTCACTATTGTCTGAGGTTCAGTAAAGCAAGGCCTAAGGGAACAAGTCTGGGGGGAGAAAAGAAAAAATTATTGGCAGGGAGAAATCAGAGTCATAAAACCATAACAATTTGATGGCCACAGGAACTTGCACACTCAGTTCTTAGTCCAGTCACTGTCTTTTCTTCCAGCTGTCGCTGTTGTTGTTTTCCTTGGTCTACATTTTCTCCCCAGCTTCCTGCAGACTGTTAAAAAATTGGATAGAGAGAAGACATCGTCTGCTTTCCCTCCCCTCAAGGAAAAAGAAGTTTCCATCATCACCAACCATGATGGTGATTTATTCATTGTGGTTTCATTTCTAATCTCTGGGAACATTGAGGAGAGGAGGGTACCTCCTTTGTCTTCCCTGCCTCTTTGTCTCCTTGTCACTCATCCTGTCTCCTTCGATCACTTGGTCTCCTTCTAGGTCTCTCTCCTTTTCTCTCTTTCTCTCTGTGTATTTGGGTCTTTCTCAGCTAGATTCTTTGCAGAGCCAAACTATACCAATATATCAGTGAGCCATTCAGCACCCTCAGCCAGCCACGATCTCACCTCCCACACAGCCATCCCATACCAAGTTGTACTTTCCACCTTGTTTCGGCACCCCTAGGTAGTGTGCACGCTGAGTAACTTGAGTTCTTTCAGCCCTCTGGGTGATCTTTTATTTTAGTGACCCTGGGCAGACCACAGACTGAGCTCAGGCTGCAGACCGAGACCTGACCTCTTTTTACGCAGTTATGGCGAAAGGAGCGTCTGTGGGATAGCCAAGTTTTCAGGCCAATAGTTTTGGGATGGTTGCATGTGAGTGTGTGTGTTTGTGTGTGCGTGTGTGTGTGTGCGTGTGTATGTGTGCGCGCCATTTATTTGGTGGATGCTATTTAATTTCTTAGTTCCTATGAAGTAACTTGAAAGCTTTTTTCTTCTTATGAGAGAAGAAAATTGGCAATAATGCAAGTTACTGAGGAAAAGAGTGAGGCTTTCTGTAGTGGGGGCAGTGCTAAAGTTTATATCATGATGCAGGTAGAGGGTCAAAGGAATCAGGGCAGAGAAAAAAAATGGTGACTCTGTCAGGGCTAGAAATAGCACGATGGCAGGGAGGCCGCTGGCCAGAAGCTCCAGGATGATTCAGACGCAAGGCAGCTTTTCTGTGACTCAGGGGCTCTGATTCTGAAGGCCAGGGGAAGGCATGACATGTGGTTTGAGTGAAATCCGTGACTTTCTTGGGTGCTGCAGTGGTTGAGGATGGAGGTCAAGTTTTTTAATAAGTTTGAACAGCACACCAGAATTTTAGGGAAAGAATTTTTGTTTTACAAATTGCTGGATGTTTTCCGGTGAACAGGGTGCTGGTTGACCTGTTTGGGCTCCTGGCATTACAGAGATCTGTGGGAAGCCCTGGGGAAGAAAGAGGAGGCCAGCTGCCTAGACAGATCAGGGGGAGTTTCTCTACTGGTCCAGATACTGGGGGGCCCTGGAGTTTTGCATTTAGACCTGGTTCTGGAACCCAGGCTTACTGGCAGCTGAGCAGAGATTTTTGCCAGTTTCTTGTCTCTTATAACAGTAACTCATAATCTTGGCATTTAACGCTAGGGGTATTTGCGTGGTCACCTCTTCATTACCAGCACTAATCCTCAGCAAAATTGCTAAGTGGGTGGATCCTGCCTCGGTGCCTTAGGCTTTTGAATTTTCCTCCCTCACTTCCTTCTTCCCTCTCAACTTGGTCCTATGCTCCTTTTCCGTCCCTCACTAAAAGTCCTGTAGAAAACACAGACCTTGGTCATTTATATCTTAGTTATCTTTCCCCAGACTGTTTGCATCTCTCATTGTCTTTTGAAAGGCTTCATCCTTTGTGGAGGGATAGAATGTAAGTTCCATGGGGACAGATATTTTTGTCAATATGGTTCACTGTTGTATCCCCGAGACGTAGCACAGTGCCTGGGATATAGTAGGTGAACAGTACATTTTATTGAATGAATGGATCAACTAAGTGAATTCAAATTTTGGTCAGCACATAGGGACAGCTCTTCCTTGTTGGGGTGTTGCGGGGCATGACTGGGGAAGGAGAGGCCCCAAGACTGTCCCTGCTGTCTCTGGGGTTTCACATGCAGGCTACCACCTCCTCGGTGCCCCCTGAATAAGGCCAATCCCTTAAATAACTTTTTAAAGATGTAGCTTTCTTTCATCAGGCTCTCTGGGATCCTAAAATCCTCTGCTTCGGTTCCTGGCAAATTTTCCATACTTTCAGGGCAAAGATGGTTTCCTTTTCCACTCTCCCAGGCCCCAGGCTTCATTACTGTGACCTCTTCCAGTGTACTGGTCAGTGCCTAACGTTCATGCGCCCCTGGGGGATTGCAACGCTGCATATGCACTGCCCACCTCTGTCCTCACGGCCTCGGGAATGGAACAGCGTCTTCCGTTCCACAGACCTCCAGTGTCTGCATCTCCTTTGTACAACTGCTTAATAGGAAAATTGACCTGCTTCTGGGCAGGGGATTGGGCCTGGTGACTTGGCCTTAAAGTCATATATGCAAAGGACAATTGCTCGGAGCTGTCCCTCTCTGAGGACTGCCCCTTGTTAAGGTGTGAGATGGAAAGTTGACAATGGAATGAAAATATTTCGGGCTGTTTGGAGAGCTATTTTTAATACGTGCAAGGGATGTGGTATTCCTTGTTCAGACCATCTTCAGTTTGCCAGGGAACTCTGTGAATGGAAAATGTGAGCCAAAGGCTTGAGGTGGAAAAGGGAATATAAACGCAGGGACATTTGCGATCTGGAAATTCACCGGCTGTTCCAAGCTGCTGGGGGTTTGAGTTCTGTGTGTATTAGGGATGGCTCTTCCTTTATTTCTAGATATTCTCTCTTCGTCCTTTCAGCTGGTGAGTAAATACCCATCGGCACCCCGGTCTGCAGGACCATCCCAGCCAGCTGTACCATCCACAGTGTATTGTATACATAATGCAACACCATTAACTATAATGCTGTCACACGGCAGAAAGAGTGCTTGGGAAGTGCTGGAAGGAAGGCAGGAAGCTGCTGACCGGCTGGCTCTCTTTTATATAATCATAAACTCAAACCCACATTTCTATGAAAGCAAGAAAAATCACCCAACTGCCTTTTGATTACACTTTTACACAAATTAGTGTCATTTTCCTTTCCAACAGTATTGACTACAGGATTCAATTTGGTCCAGCAGGCTCTGGGTAACGGGAAGGCTGCTAAGAGCAGCTGCGTTAACAGCATCCCTCTTGAGAAAGGATTCTCTGAGGAGGCTGAGAGGAAAGAGGGAGAAGAAGATGAAGAAGAAGAGAGAAGGGGGAAAAACAACAACTTGCACACACACACCTCCCTGCGCGCTGCGGCTGCCGCCACAGCGGCTGCTTGGATGCGTCTGAGATGGCACCTTGGTGCCCTGCCACATTCGGTCTCCTTGGTACCGAAGCGGCGCTCAGCTTCTTGTCACTGAGTGGATGATGATTATCTGCACCAGGGTCTCAAGGGTGCTCAAGCTTTGCTGGCGACTGGAGCTGAGATGCTTCAGCTGAAGGATTTTAAAAGCTGTACAAGGCCAAAGAACCATTACCAGTCACTTGCTGTGTGATGCCTGTTGAAGAAGGGGTGGGTGTGGGGAGGAGGTGCTGTGGGTGCAGGGTAGGGCCTCTGAGATCTTCATCCCCTTCTGTTCACGCTCTCTCCCTGCTCCTCCCACCTTTCCACCTTCCCACGCCTTTTTAGCCACTGTACCCTTGCCGAGCCACAACAAGGTTATGTCACTGTGGTCTGAGAATCTATTGATCACGGCCATCAAAGATCTTTGTGGGAGTTTAGGGATTTGGGACTTTGCAAAACACCTCACTCATCTCGGTTAACTCCTCCTGTCCCGGCCTGGGCTCCCATCACCTCAGAGGTGAGCTGTTGGCAAAACTTGCTAATTTCCGTGACAGCTATTTTCCGAACTATACTCATAAGGCTGTCAAAACCATTGTAATTGCTATTATAACAGAGCTCAGGTGCATGACCTGGGCAGCAAAGAAGCAGAGGGATTGGACCAGACATAATAAAGGGGAAAAAACCACCTATATATGCTACCCGCCCCCAACAGACCTGCACATACCTGCACACACATGTGTGAATGCACAGATACATGCATGTATTTGCCTTGTCTTCTTCCCCTTGAGGGACCACAAAAGAAAGGCTCAATAAGCAAAAAGGATGGTGTTGATCCCCTGCCCAGGCAATTTTTCTTTTAATCTGTGAAAACTAAAAGAAATGCCACAGACCACTGAGACACATGCTTGCATTCTTCAGCATATAAAACTTTTCAATAAATGTTTATTGAGCATGAAGTGACAGCCAGCATTGTTCTAGGTGCTGGGGCTAAAGCAGTATACAAGACAGAGTCCCTGCCCACATGGAGCTGACAGTCTTGACACACTGACCCAGAACATTCTGGATGCCTGTCTTCAAAATCTGTGAGCAACTGAGACACCCCACCCCCCACCCCCTGTGACCAAAGGATGACTGCATCACTATTTCCCTCGGTGTGATTTGCACAAACACACATACTCATGCACACATTCACACACATTCATCATAGGCTTTAGTGACAGAAAGATGAGAAAATATCTGGGTACTGCAAAAGTTAGAAAAACGAAAATGTCCCAAACCAATGAGCCTTGGAGAAAAATTATGGTAGTTTTTCGGCCTGAAGGTCCGCTGTGCTGTGGGAGGTCTTTGTGTGAGCCAGACTCTGTCCATTAGGAAGGACAATCACAGGGACTTGTAGTTCATGGAAAAGTCCATTTCTTACAGTGAGAGGTGATTTTTGCCTGGAAGGTACTTGGATGGGTGGTACCCATGGATACCCGACCACAGGTTTCCTGGGATGGGGAGGGGAGGGTGGGATAGAGCACAGATATGAGTGTGGGTGGAGTGGTCCTGGACAGGAGAATCAGGGTGTAGAGGAAGAGGCCAGGGCTTGAGGGCACCATTGTACTGGGCAAAAAGCACCGGGAACCCTCCTGGGATGCAGGGCATCATCAAATCTAAGACTGTGGCCCTTAGCACCCCACCCGGGGTGGGTCAGATTGCCCAGATGCCCGGGGAACAGGACACGCTCAGCCTGGCCAGAGGAGACTTGCAGGCTTCTGGCCACAGCTGGCAGCAGAGAAGCCTCTGCTTGTTCCTCTCTCCTCTAGCACTGGGTGTCACTGCAGCGAACGAACGAACGAATGTGCATCCCTTTAGAGACTGTCTTGGAGCTTGGAATTAATCACCTGGCTGGGGAGGGGGCAGGGTGGAGGCTAGAGGGAGAGCAAGTCAAGAGGAGGGGAGAGAAGGGCCATCCCAGTTCAGCCGTTCCCAAACCCCCTCAGAATCTGACGCTGCATCCTTTGCTGTCCTAAAAGCGTCATTTGTGGAGACAGATGCAATACCTCGGCCGAATCCAGGCGTTTTATGCATTAATGTGCTGCCTTTGAACACCCTGGGGGCTCTATAGGTTGGAATCCCAGACACTTCTATTTACAGAGCCCTCCTAACAGCTTTGAGAGGCGGTGGCATTTGTGTCATTGTCTCAGAGGCAAGGGCTCTACGTGGGAACGGGGAACATTTGGCCACCACCTCACTGTCCAACAGGGAGCCCCGATCCCAAAACTTCTGTTTGAATGGGAGCCTGCAGAGGGTCAGTGCAGCACATAGCACAACCTTGTTTCCAGCCTGCAGCCGAGGGGGAAGAGGAAAGAGAGTTTCTTTTCTCCGATCTTTTCTCTTTTCTTCTCAGTCTTTATGCTGTCTTCAGAGTTGGGGGGCTGAATTTTGGATGGTTCTCAAAAGGCATCTTGTTGTAGTTAAGCGCGTCTCCCCCATGCTTTTGAATCATACAATGACTTTATTCATGAGGTCACCCCTTTCGAGGCAGTCGATCAGGGAATGAAGAGTCTAGGTACACAGTAACATCATTACCAGCCAAGCCCAGATCAGGGGTATGAGCAACAGAAGTCGACATCTTCCTCCAAAAAGGATTTATTTGTAAATAATGAGAAGAAGATAAGTTGTGTGTGACTGTGAGTGTGTGTGTGCGTGCACCATTCGTGGACTGTACCACTGCATAACTCTGGGTGAACATGGTAAGCAACTCGAACTTGGTCTTTGTGATCCCTTGTAGTTTTATAAATAAACAGAAACATGGAAACAGAGTCACTGAACTCCAGCCCCACCTCCAGAAGGCTCCCCCTTCTCATCCCCGTCCTCCTTCTTCCTCTCTCCTCCTGTCCCTTTTCCTCCCTCTCCCTCCCTTCTCCCTCCTCCTTGTCAGACAGTTTCACTTCTGTCATGTTTTATCATTTTCGCCTTTAGGTTTTTTTGCCTTACTGAATACCTTTGTAGTGAGGAGTGGGCTTCCTTCCCACCTCTTCTCACTTCTGCCGTTTTTGTGATCTTGCGGTTTTAATGAGAGCACAGTCAATAACTATGGAGAGGTGCTGACGACATTACAAAGGAACTTGCCCTTAACAAGTCAACTGTAGACGAGGTGCCAACGGGATGGACAAGAGGATTAGAGTATTTATGCCAAAATATTAGAAGCACACGCGGAATTAGTTCTCCCGTGTTAGATATTTTACTTTCGGCAAGTCCGTATTTAAAAATTTGTTATCCTTGTTTTGCTTAAAGTATTACAATAAGCCCCGGATTTTTCACAGTTACACTTGTATATTTTCACAGCTGTTTTAATCAGAAAAAATTAATGTGCTTTTGATAGCTCAGAAATCTATCACTAGCAAGAGCTTTGCAAAAAATGTGCTACAGAGCAGAGTGGAATCCTCAACATTATATATTTTGCTGGCTATTTGAAATTCATAGAATTTCCTCTAAATATTTCCTTTTGCAATTCTTGCCTAAATTAATCTAACAGCTCAGGCTGACTTCTTTGATAATCTCTTTTGTTATGAATGCAGGGATTGCTATTGTTAACATTCTTTGGGAGCCAAACATGAGCTGTCTGTTACTGGAGGAAAATACAATTGCTATTTTTGCTTGTATCGGAAGTATTTACTCAAATAAAATATACAGCATAATGAAAAGGCAGGGCTGGCAGTCTCCTTGATGGCTTTATGGCCACTGGTTTAGCTACAGTGCTCCCCTGGATTTTCACAAGGAGCACAGAAAAGAACTTGACTTTTGCTTCTCCAGGTCTGGGACACATACAGATCCACAGACACACACTTGAGTGTCAGGCATAATTAGTACACATGGTCTTGGATTCAAATGCTAGGCACACATCCTGCACAGTGCAAGAGTGGGAACTACCAGGACTAAAGTTCTATGAGTGTACATCAATGATGATAAGAACACCCACCCATAATTAAAAACAAAACCCAAAAAAACTAAACTAAAAAACTTGCAACAAGGGATGGAAAAGATGGGGAAGGAACAAAAGGGATGAACAAAAGTCTTGGTTGCCCCTATCTGCCTGGCAAAGAAGAGGCTGATTTCCAGGGGAGGGAGAATCAGTGGATTAATGTGAACTTTAATACTGAAGCCGTGTGTATTTATTGCTGGTGACCACAAGACATAAATCTTGCAAGCACAATATACAATACGATGCAGCCCCAGTTTTTTTTTTCCCCTCTCCAGTCTCAATTTGTGTGTAAGTGTGTGTTAAGTGCTGTTGAAAAATAGTGACCTTTAATAAAGGATTATATCCTGCGACTATTTTCCCAGACACACAGTGACCTTTCAAACCAGACTGAGGTGAGGGGGTGTGGAGTTTGGACTTTGAACTGGCCAGACCCTGCTGTGCTCCTCTGTTAGCCTGGCCACTTTTTATTGTGTCACCAGGGAGCGTTCTGTATGCAAAGCAGCCCAGGCTGGCAGCCTGAACCTTTGCAAATCAATTTGTCTGTGAAGGCGAGTCCACTGGAGTGAAAGATGGTCTAACAGGGCACACTGCCCCCTCTCTTTGTGACATCATTGCCTGTGGTACTTTTGTCAGTCATGTCTGTCCAAAGGACTGTTGGAAGGAGGGGGAATGCTGGGGTGTGGGGCGAGGGGGTGGGAGGGGTTAATCCTCCTGACCAACTGCAGCCTGAGAGACAAGGGGTGTTCTTCTTAATAGGACAGAGCTGGGGGTAGTCTGCTGGGCTGTGAGGGTGATGAGGGAGGGCGCCATTTATACCTGATATTGTCACCTGGCTGTGGTTGCCAGCCCTGCTGTGGCCTCTCCCTCCTGGTCTCAACATGTTACAGGAGGGGATTACTATCTCCTTGACCAGGAGAGAGCCTGCGTTCAGAAGAAATGTTAAAAGTCACAGTAGCATGAGAGTTTGTCCCCCGCCCCACTCCCTGCCCATAGCACTGGTGTCCGTGGACTCTAACCTTTGGCTGTTTTCCATCAAAGACCCTGAGCTACAATTCTTTCTCATAGCAAACCTTTTCATAAGGGTTAATATTATTATTGATCTCCCTAAGTCTTTCCAACACTCAGGACTCTACATTAATCAGTAGGTAAAAATGTGATGGAAAAATTAAATTACTTTGTTCCCTAATTCAAATTTCTTTGAGAAGTTCCTTTAAAGTTACGGAAATCCTGCATTTTTCATAAAATAGTGGTTAGATCAATTTCTGTGTAAGCAATTAATCATCTTTATACTCCATAAAAGATGGGGAGCAAAGCTTGACCTACTCCAGCACTGCTGACTGATGAGTCGCCTGGTGAGCAGGCTGGTGGGAGGACTGCAAACCCTGGAGCCTTGTATAGGTTTAAAAGGTAACTCTCCTCGGAACCCTTTAAGAGGAGGAGCACATGAGGGTGGTCACCCCGACCAGCTCTGGGGGTGGGTGAGCTTGAGCTCTGATTCTCGCTGTCACTTGCCAAATTATGGGAACTTTGGCAAGTTACAAATTCCCTTTAAGCCTTGGTTTCCTTGTCTGTAAAACAGGAATGATAAGAATAGCTCCCTCATGGGGTTTTGGTGAGAATGAAAAGTTAAGGCATGTATGCTGCTTAGCAGAGTGCTGGCACTCGGTTAGCACTCAAGTGTTAGCCCTGGTAATAACAGCATATGAGATGATTATTGAGGTAAAGTGCTAGACGGGATGTACTTGTACACATGGATGAAGTATATACAACTAGGGTTTTGAATACCTTTATCATCCATGAGACACTTGTTTCACTTTAAAGATCTTAGGATGTTTGGGCAGAAGTTGTGTTTCATTTTGCAGATTATCATGCTGGTTTTAAGGCTATTGACATATGTACCATATATGTAGCATTATATATATATATTATATTTGTGCTATACACATCATTTTTTTCTGACTACAAATCTGTTTTCAGTTATAACCCCCAAGCACAGGACACTACAATTTATTTGTGTATCATATCTTTTCTACATGGGATCACAGGATGATTTGCAGAGAGTCAGTGGTGAGCTGACAGGGAGAAAACGTTTTGGGGGAAGGATTAGAGAGGAAAAGTTACTGTGAGGTAAGACTAGCCATCCATTTGTAAAGAACACAGACGTGACTGGCATGGGCTCAGGTCTGAAAGAAAAATTCCAAAAACTATATGATTTTTAAGTTGAGTTTCACTGTAAAAGTGGTGAAGGGGAATTGGTTGGCTGTATCTCATTTTGAGGGAAAATTTTTTTACTGACCCTTTTATTTAAGAACTCACAACCAAGGGAAGAGTAATGGGGGATTTGAGAAGGATTATGGACACAGGTAGGGATTTCAGAGAGGCCCAAAGTAAGATGGAATGTTCTAGGTGATGAAAAGGAAGTATTAGAGGCAAAAAGCTAAGAATGAGGTCAAGTATCAGATAGTGGAACCAAAGTTAGGATCCTAGGATCTCTTAAAAATAGTAATAAAACACAACAAACAAACAACCTCCCAGACAGGATAATGTAGAAACAAAACAGTCCTCTAAGCCACAAGTTAGTGGTGTAAAATGAAGACCTTGAAAGAGCAAGCAAAACAAAGAAAACAAACAAAGAAAAAACTTATATTGAGCATTCCTTATGAAGCATTGAAGACTCTGGGATTGAAAGCAGATATAATGTTTAGTATGGAAGCAATTAATGCTATATTCCAGAAAATGAAGAGAGGATGATAAAAGCAGGACATGCAAGTTCAATGGGATCTTGTTTTCTCGTTTCCGGATTCAGTTACCCAAGGTGTCACATCATATTTCCTGGATGATAAAACTAGATGGTTCCAAAGCCTAAACCAACAAAAGCAGCATCTGAGGTGGGCTGCTTTCTGGTTCCTTGGCTTCAAGTCACCTTACAAAGAGTTCCATTGCACTCCCTAAGTGAGAGGAGAATCAAGATGGCTGTAGCCAAGCCTGGACAAGGCCAGGCTGAGAAGCGGGGCAAGGGGCAGTAAGTTATTGGGAAAAGATGAGAAACTGTTCTTAGGAAATCTGGCAGTGTTGATAGCATTAAAAGTGCTTAGGCATAATGCTTCCAGGGTAACCAGGGGCTGAGCTGGAAAAAGTGGTAAGGGAAGTTGGAAGTAGTGTGGCCTCTGTGAACCTGTTAGATTCTGCTCTGTTTTTCTTAGATCTTGGAAAACCCTTGTTGAATCATCTCCTTCAGCTGCTTATGAATAAAAGGGATTACATTATCTCGAAGTCCTCTTCTACAGTGAGAGAAAGTTGATGACTATTATCAACTGGAATTATGGAGAAGTATGAGAAGAGATTAGGAATCCATAATGAGACAATAGAAGGGCATTTGTCACCTGGGGCAGGGCAGCCATTTACCAGACAGAAGTGAAAGTCTGGGTGAAAGTGATCTGGGAGGAGGTGAGTGGTAGGACCACAGACCTTTATTAGGGAAAGGAAACTCAGATACTGTCTTTCTCCCTCTGTCCACAAAGGAGGGATCATGGAGCCATTTTCTGCTATTCTTTGGCCATAACATGTGTTCTGACAGGGGCCATGTTTTGGGACCCAGTCCAGTTTGTACTCTGAATGTCCCTGAGGCATGCACATCTTAATCAGTTGAAGGCAGTGTGTTATGAGGAGAGTAGGAAGTGGAAAAGAGCAGGGCCCCTTATCCTAATATACTCAGATTGGTGATTTTAATTATTCATCAAATAAGAAGCCAGTGTCTCATCTGGCATCTCTAACAGCAGGGTGGGAGCTTCCTGGTGGTTTCCAGCTGCTCAGACAGGATGCTCGTGATTTCTGGACAAGGTGTTGGGCGTATTATATGAGGTCCTTTCTGCGAATGTAGCTAGCACAATGCCTGATGAGGACAAGGTGCCCAGTGAGTGGGAACTGTATCATTACACTGCTACACTTAATTGTACACTGTCTTTTCAGTCACAGTGTGATACCTTGAGTGTAGGGCCTGTATCTCTACAGTAACATTCCCCAGACTCTAGGACAAGACTGACATGCAGTGGCCAGAAACTTTGCAAGTGGGATGACCTTGCCATCTAGGTATTGAAGGGGTGGGAGAAGGAGGATAAGAGGCTTAAAAAGAGATCCCCCAGCTGTTGGGAAGGGCAGTGTGTGGGTTGTGGGAGAGGACATATGGGTGGTTAGTATTTTTTCTGAATCCTAGTGAACTTTATCCAAGTGTCTCTTCTGCTTAGAGCTTATCTGATTTCCACAAGGGCCATGGAAAGCTGCTCGGGCTGGGTGCTTTCCTGGATTTATAGCTGTGGATACGAATGTCCCAGGACAGTGCCTGTCCTCAGTTAGATGGGAATTGGGATTAAAAGCCAAAGAATTTTACTCTGTGTAGCACTCTGCCATTTTGCGAGTGCATTCATAAAGTGGATCTCCAGGTAGAGTTGCCAAAGAGAGTACAAAATACCCAGTTATATTTGAATTTCAGACAAATAAGCAATCATCTTTTAATATATGTCTGCCCAGAATATTGCATGGGACATACTTAGACTAAAAAATTATTTGTTTTTTATCTGAAATTCAAAGGTAGTTGGGTGTCCTGTGTTTTCTGTTTTTTCCCCTTAAGTCTGACAGTGCTGTCTCTAGGTGGAGGACTGGAACGATGGTTAAAGCACAAACACTGTTAATATAGACATGGCTTGTACTCCTGGCTCTGTAACTTGGCAGCTTTATGTTTTGGGTAAGGTTTCTTTTCTAAAATGCGACCAGAGTTTTCTGGCCTGTGTGCCAGGCCATGCTGTGAGAATGTAATGAGAGGATGCATGTGCAGTCTCAGTGCATAGTGCCTGCTAAGGAAGCTGTAGCTACTGTTATTCTCTCATTGGAGCCTGGTGGTGGCCTGGAAAAAGGCAGCCAGGCATTCCTCTACCTATGTAGTGGAGATGTCTCAGGCTTTGATCGCCAGTTCAGCTTTTCATACTAGGTTGGTAATACTAGACTTTTGTTTTGCTGCCGTCTTGACATGGAAAAGCAGACTCTGCTGCAGAATCGCCTGGTGCTACCTGTCTTCTTAGAGCAGGGAGAGTAGGCCTCGCCCTCACACGTCCAACCAGGAGGCTGGTGAGTCCCTTTGCCCATCAGCTACTGCAGCCAGCAGGGAAGAAGGGGGCATTTTTCCCAGGGGTTTCGGTCCGGAGCCTTTGATGCTGCAGGCCATGACCCAGGTCACAGGAGGCTGAGAAGCACTACCTGAAAACACCCTTCCCGTACCCATCAGAGGCCCTGCTCAAGAGGAATCCAAGGCTCAGTTCTTGGCACCCACTTGTGCAGGACAGCCTAATCCATACTTGTTCCTGGACTAATTTACATGCCCCTCCTGGGAAGTAGATATGTTATGAGGACACTCTGGGTGCAAGTTTTTTTTTTTTTTTTAAATAAATTTATTTGTTTATTTTTGGCTGTGTTGGGTCTTTGTTGCTGCACACAGGCTTTCTCTAGTTGCAGCGAGCGGGGGCTACTCTTCGTTGCAGTGCGCGGGCTTCTCATCACGGTGGCTTCCCTCATAGTGGATCACAGGCTCTAGGCATGTGGGCTTCACTAGTTGCGGCACGCGGGCTCAGTAGTTGTGGCTCATGGGCTCTAGAGCACAGGCTCAGTAGTTGTGGTGCATGGGCTTAGCTGCTCCGCAGCATGTGGGATCTTCCCGGACCAGGGATTGAACCCGTGTCCCCTGCATTGGCAGGAGGATTTTCAACCACTGTGCCACCAGGGAAGCCCCTGGGTGCGAGTTGATAGAAACCCAACTTAAGCAAAAGGGAGATCTGGGGTCCCATAACTCAGTCTTCAGCAGAGCAGCAGGGGCTGCCTTAGGAATCATTGCAGCCAGGGCTCGACTGTGGTCAATTCTCAAGTTCTGTCTTCTGTTTTTTTCCTTCGTTTTCTCTAAACACAGATGGTTTCTCTCTTCCAAAAGAGAACAGGCAGCTCCTGATTTTCATGCTTACACCCTTAAATTCAGAGGGAGGAGTTCCTCTCTGCCAGTTCCAGTTAGAAAAATCTATGGGGAAGGATCTTGTTGGCCCAGCTTGGGTCATCCCTGGACCAATCATTGTGCCAGAGAGATGGGTTGCTCATCTTTATGGTTATCCTTGGATGAATCATTGTAGCCAGAGGGATGAGATACTCGGCCCTGATCAGAACCGTTAGTTATGCTGGGAGAAAAGCAGTTTCCAAAGAGTTGGATGGGGGAGTGTTATTATCAGAAGAAGGAAGTGTTGATGCCTGTGCCTCCTTGTAAATGAAGAGTTCAGAGCAAGGAGGGGCTGGGTTGGGTTGGACTGGTTGGATGATCTTCGTAACGTGGGAGGTCACCTGGGTCATGGAGATAGGCTTACTGACCTCTAGTTCGCTCTCTGCTGGACCATACATCATTCTGGTTTGATCTGGGCAGTCGGATAACTTCCAAAGAAAAAACAGAGGTATGCTTGTGACTTTCAGTACTGAAGGGGGTAATTACATCTATGGACATTCTACTAGGCATTTACTTGATGCCAAGTAAAGTACTAAGCACTTTAGGAGTTTCAAAGTCAACAGAAGACAAGATCCCATCCTTTGAGGAATTCATAAGCTTCTTAGGTCGACAAGATGTCCACATGTGAAACACTTAGAATACCCTTTAAGGAGGTGCCAGAGAACAGGCTCTGAGCTCTGTGACACATCAGGATGTGGGGATTGGGCCTTGGGCTGAAAGAAACGGGGAGGCTGTCTAGGGGGATTTGAGCTGGGGCTTGGAGAACAAAGTGTAAGGTGAATGCAGAGGCTGAACTCAAAAATAATAAAAGTTTAAAAGTTTTTATTGTGCCTTAGGATAGATAAATGAAAACTGGGTTTTGTGAAGGCTGTAGCCAGGGTGGATGCTGCCTTAGGATGAAGATCCAGATTTCTTGTCCCCCAAAATATGAAAAAATTTGTTTTTTTAACCAAGCTAAAACTTGGGGTTTGGCAAAGAGCAGTTTGATTTCTACGGCTATCTCTGCTTTGCTAATGTGCCAGGAGATACTTAGCTATGGATCATGTATTGATAAATAAACGCAGAATAGGGAAAATCACTGACACTTTTTATCTTAAGCAAGCTAAAACTTGTTTATGAATGAATAAACGGGAAAGGGAAAATGTTAAGAGAGAAACCTTTAAAAAGACCACACAGGCAAAAGTTTTCATGAATATTGTGAGGATACAGGAAGCAGCAGATGTGCAGGAAAGAACAGGATTTTTTTTTTGACTGAGTTGGATCTTCATTGCTGCACTCGGGCTTTCTCTAGTCACGGCGAGTGGGGGCTACTCTTTGTTGCGGTGCGCGGGCTTCTCACTGCGGTGGCTTCTCTTGTTGCAGAGCATGGGCTCTAGGTGCACGGGCTTCAGTAATTGTGGCTCGTGGGCTCAGTATTTGTGGCTCAGTATTTGTGGCTCGCGGGCTCAGTATTTGTGGCTCTAGAGCACAGGCTCAGTAGTTGTGGCACATGGGCTTAGTTGCTCCGCAGCATGTGGGATCTTCCCGGACCAGGATCAAACCCGTGTCCCCTGCACTGGCAGGAGGATTCTTAACCACTGCGCCACCAGGGACGTCCCAAGAACAGGATTTTTAAAGTCTAGAGGATCCTGGTTCGAATTCTACCTCTGCAGCTTACTAAGGGGCATGAGACTGGCATATAAAAGGGGAATAAGGATGGTACTTCAGAGGATTTTATTTTTGAGGATGCAGTAGATTATCTATGCAAAATACTTAGGGTGGTACTTGGCAAGCAGTAAAGACTCAATAAGTTGTTTTAATTATTGTTGTGAAATATAAACTAGTTGTGGGCAGTTGGAGCAGGAACCATTGTGGTTCAATGCCTATTATGTGCTGGACACTGGATTATGTGGTGTTTTTACATGAATGATTAAATATCATTGCCACAAAAGACATGTGAGGAGGATACTGTGATTTTCATTTCAGAGATGAGGAAACTCAGCCCCAAGGAGGTTAAGGGGCCCCAGCCAGAACAGTTTGAACCAGGGTGTGTCAGAATCCAGAATCTTGTTTTCTTTTCCTTATGGGGCAGATCAAAGGTGGCTGGTGGGGATCCACCTTTGGATCCAGGCGATTTCCAGGCCAGGGCCCTGCATTGTAGACTCTTTGTTCAGATGCCTTAGAAGGAACCCAGAAGGTTGGAGGTGAGGGGGCAGTGATCCCACCCAGTGGAAATGGTTGGTAAAGGCAAGATGTAGGTGGGCAGTCTTTTCTTGAGCCAAACTCCATAATGAGCTCCTGACACCAGCATTTTCCCAGGAATGCCAGAATGAGAGAGAGAGAGAGAGAGAGAGAGAGACCCTAAGAACCGATTTGCTGAGGAGCTTTGCTAAGCAAGTGTGACCTTTCCCTTCCCTTGGGTCAGTGCTTCCTCTCTCAGGGACACCTGGAGCCCTTTTTCTCCTGTGACCCCTCTCCAGCCCCATGGAGGAGGGATACTGGCTTGAGCTCCCCATGTGCGGGTGGCAGCTGGCCTCTGCCATGGCGATGGCTCCCATCTAACGAAAACACTGCAAGATGGACAAGGCATAAAGCAGAGCAGAGCCGCTAGTGTGTGCGGGCAGGTGTAGGCAAAAAAAAAAAAGGTGGGGGAGGTTAGCATTCAAAGTTGAATTGCGGAGACGTGGGATATCTTAGTAGTATGGGCAAAGGGGATTGTGAGATCAAAGGCTGTGATAAGAGAGAGATTATTTCATCCTTACTCTGCTGAGGAAAAGGACAGTCATATACGCAGGCAGACACCCCCCACACAGCCATTTCTTTGATTTCAAAGTGGGAAACACTCAACCCAGCCCCACACAGCCTGGCCCCCTTCCCTGAATCCCCACCCCACTGGCTGATTCTGCCCTGGTTTTATTTGCTGCTGGGATGCCTGACTTCCAGTGCCCACCAAATTTGCTCTTGTGTGATTTTAATTTTATTTCCAGCTCATATTTTTATTTCTTCAAAGCTAAATAATTTTCCCTCTAGGAGCATCCTGACTTTTGCTTGAAGTCTCAGCCTATGTTCTTTACTTGGTTGTAGCCATTGGGAGTTGATTTGGAGGCTTAAAAAAAAAAATTGTTGTGTTTTAAGAAAGACAAACCAGTTTGCCAGCATTATTTCTAGTTCTTAAAATTCAAAGCAGTTTTTTAGAGACTGTTCTTTGCTTTTGGACATGGGGCTGATTTCAGTTTATAGCTTGTTGTCTTCACACCCATCTCGGTGACCAATACTGTACGATGGATTTCCTATTTTTTTTTTTTTTTCCTTCCTTGAAGTGGGTTTCAAATCCCCAAAGAATTTCTGGGAAGGGAAGAAAAATCCTTTAATTGAAAGCAAGAGAAAACAAAACAAAAAAGCATAAGAGAGCTGACAAAAATATCATGTTTAATGAAACCAAGTTCCATTCTTGCAGATGGCTGTGGAGGCACAGAATGACCTAAAGATAGAAAAACGGGTTTTCTTTACGTGCCTTGTGAAGGGTGGTTTTTCATTTGAATGTCACGTGTGTGACTGGCCGGCGCCTTGCAGAGCCCCTCAGCAAGAAGGTAGGGGTCCAGCTACCCTTCCGGCTGTGGAGGGTCCCCTGTGACAGTGCTGAGGTGGCCTCTGCAGGCGTCCTGGGCTCTGCTGTCTGCTGACCACTGTAGCACGGGCAGTGTGTTCCGCATTGTTCAGCATTTGGTCAGTCACCTTCAAATCTGGACTCAGCCACTTAGTAACTGTGTGGCCTCAGGCAAGGGCCTTAACCTCCCTGGGCCTTTCTCCTTTGTAAGCTGGAAAGACTCATATCTACCTGCATGGGTTTCTAGGAGGAGTATTTAAGATTCAGAGGGGAATGTTCTTGGCACGATGTCTTTAAGAAAGGGTGCTGGTTCCTCCTGTGGCCTGATCCTCCCCCTTGTGTCCTGTGAGGTGGGGCTGGGCCTTGCACACCTGAGGAGCTTCTTGGGTGCTGGAGACCAAGGAGACCCTTACAGTCTGTGGGGACTAAACGAGTAACCAAGAATAATGGAATTACTCAGGCAGCCTTCTTAAAATAACACAAGAAAGTACCAGTCTCTCTGAACTTCCCTCTTACACAAAGTAAACAAAAGCTATAAAGATATAAACACATTTAAAAACTCCACAAGTTTGAAATTAACTTTAATTAGGAATTAATGACTTTGAACGATTTCGTGTTCTGCTGTCAATTCTTGCATCTCCGGTGACTTTTCCTTTTCCACCTTCTGTCTGTGAAATTACTCTCCCGGAGGCTGAGGGAACTTGGGCAGGTTTTGCAGCTGGAAATGGGCTTGACCGTTCTCCATTAAGGAAGGGTGCTGTGGTTGTAAGGATGGCATATGGACTCTGGTCCATGAGACTCCAAGGTAGCAAAGGCACAGTTTATTTTGGAATCGCCTTTGCTAGAGAACAGGGGAACCTGTGTATCTCAAACCCCCCTTTTCTACCTTCCTCTTCGCACACACTGTCTCCTCCCAGACCAGGGCTATTTCAGACACTTGGCTGGAGTCTCCGACTTCCCCCAGTACCCCTAGCCTGCATGCATTTTTCCTGACCTCACTCCTTTTCTCCTCCTTTGCTCTCTGTGTAGTAACACCCTCTGTCTTTGGTTTTCCAGCCTGACAGTTCATCTCTCTGCATGCTGTTTGCTCATCTCCGTCCCTTTTATGATGGGCACAGACATCTTAATTCATTGCATTGGGTTTGCCTAACTCAAGGGCGCATTGTCTCTCTCTTTCTCCCCTTTTCCTCTTCTTTTTCTTTTTCTCTCTTAGTTTATTTCAGTCCATGTACCTGGCAGCTACATTTCTGGCTGGAGTTCCATACTTTAATAAGTTCAGGAAACTCTTCTTTTTGATATCCTTTACTTTATAAAAATTCCATATCATACCTAGCAACCCAAATTGGCCCAAAAGATAAATAGCAGCTACTTTTTCAAATTACAAAAGGTTTCCCTCTAGGAACAAGAGCTGGTATGCTGACAGTGAATCCATTTATTAAAACGATTTATAGTTCACTTTTACGAAATATATCTATTCTGTAACTTGAGGCAAACCTGTGTTCCGTTATGGGTTTTTCACCCCGTCATTTTTTTCACTCCAGCTCTTCCCTGCCCTATCCTAGCTGTTGCCAGTTTGGTAGAAACTTAGCAGCATGTACACCTTAATACAGTCATCTGGTGAGTCAAGTCCAGGTCTCTTCGATTTGCATCCTTCCCTCGCTTCGTCAGGGCAAGATGGCAGGGGTGGGGGTCGGGGGGCAAGATAGGAGTGAAGGGACTGACACTGCTTTTTAATCACTTGGAAAACATACCCTTCCCTTTGGCTTTGCTTTTATTCAGAGGCTTTTAAGCCTGTTAAGTCACACCTGGTCTCCCAATCATTGCCTCCTCCGCATTAAAGTTTACTGCCCCCTTCAGTAGAGATGGAGTGAAAACTGGGGAATTTAGAGACAAACCACAGGCTTTCACTGAGCAGTGAGATTCCTCAGGGCATGATACTGTGGGGCTGCAAAGCATCACCAAGGAGGAGGAGACTCCCAGGGGGCTAGAGAGCACCGTCACTTCCCACGGGGCCTGTGGGTTCTGAATGCCTGAAGTCCGTAGACCCTGAACAGCAAGAGGGACGCGTGCTTGGGAGACTGGTTCATGATACCCCCTACTTGTTTGGTGATCTTTTCGTTCCATATTTTATTTTTTATTTAATTTTTTCTTTTCTTTTTTTTTTTCGGTACGCGGGCCTCTCACTGTTGTGGCCTCTCCCATTGCGGAGAACAGGCTCCAGACGTGCAGGCTCAGCGGCCATGGCTCACGGGCCCAGCCGCTCTACTGCATGCGGGATCCTCCCGGACCGGGGCACGAACCTGTGTCCCCTGCACCGCCAGGCGGACTCTCAACCACTGCGCCACCAGGAAAGCCCTCCCTGTAGTTTTGCGGTATGCGGGCCTCTCCCGTTGCGGAGCACAGGCTCCGGACGCGCAGGCTCAGCGGCCATGGCTCACGGGCCCAGCCGCTCTACTGCATGTGGGATCTTCCCGGACCGGGGCACGAGCCCGTGTCCCCTGCATCGGCAGGCGGACTCTCAACCGCTGCGCCACCAGGGAAGCACCCTCGTTCTATATTTTAAAAAATTCTTTCTTTCAGAGAGCCTCAAACTGTCTTATTGCTTTCATCTCTGCCAATGCCAAAGGAGCAGCATGGGTTAAATCTAGTTAGCTGTGCTTGTGCTTAATTTCTGTCTCTCTGTCTCTCTCTCTGTCTATCTGTATCTCTAGACTTAACTGGTTTAATTTCTGTTATGAAAGGTGAAGTCCTGGTAGGGAGTTGGGGGATTGGCTTTGGGAGCAAACTTAACAACACCCAGTTGGAACGCTGTGCCTGAGAAAGATTACCTTTTTTTAAAGGGCGATAAGTTGACTGATCTGGGCACAGGCAGGACACCCCAGGAGAGCCTTGTATACTGCACACAGGCTGTTTTTGCCCCCTTTTCTGATCACCTGATCTCTCTCCATGTGCTGCTTTTAGAACTTCCTGGTGTTCAGGCCTGGTCTCACAAAAGGGAACAGCCATTCGTGTCCAGACACATTGCAGACTTCTGGCAAAATAGCTGGAGCTCACGAAAATTTACACTTTTTCTGGCACCTGGCCGAGAGAATGAGCAGGACTTGGCTTGGGTTTGCTTTCAGTTAGAAAAGCCCTTTGGGGGGGGTGGAGAGTTGGGGGTGGGGTGGCAGCAAGATCCTTGTGAAGGGTCAGAGCTGCTGAAATAAATATCAACTCGGCTAGAGAGCAATTCCTGTAATTATATCTGCCCGATGACTTATAATCAGCATTCTTAGCAGAGTCTGTAACTTTCATGTCTTCTCCTTCTGTGTGCAGTATGGGTGGCACTGACGGTGGGTGTACTGTGAAAATCACCTTGATTTTAAAAAAGTGGTGGTGTTACTGGTGGTTGTTACTGTTAACGTGAACATCGTTCTCACTGAAGATTACCTTTGAAATAATGCCAGTGGGGCATTTGCTGGAATTTCTGGTGTTGGGGAAGGGGCCTGGGGACTGTGTATTGTTTTTCACTAGGGAGAATCCTGTGTATATAGACATTTAAAAGAGCAAAACAGGGCTTCCCTGGTGGCGCAGTGGTTGAGAGTCCGCCTGCCGATGTAGGGGACGCGGGTTCGTGCCCCGGTACGGGAAGATCCCACATGCCGCGGAGCGGCTGGGCCCGTGAGCCATGGCCGCTGAGCCTGCGCGTCCAGAGCCTGTGCTCTGCAACAGGAGAGGCCACAACAGTGAGAGGCCCGCGTACCGCAAAAAAAAAAAAAAAAGAAAAAAAAGAGCGAAACAAAGCTGAGTGTGTGAACAAAGCTCAGACTTGCCATATTGGTCCTGCCTTCCAAGCGAGGGTCCATTTTGGATCCCAACTTAATGTAGCCCATTCTCCATCTCCCCTCTTTGAAAAACTTGAGAGAAACCAGCTGTCTGCCAGTCCACAGGCTGTGTGTCATTTCCTTCCCTCTCCAAGCCTCAATCTTTCCACAGAGGAGTCTTTTCAAATTAACGTTTTCAGTTCATTAAAGACCTTTTCGCAAACATTTCGTTCTGGTAAAGGCAGCAGTTCATCTGGAAATGGTCAGGCTCACGATGGCACAGAATGTCACGAAAAAGAGAAAAAAATCAAATTCCTTCTCATCAAGTGGACAGACAGTGTGCAGTAAGGCTCAAATGGGTCTTCCTTAGAAGCTGGGGAGATTTCTTTGGAAGGAAGAAATAAAGTCAATGAATGAAAATTATTTGCTCTTGTTTGTTTTTCAAAACTAGCAAGGGAATAGGGGAGCTGGGCTTTCATTCTTTTTCTTTAAAAAAAAAAAAAAGATTCTCTGGGAAGAAGCAGCTCACAACTGTGACCGTTTGTCTTGCTTTTGCTAATATCCACTGCAGCCTCTCCAGGGCTCATTCTGTGTTTGGGGAGGAATGCATGAAAATCCTTCTGCTTCCAGATGGAAATATGGTCTTCCCCTCCCTGCCTTGTTTGAACTAGACACTCTGAGAGTCTGATGCAAATGGCCGGCTTCCCCAGAACAGACCAGTGGAGCAGAGCAAGGTACCAGTGGAGCAGTACCTTGACAAACTTGAGTGCTTGGGGCTTGTTGGACAAAGTTACAGAAAATCTTTGGTTAACGTAGGACTGGAGGTAGGCATGCAGAGCATGAGTTTCTGCTGCTGTTGTTGCCCCAGCCTGGGAGGAAAGAACCCAAGAATCTTCCAGGAAGTAACCTGAGAGATTAGCTAGTCTGCGTGGTGTTTGTTTGTTGTTACTGTGTTTTGCAGACAACCTTAGGATCAGCTCCATTTTTATCTGCTTCATGTGGTGGAATTGGGCATAAGATTTCCCCTAGGCCTTAAGCTTCCTGAGGCCTGGGCCACGTTTGTGCTGTTCATGTTACTTACAGAAAGTCGGTTCTAGGTAAATATTTGTTAATGAATAAAGAATGAATAATGTAGCTTAAAAGGCGTTTGAAAACCATGGATCTAGTCCTTTTGCCCTCCCCTGCCTCCAGCCATATTATGTCAAGGCCAGAGAAGCTTGGTGAGTTTCCCAAGGTCCTCCACCCAGCTGGCCACTGGCAGGACCAGGACTGGGAACCCAGGCTTAGTCCATAGCTTGTGTCTTAGTATTCCTTACACCAGTGGGACCCAAAAAACTCACAGATGCCAGCTTCTTGAAGGCAGCTTTCAGATAGGGACACCATTCTCCACTCACCATCCAACTAGTGGGCATGACTAGCTGGGGTATTTGTTTATTATTATTATTATTTTGAATTTTATTTTATTTTAATACAGCAGGATCTTATTAGTTATCTATTTTATGTCAATCTCAATCTCCCAATTCGTTCTACACCCTCCCCTTTCCCTGCTTGGTGTCCATACGTTTGTTCTCTACATCTGTGTCTTTACTTCTGCCTTGCAAACTGGTTCCTCTGTACCATTTTTCTAGACTCCACATATATGCGTTAATATACGATATTTATTTTTCTCTTTCTGACTTACTTCACTCTGTATGACAGTCTCTAGGTCCATCCATGTCTCTATAAATGACACAATTTCGTTCCTTTTTATGGCTGAGTAATATTCCATTGTATATACGTACCACATCTTCTTTATCCATTCGTCTGTCGATGGGTATTTAGGTTGCTTCCATGACCTTGGTGTTGTAAATAGTGCTGCAATGAATATTGGGGTGCATGTGTCTTTTTGAATTATGGTTTTCTCTGGGTATATGCCCAGTAGTGGGATTGCTGGGTCATATGGTAATTCTATTTTTAGTTTTTTAAGGAACCTCCATACTGTTCTCCATAGTGGCTGTTATCAATTTACATTCCTGCCAACAGTGCAAGAGGGTTCCCTTTTCTCCATACCCTCTCCAGCATTTGTTGTTTATAGATTTTCTTATGATGCCCATTCTAACTGGTGTGAGGTGATACCTCATTGTAGTTTTGATTTGCATTTCTCTAATAATTAGTGGTGTTGAGCAGCTTTCATGTGCCTCTTGGCCATCTGTATGTCTTCTTTGGAGAAATGTCTGTTTAGGTCTTCTGCCCATTTATTGATTGGGTTGTTTTTTTAATATTGAGCTGCATGAGCTGTTTATGTATTTTGGAGATTAATCCTTTGTCCGTTGATTCATTTGCAAATATTTTCTCCCATTCTGAGGGTTGTCTTTTCATCTTGTTTATAGTTTCCTTTGCTTTGCAAAAGCTTTTAAGTTTCATTAGGTCCCATTTATTTATTTTTACTTTTATTTCCATTACTCTAGGAGGTGGGTCAAAAAAGATCTTGCTGTGATTTATGTCAAAGAGTATTTTTCCTGCATTTTCCTCTTAAGAGTTTTATAGTGTCTGGTCTCACATTTAGGTCTTTAATCCATTTTGAGTTTATTTTTATGTATGGTGTTAGTGTTCTTAATTTCATTCTTTTACATGTAGCTGTCCAGTTTTCTCAGCACCACTTATTGAAGAGGCTGTCTTTTCTCCATTGCATATTCTTGCCTCCTTTGTCATAGATTAGGTGATCATAGGTGCATGGGTTTATTTCTGAGCTTTCTATCTGGTACCATTGATGTATATTTCTGTTTTTGTGCCAGTATCATACTGTCTCAATTACTGTAGCTTTGTAGTATAGTCTGAAGTTGGGGAGCCTGATTCCTCTAGCTCCATTTTTCTTTCTCAAGATTGCTTTGGCTATTTGGGGTTTTTTGTATTTCCATACAAATTATAAAATTTTTTGTTCTAAGTTTGTGAAAAATGCCATTGGTAATTTGATAGGGATTGCACTGAATCTGTAGATTGCTTTGGGTAGTGTAGTCATTTTCATAATATTGATTCTTCCAATCCAAGAACATGGTATATCTCTCCATCTGTTTGTGTCATCTTTGATTTCTTTCATCAGTGTCATATAGTTTTCTTAGTACAGGTCTTTTACCTCCTTAGGTAAGTTTATTCCTAGGTATTTTATTATTTTTGTTGCAATGGTGAATGGGATTGTTTCCTTACTTTCTCTTTCTGATCTTTCATTGTTAGTGTATAGGAATGCAAGAGATTTCTGTGCATTAATTTTGTATCCTGCAACTTTACTAAATTCATTGATTTAGCTGTGGTATTTATGACTGTGAGCTGCATAAAAGCAGGGAGTATGTTTGTTTTATTCATGTTCATCACTGGGTTCTGTGTGCCTAGCACAGTGGCTGACAATAGCTGCTCCATCACTGTAATATTTGTTGAATGAATGAACACAAACACAATTCAAGCCCAAGTTACCTTCTCTAGAGAGAAGACAATTCTCAGTCCCAAGTTTGTCTTCAAGAACTCTAGGGTCACAAAGGTTTTTGGGTCTTAATTGAAGTGTTAGCACCAATAGAAGTTCACTCTGCGCTGCACCCAGCCTCTGTAGTCATTGTCATCACCAGCATCAGCATCGTGAACAGCAGCAGGAAGGTATGAAGTGCCTTATTCTTATGAGGCTGTACAGGGAAATAAGCAGTTCTTGCCTTGTTTGATAATGGCTACCAGTTGGTCTTACCCCTGTAATCTTCTCACTCTTGCCCTGTGCAAATTTCAGACTACCACACCCTGAATTCACGGGTGATGCAAAGAACACTGGACTCCTGAAGTAGCAGATTTGGGCACTAGAGTTGGCTCCTCAACTTCCTGGTTCTGTAACCTTGTATGCGTTCCTTGTCCCATTTGACCTTCAGTTTCTGCATCTGTCAAAAAGGAAAACAAACCATGTGGATTTGCTACTTACCAGCTGAATGATGTTGGTCAAGCTACTTCATCTTAGGTCTAAGCCTCAGTGTCCTCAACTGTAAAATGGGTCACTAACAGTATGTACCTCTCGGGGTTAATGTAAGGATTACATGAGCTAATGTATGCAAAATGCTTGGCATAGTAAGTGCTCCATATATAGTGATACTTGTTTTCATCACACAGGAATTGTAAAACTCGTATGGAATGGTTCATTCTGCGGAAGAAGTCTATATATAAGGGGCAGCTATTGAAATTTTAATTATTTTGTCTGTGTATCCAATTACCTACTAGCATTCATACTTAGCTGTTTTACAGAAATACCAGAGGTAAATGGTTCCAAATGGAAGTCATGACCTTAGCTCATTTCTAGCACTCTCCCCACCCCCCTCACCCCTCCTGCCCCCAACTCATCTCCTCTTCCTGTGTTTCCTGTTTCAGCGAATGGTGTCAACATCTTTGCAGTTGTCCAAACCAACAGTTGGGAAGAAGTCAATTTCTATCTCACCTTCAAAACCAACCAATTACCAAGTCCTCTCAATTCCCCCAGTTAGGGGGACCCTGTCCTAAGGCTGGACATGCATCTCCCTCGGCACTGTGCTCCCTGGTGTCATGCCAGAGCCTGTGCCTGGGCTTGGGCAGCCGTCTCTCAGTGGTCCTGCTACCCCATTCTTGCCCTCTGCCCTCATACGTTTGTGTCTTCCCATTTCTTGCTTCTCGCCTTTACACAAGCTGCTCCTCTTCCCCTCGCCTGGACAACCCTTCAGAATTTAGCTTAGATAATTCCTACAAAAGACCCTCCTTGACTATCTTTCTGCAGTCTGAGTGAGGAGTTCCTTCTAGGGGCATCTTAAATATACTGTCCTGGGCATACCTCTGTCATGGTATTTCTCATCAGACCATACTAAAATTTTTAGAGACTTTAAACCTGGAATGGATTAAGGTATCTTTGTTTCAATATGCAGTCTAAAAAACAATACCAAACTATATATGTCATAGTAATATTAGTTAACATTTACTGGGCACTTGTTATGCACGCGGCTCTGGTGCTTTATGTATATTAAAATTCACATAATTTTCACAGCTAACAATCACATAATATGTCGGTGCTATCCCCATTTTACAAATAAGAAAATCGAGGCCCAGAATATTTAAGTAACTTGTCCAAGGTCACAGATCTAGTAAATGGCAGAGCTGGGCTTCAAATACAGGCAGAATTATTTCAGAATCTATGTTCTCAACCATGTACTGTAAAGAAATTTAATAAAGTTCTGATCTTTCTCTATTTTGCATTTTTTGGAGAAAAATCCACTATGAAATTTGTTCAGAAATATTTCTCTCTCTTTCCTGCTGTTGCCACTGCTATGCTGAGCCCCTGTGCACGCACTTGAGCTGCCTACTAGTCTGCCTGTGTGCTCACCTCACAGTATGGAATTGCCTTTGACATGTCTGTCTTCCCTCCAGACTCCAATGCCTGAGGGCAGGTCCTGCGTCTGTGTCTGGGTGCCCAGTGGGGAGAGGCTCACCCAAGATGCCGAGCCAGTGAGGGTCACTACAGCCTAACTAGACCTCCAGCTCATGCTGGTTTCCTCTTTGTTCCTTCCCCATCCAGGTTCAGCTTACCTTGCCTAGTGATAGGGCCGGCTGAGGTAAGGATGCCTTAAATGTCTCTAGAACCTTCCATTCCCTATCCTGTGCTCCTGCAACTAATTTCCTAGTAGTTTCCTGCCTTTCCCCATAGTTTTCACGTGCCCTTAAAAACTGTGTCTCTTGAGCAGGAACTGTGAGCAGTAAATACATCGTAAT
Organism: Globicephala melas; assembly: GCF_963455315.2. NCBI lineage: Eukaryota > Metazoa > Chordata > Mammalia > Artiodactyla > Delphinidae > Globicephala > Globicephala melas. The sequence goes on from NC_083325.1 coordinate 39,390,060, forward strand.
GTATTAAATATAAATAATAAAGAAATAAAGTTTCTCCCTTGCTCTCCTTGTTCTCAGTATCCCTCATTCTAAAACACTGTAAGGTTAAAAATACACAGAGGGGGCTTCCCTGGTGGCGCAGTGGTTGAGAGTCTGCCTGCCGATGCAGGGGACATGGGTTCGTGCCCCGGTCCGGGAGGGTCCCACATGCCGCGGAGCGGCTGGGCCTGTGAGCCATGGCCGCTGAGCCTGCGCATCTGGAGCCTGTGCTCCGCAACGGGAGAGGCCACAGCGGTGAGAGGCGGCCTTCGAACCGCAAAAACAAACAAACAAACAATACATAGAGGGAGCTGCCTCTACTGGGTGGAGATCTAGCTTAAGTTTCAGCAATATTATTCTGGAAGGCTCCTGTTCTCTGCAGCCACCCCCAATCCCGACGCTCAAAATATAGATGGGCCCATGAGTCCTTCAGTTCTCTGGAGGACTGCTCTCCTCCATGGGGCTAGCTAGTTTTCTATGTACTGTTGCGTTACATTAGTGTGTGCTTAGTTACCCAGCATTATGAGGAGAAAACTTGCATTTGCCTTGTCAATGTTTTGTTTGTTTCTCTTTGGATGCTAGAATCCCTTTCTCTTTGCCCCATCCCACAAAGGAAGCAATGATGCCTTTCTCCAGAACTTTCACTTTTCTGACTCTTTACAGTTTTATCCAACTTGAGCTAACCTATTGGAAATGTGGTTTTCAATATGCATTGCATTTTATTCTTTCCACAAATAAGGGTTGAGCCTACTATGTGCCAACAAGGGTGCCAGCCTTGTTGTGGGAGAGAGTTCAGTGTGACAGGGGAGAAGGTGTTTTGGGTACCACTGAGGAAGGATGCAGAGAAATGACTGTATTCATAGTCACGGGGATTCGTTCTGGGTGCAAACAGCCTCCTGGGTCTGACAGTTGTAGCTTTCTTAGTGAGGGTTCTGAGTTCTGTATGCATACATTGGTTAAGTTTCCTCTGGTCTTGATTACTTTAAGTGTAATATCATGGGAGTCAGAGACAAAATCACTGTTAACTTTTCCATCACCCTCAGATTCTTGGACAATTAAACCGGGGAGTTGAGACTTCTCACCTTCACAGCTGATTGCAGTAGGACCCAGATATGTTTAGGATTAGAAGAGAGCATTAGATTTCTGGTTTAGGAGGCTCATAGACTCTGATTCCATTTGAGCAACTAGTTTTGTGCAATGCAATAAATGAAAAAAAAATTGTTTTTAGTATAAGTATATCCCAAATATTGCCTTGGATATGCTTATACTAAACAATTATTTTTTGTTTACATGAAATTCTAATTTAACTGGGTATTTTGTATTTTTAAAATTTTTGTGTAAATTTGGCAAACCTAGAATGTAGGCACTTGAGGAATGGGCTTTGAAAAGATTCACGTTGTATGTGCCTGGGTGGGTTTGTGTTTTAGGTGTGAGTTTGGGAGAGAGAAGGGAGGGTCTAGAGGAAAACGTCTTGGGCTATTGGACAAGTGCACATCATCGGGAAAGTCTGATGGGAAAATTAATGGTGAGTATCTACTCATAAAATAATTCTGATTATCTCAGGAGAGATCAACCTGGGCTTGGTGATCTCCTAAGGAGGAAGGTCTCTAGTTGTTCTTGGCACCAGAGCTTTAGGGAAAGACACGGTGAAAGGAATTCTAGTGTGTGCCAGGAAAGCTGAGTTCCTTTATTATGGCCAGTCAGTGTGACCTTGGGCAGCTCACTTAAGTCTGGTTTGTCTTCCTTTCTGCATCTGTCAAATGGGGCTTAATGATAATTATTTTATTTGCTTCATGGGTACAAGCAATGCTTAAGCTCTTAGAAACAGTGTAAATTACTATACCACTAAAGGAAATGGACCCTTTGTCTTGGCAAAATACACTGGAGCTGTACCACATAGCTTTGGGAATCTGGAGCGTGGAATCCGTGCTTTGGGCACTCTTGGCAGGAAGAAGCAAACTCATCTCCCAACCAGTCCCCTCTCCTCCGTTCAGCAAGGAAGCCCTTTGGATAAGTTCAGATGATTCTGTCTTTCTCTAAATGCTGTTCTGAGGTGACTCGTGTTCTTGGTACCACAGTGGGATGCAAAAATGTGACCGAAGTGAATGTGGGATATTTATGTACAAGTTGGTTCAGCTTAGCTGGGAAGGAATATCTGGGTAAAAACTGAGAGGAGAAAATGACTGTACATGGATTTCTCCACAATGACTTCAGTATCTCTACTCAGGTGACTAAACAGAATGTGTCGCATGCATAATAAGACAGATAATTCACATAGCACTTGAAAGTTTACAGTGTGCCTTTTCACACACATTATCTCATCCATGTATATATTATCTCCCTTTGGGCAAAAACAGGCCTTTTGCTTCTCTGTACACATCTGGGGAGGAGCACAGGCTGCGGAAGGGGCGACCGAGCAACCAGACCCAGCTCACACCCGCCGTCCTGCCTGCAGGTGTCCTTGACCATTTGGGCAACACCATCTCCTTCGCTCCTCACTCTGCTCCATGAAAAATGCTCATTTAGCATTTTTATCATTGGAGCTTATGATGAACTTGGTTCTTTCTTATACTGTTGTTCAAAGGACTGTTGTATTGTTAAGCTCCATGAGGGGAGGGAATTTTGTGTTTTTTGTTCATTGCTTTGTTCTCAGTGTCGAGAATATTGCACGTAACAGGTGCTCAAGAAATATTGAATGAATAAGTGAATTGTTCTTCATAGCTTAGTCATATCTCCTCAACTAGATTCCAATAGCTGTGAGGGCAGGGACTCTGTCTTCATTTCTCTGGTCCCCTCAGTGTACCTGGCATGCTGCTGCAGAGCTTGAATATTAGTGGTGTTATTTATATGTAAGTGACCCACATGTGCACATGGAAATGTGTCTTGGATCAGTAGGTGTGGCCACTTCAGGACCTTCACAGGCTGAAGGCACCCTTATTTTTGGAAGCCTCACCCAACATTATATTATCTTTAAAATGCATGTACCTTCCACTATATATTGTGTGTGTGTGTGTGTCTGTGTGTACGTACACACACATAATTTTGCTGTAAAATGTAAAATAACATTTGTAATTTGCCTTGTTAATTGTTACTTCAATTACCATGTTGATTTCACAGTTTCAGTTTTGTTATCTGGAGCCAAAATAGTTTTCTCATCTCAAACATTTTCGTGGCCCTTTACAAGCTCCAGCCCCTAGGCACTGCGGATGTATCTAATGGCTTTGCCTGTGGGTACTTCCAGGACAAGAGTGGCTGACCTAAGACCATTAATATCGCCTTCAGCCTCCCAGCGAAATTGTTCTCCATCCCCTTTTATCCTGTTCCTGGGCCTTCTCTCCTGCCCTGCCCCATCTGCCAGACTCCAGGCGTGTGCTGAGAGAGGATGAGCTCTCCGTTTTATGGTATCCGTAGTTGTCCCCCAAGTGTAAGCGTCTAATTAGGCTTGACACTACCGAGGCGTTTCCCTGACATTTATGTCACTGTCTCTCAATCTTTAGCAGCATTCGGTCTTGTGGGAAGCACAACAAACAATGTCAGAAACAACATAAAATTCCCCATTAGAGGGGGCCCTCGGAAACCGAGCCGCTGTTTATTAGGCACACTCAAAGGGAAGGCCGAAGGGTGGGGCTGGTGTGTGGATTCTGGGCTTGGAGGAAGAAATAAAATGGCTCATTTAAATTCTTAAGAACTGCATAGGAGGCAGAAGACACAATGAGTATCTTAGAGAAGAAAGGCCATCAGTTGAACAAACTAATCACATGGTAATCAAAGGGGAGTGATTCGCTGCCTACTGAGAAGTACTTTAGAAGAAGTTCCAGCCAGGGAGAGTAAAGACCTTATCGAATGACAGCTTTCATAAATTATAGATTTTTAAAAATTGCACAGAGGAATGTGTAATAACGTGCGAAATGGATTTAAAAACGAAAAGTGCCCAAAGCATCTGAGAAAGACCAGGGAACAGGAAAGCCTGAGGAGGGAGGGGCTGCGAGAGCCTTGGCGGGAAGCCCCGCCCCCCGGGGTCTCCTGGAGTGGTTCTAGGGGTACCCCGTGTGATGTGGTTGCTGCCCGGGTTTGGATTCCTGGAGCCTCACTCTACAAAGGCCCTAACAAGGGGGTCGGTGCCAGTTCTCCCTCCCCGCTGCTCACCCCACCCCCAGTTTTACAGACTGGGGATTCTAAGCTTCAGCCAGGCCCTGGGAAGGCTGGGAGAAGCTGCATGACTAGGCCTGGCTTCTGCACTGAGGCCGGGATCTCAGCCCAGGAGTCACGGTGTGCTCCAGCCTTTGCAAACCAGTAGACCCTCCTCCTGCCTGCGCACCGCAGCTGCCTCGAGGCCTCTTCTTTCTCCGTTAAGTGTCAGCCAGTTCCATAAGCACTGTTAGCTGATTACCAAGGTGATAACTGGTAATGCCTTCATATGTGACTCTATCCAGGAGTTTTTGTCTTTGAAAAGGTGATTTGAGAAGTTGGGAAAGTCATGGATAAGTTAGAAGTGTTAGGACCAGGTGCTCTTTCTAGCTGTGTGATCTGGGGACAGTTACTTAACCTTTCTGGGCCACGTTTAAAATGGAGATATGACTCGCACCTCTGAGTTGTGATGAGAGGCTCAAATGAGGTCCTGGATGTAAAGTGCTCAGAACGTAGCCCGCAGAGTAAGTGCATTGTGCTTCTATGGTCTCCCTGAGAATGGCAGCCAAGGCAGACACAGGCATGGGCAGGTTTACCTCTCTTCTGACTTCCTAGAGGAGCAGCAGTGGAGAAGGAGTGTTGGCCCATGTGAGTTACTAATATGCCTCTGAGGAAATGGAAAGCTCCTCCTCTCACCACCAGATTCACCCTAGTGAGTGAGTGAAAGTCGACTGCAAGACTTAAAAGTTTATGATGCCCAGGCTCTATTGCTGGTTCACCCCTTCTCCCCTTTTCAACAAGGTTCTTAGGTGATCCTAATATTAAGCCAGGGCTTAGAACCACTCCTCTAGGCAGAGGGCAGAGGGAAAGGGAGTGCTTGGACTGGATATTTGTATGAAGGAGGCCTGTGTTAGGGTAATTATGCTAGCTACTATAATGCATGACCCCTAATTCTCCGTGGCAGACCACAATAAAGCGTTATTTTTAGCTCCTGTCACAGCCCTGTGTAGATTGGTTGTGGGGAGGTGGTCTGTCCGGTCCATGTTGTCATTCAGGGTTTCAAGCTCCTTCCATGTAAAGGCTCAGTCATCTTCATTGTGCAGCTTCAAAGCATCCCTGGAGGGACTTCCCTGGTGGCGCAGGGGTTAAGTAAGAATCCACCTGCCAATGCAGGGCACACAGGTTCGAGCCCTGGTCTGGGAAGATCCCACATGCTGCGGAGCAACTAAGCCTGTGCGCCACAACTACTGAAGCCCGCGTGCCTAGAGCCCGTGCTCTGCAACAAGAGAAGCCACCGCAATGAGAAACCCGGACACCACAAGGAAGAGTAGCCCCCGCTCACCACAATTAGAGAAAGCCTGCACGCAGCAACGAAGACCCAACGTAGCCAAAAAGAAATATAAATAAATAAATTTATTTAAAAAAAAAAAGCATCCCTGGAGTCATCCAGCTGGCAGACCAGGGAGGAGAGAGAGTGGGGAAGGTGTGCCTGCCCCTAACTGCCTCCAACAAGAAGGGACACATCATTTATGCTCATGTCCCTTTGCAAGAATCGGTTATACATCCCCATGGATGTGCGAGGGGACTGGGACCTGTAGTATAGCTCTGAGCCCAGAAGAGGAAACAGGCTTGATGAGAACCTAGCTGTCTCTGAAATAGACTCTAAAATGGTACAGGAAAGCTCAAAAAGTGGGCCCGAGGTTCTTAACCTGAGATCCTTGAATTTCTGGAGGGTTCATGCATCTCTTGAAATTGGATGCAAAATGTTGTGTGTATGAGCTTTTTCACTTTTATCCTATGCTCAAAGGCTGAGAGGGCTGAAGGCCTGTCCCTGCTTGGATTAGAGTAGTATTACAGTACCTACTTTCTGTGTCTGGTATTCTCTGAAAAAATGATGGTGCTGGGTCAGGATTTCTTGTCTCTTTCCTTTTCTTCCTCCCCTCTAGTGGGGAGAGAATGATGGATAAGAGGCAGAGGTTTGTTGGCACCATATCCTGTGGCAGCGCTGCTATTGAGAGGCTGTCAGCATTAGGGAGAGGAGGGTTTATTTGGCTGTGAGGAATCTGAGAGACTGCAATGGGCAGGGTAAGGACCCAGCTTTGCCCTTCCAGAGTGGCAGGGCATCCAGACCTTGCCAGTTTTCAGTTTATGGGGGCAGTGAGAAGAGGGAGATCAGAGGGAAGGGACTCCCAGACGCTCATCTGAGACAGCCTCTTTAAGGAATGAAAGGCGACTAGATGAGAAAATCGACATTTTGCACCATTGTCTCAATGCCACATCTGCTTGTGATGGGTTCAGAGTGCCATTGTTTTCTTCCTGGTAATGGGCTCTACCTGAAAGCCCTTCCAGACGTTGAGGGCATGGCTGAGGGGTTACAAACGGTTCCATGGCTTAAAAAGAAAAGTTGGGAAACCACTAGTGTAGCCTAACAATGGAGCTTTGTGCTCTAGCCTGACCCTGCCTACCAGAGGGCCTTTTGTTTCCAACAATTGCTGGCACTGGACTTCAGGAGGCCATCGGCCCTGTTTCTCTCTTAAAGTCAGAAATACTTGCAGCTGGCATCTTGTTTTCTCCCATCTCCTTAATTCCAGGGACCGGCCCCCCTCTGAGGCCGCGGCTGAACAGGAGTGGCCTGCTCTCTCCCACACGTTTGTAAGGCAGGGCAGGAGACAATGCTCCGGCCGGCCAGGAACGCTGGCTGTCTGGATGAGTGCGACGCCAGCTGTCAGCCTGGGACGAGGTCAGACAGAGGCCACCGTGGTCCCAGGTGGGCAGGGGTCACCCAGGTGACCAGACTGCACCGGAGACCCAAAGAGTGTGCAGGAGCACGAACTGTTAGTCTCCTCTGTGGGAGAGGAGGCGCAAGCGCTGATGGGAATGAACTGCAAACTCTGGCCAGGGGGCCAGCGTTCCAGGTGCCTCCATCCCTTCAGGAAGTTTGGACTCTCCATTGAGCTTCTGTGTCTGCAACCTGAACACAGGGGCATCTAGGCTATACTGGCGAGGCAGCCTGTTCCCGTTAATAGTTTTATCATCTGTGGGAGTGCTTTAGGCAGGGGAGGGTATGTTGGATCAAGCCCTCTTTCTGGCTTTGGAGGCAGTGAAATATGATTAAGGATGAACATTCTGGAGCCAGACAGTCTGTGTTCAAATTCTCAACTTAGTAGCTCTGTGACTTTGGGTAAGTGACTTGTTTTGTCCATCTGCAAAATAGGCCTAGGGAATTTCCTGGTGGTCCAGTGGTTAGGACTCTGCTCTTCCACTGCAGAGGGCCCAGGTTTGATCCCTGATTGGGGAGCTAAAATCCCAGAAGCCTCACAGTGTAGCCAAAAAAAAAAAGGCCTAATAAAAATATGTACTTATTTCATAGGGTTGGTGTTAGTTTGAATGAGTTGGTGCTTATAACACACTTAGAGCAGTGCCTTGTAAACAGTAAGCAGTCAATAAATGTCAGTTTTAATTAATAGCAAGAAGTACACAGCCCATGAGCAGATCTCTAGGGGAAAGGCACCTTCCCACTTGTGACAACGTGAGGGCTCTGTGAGTGGTGTTTATGTCCATCCATCATCATCCCTGAGAAGCCTTCTCTTATTGCTCAAACCCACAGGGGTTTGTTTTAACTGCCCTGGTATTTGTGTTCTGGTACCTTCTTATCTACATAATTTCTTCAGATTGAGGTCCCTGCCTTATTTATTGATTGATTGATTGATTGATTGATCCATCCATCCATTCATTCATTTATCCAGCCAATTCTCCCACCTAGTAATAGAGTGAATTCTTATTAAATATTCTTTTTGGTAGGATTATACACTTAAAAAATAAACTTGCACTCTTTGTATAAATATCCTTCATGAAAGGAAAAATCTCTAATCTAGGATAAGGTTCTGACAGTTTTGTGCATTTTATGAACTACAGTTTAAAAAAAAAACAAAACACTCTACCAGACCAAAAATATATTGTAAAACTATGGTAATAAAACAGTATGGTACTAGTTCAGGAAAAAGATAAAGCAATGGAACAAAATAGAAAGTCCAGCTATACAGCCAGAAATGTATGAGACTTTATTAAATTATAAAGGTGGCATTGCAAAGCAATAGGTAATTGATATATTATTATTCAATAAATGGTGTTGAGACTCATGGCAAATCATTTGGAAAAGTAAATAAGCCTGGATTCCTAAATGTACAAAGAAAAAGTAAACCATAAAAGTATAATCACAAAAAAAGGAATGAAATTTTTAATGATATTCAAGTAGAGCAGACATTTCTCAGTAAGACATGAAACCATGGGAGCTATAAAAAAAACTGACTAGTTTGATAATGAAAAATCTGAAACTTCCACATGGTGAAATATCATAAAAATAGGAAATAAAACATGGCTAATTGATTCTACATAGCCAAAATACCATAAACAAAAAAAGACTAATTGGGAAAAATCTTTCTATATTACCTTAATATGCAAAGAGCTCTTCCAAATCAATAAAAAGACAAATATACCAATAGGAAGATAGGCAAAACTCATGAATAGATATTTCAAAGAAAAAGGCATATTAGTGGCCAATAAATATATGAGAGATTATTTTGTAGTTTTAAAAAAGTCTCATAGGTAGTTTCAAGTACTATAATTGCAAGAGTCTCATAATGCCTAATGTTTCCAGGGTGTTAGGTAACATACTCTCAAACAGTGTTCGTGGACATGTAAATAGGCATTATTTTTTAAAAAGGCAGTTCGATAATATCTCTTAAATTTCAAAATGTATATTCCTATTGACATAGACATGCCATTTCTAGTAATTTATCATATATACACTTGTGTGTGTATATATATATGTCTCCATGCATACGTAAGTGAACATTTAATGGGAAGTGTTGCTTAGAATAGCAAAAATTGGAAACAACCTAAATTGTCATCAGTAGGAGAATGGTTAAATAAATCATGGTACTTTGATAGAAAGAGATTCTGTTCAGCTGCTAAAAAGAATGAAATAAGTCTCTCTCTGTATTTTTATAGAAACATGTCCAAACTATGTTAAGAGAAAGAAAAAAATAGTAAAATAGTATATATGGCCTTGTGTCATTTGTATTAAAATGTTTGTATATAATATATTCTTGCATGTGTATAATAGTTTTGGAAGGATATACATCCAAGGAAAGGTTAACAGTGTTTACCTGGGGGAATAGGACTGGAGGGGTGCCAGTGAGGGAAGAGGGGTGCTTTAACTTTATGCCCTCTACAGTCTTCTAGTTTTGTTTATAACAAACTTGTACTACCTTTAAGATAAAAAAAAATTTTTTTAATTAAAAATATCCTTATTGAGGTCAACACAACAATAGCAATATCAATAGTGATGGATTTCAGAAAATATGTCCAGTTGCAGAGGTTGTTGATTCTGCATATCCAGAGGGCACTGTTCACAGAAATAATCTGCACAACCATATATACATGCTGTGCATATGTGCTTTAAAATAGTCTTTGAGATCCACCACTTCATTTTCTCTGTCTGATCAACAGGTGTAAAGTCTTGATCTCTGTAATATTCTCTGTTAGGGCAGGCCTAAACAAAATAAAAAGCAAACCTTAGGGTCAATCTGAAAAACCAAATGGCAAATGAACATGGCATCACTCCTGAACCAACTCCACAGAATCTGTGGATACAAGATGAAGTTTGAAACACAGTAGGTACCTATTGCAATGGGTGGGAGTGGAGATGGAGAAAGAAAAATGAAGGGAGAATGAAAAGATTAAATGAGGGAGACTTGCATGGACTAACAGTGATGTGTGCCATGAATTGGGGCATAAGAGTAACTTAGCTCTGGGCATCTGTCACTTTATTCATTACCCATCCTAGACTCCAGCTCTACCTAGCATACCATTTGAAGAAGGATAGGGTTGGCATGGAAGATCCCTCACCAGTCCCCACCACCCTTCGTTTTCTTCTGCATGCCCTTGCTAAGGGCTGCCCAACAGCTGGGTAGAGAACAATATAATCAGGCCTCCCATTTGTGGCCTCTTTCTCCTTTTATTTCCATTTTAGGTGGCTTCCCCTCTGCCTGGCCTTGCCCTGTCCTGGTACTGGTGTCACATTTTCAGATGTGAAGGAGTGATGCAGAGCTCCCTCCTTGCATTCCCTATGCCCTTTCACACTGTCTTTGGTCTGCTACTCAGGAGGCCACCTTGGGCACACTTGACCTTCAGGGCTCATCTCTGAGTCCAGAGACACTCTTTCCTTATGGAAGGTCTTCTTTGTTGTTAGAATGCCGTTGTTGTCAAGCTTACCTCACATTAGTTGTGGCCAGCATCTTGACTTGATTAACAGAGATGCATGTGACCATTTAATAGCAGAATTGACTGAAATGAACTTTCAGTAAATTTAGTCCTTTAGATCCTGGCAACTCTAATCTCACCTAGGCTTTAGCATCCTTGAAAATAACTTGCCTGTGGTAGTGAAACTTGTAGCTGGTTAGGGCCTCTTAATTGTGCCCATGATTCAGATGCAGAATGCCTCTTGCCATTGGGCAGAGAAATCAGGATGTTGACTGCCTCTGGTCCTGCCAGGGCAATGGGTATATTCTCCAAGTTCACCAGCTATGAAGCTATGGTGCATTTGCCCATCATGATGTTTCTTTGTAAGTCTTCAAAGATGAGGAAAGGAGTCAGGAACCTGAATATGCAAATCCTGGGATTTTGAGCCAGATCTATAATGGGGAAATATTAAAATATTTCATCTGGATTAATGCCCTGCTAGTGGTATCTCTCTATAACTATCCAACGATAAAGTCCAACTGGAATAGTAGTGATTAAAAAAACATCCCAATCGAGCCTCCAAACATCCTATCCTCACCAGAAACCTGGCAGCATCATTCTGGGGTGGTTTTTGTACAGCCCTGTTGTGAAGCAGAGGCCTGGAACGGTACACTTTTATAGTTTCCCTGTCCAAGCTCTGATTCCAGGATGTGATATTTTTTCCCCTCTTGGTTTTGTACACTTGATTTATTTTTTCATCTTGTATTTTCCCTTTCTGAAGCTTTAATTGATGTACCAACATGGCAGTAGGTGATAGTCTTCTGAAAAGGGTTCTTTTGCTGTGGAAGTAGTGATACGGGGTAGAAGAAAAACGGAAAGATGTGGAGGCGGGGGCAAATGGACATTTGGGGGCAAAGGGTACCATTTGGCAGAGCCTGTCTGCAGGAACCACTGGAGTAGAGGCTTCTCTGGCTCTAGAAGCTTCCACAGGGTGTCCTAAGCCTGGGGTCTCCCCCTTTATCTACTATCGTGAGGGAACCTGGGGCTGGGGACCAAGACCAGGAGCACCCACCTTGATCATTCAGTGTCTCCTTGCTTTTATCAGGGATTTACTAGATCGATCCTACAATAATTGAGGTCTTGAGAGTTTATGTGGTTTGAAACAACCTTCCTTTATTATAAATGGTGGCATCTGGGATGCAGGAGAAATGATGTTACCCAGGTTGATATTCACGTTGGTAGTGAGGGGAGAAAGGCACCTGGTGCTAGAATCAGTATGGAATCTGGAGGCAATTATTTTGGCTAATTATCTGGCATTTTGGTAGTGGACAAGGCATTTGGCCCTCTCTGGTTGAGATGAGGGCAGTAATTTCTGGTAGGTTCTGATAATACTGCTAGGAAGAGAAGGTGTGGTAATGATTCTGTAGGAGAAACTGGGGGATAGAAATAAGAATGAACTCCCATTTGAAATGTGCCTAGATACTGTTCAGAGGAAATGAATGTTTTAAAGCTGGCAATTGGAGCACAAACTATTGTACGTTGGCTTAGTGTCATGGTGTTACAAATAAGCCTAGAAATACATCTTGCCTATACGAATGTTTTCTCAAATGCAGAGATGTTGGAAGGAGAGTGGACAAAATCAGTATTTATTTTTCCTACTGGTAAAAAATTTAAAAATGCTGGTAAAAAATTTAAAAAGTCGGGGCTTCCCTGGTGGCGCAGTGGTTGAGAATCTGCCTGCTAAAGCAGGGGACACGGGTTCGAGCCCTGGTCTGGGAAGATCCCACATGCCGCGGAGCAACTAGGCCTGTGAGCCACAACTACTGAGCCTGCGCGTCTGGAGCCTGTGCTCCTCAACAAGAGAGGCCGCGACAGTGAGAGGCCTGCGCACCGCGATGAAGAGTGGCCCCCGCTCACTGCAACTGGAGAAAGCCCGCGTGCAGAAACGAAGACCCAACACAGCTAAAACTAAATAAATAAATTAATTTAAAAAAATTTAAGAAGTAAATAAATAAGCCAGGTTTGCAGTTAAGGACTTATTTCCAAGGCTATCTGAAGATAACCTTTTTTAAGGGAGGTGGGACTAGGATAGAGGGTCATGGTATCCGTACACAAGAAGAACAGTAAATCCAAGTGCAGTTTCCTCTTAATTGTACCCCGTGTCTTTGGCCTTGAAGGGCAGAGACTCAAAATTGGTCCAGTGTGATGCTTCATCAGTCACAAAGATTTAATTACAATCCTTATTTGACTAGGATTGTAATGGGAGGCCTGGTTAGTATTTGCTGGGATTCTCTCTCGTTGCCCCTCATTTTCTCCTCTTCCTTTCCACCTTCCTCTAGCCCCCCGCACCCCATTAAAAGGATGACCAGTTTTGAATTACGGTAATAGCTGCACTCTTGGTTTAGGACTAACCTCCCTGAAATTTTCAGGACCACTAATTTGTGGTTATTCCAGTGCTAGAATTAACTTGGCTCTCTGGCCTTTAGACTGGCAGTGCAGTAAAAGTTGAAAGCGAAGACTGCCTCAGAGCCAACAGAAGAGAAAAGATGGAAACCTAAAGGTTATCCTGAAATGCACTTTACTGTTATCTATGAGAACAAATGAGTTAAAAAAATTTCAAATACCAGAATACCCTACAGGGAGGAGATATAACTATTAAAGGGCTGTTATAGCTGCAATAAATGTAGGAACAATAAAAATAAATTGATGAAGTAAATGTCAGCGCTGTTCCCCTGAGCTGCCCCCACACCTTTGTCCAAAAGTAGAACATCTCCAATTACAGAGGGTGGAAACAGCCTTCAATGACAATATGACAAGGACAGAACACAGAACGCTGGCACAGAGAACACAATTATGCACAGCCTTGAAAAATTGTATCATAGCACAATGCATGGGAGAAATCAATTAATGATGCAGGGCTTCCACTGCTGTCTAATAATCCTAGAAAGGAAAGGAGGGGGAAAAAAAACCCCGTACACCCAGTGCATCAAAAAGGTGACCCTTAAGTGGAAGTCTACTTAATACCAGAGGTCAGTCTTCAGAGTTTATAGCATCCGAAATACACTTTTTTTTCTTCTCATTTTTTTTCCTCTTAAAAAAATCTAACAGTCTTAAGGAGGCATTTAAGTAAAAGTCACTTCTTCTCTGGTTAAATAGGCTTGCAAAAGAGAGTTCTTTGGCAGAAAGGGCAGGGATGAGCAAAGCGCGTGGCTGTCATCGCGAGCCCACCAGCTGAAAGGGAAAAGGCAAAAGTTAGGCATAAACACGGTGGAAGGTAGAAGGTGATTTATCTTGTGCAATTTACAACAGGTGCTAAACATTACGAAAACCAGAGCTATTAAGCAATCAAATTAAGCTATAATTATAACCGAAGAAAACTGTACAGGAATTCTAATTAATTCAAATCTGAACATGTCCAAGAGGAATGCTCCAGCAACCCCACTTCTGAATAAAACAAAACAAAAATAACCCTTGGATAATGCCTTCAGATTGCACATGAAATTAAGAAACACTTCTCGGCCGGAATATCCCAGGCATTCTTTATTAAATGGTGAGAGAAATTACCTGCAATGCCTGAGCACTTGGCTTTTCAGGTACGCACCATGTAAAGCGCGTGGTTGAGGGGGGGCCCTTAACTTGGTGGGATTTGAAGATGGAGTGGACCAAGGGATTCCACCTTCCATGTAAGCACTTCAAAGAGTCTGAAGGGGTGGCTCATTCTTCTCTCCTTTGAAGGTTTCTCCCAGGGCATGTGGGGCTTTTAAAGAGCTCTTCACACTCCCCTTTTATTTTTTTGTGTCTTTTGGACCAATTCCATTTTCTTTTCAGCCACTCCTCTTCCAATCCTCAATCCCAGTCGTTGCATCTGACTTGAGCTCTCTGCTTTTCGTCCATCCCAGGGAGCCCTGGGATGTCAGAAGACCAGGGCAGGGTTTTCTATTGGATGTACCTGAATCATGCAAGTCGTGTCCCATTAAGCCACAGAGTTATGGGAAGAAGTGGATGTTTAGATATTTGAATAAGATTTCCAACCCAAAGACTGAACCATTTGATTAGGGTACCTATTTCCCTAATTCATGATTCTTTAATTTTAACAATTTAAGAACAGGAACAACAAAAACAACAGCATTGACAGCTAACATTTATCAGAAGCTTATTATGTACCAGATATTGTACTGAATTCTTTACTTGGATTATCTCAATTAATCCTCTCAACCACTATATGAGATAGGCCCTCTTACAATACCCATTTTATGGAAGAAGAGTCAGGGCCCACTGTTGGCTGTCAAATCAACTGTTAAACAAAGACCCCTTTCGTTTTATTCACATGATGCTCTTGCATTTCTAAATAATTTAATGTAAATACTCTTTGCTTTTCACTCTCTCAGGTTAAGGTGGTGGGGAGTGTGTGTGGAGGGAGAGTGATTTTCTCAGGATGAGTTCGCCCTCTGGACTGAGTGCAGCATGGCCCCTGTCGTTAGCACAGTTTTGCCTGCCATTTTGAGTATTCACCTCTGAACACATCCTTGACTTTTGCTCTGACTTTGCTTCCATTCATATTACAAAATGCCGCTTGAGGGCAAAGATGTGTGAAGAAGCACTGATTTTGTGCATATTGGAATTCATAGCTCTTTTAACCATTACTGGAGTTTGTGTTCTTATAGGAATCTCCATGCTGACTTTTGACTGTGTTGATAATGGGCATGTAGCTATTTTCCTTCTGTGGTATGTGGGTCCCTCAGAGCCGTCCTACAAGGCCTCAGGGCCTTGATTCACGGGGTAGGGTAGAGTTGGTAGCTTCCTAGTTTGGAAAAAGTAGTCCGTAAGTGTTTGCTGGAAACAATTCTAATAATAGCACTGTGGAGAAATTCTAATTCCTCTGGATAGATGAGGAAACCAAGAATTAGAGAGTTAGAAATTTGACCAAGGTCACATTGCCAGTTACGTGGTAGACCTAAGAAACGAGCTAGAGTGTAAATGCTCTTCCGTGTGCCATGCCACCTGTGCATGTACATGGGCACCCACACCCACAGTGTCCCTTCTCTGCCCCTGAAGCACCCTGTAGGAGATATGGAACTCCCCACAGCCACCCTTTCTTTCCTTCTTGCTTTCCAGGGCATCTGCTAAACCTGGGACTGAGGGGAGTACAGAAACTGCCCAAGGCTTGCTGCAAGGAGGGTTATGTGAACAAAAATGGCTTTTGTGCAGGGTATCAGGGCGTGAGGACCTCCAGCCTGGAGCCTCCTAAAGGGTAGTTTAGGGATTCACCAACCTAGCAGAGGACTGGACACAGTAGCTCCTCAATAGAAAGTAGACGACGTTATTATTACAGCTGGGAGATGTGAAGACACCTGCTCTCATGGGACTATGTACTAGCTGACCAAAAGCTACACTACACATACATTCAAAGAGATAAATAATAATCCTTAACATTCACTAAGTACTTATGTGCTGAGGCCATTGCATACATGTCATTTGATTCTCACGACAACCCATTGAGGTTGATAAAATTACTGTCCCCAATACAAGGCTGAGGAAATTGGACCTTAGAGAAATTCAGTGACTTTTTCAAGATCTCATAACTAGTAAAGGGCAGACTCCTAGGCGACAAGCTATGCCTATCACAAACCCGTAGTGCAAGAGAGGGTTCCAAAAGCAGAGTGTGCAAAGCTCAGTGGGGAAGGGCCGTGGACCTGGGGTCGGGGTGGCTAGCAGGAGGGTCTTTTCAGCTGGAATCTCACAGTTAACTGGGGTTTGGGAAGGCAGTGAATGATGGAGGAGGAGCGAGATGTGTAGACCTCACAAAAGGTGTGAGCAGAGGGCAACCCCAGCCAGGGGGCCTGGAGCAGTAGGACTCACGGGTCTCCTTTCACCTCCCTTCCCTTTCAGGGTTCTGTCAGGTACAGTTTGCACATGGCAGACCCCCCTCACCCCTAATGTGACCTTGGCCCTGAGGTACTCTCCTGAGCTTGCTGCTCCTGTGGGGGCAGCAGGTGCCCTTGGGATCCCCCAGGGAACTTCTAACTATGGGCTTCATGGCCCGAGGTGTAATCTGTGCTTTCTGTGCTTTGAGAGATGTGGGCTGCAGCCTGCAGTGGCCTGTTGCGATGACAAGCTTTGCTTGCCGATCTGGCCTACTGGGAATTTTCTCAGCCTCCCCTCTGCCCCCTGCTGTCCTGTCCTCCCCCGTGAGGAGCTTCTGAAGTTGGGGAGGCCCTGGCATTCCTTATGTCTGCACACTCTGCTTCTGGCTTTTGAAATCCTTCCCAGTTTTTAAGTAATGAGCACCTCTCTTGCCTGTGGGTTGAGGCTGATTTTGACCTCATGCAGTGAGACTTGCTTTTAAAAAATTTTTTTTATTTTTTGAAAAAGTTATTTATTTTTGGCTGTGTTGGGTCTTCATTGCTGCGCCTGGGCTTTCTCTAGTTGCGGCGAGGGGGGTGCTACTCTTCATTGTGGTGCGTGGGTTTCTCATCGCGGTGGCTTCTCTTGTTGCAGAGCACGGGCTCTAGGTGCGTGGGCTTCAGTAGTTGTGGCACATGGGCTCAGTAGTTTGTGACGCATGGGCTTAGTTGCTCCGCGGCATGTGGGATCTTCCCGGACCAGGGCTCGAACCCGTGTCCCCTGCATTGGCAGGCGGATTCTTAACCACTGCACCACCAGGGAAGTCCCAAAACTTGCTTTTAAACTGGCCTAGCGGGTGACCCAAGGGCAGCTCCCAGGGTGTGGCTGGAGCCCTGGATGGGCAAACCAGTATGGCAGCCACCCAGTTGCCCTGTGTCCTGCTTGCTCTGTAAAGTTGGACCAGGAGTCCTATCTGGGATCAGAGCATGGTGGTGATGAGCTCTGGCTCTGGGACCTGACCGTCTGGGTTTAAATCCCACGTCTCTCACCACCAACAGCATGACCCTGGACAAGTCACTTAGCACTCCACTCTGCAGTGTCCTCACTGCACCTCTCTCGGAGTAATGGAAAAATACATGGAAAATACTTAGGAGAGCAGCTGGCATATAATAGCTGCTCACTGAAAGCTAGCTGTCATTTTGTACTATTAGTGCTCCAGGAACCTCATCCTACCTGCCCATTTCACTGATGAGAAGTCTGAGGCCCAGATAGGTTGTTTCTCTGCCTAATATCACCTACCTGGTATCAAAACCAGGGTGTGTTGCTCCAGCAGCGCTGGGCTCCCACACCAGGGCTTTTTCCATTTAGCCCAGTTTCTAGGGTTGGGTCTTTTTCTTGAAGGAGGACACAAGATCCCATGCATCTTGTTAAAAATAGATTCCTGGGCCCCAACCTGGACCCATTAAAATGGAATTTCTGGAGGGGTGCATGAAAATCTATATTTTAGCCGAGAGCACACCCTTCCATCCGTACCTTCCACCTACCACTTGATTCTTATGTAGTTTAAAGCTTGAGAACTGCCGGCTTAGCTTTGAGTAATTTGGTAAAAATACTGCAAGGTCAACCCCAGCAAAGTCTCCACAGTCTTCAGTCAGCCCAAGTTTGTGTCCTGCCTCCTGTGTGCCCTTCATGCAGCCCCATCAGCCTGTCCTCAGGGAGCTTACAGATCTGTCGATCAGCATCGGCGGGGGGAGGGGTGCTGGTGAGAAAGGGGGAAGGTCAGCAGGGGTTCAGGTGCTCAAGAGGAGGCAGAGATGATTGGTGACACTGATGTTCAGAGAGGTCAAAGGCCAGTGAGTGGGCAGTCAGGAGGGACTTCAAGTAGAGGAGCTTGGAGTAGGCAGAGGAGAGAAGCAAGTGCAGCTCTGGGTGCACCACCCCTGGGGAGTGGAGCTGCAGGGAGCAGGTGTCACTGGGGGCAGCTGCAGGGTGTGCGGTGGGGATGGCCTGACTTCCCAGCTACCAGGACACCTGCCCGCTTCTTTTGATACTGCCAGGCTACTCTTTTATGATTAAAAAACACCCTCTCTCCAAAGCTACCATTGATTTGACTTCATCTGTGTACTTGATTTTTATTTGTTTGGGGGTTGTGGGAGAGCAGTTTGCCCCTTGATGCCTTTGTTCCTACAATTCCCTCGGGGACAGTAGAGGCCAGCGTGGACCTCCTGGTGTGGCCACAGGAGATGTGGGAGCAGCAGGCACGCAGGGCAGAAGGGAAATGGTCTGGTGGGGAGGGGGTGCCGTCTCTCTGGTGCTCTGCAGAGGCACCACCACCCTCAGCAGCTCCCTGGAAGGGATGGGGTGGGCTGACCTTCGTGGCAGGTGTGAAAGAAGAGAGTTCCCTGGTTCCTGTCACTGGAGGTGACGAAGATTTATCTGTGCTGCTTTACTTTCTTTCTGAAAGCTTGCAGGGTATAAATTAGAAATAAATAAAAATAGATTTATCAGCACTTTCCAAGTTTATACCAAATTTGGGGGTGGCAGTAGAAGTGCCTCCCTGAGCGCTTTAATTCAGAGGTCAAGGTGTGTGTGAGGATAAAGACCAAATAGCTGCTGCCATCCTCAGACACCGCCACTGAGCAGAGGCTCCCAGCTGGACATCTTGATGAGAGAGGGCACATGTGGTAACTGCTGATATTCCCAAGTGCTGACTACAGACCATTCGCTGTGATAAGCTCTTTATGTGGATTAACCCTTCAAGATGGGTACCAGTATCACCATTTTCTAGATGAGAAAACTGAGGCCCAGAAAGAAGAGTCTGCATTGGTAAGTAGTAAATTGGAACTGGAACCTAGGCAGCCTGGCTGCAGAGGTCACACTCAAACCCACGCCACAGAACACCTGCCTTATTTGCTCAGGGGGAGAAGGGACTCTGCATGTTTATTGCTAGTTGGTTAGAGAGACAGCTGATGTGCTTGGCTCCACTGTATTCAGAGGCTGGCTGGAGTCAGCATTGTTTGTGTTGGGCGGACTGGCAGCTCCTGGAAGGCAGGGCTGGGGGCTGGTTGAGTTGCTCTGCCAAGGCCCCAGCATCTCTGACTTTCGTGCGTGATGCCATTGGCTGCAGATGGTCAAGTGCAGCCATGTTGCACTGCCCAGCATTGATGGAGAACCACCTTTTCATTACTAGCAAGCTCTCCCCTTCCCATCGTGCTTTTGCCCACTAGGTTTAGCATCCATAAATGGTTCTTGCCTGTCCTAGTTACTACAGTGTATTTGCTTAATGGTGATTTTCTATTTCTTTTATTTCTTCCACATTTAGTAATCGGAATTCTGCTGTAAGAAACAGATGGCCCCTCTCTCCTACCTATCTATCTATCTACTATTTTGGCATGGACCTTGGCTGTTTATTCTGTTGAACCCATGGGTTACCTTTAAGTTCCATTGCCATGATTGCGAGTTCAGCCTTGCTCCATTTCTTGCCTGGATCGCAGCAATAGCCTTTGAACTGGTCTCCTTGCCTCCAGCCTCCTCCCTTTCAAGCCAGACTTTACATGTGCACCTGAGGTCATGTAATGCCAATCCGACCATGTCACAACCCTTCAGCTGCTTTCTTTTGGCCGTAAGTTCCTTTGAATGGTAATATAATGACAACTAACATTTGCTGAGTATTTTCTAAATGCTTTACCTGCATATTCTCATTGAATCCTCACAATACTTGAACGAATTGGGTAATATCAGCCTCAGCAGCAGCAGCATCCCCCTAGTGCAGATGAAGAAACTGAGGCACAGAAGGATTAAGCAGCCTCCTAGGGTTGCTGAGCTGTTAAATGTTGAGTTCATAATCTCAGCCACTAGACTTGCCACCTGCTAAATAGGCCCTTAATGATCTGACCTTGGCTACTTCTGCAGCCGCATTTTCACCAGCCCTGGCATTCATCGCACGTTCCATAAATAGTACTTGTAATGGAAGTAGGCTTTCTCACCCAATGTTGCTGAGGATCCAGATGACATTTTGGCTGCAGTGCTGGTAGGGACACTGGTAGCAGCAGCAGGAGTAGTTTTCTAAGAAGTATAATTGTATGAACAGTGGCCAGCTGTCCTATGACCATACATGAGTCTAATAGTTCAGTATAGTCAACTAAATTGCAAGCCCTTGTGAATTTCTCACTTACGTGCCCACCCCTGGACTGCCATCCCAGGCCTTTATTGCTTTTTCTCTTTTTTCTTTACCGTTCAGCATAAGGTAAACCTCCTCTGCAACATTTTTCCTGAGCATCCAGTCTGCCATGATGCCTTTCTCATCAGATTCCTTCATTGGGCCCAAAGCATGTTGATGCTGCTTTAGGTCTTCAGGACGTTCTGGAAGAACTCTGGTCAAGGGTCATGCATTTTAACTTGTTACATGCCTCCACTGCCTGGAAAGTTGCCTTCTGTATAGTATGTGCCCGATTTGAGGATTCCCTGATTGATAACTAGATATAAGACACAACGAGTCATGACTCCAGTGCAAGTTAATGCAGGCCCCATATTCATTATCTAAAACCCTTTGGGCCATGTGTGTTTTGGAATACAGAATTTTTCTGATTTTAGCAAGATATTATGGTGTGTATCCAGTATAATTTATAATACCCTTTGTGGGGCCTGGGGAATTATTCCACAAAGATGTTAATATTTTTCTAATGAAATATATGAAAATTCTAGGAGAGGCAAATAAAATTTTTAAATAGCTTCATGACAAGTCTTACCATCATGTAAGTTCCAAATTTTTTTTCATTTTCAGAGCTTTTTCCCTTTTGGAATTGCAGATAAAGAACTGTGCACTGGCATTAAGGTATTAGTAGGTGGCGTAAAGAGGCACCAACACTGTGTCCTGGGAGTCGAGATGAAAGACTTCCAGGGATGAGAATGCCAAAGCCACTGACAGCTGTGGGCAGGGGAGTCCTTCGGCCCCTCGCCTAGTTGAGAATTAAGAGCCAATGACAGGATGGAGAGGCCAGTGAGGAGCAATTACAGCTGTCCAGGAGAGAGGTCCCTGACTTGGGGTGCTGGTAACAGGATGGAGAAACAAAGTGATGTGAAATGCTACAAAGAAATGAGCCACAGAACTTGAGGAGGGTGGTTCAGTCAGATGTTCCCAGACTTGGTGCTCCACAGTCTGGAAGGATGTTGATGTCTTAAACAGCATGAGAGTAGAGAGGAGATGGGCTGAGGAGAAGATGAATGCATTTGAGCACTTGGAACGCACTTTAACCTATCAGGTGGAAATAACTTTTAAGAATAAAAGAGAAAATAGTATGACACTACTTCTACAGTGATGTGTGCATCACTGAAAATATTTAATTATTGTCATCAATCTTTCTATTGTTATTATGACTCTATTATTTTGCAAGCATCCTCCTCACTAGCATGCAGTCCCCGGCTGTCCAAGGCCAGGCCCATTCTCAGATCATCCACCCAGTCCAGTCTGACCTGCTCTCAAGCCTCCCAGGAAAGCATCACGTGCGTGTTCTGTTGGTTTGCATTGTCAACCTGTAAATGGTCACTTATTTATTGAAAAAACAGGCTTTGTCTGTCAGCCGGGGGTGCAGGTTTCCTTGCTGGGTTATAAATCCTGGGAAATAGAGGACCGAAGGAGTGTAGTGTCAGGCTTGGGTAGGTCATCAAGTTCATGGTTAGGCTTTTACAAGTAGAATTCTAGAGCTGGAAACAGTCACAAAAAATAAGCCTGCTCTCTTCTCCTTCTGCCAAGATTAAAACAGCCCTTGACCAGCAATTCCTGATCAAAATGACCGTCCTCAGAGCTGCCGGGAGCCTCCTGCTGTAGGACTGGTTCACCCTTCTTCTTTTCTCCGCTTAGGCAGAGATGAAGGAAATGAGACATCCTGGGTAGACCTCACCTCAGGGCTGCCTGGTGCTGGGTGGGAGGATGGGTCCAGCAGGCCAGTGGGTGATTGTGCATGTTTCCGGAGGAGTGGGCAGGGATGCTCTTTCTCCCTGCTTTGTGCCTCTCTCATTGTTTGCTGGTGCTGCTGGGAGCTCTGTAGGAGAGGGCTCTCAGGACTAGGATGCAGGGAGGAGAGAAAGGGAGATGGGTTGAGGGATTACATAGAAAGGGAAAATAAAGTTGGCAAATTTGATTCAACTCTGATCTCAGTTCCCAAGGATTGCTTTGGATAGAGCCAGTCTCCAGGAAATGAAAGTTTTACCTCTTGGGAGAAGTTCTAGCTCTCACAGATGATTTGCATGCTTGATGATACCCATCGTCTGTCCCCGAATACAAGCGGTTTCCCACTCTGTCCTCATCCTCAGCCTGTCCTTTGACCTGGCTGGGGGGCGGGAGGAAGGAGGACCTGGTCTTTGTCTTTCTCAGTGGTTCCAAAACAACTATCGTAAGCACACTCTGGTTGACCCAGTACCACATCTGCGGTTAAGGGGAGAGGATGCCTGACATCCAAAAAGGCTCTTCTCTTGGAATTTAAGTGCTCCCTTAAATGGTTATAAACTCACCTCCAGAGATGGTGGAGGCTGGAGCCCTCTTTATCGTTCTTGCACTTTAGCATCTGCTGCCCTCCCGAGGGTGTTCAGTTTTTTAAGGAGGAGATGCCAACCTCAGTGAGGTTCCTGCCCTGAGGTAGATGTGAGCAGCGGCTGTGATGGGGAGCAGTTTCAGCAGTGGCCTCAGTGTGAGGGCATTTCCTCCCTGGGATGGATGCCAAGAGCTCTGAGGGTCACCATCGTAACTGAGACGCATGCTTTTCCTTCTAGACTTTTCACTGCCACCTGGCTGATGCTATCACCTGACCTCGAAAACCTGGATACTCATTTTTTAGGCGTCTGCGATATCTTTTATATGCCCGCAGCTCATGTTGCTTTCACCAGGGGGAAGTAGGAACATGGGAATCACAATTCTGAGGTTTGCATTGGGAAGCAGCTGTGGACATGATTGGACTTCATAGTCAGTCACATTGAGTGCAAACTCTTGTGTCCCTCTCATCTCCCTTTGCAAGTTCCTGAACTGCTCACTTATTACCTCTGCTCCCACCTTTCTATTCTTCAAATCCATATCATACGGGCCCATGACTTTCCAAGTTCAAAGGGATCCTTTGCACTTTTGGCAAACTCAGCCCTTCTGTGGTTTTGGACACTCTTGGCCACTCCCTGCCTCTGGAACGTTTCCTCCATTGACTCAGGTGACTTTACTCCCTTGGGCTTTGGGCAAGTTATTTAACCTTTGTGAGTCTTGATCGGCCCAGTGCTCAGTGGGGACAGTTGTCATATAGCATGGAGTTGTCGTGAAGAGTACATGCATGTTGTGGTGTTTCCCCAGATGAGGTTATAGGTGCTGCTATAGGTAATGTTTGTTGACCAGTTCATTGAATATTATAGCTATATTTATTATTCCAATGTATTTTGCCAAAAAAGAGCATATCAAACCCATGGTTGTATTATGATACTGTGAGATTTTTCTCCTAAAATAGTAATGAATGAGTAAATATATTGGAAGAAAAACATTTAGCAATGATACTATTAGTGTACACGGACATGACCAAAATTGGAAAAAATACTGAGACAATACAGAGACACTAGCAAGGTGCCTGGCATATAGTAAATGCTAGTTATTAATTATTTTGATTGTCCTACTCTCTAGCCATGTTTTTTCCTGTCTTTTCTGGGTTCTTTTCCTCATTCTGCCCTTTTAAACAAAACATACACTCACACACAGTATATGTAGGATGTGAGTGTGTGTGTGTAGAGAGACTATATATATACATATATAGAGAGAGACAGACAGAGAGACAAAGAGACAGAGACCGAGGACAGAGAGAGGAGAAGAGAAACATGCTAGTACTCTGATTACAACCCAGGATTTCTACAACTAATTGTGTTTAATGTATGAACCTGCCCCCAGTCGACATAGACTTCCAGGAGAGGGGAGATGAGCATAAACTGAAATAAAGGAAGGCATTCTTGATAGAGAAAAACATGAAGGAGATTTTTAGTGTTGTTCATCAATGTGACCCACTGGGAATTTTCCACTTGTGGCATTTTCTATTCCCCACCAGCCCCAGGTACTCCCAGAGTTACCCACAGAGCCCTTTGGGGGTTGGGAGAACTGCATGGAAATGAAACAGTGGCAGCCAGGTGTGGGTCAGGTCTCTCCAGGGGACTCCAGAGTTCCTGGCTCTCACCATGGTCCCACTCTGTCCTCACCTGACAGAAGCTGGGTGTTCTGGAGACCTGGGCGTGGGCAGTTATCTGCTCTCCTGGTGGGCTGAGTCAGGACCCACATCCCACAAATACACCCTGATCCTCCACCAGGACTGTTGGGATGTGTTCTAAGGTGCATCTACAAATGATAAGTATATTTTACATATTTATGAACCATTTCCCATAGCAGACCCTACTACCACTGTGTAGAAGTGTCCCCTAAACTTCTCTGGAGATCAGTTGGCCTTGAAAAGGCCATCCCTCCTCCAAAGCAGATACGAGGCCTTCAGATCCTGGGGTTGCAGTAGGTTTTAACTCTGGACCTGTGCTGGCTCCCATAGGCTTATATCAGAGTTTTTATGCAAATAGGACAATGAGAGAAATGTACCAAAATGTATTTTCCTGATGGGGGTATAAATTTACCTAACTCAATGGACTGATTTAAGGGGTGTAGTGGTTGCAATTCTGTCGATAGTGTATTTTCTGGAATGAGAGATGGAGTGAGTTGAGTAGAAAATTCACAAGCTCCCTTATCTTGGCTCTCTGATCCCAGTCCTCCCCACAACCAACCAACTGGCCCAGAACCTATCCTGGAACCTGAGCTGGAAGGAGGGGGGTAGGACTGGCAGAGATATCCTCTCTGGAATTGTCTCTCTCCCAGGGGAGCTCTTGAAGAAACCCTGAAGCAGAGAATTTTCCTGCTCTCCTTATGAAAGAGAAGGACTTCATTTGCTCGTTTATAAATGGGGGCTGTCTAGTAGTTAAATCTGGGGGACTGAGGTATGGGAGCGTGTTCGAGAGTTTCTTGTTGATAAATATCACATGGGAATGGCGTTCTGCTAGCATAAGCCAACTCCTGAAAAATGGGTCCTTTAGTGTCCTCTCAGTGAGACCAGCTACATGACAACTAGCCTGGGGAGCTAAAATGCTGGTGAGAAATGGAAGCCATGGATCTGTCTCAGAGTGCAGCCTCATCAGCTCCGATTGTCAGGTGTTAAGTTGAAGACTCTACAGCCCTCCAGTCTTGCCTGCATATGATGGATGGCAGCTCGGGGATCAGCTAGGGCCGGAAAGGCTGGTGGGTGCTGTTGCTGCTGGGTGCTAATTTGATATGTGTTCCCCTCTGGGACATGCACTGGGGATGCCTCAGGGGAGAAGAGAGACCCAGGAGTGCTGGTGATTGCATGAGTCAGGCTCCAGCCAGGAAAACAGGAAGCATTGGAGGTATTTCACACAGAGGAGATTTAATGCAGGGAATTGGTTACAGAGGCGTCGGAAGGAAGCGCTGGGGGAGCAAAAGGGAGAAAGTAGGTAGTTGGCGAGGAGCAGAAGAAAGTAGAGGCAATACCTAGAGATGAGGAAGCTGCTAATCCCTCTGGACGGGAGCCTGCACCTGAGCCCGGGCTGCGCTGCTGGAATTGCTTGGGAGGTGCTGCTGCCACCCTCCTGGCGGCTGGAATCAGGAAGGACTCCATCCCGCTGCCGCTATGGCAACTGCTGGCCAGCGCCAGAGCTGCCTCTGACGGCTGGAAAACTAGCAGGAAGATTTTCTCCTTCTCCCACCTTCTGATCTCTCACCAGTGCCTCCCTTTGGCAGAACCTGACCAGAGAGACCCGAGAGTGTGTGAAGTGTAAGCCCGGACTCCCAGCCCAGTGATAACGAGAGCTGATAGAAGGGCCTGTGCAAACGGAGAGGCAGCAGATAAATAAAGGGCACAGAGTTCTGTGATTGAGGTGTGGAAGTGGAAGCTAAGAGAGAAGTTCCTAACTTGGTTCAGTGACTAGGATGCATTTACGATTTGAAATCCATTGTGCCCTGACTATGGTTTCCCCCCCGCCACCCCCGCTACAATTCTCTGAAGAAAAGATGTTAGAGTTGGAAGATGGTCAGTATTTTACCCAGGGCAGGAATGTCCTCTGCAGCATTTGGAAGCTTGGGAAGATGGCTCTGTAGCTGTTGCTCAGACATTTCCAGTGACAAGGATGCTTGCTAGTGAGGTAGCCAGTTCATTTCACAGTTGGACAGTTCTGATTATTGGCAAGTATTTTGCTGAGCGGAAACCTGACTTCAAGGAACCTCTGGTCACTGGTCCTTGTCCTATACTCCATGGGTGATATCCTCATCTCACTTACTCTTTACTTTGGGAGGCATTATGTGTTATGTAGACAAGGTGGGCTTTGGATTCTGTATTAGTCAGAAGTTGGTTGGTCTGTGGAAGACAGGATTCCCCCCCCCCCACAAAGAAAAATGGCTTAAGTTTAGAATCTGGGGGAGGCAGTACAAGGTAAAGTTGGGGGCACTGCCCTGTCAAGTCCCTAGGGACCCAGTCTCCTTCCACATTTCTACTCTGCCAGCCCCAAAGCATACCCCACAACCTCATGGCCCAAGGTCGAGCTGTGGCCATCCCATCCATGTTCCAAGCAGTGGAATGGGTGGAGATGGAGGTGAGTGGAATGTGGCTTCTCTCTTAAGGAAGTATCCTGGAGGCTGCCATTAGAAACTTCCCTTTACATTTGATTGGCCAGAACTTGGTTATGTGGTCAAAATGTAGCTGCCAAGGAGTCCGGGAAATGTATTCTTTGCCTGGACAGCTAAGTGCCCAGTCCAAACTTCTGTGACCGTGGGAAAGAAGACCACAGATATCGGGGTACAGCAAGCACTCTAGCAACAGAGTCAAGTTTTATAGGCCAAGCACTGCACTAGGCCAGTGCTTCTCACAATTAATGTGATGTGAATCTCCTGGGGAGTTTGTTAAATGCAGATGTTGACTTAGTAGATCTCATTGAGGGCTGGGGTTCTGAATTGCTGTCAGGCTCCCAGCGATACCAGTATTGCTGGTCCAAGGACCATATGGTGTACAAAGGACTGGACAGTGTTGAACAAGACCAGACAGAGGCTCATCTTGCATCCCACCAATGGAGTTGAATCCTAGACTTTTTAATGTAAACCTACATTTTGGGGATACTGTGAGATTAAAAGAGCCTGGCTCCCAGGAGGCCCTTAAATGTAGCCTCCTTCCTGCCTTTGGTGTGTCTCCTCCAGGGGGGAGCTGATTGGGCCAGACAGCATGAGCTGTTCAAATTCAGTGTATCAGCTGCACACTGCAGCAAAAGGAGTAGTTGGGGGTCACCCGAGAGCCAGAAGAGATTTTCAGTGATTGTGGACAGAGGGGTCCAGCGGGCACGGAGGACAGCAGAGAGGAAGCTTCAGGCTGGGCACGGGGCAGTGCAGCAGAGAGCACTTCCTCCTGTGCCAGGGAGGACCAGGGCCTGAAAGAAACAAGGCCGCCACCGTGGGCCTGCCCAACTCCCCATCTGCTCGGGGAGAAAAAGGACACGGAGGAGAGGCAGGAATTCAGGCAATTAATCCTTTATTTAAAGAATAATAAACAGCCAGATTTTACATACTGAAAGAGGGAACAAGGTAAAAGGGGTTAAAAACTAAAAAGCAAGGACGGCAGACACCAATTAACACAATGCTAATTGACAATTTCCCCAAGCTTCCATGAAACATGCCAGGCCGATTTCCCCAATTGCTAATTAAATCAAACCACACACACACAATACTAATTTCCCTAACTTAGGGAACTCAGTAGACAAATAAAATGAGAAACTAACTTAAACATTTTGTCAAAGTATGGGAAGAAGGATGAATGAAATCTTAACATGAATAAACTTTGGCTTCACATAAATTTGTAAAAGTTCTGGCATGTTTAATGAAGTCTTGAAATATCCCAGTATCTCTGTTCTACTCACAATTGCATAAATGCACTTTGCTAATCACAAAATAATACACAGCAGTGCTCTTAAACTTACGCTCTCGCCCTCCAGTGAAGGGTATCCAGCGCATCATGGAAGTGACCTGTAAATTGCACCATTTAAAAATTATAAAATACCTACGTAATTACAATTAAAAACAAAGGAATAACTTTTCTTTAAAATAGTCCCCGAGGTTCTTTGAGCTGGAGTCTGGCTTTGTGAAAACGAGAAGCCAGTCACTTAATCACACAGTTGAGTGTGGAGGCAGCTCGCCTTGGCTGGCGTTCTGGCGACTCCCCCTCCCCCCAGCCCCGCTCTGATCTGTCTCAGGGGCCCCATCGCTCCCTTTCCCACCAGTCCCCGCTGCAGCCTGCTTTGAAGTGTCCCCTTTACCCTCTGTGCTACGCTCAGGGCCCACTAGAAGCATCCCCGCTGAATTTTGCCGTCACAGAACAGGGACGGATCTTTGAGGTCATCTATCTAATTCACTCATTTTCCTGTTGAGAAAACTCAGGCCGAGAGATGCGAATGTGTCTAAGATCTGACAGCCGGCCTGAGGCCCCCAGGTTTTTTTAATTATGTGAGAATTATATGATTATCTGAATAATCGTAGCAAAGACTTACGTAATGTTTACTGTGTTCCATAGGTTCCATTTATGTTGTAAGTGCGCCACAGAATTAACCCAGCTGCTCCTCACAATGATCCTGAGAGGTCAGTATCATTATTTCCCCACTTTATGTATAAAGAAACAGAGGCACTGCAGTGTTAAATAGCTCCCCAGAGGTCACATCCCTAAGTGATGGAACTAGATTTAACTCCAGGAAGACTGGTTCCAGGTCCACGCTCTTAACCACTCCATTAACCTGCTCTTTTGTAGACTAATTAGAAAATATAGATAGAAATAAAGTAGAAAATGAGAATAAACGTCACCTGTAATAGTACTTTTCAGACAAATATAACCATCATTAGAATTTTGGATATATCCTAACATAATTTGTCCTCCTTCTTTTTACATATTAAAAAAATAGAATCAAACATAATCATGTGCTTTCATATGATTCACCTGCTTTTGCTTTTTTTCTGTTAACAATGTACTATGAACAGCTCTCCATTGCCTGTGAATGCACGTACGTGTGCAGCATGATATTCAGCAGTTGAAGTGCATCCCACTGAATGGATGTGCCACAATTTATTCAACCTATGCCCTGTGCTGTAGTTGAAATTTAGGTCGTTTCTTCTTTCCCTCTTGTAGCATGCTGCAGTGGACATCTATATACAAACATCTTTATTTTCTTGTTGGATTTTCCTTATGGTAATCCTTTCACTATTAAATATATGGAAACCAGAAGATCTGAAAGGTGAGGGGGAGGGAGTGTCAGTTGGGGGTGGAGGACAGCCCTAGATATGCAGATCTAGGAAGCTGGACTCCCAGCCAGCAATGGAGGAAACCCTCACCCCCTAAAGGAAATATTTTACCACGTGTCCATTCTTGTGCAGTTTCTTGGGGATCACTAAGGCAAGGGCCAGAGCCCCCCAAAAGAATATAATAGGACACTCTCCTTCTGAGGCTCAGTAAGCGTTTCTTTGCGGGGGTAACTGATTAGCTTTAGACATATGTATGTGTTTAAAGAATTGTTGTTGTTATTATTTTAGGGTAATGGCTGCTCAGTGGGCTATATGAAAACTAGGCTGCTGGTGAAACTTGTTTCCATAGATTCACATGTTCCACCCACTAGCCAGAGGGGCAGGTGGGCATCTCTGCTCAGCCTGGGATGTAGGCATGGGAGACGGCCATGCACAGCGCAGAGCTGGGTTCTTTGGCCTTTTTGTCCTGACTGGATTCCGTAATGCATTTGTCAAGAGGGAGGCTGCTTATCTGTCCTTGTCCCTTCCTGGGACAAAGGCAGACCTGTCACTGTGAGATCAAGGGAACTCTGGAACTTTGTGGAAGGACAGCTGAAAGTCTTTCTCGTTCATTGTGATTTATCATAATCACTGACCCCTCCCCCAGGATGAAATAGGAATGAAATAGTAATGTGATAGGTTAATGCTGATAATTAAAGTGAGTTTAAGACCAGTGTGAGACTGAACTGTGTGTGTGGGTGGTTGAAATGGTTGTTTGATGTGAAAGTCAGTGATTGAATTATTCAGAGAGAGTGATTTCCAAATGATAATTTTACACTTTACATAACTGATTTTGATTTATTATAGTGGCACCCGGTTGAGCTGCTTTAGTTCTAAGGGGCTGTTAGCTCTCCCATCCCAAACCCCTGGTTTGGAGCCCACACACACAAAAACCTGCTTATGTCTGAAATTTGACAGTGTTATCTCTCTGGCATGGCTTTTCCCCCTCGTCCCTCATACGAGTTCATGACTTATTTGGTTTTGCAGTTTATAATCTGGCAGAGGGTGTGTGTGTGAGTGTACATGAGCGAGTGCATACATGCCTGTGTGTGTATATAGTGAATGGCCCAGATAACCTGATCTCTCCTTCCCTTCCATTGTGGCTTTATGAAAGCTTTGATCTTTTGTCATTTAGCAAGAGGTAGGGCCATGCTGGGAATAGGACCCCACGGGCAGCTGGAATGAAAATGGTACAGCAGTGGCAAGTTGCAATGCTGCTTCAGAACTGAGAGGAGAGAGTGAAAAGCTTGGGAGCCCCACTTCCGCATAAACCCAAGAGAAGGAATGTGAGACTCTGGGATGGTATGAACTTATGCCAAGTAAATCCATCTGAAAAACCAGGCCTCCAGAGGCTGCTGTTTCTCATCTAAATCTTTTTTTTTGCTGGAAGTGACACAAACCAAGGCACAGTTCTGCTGATCTTTTCTGGAGCAGCCTAGAATGCAAGCGCCACACGGGACAGGCAGGCAGGTTACTTATCCTAACAAATCTGCTTGGTTGGCACCATGCTTCAAACCACACCCCACCCAACACTTAAGCCTCCATCCCTCCTTGCTTTTGGGACAGGGGGTGACTTATTCTTATGAGTAAAAGCAGTGACACGAGAACCAGTCATTCATTGGCAGCTCTGAGCACGTACATATGGTATAATAATATGGACAGCAGCATTTGTTGAGTCCTTACTTTGTGACAGGTACTGTTTTAAGGACGTTTACTATATTAACTCATTTGATTCTCCCTAGAGCCCTATGAAGTATTTCTGTTTTTGCCCCATTTCATACATCAGAGGCTGAGGGTCACTAAGTTGCCCCTGAGTGCGGTGTCTGCACTCAGATTTCTGCTTCAGCACTGGCCCATGTTCCGTGCTTACTCCTTCAGTAAAGGAGGGCTTTGCTTGTTGAAGCCTTTTGGATGGCTGGTTGCAGGTCTCTGATCTGTGGCAGGAATAATGCAGCCCCACCAGAGAATATGCTGGAAAACTGTGGGGGGGGGGATCTCAAGGAGTTTGGGATGGTGAGGAAAGGCTGGGTGAGTGGAAGGAAGGAAAGGAGTTGGGACACCACTGTGGGAGGAGGGCAGGAGTGGGGAGGGAAAGGGGGCATCAGCAAAGAGGTTCTGGAATTCTAGACCCTACGCCCTCTGGTTTGGCAGTCAGGCCAGATTCCCATGATAGGTAGGTCAGGTAGGTAGGTCCTGAAAGGAGGTTTGAGTTCCCTAACCCGTAGAACTTGTCAACTGGACACTTTCCCTCCTCTCTGCTTTGATCTAATTTTTAAAACAATGTTCAAAATGCCTCAGACTGGGGTTTAGATACCTCTGGAGCTACCTGGGGCTGCCCCATAAATCTGGTGGATGATTTCAAGGAGGGGAAGTTAAATGATTTGGTTGGTTAGTAATCAAAATATTACTTTTGTAACAAAATAAATCTCAATAAATTATGAAGTAGAAAACAAAATTCTAATGACTTCTTAAAATAAAACCTGGGGTTTCTAAGAACTTTTTTCCTTTCACTGGAATTCTGAGCTAGGTTCCCAGACCCCTGGCAGCACAGATCCACTCTTCTCTGCCCCTTGGGGCTTTTGGGGAGTGAAGTGGGAGCAGCTTTGTTGCACGTGTTCCCCTGGCCTTGCCAGGGATCCCACAAGGCAGATGAGACCTGGCTCCAACCCAGCCCTCTTTCCATAAGACTCCAGGGGACTTCCATCCTCAGAACTTCTGTGGATAATATTCTAATAAACTTGGGGGTAGGATACCTTTCAAAGGAAGACAGGAACCCCAGAGGCTTGGAAGAAGAATGGAAACATAACACTCAAAAGCATAAAGTTTTGTATATGACAAAAGACAATATAAACCAATTTATAAGACAAATGACCAACTTTTGGGAGAAGATATTTGTATCACACATAAAGGATTAATATTCTTAGTATACAAAGAGGTCTTACAAAGCAGAAAGTAAAGGACAACCGACAGAAAAAATGGGGAAAAGTACTTTTGTAGTTTTACAGGAAAAATGGCTGATAAACATTTGAGAAGATACTGAGCCTCACTAGTTATTAAAGAATTGTTAATTAAACAGTAACATAATTTTTTTCACCTGGGAGATTTGCAAAAGTGGAAATAATTTGATGCTGGCAGGTGTGCAGGGAAATGGGCAGACTCATATGGTATTGGTGGGAATGGGTATATTGGTACAGACTTTCTGGTGAGTAGTTTGACTGGATTTCTTAGAATTTAAAACGATCTTATTAAGTACCTAAAAGTAAAATAATAGCAGGAGTATTGTGTCTATATAAGGACACGTGTATGATGACATTCTTTACAGTGGGTTTGTGAAGTAGTTGGTTGCAACTTAAATGTCCAGTAAGAGCGAAAATGTTGACATGTACGGTGTCATCCATGCGATGGAATATTATGCCGCTATTACCTTATTAGGTAAGTCTTTATATGCTGACATGAGAATAAGCACAGTGCAGGCTGACAGTGTCACCACTTTTTGATGAAAAAAATACATGTTTATATGTAGTTATGTTGTCGAAACATAGGTACAAATCAAGGAAGACAAATGCACCAGGAGGGCTATAGTCAGTGAGATTAGAGGTGGCTTTTCTTTCATGTGTTTCTCTTATGTGTTTTTCAGAATTTAAACAAACGCACTCCTGTTATATCACTTCCTTCCTGTGCACTCATTGGATCCCCAATATTCACCACTTTGTGTTCCTGCTTACCTGTCCAAATGAATATATTTGCCCTCTTATACTATACTCAGAGAATCCAAGTTTTCAGTCCTGGAGGTGACCTTGATGTTTCATCCAACCTCCCTATTTTGCAGTATTTTGCAAATGAGTGTGTGAGGCTCTGAGGGAACACATGTCGCCATTTCCTTAGGACAGCCCTGATTTGTCTGTCATCCCAGTGTCCTGGCTGATTAATTCTCCCTTTCAGTCTCAGATGTGTCCTGATCTGGACTCTAAATTACGCGGCTACCCTGCTTGGAGAGGTCATGTAGTAGTTCACAAAGTTGGTGAGAGGTGGAGGCAGGGATCAAACCCAGAGTTCCTAATTTCACTGGATTTGGTGAAAGGCAAGTCCTGTCCTCAGTGAGCTTCTAGTAACCTCGCCAAGAAAAGGCATTTCCCCACAAAGGCAGGTGGCTCTCTGGAGAAAAATGTTGGATTTAACTCTTGCTTCTGCCCCTCCTGGCTGTTCTCTCAGTCTAAGCTGCCTTATCTGTAAAGTGGGGTTACTAGTGCCTGTCTCAGAGGGTTGATGTGAGTATGAAATACAGTGCTGAGCATAGTACTTAGCAGGTAAACCTCATTTATGAAAAGAGCAGTCCAATATAATGCTAAATTACATAAAACTCCAAGTATATGGAATTCTCTGGTGTAAAAATGAAATTCTCAGTGTGTCCTGGCACTGAAGGACACCAGGCACCTCGGACAAGCCCACTGTTATTTCATAGATGAACTTTCCAAATATCCAGGGGAAAGTTCTGTTTTAGGGTTGCCAGAAGATGGAAGAGCTTTGAGTTGCTTGTTAGAAGTTGAACTCGATGGCTAAGTAGGTTGATTCATTCAGGTGAGTGTTGTGGAGCCAGAGGCTCTTGCAGTCAGAAGGGAACTTGGAGATGATGCGGTGCCACTCTGGGCAGAAAATGCTCTGGCAGCCTTCAGGATCCAAAACTCACGTTGTCCTGTGCTGATCCTGCTGGGAAACAAGCACAAGGGACCCTCGGGTCCTCTCTCTTGTCCCTGGCTTTCCTCCTCCAGGAGCCCTAGTGGGGAAAAGCCTCTGAAAGGCTCTCCTGCCACATCTTGTTTGGACACCCACCACCTAACTGGTTAGGAGCCTGGGTCAGAGGCACTTAGGGGTCAGGTCATACCCTCTGTGTCCCTGGCAAAGGCCAAGTCTCCAGGTAAATACCTCCCTTACTTAACTGGTGGGCACAGAAAAGGGCTTTTGGGTTTTCACTTCTGAATTAGTAAGAAGAAGGGACAAAGGACCTGGATGAAAACAGTAACAACAAAAGCAACACATTTTTCCACTTGGTCTGTTTGGAAATTTGAGCCTAAAATCTCACTCATTGTAAGAAAGTAGATTATTCCAGGACAACAGAGCATATTCCAGAGGGCTCCATGTTGGACGTGAGCCAGCGTCATTAGACAAAAACTTTAGTCTGCTCCTATGTGCAGCAAAACAATACTTTCTAGTATTTTGTGAGCATTCACTATGTGCCAGTAACTGTGCTAAGTGCTTTACAGGCATGATCTCATTTAATTCTAACAAGAACCTCTGAGCTTGGTGCTATTATTATCTCCATTATTCAGATATGGAAACTAAGGCTTAAAGGAATGAACTTGCCCAAAGTTCTCAGCTAGAAAATCCAAGGTATGAAGCCAGATTTCTCTGATGTCAACAATTATGTCTTATCTCTATATTGTATAGCCTGCCTGTTAGCCTACAGTGTGCCAGGCGCTGTCCTAGAGAAGAGCTCTTTTGTTGGCAGGTTTTGACCATGCAATTTTGTGGCACACTTAAAATATTTTTTCCTAGTTCTGACTGACGCCTCCTTCTTCCTCTCCCTCCTTCTTTTTTCTAGAGGAAGAAAGTCTCAAATACCTGCTGATTGCCGTATCTCCCAGCCTATGTGGTCAACATTTAATTACATTAGCATTTGTTTTCACTAAAAAAATAATCACATTACTGCCTTTCATGTCACATTAGTGAAAATGGATACCAATATGATACATATTAATAGAATATGATGGGAAATTGCTAATACAATTAGACTTTCACATTTTATTAGTTCTGGAGTGACACCATACGCGGAAGAACAGCTCACGTTAGTGGTGATGGGGAATGGGGGAGAGGTGGTGGATGCCTGTCTATCCTTCATAGGTAGAGCAGGCTCTCAAGGGGCCCTGGAGCATTCAGAGGGTCCCATGCTAAGGTTCTGAGCCCCACTTCCTGTTCCTTCCTGTAACATGATCACCTTTTGGATTTGGGCTGGGAGAGGAGTTCCTCCTTCACAGCCAGGCTGTGTTGCCTGAATTGTGGTCATTAAAGTATCATGTGACATGATCCTGCCTGGGTGGCCTCAGATCAGATAGAATTAATATTTCATTATCCCTTCTGCGGTGGGTGCTGGCGGAAAGGGGGACACAGGCAGGGAAATGTCCCTAGGGCCCTTCCCAACACTCTTCAGCAGCTTTTTGATGGGTCTCTGCCTTTGGCTGTGGGCCTCAGGAGTAACATTTGGTTGCTTTGGCCTCCCAGAGGTCTCTCTACCTTGCATCCTTCTCTTCCTCCCCAGCCCCCTCTTCTCCACTCTCCTGAGTCATGGTAGAAAACCTCTTGACCGTGTCACTGGTGGACATCTGTAGGTGCATTGTTCATACTCAGTCCTGGTTAATTACCTCCTGCCATGTTGGATCTTACTTCTGTGACTTTGTCTCCTTCTGTCCCCGACTTGAAACACTCTGTCCAAACCTGATTTGTCTTTTCAGGCCCATTTCAAATCCCATTTCTTCCATGAAGCCATCCCTGTACACCTCAAGCTGATGTTACCCCTGAACTCAACACACACTGTGTACCTGATTGTGCATTCTCATGTAACTTCACTAACAAGTTACAGTGGCCACTTCCTGGCCTTGTTCAAAAGGAGAAAGTGTGATTCGAAACCCTGAGAGTGAAGCAGACAAAACCTGATAAAGTTAATGTTAGACTTGAAAGGAAATGAGGGCCACCATGGCCTCCCCAGAGCACGGGGTGTGGTAGTCTGATAAGTAAGAACCAGGACTCAGAGAAGGGCAGGACTCCTGCTTCCTTCCCTCTGCTGCCTATTTCCTGGCATTCGATTTTATCTGTCTTTCCCTGGAACAAGATTCAGAACTTGGGACCTTGGACTGAAAGCCTGTGGTGTGACAATTGGGAAGAACAACTGTGGCAATTAAGGAAGACGTCTATTGCCTTGACAAAGGATTCGGTTTGACGAGAGGGGAAGTAGAAGAAAAGAGAAAAAGGTGGGGTGAGGACAACCTGGCCTTTAAATAATAGGTAATTTACTTTGGAGAAAGCTATACCCTGTGGAAATAATAAAAAGAGAACTTACGGCCTCAGAATAGTCAGCCAGCCTAAATCAGTATGGCAGCAGGGATTTCGTTCACCAGCTCTTTCATGCTCCTCTACCGGGAGGGCACCATTCTCTTCGGAGGAGGCTCTGAAGAGAATGGGGGGAAGCAGCAGGCTAGGAACTTGCCCTCCAGAAGCTTATGAAGCTGCATGGCCTAGAGGCAAGATCTCTGATCTGCGGACTGTGAATCCCGAGTCTGCACTCGGATTCCTCACTGAAGAACTAACGGTGCTGCATTAGGTGATGTGTAGGACTGCGTTCTCCCCTAAAATTCTGTAACTCTGCTGAAGGATGCATATACCAGGTGTCAAAAGAGAGACCCCGAGAGACCTGGTGTCGTAGCACAGGGAGGTGGGTGGATATAGGGGAGACTCGGTAGGATCGAGGTTGATGCAGCAGGAGGCCTGGAAAAGGGGCACTGTCAAAGGTGGGTGCAGAAATTCCCGGCAGGAGTACTCAGCAGGATGTGGGAGATTGTGACTCAGAGGGTTTCTGTGGAAGGCTGACTTGCCAGGCCTGGGGCCAGGTGGTGGGCAGCATGGGATAGCAGCCTAAAACTGTAACACCGTAGGTGTAAGGAAGCCAGCGACAGCAAACTCTTTCTGTTGCCTGGAGCTTGCCTCTCTGTGATGGCTCATGAGGGGCTCCCAGGAAGGTCGCCGGTTTTGTCCAGTCCATTCTCCAGGCCCTGGACTGCTGGCAGACAGTCCTGCTGTCGAAGCTGGGGGTCCTGTGGGAGGTGGGTGAGAAGGAAGCCCACCTGGGGTGGGGAGATGTTGGATGGATAGCTTTGCTAATCGGTTTTCAAAGTGAAGGGGAAGCTGGGGGTGTATTAGGGGCCTCTTTTAAAATTCATATTCACTTTGCCTCTTAGTAGGCGAAAGGCTTTAAAAGTTACACAGATAACGTCAGTTCTGCCTCTCCCATCCAGATGTCTCTGTGGGCTTTCTGGCTCTTGCCTTTTAAGAACACACAGACACACACACAGACACACAGCTTGAAGGTGACTGTGGGGGGCGTGTCTGGCTCAGGCTGAGTCCTGCAAGATCCACACAAGATAGAAGTAAAACTGAGGCAGTAGTTAATCATTCAATGAACCCAAAGAGTCCTGACGCAGCGTTCCAGGCCAGGGGATTCTGGCCACAAAATGTCCCCCGAGGGTGGGGGTCATTTCATTAATGCTGTATCATCACTGTTGCCGTCACAGGGAGGATAACCCGGCATCAAAACATGCCGTTGACCGGTGTGGTCCCCCTTTATTTGTTCTCCTTCTTCCCAGTGTATTTCCTAAACGCACCGGTAAAATGGGTATTTGTAAGTTCTGTAGATTACATATTGAAACCGTTATCACCATGCAGGCCACTATAACAAACAATAGTGATTATAGAACAGGGGTATATTTTGTAATTATAATGTTCTTCAAACTTCTCTGATTGACGTGCAGCGTATTTAAATAGGATGATCAAAATTTGTGTTCACAGCGCAGGCCTTGTCTTCCCTTCGGCAGCACAAAAGCTCCCCTCTGTAGGTAACAGCCACCAGGTCGCCTTTGAGCAGCTGTGTCGAGATGGGATTCAGTTTCTTTGGGGGTGGGGTGGGGTGGGGGGAGACACCCCAGCTTTTAAATCAAAGACAGTTCAGTTTAGAGAAAGATGTACCTTGTGGAAATAAATAGGAGACGGCACAGTGTCCTGTCAGCTGGCCGTCTTCAATCAATAATGCAGGCCGTCCATCTTGCATGCCCGTTCAGCTCCCCGCTCGTTCTGCGTGAGGGGGAGGAGCACCTGCCTTCCAGCGTGGTCCTGGAGTAAAAGCCCTTATCAGGGCATGGCCAGGAGTGCAAGCGGGTCTTGCTCTTCCCTTCCGGGCCTCTCCGGAGCTGGCCCGGCGGTGTGCCTGTGGAGGTCTGAGGATGTTAATGTCCTGTACCTCCAGATCACATTAATCTGCGTCGATTATTTTGCCAAGCAGGGACACCTGGACGGGAGGCTCTATTTTCTTTCAATGGCCCCTGGCTTATAAAACAAAACCAGCAAAGAGCACGTAATTCCTTTGAGTATTCTTCTGGTGTGCCTCATGGGGGTATTTGAGAGTGCCAGGTACTCTGAGAAGACGCTGGGCTTAAAAAAAAAATGCAAGGCAGCATTTTTTAATCATCGTCTTTGTTTACAAAGTGGTGACGTTCAGTCTTGAATCAAAGAGAACTGTTTCCAGGTAGGAAAGTCTCATGTTTGTTTTTTGTCAGCTACCAGCTACCAGCATGTCTCTCCTCCAAACTTTGTACAGAGTCAACTTACCTTGATTTAAGCAACAAAGAAAAGTACTTGGGGGTTGGAAGGGTGGGAAAGGGGGAAGCTTTTAAAAGATTATCCTTTTGGAGTTTTGATAGATTAAGAGGGTGATCAAACTAGGCAGCATCTTAATAATAGGGCCATGTGAATTTTGGCTAGACTAATGGAAGCTCTTTTGTCAATTTCCTGTAACCTGTACTTGACAGGACTCAGGAAGTGGCACGACTGGCCCACCTTTGATACCTAGAAGGGGCTTAATGAGATTTAAAGGTGCAGTACCATGACTGGAGTTTCCCACATTAGGTGTTAGTTACACATAAAGTCCTTCTATGCACCAGTTCTTAGCTGGCTTTGTCGCCTGTCTGCCAGAATTCAGAACGTGTTTTCTCTGTAGAAGTAACAGCTGAAAGCGGACAGCTGAGTTTCCGAACAGAAATTGTTTTTCTAAGAAGAGTTTTTTTTTTTTTTTTTGGTTCCATTCAGGACTGTCTCTCTGAAATATTATCTATCATAAAAAACATGACATGAATTTACTATGGCAGTCAGCTGCAATTTTTAAATACACTCTTTAGGTTAGTGAGTAACGTCTTCCCTTCCCAAAGAGACAGGGAAGAAGAGAGGGAACATCAGACTGTTATTTCTTGTGGGTGGATAAGGAGGGGTGTGGGCAAGGCCATGCCAGAACGTGTGAGCTCAGATGGGGCCCAAATGTTTCTGATGGAATATTTGAGCTGGAAATATTCAACATGAAAGATCCTGCCTCAAGGAGCTCTCTGTCAGCTGGAAAGGGTCGGTGTGTGCCTGTTACGTGGGTTTGAGGGTGCAGCTGCCCAGGCAGCGTGTGGGGTTACAAAGTCAGTCTCGTTAACCTTTTATGACTGTGGCTCTTCAGGGGATTCCCACGGAAGCAAAAAGGTCTGTCTCTGGTGGCGATTCTTGTGAGGCTGTGATGGAATAGAACAGACCCCAGTTAAAGTGAGTGAGAAATGCTCTTAGAATCCTGATCATTTTGGTACCTGTCTCCTGTGGGCATTAGGCCTGGCTGCCTGGAGGCAGGAAGCTCCTGAGCTTACCAAAAGGCTGGAGATCCTGCACCATACCACCTACTGAGCACAGACCTCCCTTCCTGGGAAGCTGCTGGCCCTGAGGGGTTGGAGATGCACTTGGCTATCCCGTGCTCTTGGTCCATTCCAAGTGAAAGCTGACTGTGTTGGTCTTCTTCAGCGGTTTGGTTATCTGCACACCTGTAGTAGTGGCCCCTGCTCTCCTCCAGTGGGGTGGCCATGGCACTCTGCCCGTATGTTGTCTACAGGCAGAATCAGACCAAGACTGCTGCTTCCAGCTTCTGAATCAAATGGCAAGATGTTCATGTCCTCCAAAGAATCAAGGCCTAAGCTTCTTATGATCCAAGCTGATAACCGTGTAGATTGATATGTAAAGGGGCAAAGCTTCCAGGAGTATTTAAAACTGATTTTCAGGATATGCAGTATCCATATTTTGGTTTTGAATTGTCCACAGATGCACTTCAGGAAACAGTGAGAATAAGTGGGATGGATAGGTCTTGTCAGAGTTCAGATTTTTCTTTTGATTAATTAATTAATTTATTTTTTGCTGCTTTGGGTCTTCATTGCTGCACGCGGGCTTTCTCTAGTTGCGGCGAGCTGGGGCTACTCTTTGTTGCGGTGAGCGGGCTGCTCATTGCGGTGGCTTCTCTTGTTGCGGAGCATGGGCTCTAGGTGCGCAGGCTTCAATAGTTGTGGCACGTGGGCTCAGTAGTTGTGGCGCCTGGGCTTAGTTGCTCCGCGGCATGTGGGGTCTTCCCGGACCAGGACTCAAACCCGTGTCCCCTGAGTTGGCAGGCGGATTCTTAACCACTGCGCCACCAGGGAAGCCCAGATTTTTCTGCTTTTCCTCATCCAACCTTATAAGAATAGATACAATTTTTTCTTTATTTTCCGTCTCATGCTCATGATTTATAAATATCAGATCCCCCTTTGCCATCATTGACCTGGCATCAGCCAGCCTTTCTCTCTGGGTTTTTCTTCTGTGATATTCAAGGTACCACTTGGGAGAAACCAAATACAAACTGACCTATTTTACAGAGAGGCTGAGAAATTTGTGTGATTTTTTTTGGGGGGTGCACATCTGTTAAATATCTGCAAATAGAAGCCGTGAAAACTCTCACACATGGCTCCTGAAAATGCGTAAGGGCCAGGTAAGGTTGGAGGTTCCATGCCCAGAAGCCCCAGGAGGAGCTGGCTGATGTGGATGTGGGCCAGTGGCTGTCGGCTGCACCAGCTGTGATGAAGACCAACATGCATGAGAGCTTGGGGCCACCCAGACCCCTGCACAAGCACCAGTGCCACCACTTCGTAGCTGTGTGACTTGGAAAAGTCACTTAGCCCTTCTGAATGGTGCCCTTAGCCATGGAATGGGGATAAGACCTACCTCATAATATTGCTGCATGCTTTCCATTTTTTGGATCACAAACTACATTAAGAAATGCAGTTTACATTATGACCTGGCAGACACAAATGCATACATGCATGTATGTTGCAACCAAAGGGAAAAAGAGAGATGGGGAATCTCATGGATGCCTTAACGATTGGATCTGAAAGTTCGTATCGCCAGCCACCACCACTGTGATAGCCAGAGCTCAGGCGCCTGGCCTCAGCCCAGGTGCAAGGAAGCCTGGGACATGCACTTTTCTGTGTGTGCAGAAGAGGGAAACTGAGGAGACTGAGTGAATGATACAAAGCACATAAGGTAGTATTTAGGCAGGACCCAGGGTAGATCTTTGCTACACTGAAGGCTTAGCAAGCAAGTAATTAAGATGTAGGATTGGTCTGATTTGGGGTAATGCTGCCCCTCCTCAAAGGAACAGCCTGAATTAATGACTTCAGTGGGCCTCTTTGTGCTTTTCCTTATACCATCCCCCTGATTCTAAAGTTTCACAGACTCACTTGTGGATATAGATACAGTGTTCTACAACTGGGGTGAGTTTACCTGTTGCTTGATCCTGGGGCTCAATGGTGGTATTCTAGCAAGACAGTGGAATAGGACTGAAAGTTCTGTTTCAAGTTGGTGAGCCCAGACTGTGCGTATCACTAACTGATAAATACAGCAAACATTTATAGTGAGTCCTTCCTGTGTGCCGGGGATTGAGCTAAACAGTTCACAAGCTATGTGTCAATTCATCATCAACACAACCTTATTAGGCAGAATCCTAGACATGCTGGTTCCTTTTGAGATCATCTGTTCTACTACCTTTACTTCACAGATAGAAAAACAACTCAAGTTCAGAGAGGTTAAGTGGTTTTTCCAGGGTTGTCCAGCAAGTTAGTGCTTATGCTAGGATCAAAATCCTAGATTTTTCGATTGCTACAACAAGGACATGAGACCCGTGAGGGGCACACTGGATATTTTAGTGGCCTTAGCAAAGTGTTAATTGAACCTTTAATTTTAGGATCTTCAGTTTTATTTCAGGTATACACCAGCAATACTAATTTGTGCTGGAATCAAATGCCAGCAAATGCCAGCACAGCACACTGGAATCAAAACTAAACTTGTAGTTTTAGTTCGAACTGGTCATTTTAGGTAGAAATAACCAGTTTTCTCATAAGTCAACTCAGGTATGAGCCTGTAATTTAAACTGTTGTTATCAACTTCATGTAAAAATACAAGTCTAGATTGTAGTAAAAGATCCTTATCTGGGATTTGTTTTCACATAAATCTGCATGTTGGCCTCTTACTACTCAGTAGTTCTTGGTTGCCACCAGCACTGAAGGGAAAAATAGGAATTTGCCAAAAGAAAGTAAATGTGCTTCTGGGAATGATAGGATAGAGGTAGCTGCCTTA
The DNA here is from genome assembly GCF_963455315.2 of Globicephala melas. Classification (NCBI taxonomy): domain Eukaryota; kingdom Metazoa; phylum Chordata; class Mammalia; order Artiodactyla; family Delphinidae; genus Globicephala; species Globicephala melas. Next base: position 39,432,949 of record NC_083325.1, read on the forward strand.
AGCCACAGTTCAAAGGCTGTAAGTTCTCCTTAAGAAAGAAGCTAATGGTGGTGAAGTGGTTGGGCTCTCCCAGAGACGACTGAGGAGGTGTTAGTACCTCTCCTTCTGGAGGTCTTTAAAAATGCTTCTCCAGGTGGGCTGAAGCCAGAGGTGCTGACCAGTGACCTGAGTTCCTCTCCCTGGACAGAGAGATTCTATGGTTTCATGAAATTGTCTTCTTCTAGTTCAGTGTTGCAAATGTCTTCTTACACAATTACAGAAAATAGTAATCTGTGTGATGTGTGTACACGAGTGTATGCAGTTTGCACACAAGTGGCCCACATCCCAGTGCCCTTTAGAATGCCTTCCTGCAGAGGGCCAAAGGGCCTGGATATTCATGAGGTGTTCCCAGCCCGACCTGGTTGGAATTTGCATTCTTACTGTCTGTGCATGGATTTGTAGCTATAAAATGTGACATTCCTTTTTCTACTTACACTTCTCCCTCCACCCTTTTATATTTTTAGGATCAAGAAAGGGCAAAAATAAGACTAGTCAGGTAGGAGCTTCCAGCATCAGTGCCCCCTCTTCCTCCACGCTGCAGTAGGCCTCTGCAAATGCAGAGTTTCCTTCAGGTTTGCAATTAATCAAGTGTCCTGAAAGGGGTGGGGTGGAGCCGCACCTCACAGCTTCACTGTTAACCAGTGTTTAAAGCAGTGTGCCACTTGGTGGGTAGCTGGGCTCCCAGGGCCTACTCCGAAGTGTACACTCAGTTGGGGAGAGCGTTTTTGTGCTGTGCAAGTACTGATAATTTTATTAACTGGAAACCAAGTCTTTTCTGCCTCGACACAGACTCCCGATATTCTTGCATAATGTGTTTGACATTTCTGAGACAGTGCAGTCTGAAGAGAATGAACACTGAATAAGGAATCAGGAGTGCTAGTTTTTGTCCTGATTTGCCTGCTGACCTGCTCCGCCTGCTGACCTGCTCCTTCTCCCTGGGCCGCTCACCTAACCTCTCTGTGCCTCATTACCTTCCTTTCCCCACCTGGAAAATAAGGACCATTTTCTCTACCTGCTCTAACTCAGAGATGTCAGGCGCGTCCAGGCAATTTACTTGGTGCTGTAGATTGGGAAGGTATGCTATACATTCATGATGGTGTTTTTGTCTTTGTTATGATTATAGTTAGTTTATTTATTTATTTATTTATTTTGCGGTACGCGGGCCTCTCACTGTTGTGGCCTCTCCCGTTGTGGAGCACAGGCTCCGGACGCGCAGGCTCAGCAGCCATGGCTCAGGGGCCCAGCCGCTCCGCAGCATGTGGGATCTTCCCGGACCGGGGCACGAACCCGTGTCCCCTGCATCGGCAGGCGGACTCTCAACCACTGCGCCACCAGTTTATTTATTTATTTTTTAATGGCTCAGCAGAAACTGCTGTGAACCCAGTATCAGAGGACAAACTCTATCTTATAATGATCTACCGTTGAGATGCGATCTTTCAGAGCTATGATACAATTTCCAAGTGTCACCTTCTGAATGCAAACTAGCATTTTGTCATAACTCTCAAGATCCAGCTCTGTGGGTCCCAATTCTGAGAGATATGGCCATCTTTCTTTTATTTTTCCACTGGTCAAGGTAGGCCCCATGTATATATTTTTTTCATTATAAAGATTTGGAAGCTCCCTCCGTTGCCCCAATCCTCCTCATTTCAGTGTTTTTTTCATATGTCCTGGGTGGAGGAAAGTCTCCTGAAGCTTATCACCTGCAGATGGTGCTTTTGAAAAAGAGAGTGTTTCAGAAAGTTCCAAGCACTGAAAATGGGTGTGTAATGAGCCCTGTTTTGCATCTTTAATTATAGCATTTGCCACCACACATGCTGTAATCATATGCTTTCTCTAGAGCCGAAGCAATGAGCAGTTCCAGGTCCATTCATTAATGAACCGGCAAATCAATCACAGATCTTGTCAAAAACATCACTGCAGTGCAGGGGCCTTTACACAGACCGTGGGATCAGATATACAATGGATCCCTTCTCCCTGAGTGGTGCAAGGCCTTCTTAACAAACGTCTTACTCAATGTGCAGGTTTTCTGATGTCTGTCTGTTTCTTGTTGCCTCTGCTCCCCCTCCCCACTTCTATTTTATATGGTGACTCTTGGTTCTTTAAGAGCATGCTTCTGAAATTTGGCAAATGAAGGTTGCAAGGGGCAGACGTGGAGGCAGAAATGGAGGTTTATGTGATCCCAGGAGAGTCCCCAGAAGTCCTCTTGGCCTAAAAATATCTTGCTGATTCAGGTTTCACAAAGTATAAAATTCCTCCACTGGGGCAGGCTTTTGGGTGAAGATTGCCCTTGCAAGAGAGGGGGCCATGCATTTTTTTTTTTTTATAAATTTATTTTTAAAAATTTATTTATTTTTGGCTGCGTCAGGTCTTTGTTGCTGTGTGCAGCCTTTCTCTAGCGGGGCTACTCTTCATTGCGGTGTGTGGACTTCTCATTGTGGTGGCTTCTCTTGTTGCAGAGCATGGGCTCTAGGCGCGTGGACTTCAGTAGTTGTGGTGCACAGGCACAGTAGTTGTGGCTTGTGGGCTCTAGAGCGCAGGCTCAGTAGTTGTGGCGCACGGGCTTAGTTGCTCCGCGGCATGTGGTATCTTCCCAGACCAGGGCTTGAGCTCATGTCCCTGCACTGGCAGGCAGATTCTTAACCACTGCATCACCAGTAAAGCCCTACGGGGCCATGCATTTAGAAAGCAAATTCTTGCAAGAGGCAAAGCAGAGCCCATTCACTTGTAAACACATGTTTGTAAATCATACTGCTTTCTCCCTGACATGAGGGATCCTAGAGCAGAAGAGTGAGGGTCTCCTGGGTGTCAGTGTGGAGATAGCAGCCTGGCCATGGGGGAAAGGCCAGAAGGGGCTGGAAGGCATTGAGGATCAGCCTGGCCTCCTCCTCAGTCGTGCTGGAGCCTAGCCTTGGTGAGCAGAGATTTGGGCCAAGGTGATAAGGAGGATTGAGGAGGTGATAAAATCAGACCAACAGTGTTCAGAGTTCAGATGTTACAACTTCTAAATGATTGGCCAGTGTCACATCAGGGCCTGGGCTTCTGTTTAGGGAGGTCTTGAGTTTCTGTGTAAAGCACCTGATGTTTCTCCAATGTGTTTATTAACTATTATTATTACTGTTAACATATTCTTGGTATAATAGAAGTTACATAATATATTATCAATTATTGATTATCATCAGCTTCACCTCACTAGAATGTATGTTCCCAGAGGGCAGCTTCTTTGTTTTGGTTATTGTTGTATTCAAGTACTTAAACCAGTGCCTGGCACATAGTTGGTGCTCAATAAGTATTTGTTGGGTAAGTGAACACGTTTATTCTTTTCCTTGGCGTATGTGTCTTTTCTGTCTTCCATTTCAGCACCTACATACTACTGACTGCTGCCCCAGGAATTCTTAGACTCACCGGCTTGGCACCATCTGTCTTCTGTAGGGCCCTCTCAGAATTGGGACAATTGCAAATATTCGATTTCCACTCCTTTTCTTCAAGTGAGAAAGCTGTAAACAGTGATATGGCAGTCTCCACTGGCTTTCTGCACGATGCCAGTGACGGTTTATTGCAAAGGGCAAGGCCTGGGATTGAACATAAACAAACACAGCCCATGAGTTTAAAATAGACCATTGAGCAGCTCACAGAATAGGCCCCTTGTTTTTAAAAGAGCAGTGGACGCTCTCGAGAAATAATAAGAAATAATAAGTCTGGAAGCTGGATAGAAAGCTCTGATGCTTTCTGGCTGCGTTTGTCCTTCGAACTTCATTTGCGTTTGGCACGCCTGTGATGGAGCTGCCGCCAGCCTCGGCCGGGGTCTGCAGGCAGCGGGAAGTTTATCTGGGCTGCCGGAGGGAAATTGAAATCTCTTCGAGAAAAGGGCAACATGGTGGTTGTGCTGATTTCTAAGACACAGACTGCCTTTGCGAAGGGAGTCCAGTGTTCATCCCAAGAGGAACATGAGATTTGAGGACTGACAAACGTGTGACCTAGGGACATTTTCTTAACGTCACGAAGCCCAGGTTTTCTCATCTGCAAAACTGGAGCATTAGTACCTACCTCACAGAGTTGCCTTAGAGTTAAACAATGTGAATGTAGATTCCATGAGTTGAGGGCTTGCTCTGTTGTGTTCACGTCTCTCCACCCAGTGCCTCACGCTGTATCTGGCATCTGAGAGGTGATGGCAGTGCTAACCCCCTTCTACAGAGAAGCAGCAGAGGATAGCAGAGTTCCTTTGCCAGCAGTTTGAAGGCGTAAATAACATTCTTTCCCCCCTTTTCCCTCCAGAATCTTTATTCTTTCTTAAAAAACGTAAACACACACCTACAAATAATATATTAGTACATTGTCACTGCAAAAAATTTAAACAATTAAGAAATATATTCCTAGTTCTCCCCAGAGTAACCACTGTAGGAGTATATCCTTCCAGAGACTATGTATCTCTAGCATCTGTGTCTCTATCTGTACATCCATATCTATCTGTATCGCTATCTCTTTCTAGCTATAAAGTATTTCTGTAGCTACATACCTATCTATCTGTCTGTCTATCTACTTACCTACCTATCTATAATGGTTAATTATATGTGTCAACTTGACTGGGCCACAGTGCATAGATAGATGGTTGGTGAAACATTATTCTGCATGTTCTGTGAAGGTGTTTTTTGGATGAGATTAACATTTAAATTGGTGGACTTCCAGTAAAGCAAATTACCTTCCATAATGTGGGTGGACCTTATTCAAATAAGTTGAAGGCCTTAATAGAACAAAGACTGATCTCCCCGGAAGAAAGAATCTGCTAGCAAACTGCTTTTAGATTCTAATTGCAGCTCTTTCCTGGGTCTCCAGCCTGCTGACCTACCCTGCAGATTTGGGGCTTACCAAGCCTACCCAATCTCATGAGCCAATTACCTAGAATAAATCTCCTCCCCCCTCTCTTTCTTCACATCCTGTTGGTTATGTTTCTCTGGAGAACCCTGACTAATACTCTGTATGTTTTATTCTATCCTATCCTTTCATCAGTCCATCCATCCATAGCAGGATAATTTATTGAGATACTAATTTGTGTGTTCTATTGTTCTTTTATTATCTTCTCCCAATTCCAAGAAGGCAGTCAGCTTTGTATCGTAAAGTCAAAGCAGAAGTTGTCTGCCTCCATCCTCTCTGAGAGCTCCAGTGACTTGATGGAATTATTACTTGGGGTTGGAGGCAGGGTAGGATGGCAAAGAGGCAGAAGTTCCGAGATGGGTAGGTAGGGAGATGCCCTAAGACCAAGGATAGGTTCTGTGGGATGGGACCTTGTCCACACCTTCACCTTTTCCTTAAGCAGAGACAGGGCACATAAGTTGTCTCATGTGCCCAAGGAGGCTCTTCTACCAGGACTTTCTTGCCTAAAGATCATACAAAAATTCCTGTGCCTTTTGGATAATGCAATGACCAGAGCAGATCAATGGCTGCAGGGGCCACGTGGAAAGTTTGGAACCTTGGCACAACACAGGCGTGGGAAATGGGCAGACACAAGTCAAAATAATGACAGATATTATGTATAGCTCTCCAGCTAAATAATTACAAATGATATCATTTCTGTGAAAATTGTAAATATACTATATGTATAGGTCTTGAATGTTAAAGTCTTTAGAGTGGAACTTGCATTTTTCACTTACTACATCTTGAATAGGTTTCCAAAACTCTCTCTCATTCAAATATTCTATAAAATATTCCATATTACTGATGTGCCTTAATTCATACCATTTCCTATTGATATTTAGATTGTTTCCATTTTTCTCTTATTATAAACAATACCTTAGTGAACACCCTTTAATGTTCAGTAGTTATTCCTAATTGCCTGGAAAACTGAACCTCGTCTCCTCCCAGAATTCTTTCACATGCCCACAGGAGCCCCACTCAGTGATAGGCTTGGTGGGGTATCCAGAGCAGACGGAAGAAACCGTTGTCCCTGCTGGAGCCTGTGATCTTATAAAGAAAGTAAGACCTGAAGGACAAGAGACTTCTCTCTGTAGCCACAGGACCTCACAGGGTGAGAAATCAGGCCAGGCGGCGTAATTTGGGGAGCCGTAAGAGATGGAGGCTTTTTGTATACGGGAACACAACATTCCCTGATTAATCCCACACCTTCCTTGGAACACGTGAACGTGTGGCAGAGCAGACTTCCCTCTATTAGTTATTCTGCAGCTGTTCACCTTTCCTTATTTCCCTTTGGAGTTATTACCTTTTGTAAAGAATAAAGACTTGACAGAGCTAAAGTCCCAGGCTGCAGTCGTTTGGCAAGCTTGTATGTATCATTGCCCTGCATACTTTTGGACTTTTACTATATACATATTGCCATAAATAATATAAACCATTGTTTTAAAATTTTACAGATCTTTTCAGCAAGATGTAAACACGCATGGTCAGAGACTTGGTCTTTCTTTGTAAAGCTGCTAGCCTCACTGAGCAGTTAGTGCGGTATTCGCGCTTGACCAGGTGGGAGAAGGTGGAACCTGGGAGGCCACCTTGCCTTCCTTCTTCACGCTCTTCCCACCCCTCTCTCCTCAGATCCCTCCACTGGGGGCCTGACATTTATTTCCGAAGGCTTTTGAAAGACTCTGGGCCAAAATGTTAGTTCATAAAAACTTAAAAAGTCCATTCTCCAAGGAGCCTTTTTATGGGGAAACACCTGAGAGTGAACATTTAAAAGTTAAGGAATATAATCTATCTCCAGTGAGTGAACTTGGAGAGTGGATGGGGACCTTTTGGGCCCCTCTGGAGTTTTTCAGAGTGAAACGGTGTGAAGGGATGAGGCTCTATTGACCCGTTTGGCTAACCAGAAGTGGAGAGGAAGATGCCACTCATTTTGGCTGTCCCAATTTAGGAACAAGGCTCTCACCGACAGGGCTATCTTAGAAAATTCTATACTTGGTCCCCTCGTGATAAAATGAGGTACAAGAGTACTGTCTTCCTTTTTGGACAACCTTGTTTCCAGCCAGGGTGGAAAAGTGGAAAAGGAGAGGGTGAAATATCCCAACCCTCTGAATCTAGAAGGTGAGGGGGTGTCAGTTCCTCTGGCCCCAGAGGAAGGTGCTAATTCCTCGAGGGCACAGAGGGTGAAGGCGCAGGGCCTCCTCTTCCCTCCCTTGCTTTCCTCCCTCCCTTCCTCTTTCTTTCATATGTTCTTTACAAATATCAAGGAATTGTGAAACTTCTTGTTTCAGATACTTGCACTTTAGCGTGATTTGATTTGAGCTGATTTTTTTTTAAGCTGAAGGAATGCTAGCGTTGGCATGGGTCTTTTTGTGTCAGTAAAAGGAGCAACAAAGAAAAGAAGTATGAAAAGTTCCCTTTTGATATAAGAACAGTTTGTTATAAGATTCTGCATACCCAAATACCCAGCCTTGGAGAGAGTGTTTTTCCCATCAGCTGTGCACCCAAGACTCCATTCTTTCCCTTCTTTTCTTCCCTTCCTTCCTCTTTGACACTTTTGCATGTGTGTCTGAATACAATAAAGTTGCTCTGAGCTTTTTTTCAATTATTTGACAACTTTCAAGTGGAGAAAAATTTGGGTCTTTTAATTTGATTTTGGGCTTTTTTTTGCATGTGTGTGTCTCCTTTCTGTTTGCTAAACAGTAATTGCGGATCTTCCTGGCCACCTTTAATACTCCCAGCTAATTATCCTGAAATAAATCTCTTTCAAACCCGCATGCCAGCAGTTCTGGGATCCGAGCGGCTCTTTCAGCTCCCGGCAGCCTGTCACTCAAATGGGCCTCAGCTGCAACTCTGAATGATGAGTATTAACCTCCCGCTGGGAAGATTCGCCCAATCTCCCCACTTCCAACAGCAGCTCCCAGGGCCGCACCATGCTCCTACCTGTTAGCCTAAGCTGGGATTTTCTTTTGCTAACACTGTGATTTTGAAAAGTGGATTCCTGGGAGAAAGACACTCAGTTAACCTTCTCCTAATTGCCATTCAGGATGGGAAAGGGAAAGGAAGATGGTGGCTCTCCCAGGGGGGCATCTGGCTGTGGAGGGGCCTGCGGCTTTGCCAGGAAGCGCACCGGTCTGCTGGTGAGCGTGGCGCGGTGTCTGTGTTCGAAGACTCCTGCCTGAGGGCAGTGGATGGTTGGCGTCTGGGGACAGGCCTCAATGCAGACTTTGTGTCTCCTATGATGTCTTCCCTCCTCCTCGAATGTCCCTCAGTGCTGTGCTTTTGGTAGTTCCCTGGGCTCTCCTTCCTCCAACCTCTGCAGTTTCCTTCCAGGTTTCCTCTTGCCTCGTTCAGCAAGATCTAGTAGTTTCTTGTTGAGCACTTGTCTGTTTATTTGTTCAGAATTTTGTGACTGGTTCCATTTGCCTCTCCTGGGTGAGGCTGTGTCCTTCTCTCACTCTTGTTTCCCTTCTGATTCCATATGCTTCCCTGCTTCCTCACTAGGTCCTTCTGGTGAGATAAGGAGATGGCTTTTTGGGCGGGCTCCATAGCATAGTGGGTAGAGCACAGGCCCTGCCGCAACACTACCTGATGCCTGGCAAAGAGTAATGAAAGCTTGGGTGAATAAATAGCAGCATATCTTATTCTTCAGTATTAGGCCACCTTCTTCCTAGATTGACTTCTCTGAAACCTTTTCTTTCCATGCTGTGAAAGACTAATTATTTGACAATTGCCAGTTTCCTGACTTGTGGGAAGAACTCTGTTTCTTGGCTACAGGTATGTGACTGACTTTGGTCAGTACATGTTAACTAGAGCCGATGTGTGTCGCTTTCAGGTGCAAGCTCTGAGAACCTAGTATCCTCTTTTCCTTCTGTCACATATGCTGGCAGAGTTTCAGTTCGTGGCTGCTTCATAAGCTTGGATCTTGCGGTGAGAGCCCCCAGTTGATCTGCCATGGGTGTATAGCATGGACAAGAAATAAACCCTTGTAGTTTTACGCCATTGAAGTTTTTTTTTTTTTTTAAACGACTGCAGCATAATCTAACCTATCCTGACTGATACACAAATACACAAATATACTTATCTATATCCCAGTGTGGTTTCTTTTCCTTAAACTTTAAATATGTGCTTTTTACCTACCTCTGAATGAAGATCGTTTTCTAATTAGCCAGCCTCATATTGTTTTTCAATGTTGGAAACCCAAATCCTGGCCAAAGAGAAAGAGAAATGTTTTTGTTTAGATGTTTGAACTGACGGATAAGTCTTACATCATCACTGGATCCCTAGTAAATTATGTGGAACACCAAATAACTCCTGTATCTATGTATCATGTCTCAAGATATCAAAGCAGAGCTGCAACATACAGTTGTGAGGTTGTGCACTGAACAACTAAGGGACAGGACGTTTTCAAAGACCACAGTGTGAATGGCTGTGCAAACCCTTTGCTGGGCTCCTCTAGCAGAGGGTCTGTTTATAAGAAATTTTCAGGAGCAAGGGAGTCACTGCATTCCACCATCAACAGAAAACCAGAGAGTTTATTTAAATGATGCACTGGACATTGCTGAGGTCCTCAAGAAAACTATAATGGGAGTACTCTTACCATGTTGCATCTTTGGCACAAGTCAACGAAAATGTGAGTGCCTGATACTTACAGGCGCTCTGCCATTCTCATCTGCCCCTTAACCTTAGCTCCAGGGAGGCCTCTTGAACTTGTGCTGAATTGTGTTTTGGAGGACTGTGTTTTCTGATTTTCCCTTGGTGTAAGCTATGCCTCTCCACTAGGGGGAACTCAGTAGATTTCACCCAGCATCATCTCCTTTGGGCTTTTCTTCTCCCTTCAGTTCCTACCCTGCATTACTTTCATCTGCTAAGCCCTTGGTCTTGATCAGTGAGGGGTTGGCCCTAAGATAGAGTGATGTTTTACTCCCACTGAGCATGGGTTAATGTATAGTAACATGTTGCTCTTGGGTTTTCTTTCTCTAAGGGTGTTCCAGCTTCAAATTCCAGCATGTAACATAGAATGAATACTACTGGTATTAACTACCAGAAGAATCCTTTGCTGTTGAGTATTTTTTGCATCTGTAAATCATCCTCCTATTGCTTACCATGACAGTTATGCAAGTGACCTTTGGATTTCACAATTAAAAAAAAAATTGTGACATTGTAATCCACTCCATCCATGGAAATGCACCACACTGAGATTGTGAAATCAAAGAATAAGTGAAAAATAATCATCAGTGGAAACAATAAGAAACTGATGGTTTGAATTGAAAGATATTGCATTGTGATAGGAAGAGCTCCAATCCCAGTTCTGCCACTGACTGTCTGTGTGACCTTGCACAGATCACCTAACTTCTCTGGGCCTCAGTTCTCCTATCTGTAAAATGTGAAAGGATCCTTTCTTGTTCCAGCATTTTACATTTCTGGAATGTAATGTTTATGAATATTAACTCATATTAACTTCAAAAATGTATTTCCAGATATGGTCATTTCTTAGGCTCCCTGGGAGATTCTTTTTATTTTATTTTTATTTTTTTAAAACATCTTTATTGGAGTATAATTGCTTTACCATGGTGTGTTAGTTTCTGCTTTATAACAAAGTGAATCAGCTATACATATACATATATCCCCATATCTCCTCCCTCTTGCGTCTCCCTCCCACCCTCCCTATCGCACCCCTCTAGGTGGTCACAAAGCACCGAGCTGATCCCTGGGAGATTCTTGTTATTGCTTTTGATAACCTTTTTGTTGGGCTGATTTTTATCCCTTAAAAAGTTCATCCCAACAATCTTGTGAAATTAGCGAGGGCAGTTATATTTAATTCACAGTTGAGACCTATTGAGATTATGTACTTTGTCCAAAATGATACAGGCCTGTCAGTGATGGAAGTGGGATCAGAACCTGGAACTGCATACTCTCATACCCTAGATTAGATAAGAGGGAGTTGTCTCGCCCATGCTATTACTAGAGTGGGAGTTATTGAGACATACTCTACCATAATAACTCAGTTCAATCACTACCAGTTGAATGTATTTTATATGTTTTGTGGTGAGTAAAGTGTGTTGCCTCACTTCAAAGAAGGTTTGGTCTTGTGAGGGTCAGTTATAAAAACAGATGTAGGAAGTGCTATGATAAAGATATTTTCAGGACTTCCTCTTCCAGAGAAGAGGGTTTACCCTCCCACCCAAACAACTGTAAAACTGGACAAAATCTATGAAATAATGGCTTTCAAGTCATTAGTAATAAGGCAACAAAGGACAGTATCCCTGAAGTACAGGAAACCTGTGGTCACTCCCGCTTATGTCTAAAGAGAGTTTCTGCAGGTACAGGGAAGGAGAACCCAGTGGATCCCAGCAGTTTTTCTGAGTTTAGAATACACAGCTGAAAGTCTAAGGAGGCAGAGAGGCTAGAGTTCACAGGGCAGAGTAGCGGAATGGAGAGATCTTCATTGAGAAAAATCTCCAGAGATCTATAGAGGGTTCCATCACATTGTTAATTGAGTGGTACTAATCATGGATGTGAGAATGCTACACAAGGCTACAGAAAGGACCATCTAAAAGGATTAGAGGAAACATACCTTTGAAAATCACACAGGGGCAGGAATAGTTTCTATTTTCATCATCCAGAGTAGAAAACCGCAGAAGTCACAGGACACTGAGGAGAATACTCAAAAGAGTTTTGTGTCAGTAGTGGAGAATATTAGGCAAAGATTAAATGTTGAACCCACCCAAGGAAGCTTTTAAACAAATAAGACCTAAAAGAATCAAACTGTTTCCAAGCAACTTAACTGTGTCACGGGAAAAAAAATCTCAAAATAGTTATAGGAATATAAATATATCCAGTAGCCAATAAGGTAAAATTCATAATGTCTAGTAATCTGATAAAAAATGAATAGACATGCAAAGAAGCAGGAAAATATGACCCATAATGAAGAGAAAAGTCTGTTAGTCAAAACCGACTAAGAAATTACACAGATGATAGAACTTATAGATAAGAACCCTAAAATAGTTGTAGCTGCTTTAAATTTACAAATTCAAGAAACTAGCATTACTGTTGAGCATGTTAGGTAAAGACATGGAATATATACAAACTGCAATGTCTGAGATGAAAATTATACTGGATGAGATGACCAACAGATAAAACATTGCAGAAGAAAACATCTGTGAACCTGAAAACATAGTAATAGAAACTATAGAAAATAAATCACAGAGAGTAACACAGACTGAAAAACAGCAACAACAAAAACAGAACACCTGTGAACTGTGAGACAACTCCATGTGGTCTAATATATGTGTAAGTAGAGTCCTTAAAAGGGAAGAGAGAGAAGCAGGACAGAAAAAAATACTTGAAGAAACAGTGGATAAAATTTTCTGTTAGGTATGAAGAGGTTAGTGGGAAATGGAACTCTATTGTTGTAAGGTAGCATATATGTGAAGTGGTATCATATCACTCAAAGGTAGCTCGTGATAAGTTAAAGATGAATAAGGTAAATTCTAAAGAAACTACTAAAATAACATAAAAAATAGTTATCGCTAATAAACCAAAAAGCAAATAAAATGGAATCATAAAAATATTCAATTAATCCAGAAGAAGGTGTGAGAGAAGTAAAAGGGAACAGATGAGACAAATAGAAAACCAATGGCAGTGTGGTAGATTAAAATCCATCCATATCATTAATCACAGTAAATGTAAATGGTCCAAAAATTCCCATCAAAAGGCAGAAGTTGTCAGATTTGATTAAAAAATCAAGACCCACCTCTATATTGCCTATAAGAAATGCACTTTAAAGACACAAATAATTCAAAAGTAAAAACACCGAAAAAGGTATATCATGCTGACACTAACCAAAAAGAAAAAGCAAGAGTGGCTATTTTATTTAAAAAATTTTTTTGAATTCTTAAACATAAATTAGGTAACATATACGTAGTACAAATTCAAAAGGTACAAAAGGTATTCAGTGAATATCAAATCTCCCTCTCACCCCTGTTCCCTGGCCACCCATTTCCCCTTTTCAGAAGCAACCACGGTTACACACACTCTGTGTGTCCTTCCAGAGATATTCTTTGTAAATGCAGACATTTCACCCACTTCAAACCTTGATGTGCTTGGGACACTGTTCTTGGAGCCAAGACCCCAATTTGAGCTCTACCAACTATGAGATCCAGGATGAGGGATCCAGTTTCTTCTAAATTAAACATTGAGTTCTCCTGCAGGAGTGGCTGTTTTAATATTGGACAAAAGTAGATTTCTGAAGAAAGAGTATTACCGGGAATAAAGAGTGCCATTTCACAGTGATAAAAATACCAGTTCTTCAATGGAATATTACGATCCTAAACGTACAGGAAGCAAAAACTGAGAGAACTTCAAGGAAAAATAGATACACAATTATAGTCAGAAATTTCAACTCCTGTCTCCCAGTACTTAATGGAACAAATGGACAGAGAATCGGTAAGGCGATAGGAGACTTAGATGACACTATAAACCAATTTGTTCTAATTGACATTTATAGATCACACAACCGCACGACAGCAGAAAACACATTCTTTTCAAGTTCACATGGAATATAGACCAACATAGACCATATTCTAGACCATAAAACAAGCCTCAGTGAATTTAACAGGATTCAAAGTATGTCCTCTGACGATGAGGGAAGTAAATTAATGCCAAATAACAAAAAGTTATTTTGAAAATCTCCAAATATTTGAAAATTAAAAGCACATGTAAAAATACTCATGGGCCAAAGAAGTAATCAAAAGGAAAATTAAAATGTATTTTGAATTGAGCAAAAATGAAAAACTATATATCACAATTTGTGAGAAGCAGTTAACATAGTCTTAAAGGGAAAGTTATAGTATTAAATGTCTATATTAGAAAAGAAAAAAAGGTTACAAACCAATGATCTCAACTTCCACCTTGAGAACTTAGAATGGACAAATGAAACCCAAAGTAAGGAGAGGAAAGGAATATTGAACCTCATAATGGAAATCAATTTAAAAGGTAACAGAAAAATAATACAGAAAAATAAATGAAACCAAAAGCTGATTCTTTGAGAAAGTCAATAAAATTGATAAATCTCTAATAAGACTGATTAGAGAAAAAAAGAGAAGACACAAATAACCAGTATCAGCAGTGAGAGAGGTGATATCACTATGGATTTTACAGATATTTACAGGGTAGTAAAGGAGAACTTTATGCAGATATATTCTGCAAGTTACATTAAATGGACAAATTTCTTCAAAGATATAAACTACCAAAGCTCATTCAATAAGAAATAGATAACCTTAATAACCCTATATGAAATATTGAATTTTTAGTTTAAAACCTCACAAAGAAACTCCAGAGAGCCATGGGGCTTCATGAAGAAATTCTACTGAACATTTAAGGAAGAAAAATAATAACAATTCTATATAAACTTTTACAGAAAATTGAAGAAAATATTCTTCAATTCAGTCTATGAGACAGCATGACAGTGATACCATAACCAGACAAAGACATTCCAAGAAAAGTAAACTACAGAGCAGTTGTCTTTATGATCATAGATACAAAATTCTTACCAAAATTTTAGCAGTCAAATCCAGTCATGTATAAAAGGATAATATATCATGACCAAGTGGTGTTTATTTCAGGAATGCAATGTTGAATTAACATTTGAAAATCAAACAATTCACCAGTTTAACAGTTTAAATATAAAAATTAAATAATGATATGATCATTTCAATAGATGCAAACAGAACAAACCCAAAATGTTTTGACAAAATTCAACTGCATTTCTGATATAAGTACCCAGTAACCCAAGAATATAAATAAACTTCCTGACAATAGTGGGCATCTGTGAAAAACCTACAGCTAACATCATATTTAATGGTAACAGACTGAATGCTTTTCCCTGAGCTCAAGAACAAGACAAGGATGTCCATTCTTCTATTTTTAACATTTTTGGAGGGTGTGGGCAGTATAATATGGCAAGAAAAAGAAAAATGACCTCTATATAAGAAAGGAAGAAGTAAAAGTATATTTGTGCATGATATAATTGCCTATGTATAAAAATCCAATAAAACTATAAAAAAGCTACTAGAACTAATAAATGAATTTAAGAAAGCTGCAGGATAAAAGATCAATATACATAATTCAGTTACATTCTATATGCTAGCAACAAACCATCATAAATTGAAGTAAAAAATTTACAATAGCATTAAAACTATGAAATACTGTGGACATATATGATAAAAGTTGCACAAGATCTGTACTCTAAAAGCTACAAAACAAGGCCTAAGAGAAATTAAGAAAGAAATTAAGGAGGACACAGATAACTGGAGAAATGTACCATGCTCATGGATCAAGAGATTCAATATTTTTAAGATTCTCTTCCAATGATCTATCTATAAGTCCAATCAAAATCCCAACAGACTTTTTTGTTTTTTGGTAGAAATTGACAAAGCTGATTCTTTTGTTTATATGGAAATGCAAAGGACCTAGAATACCCAATAAAATTTTGAAAAAGAAGAATAATGTTGGAAGATTTATTGTAAAGGTACAATAATCAAGATAGTGTGGTATTGGCATAAAGATAAACAGGTAGGTCATTGGAACAGAATAGAGTTGAGAAGCAGATACACATATATCAATTGATTTCTAACAAAGGCCCAAAGACAGTGCAGTGGTAAGAGAATATTCTTTTCAATAAATAGTGCTGGGACAATTGTACATCCATATGAAAAAACAGAAGGACAAAAAGAACTTCAACTCACACTTTATACACTATATACAAAAATTAGCTTCAAATGGATCATAGACCTAAATATAAAACCAGAAAAAATAAAAAACTATAAGAAAGCATAGCAGGACATCTTTTGACCTAGGGTTAAGCAAAGATTTCTTAGATTTCACTAAGGTATGAATCAAAAGCATGATTCATAAAAGAAAAAAAATTGACAAATCAGATTTAATCAAAATTAAGAACTTCTGCTCTTCAAAAGTCACTCTTAAGATGATGAAAAGACAAATTACAGATAGGGAGAAAATATTTATAAATCACACATCTGATGAAGGACTTGTACCCAGAGCATTTAAAGAATCTCAGCATTCATTTAGAAGAAGATAATCCTTCTCTCCTTGGGTAAAAGATTTAAATAGACATTTTACAAAAAAAAAGTATATATTGATGACCAGTTAAGTCCATGCTTATTGGCCAACATTGTTAGTTATAAAGGAAATGCAAATTAAACCCACAATGAGATACTATAGTACATCTAAAAGAATGTCTAAAATAAAAGTTATTGGTCATATTCAGTGTTGGCAGGATATGTTGCAACTGGAACTCTCATACAGTGCTGATGGAAATGTAAAATGATAAAACAGTTTTGAAAACAGTTTGGTAGTTTCTTAAAAAGTTAAACTTACATCTACCAGATGACCCATACATTCTACTTCTAGGTATTTATCCAAGAGAAATGAAAGCATGTGTTCATGTAAGGACTTGTCGAAGAATGTTCATAGCAGCTCTTTTTTGTAGTTGCCAAAAAATCTAAACAACTCAAATGTCCATGAACCGTTGAATGGATAAATAAATTGTGGTATATCCATACAATGGACCATTACTCAGGAATAAAAATAAACTATTGATATCTACAACATGGATGAATCTCAGAGTAATTATTCTGAGTGAAAGAAGCCAGGTGAAAAAAGAGGATATACTATATGATTCCATTTATAACAAATTATAGAAAATAATCTCTATAGTGATAGAAAGCAGATCAGTGGTTATCTGGGAATGAGGTGAAGATGGGGAGAGGTAGGAGAGTGGGATTATCAAGGAGCATGAGGAGATACTATCTTGATTGTAGTGATGGTTTCAAGAGTGTATATGTCAAAATTTATACACTGTAAACATTTAGAGTTTAGTGTATGTCAGTTATACCTCAATAAAGATGTTAAGAAACAACAAAAATATATTTAAGCAACTTATATTTCTTAACAGAATAAATTGTATATCTGGATTCAAATATTCATACTTTTGTAAATTAAAATTGTGGCTCATGAAAATAAGAAGGGTGCTCAGGGTTCTGTAGGGGTCTAGAAAATCACAGCATATAACTGATAGTGTTTGTCTACCTTTACATTGTATCATGCTAACAATTAGACAGGCAGGAATGCATTTGCCATAGAAAGTCCCTGCCAAACTCAAAGACACATTCGGATTCAGGAGGTTTGGATTGGATGAATCTGCATTTTTAACGAGTCCTTTAGGTGATTCTGATGCAAATGAGTCATGGGCCACACTAGAGAAATATTGGTCAAAATCTCAACAACAGTAAAATCTCCTGTCTCTCTCTTCCAGCTTGGCTTGTGTTTGGTTCTCTTGGTTGAGGTCCATAGGTTAACTGACTTCTCCCTGTAGTATCTTCTTATTGGGTGAGACCTAGCTGCCCACCATTGGACAAAATCAATGCTCAGAAATACTGTTACAACATTAGGTCTGGGATTAACCCCAACAGTGTAATTATAGTCATAAAAACAACCTCGTAGTCACATAGTCCAGGCCCTGCCCTCCCTAAGGAACATCCATCCCTCTTGGACCATTTCAGACAAGTGAAGGCTGGGCTTTTGGAGCCCCAGGGCAGGGAAGCTCTTGGGCCTTGCTTACCTGCTGGCTCTGGTGCCAGCGACTCTTAGAAGTTCTCCTTTGAGTTTCACAGACTTCCTCCTGCAGCTGTCCTTGAGGGCTGTGTCTTTTGCAAGCTCCTTAATGGATCAAGTCACTCTTCTACTTAAAACCTTTTGGAAGCTTTCCATGGCTGGTAGGATAAAAGCCAAACCCCTGACCTTCCCCTGTAGCCTCTGCATGATCTCTGCCCTGACTGCCCCTGCTATTGCACCTCCACCAAGCACCAGCCAACCCTGGACTTGGCTCCTGGTGTTTAAACACCAAGAAGTCCTTTCCCACCTCAGACTTCTCTCACCATTTTCCAATTCCTAAAAGCTTTCTTTGGCTGCAATATGGCTGGTTCCTCTCATGCTTTATACTTCATTAAGATGTCACCTCCTTAGGAAGACCTTCCCTTGCCACCCTCTCTGGAGATGGCTCTTCTCTTTCCAGTTATTCTTTGTCCTATCGCTCCCTTTTTTTTTTAATATCTTTATTGGAGTATAATTGCTTTACAATGGTGTGTTAGTTTCTGCTTTATAACAAAGTGAATCAGTTATACATATGTTTCCATACCTCTTCCCTCTTGCATCTCCCTCCCTCCCACCCTCCCTATCCCACCCCTCTAGGTGGTCACAAACCACCTAGCTGATCTCCCTGTGCTATGCGGCTACTTTGTCTTATCTCTTATCACAAGTTGTACGTCTTTTGTTCAGCATTTTATGTTCTCTCCACTAGGATGTAAGCTCTATTAAGGTAGGGTGATGTCTTCTTTGCTCACTGTTGTATCATCATTATTGGTTGAATAATGAATTACTCCTCCAAGATCCCCTAATTTTTACAAATACTATGTCAATGGGCTAAATAGAATTCTTACAGATGAAGGTCTTGGGCACCAGTATTTTCAAAATTGTTACTAAAGCACAACAAAACAGAGCAGAGCATTTCAGTGCAGATGGAGGACAGCAAATACACATTTGCTTCCAAACAGTCTTTCTTGTTGTGTTGACCCAGGAGTCGACTCCCATTGTGGGGAAATAGGAAAATGGGTTCAAAACTAGAGTTCAGGGTTTAGTTGAGTTTTGCCTGGCTTTAGTTCCTCTCTGGTCTTATTTTTGATAGGACTCCAAGCAGGACTGGCCTCCTGGCAGTCTGGCTGGGGTGGGTCATGGCTAGGTGATCTGTGACTTACTGGCTTTTCCAAGAAGACAGGAAATGAGTGATTGTTCTTGCTTTTGTGGCGTGGAGAGTACCATATTTGTATGCGATTTCTGAAGCCAGAAGGGTGGGTCATTGTCATGACTGTTCCTCTTTTTATTACTGAGTTTGATATTTGAAATCAATGAAGGCAGAAGCCTTATGGCAGGTGTCACTATGTGCCACAGGAAGCTCTGATCCTGGGAGGTGAAAAGCTGAGCTTCCTTGAAGGAGATGGACTTCCTTTGTGGAATCTCTTTTGACTCCATACTTTTTCTCTCAAAACAATTTCAATTTACTTCCAGTTGTTTTCTCTCTGTTCTTTTGTTCCTTCTCCTTTCTCTCTTCTATTTCAGTTCTCCTACATATTTTTTTTTCATATGCAGCTCTCTTTTATAGTTTCTCCCTCTCCATCTCTTTCCTCTCTATCTCCATGACTTACCTCATGTCCTTTCATCTTGCTTCCCCTTCATCTTTTTTTTTTTGTGGTAAGCGGGCCTCTCACTGCTGTGGCCTCTCCCGTTGCAGAGCACAGGCTCCGGACGCACAGGCTCAGTGGCTGTGGCTCACGGGCCCAGCTGCTTCGCGGCATGTGGGATCTTCCCGGACCGGGGAACGAACCCGTGTCCCCTGCATCCGCAGGCGGACTCTCAACCACTGTGCCACCAGGGAAGCCCTCCCCTTCATCTTTTACTTGTTTTCATTTAAGATGATCCTGTGAAGCCAGGGACATTCTTTTCTCATCACTTTGAACCTAGTTCAGTGGTAACTGGCTATGTTAATACCTATATATATCAATTTGAAATGATATACTTTCCTGGTTAATTGAATATGTTGATCATTGTGAGATGTTCCTTATCTCAATGAATGATTTTTGCCTTAAATTCTACTTTGATATTAATTTAGCTATACCAGTTTATTTTGGTTAGTATTTGCATAGTATTTCTTTTTCCATCTTTTCAACCTTTTTGTGTGATCATATTCAATGAGTGTCATGTAGGTAATATTTTGGGGTTTTGGATTTTTATCCTCTCTGATAATGTTTCTCTTTTAATTGGAGCATTTTATACATTTGCCTTTTAATGTATTTATGGATATATTTTGGTTTAAATCTACACTCTTGTATTTGCTTTATATTTTTCTCACCTATAGTATTCCATGTTCTCTCCTTTCTTCCTTTCTTTTGGATTTATAATTTCTTTATTATTTCATTTTCTATTTCTATTAGCTTGCTATGTGTTTATGATTATTGTAGTTATATTTTTGATGGTAATTATAGTAGTTACTCAAGAGATTTACCTAAACATGCTTGACATAACAAGTATAAAATGAGAACATTCATCACTTACTGGTTAAAACAGAGACCCTAGAATACTGTATATTTTTCCCCTTTCAACTTTATGCTATTATTATTGTGAATTTTAATTTATAGATACTTTAAATATTACAAAACAAAATTATTAATATTTCATATAGTAAATACTCATTTAACTTACCCACATGTTTGCTGTTCCTGTTACTCTTCATGTCTTCCTGCATTCTTAAGCTTCATGTGGGATCATTTTCCTTCTGTGTATAGACATTGCCATTAGCTAAAGTCTACTGAAACATTCTCTCAGTTACTGTTTGTGTGACAAATGTCTTGATTTCACTATTTTTCAAGGGTATTTTACCTGGTACAGGATTTTAGGATGGCAGTTACTTTCTTAGCACTTTTAAGATATCATTACACAAAGATTAACAAACGGGGTCTAATGAAACTTAAAAGCTTTTGCATAGCAGAGGAAACCATAAACAAAACAAAAACTCCTCAGAATGGGAGAAAATATTTGCAAATGAAGCAACCGACATAATATATATTTGCAAATGAAGCAACCAACAGAATGTATAAACAGCTCATGCAGCTCAACATCGAAAAAACAAATAACCCAATCAAAAAATGGAGGGGAAGATCTAACAGACATTTCTCCGAAGAAGACATGCAGATGGCCAAAAAGCACGTGAAAAGATGTTCAGCATCACTAATTATTAGAGAAATGCAAATCAAAACTACAATGAGGTATCACTTCACACTGGTCAGAATGGCCATCATAAAAAAATCTACAAACAGTAAATGCTGGAGAGGGTGTGGAGAAAAGGGAACCCTCCTACATTGTTGGGGGGAATGTAAATTGGTACAGCCACTATGGAAAACAATATGGAGGTTCCTTAAAAAAACAAAAATAGGGGCTTCCCTGGTGGCGCAGTGGTTGGGAGTCCGCCTGCCAATGCAGGGGACACGGGTTTGTGCCCCGGTCCGGGAGGATCCCACATGCCGCGGAGCGGCTAGGCCTGTGAGCCATGGCTGCTGAGCCTGCACGTCTGGAGCCTGTGCTCTGCTACGGGAGAGGCCACAACAGTGAGAGGCCCACGTACTGCAAAAAAAAAAAACCCCAAAACAGAAACAAAACCCAAAAAGAGAGCTACCATTTGACCCAGCAATCCCACTCTGAGGCATGTATCCAGAGAAAACCAGAATTCGAAAGGATGCATGCACCCCATGTTCATTGCAACACTATTTACAATAGCCAGGACACGGAAGCAACCTAAACGTCCGTCGACAGAGGAATGGATAAAGAAGATGTGGTATATGTATATACAATGGACTATTACTCAGCCATAAAAAGGGATGAAATAGTACCATTTGCAGAGATGTGGATGGACCTAGAGACTGTCATACAGAGACAAGTAAGTCAGAAAGAGAAAAACAAATATAGTATAATATCGCTTATGCGGAATCTAGAAGAATGATACAGATGAACTTATTGGAAAAGCAAAAATAGAGTCACAGATATAGAGAACAAACTTACGGTTACCAAGGGGAAAGGGTGGGTGGGACGAATTGTGAGATTGGAATTGACATATATACACCACTATGTATAAAATAGGTAACTAATGAGAACCTACTGTTTAGCACAGGGAACTCTACTCAGTGATCTGAGGTGACCTAAATGGGAAGGAAAGCTAAAAAAGAGTGGATGTATGTATAACTGATTCACTTTATTGTACAGCAGAAACTAACAAGACATTGTAAAGCAACTATACTCCAATAAAAAAAAAGATATTGTTACATTATTGTCAGCCTTGTGCTGCCTCTGATGGGAAGTCAGATTCGTGAATTCTGTTGTTGCTTCTATAGTTTTTCTTGTTTTTATTCAAAGACCCCTCTTTTTTGTTAATCATCACTTTTTTTTTTTCTGATGAGTAGGTAACATATTTTTAAAAAATGATATGGTATTTATTCTGGATAGTCATAGTAAGTGCTTCTTGAATTTGTGCTTTTTTTGTGTTTCAGCAGGAAAATGCTTTTAAATATTGCTCTTCCTCTATTCTCGTTCTCTTCTCCTTCTATGACCAGAGTTATATTCCTTAGACCTTTTCTCATGTAGTAAGTCTCATGCAATAAGTCTTGATTTATTGTATACTCGTTTTTCTATTTTCCGTCCTTTTATCTTTCAGTGCTTTGTTCTGGACATCTGACTTATTTTGTAGTTTACCAATTAACTTTTCAGTTGTATTTGATCTGTTGTTAAAACCTTCCATTTATTTAAAGATTGTAGTTATTATAGTTTTAGTATTGTATTTTTTAGTGTCTTTATTTCCATCTTTTTAAAGTAGTTTCCAGTTGATTGTTAGAATTTTCCATTTTGGCCTTAAATACTTTGACTGTATTAAGCATAGTTATTGTAAAGTCTGTGTCTGATAACTGTTTTCTAGGTCCTATTGTATGTATGGTTGTTTTTGATTGAGTACCAGGTATTGCATATGAAAAAAAACTAGGGTTAATTTGAGGCTTAGCGTAATGATATCTTACTCTAGAGAGGATTTAATTTATTTCTTACTAGAAGCTAGCAGCCCTTAGAAATCCAAGATCACCTTAACCTGATCAGGGTGGATGGGTCAAATATGGCTCCTGGTCCCTGTGAGGACTGGTTTATTTTTGATTCAACCTTACTCCTAGGATAAGGTTATGTCCCTTAAGTGTCCCAACCCCCAAATTAGGGATTTGCTAGTCCCTCCATCTTGGTGGGTCCTGAACCAATTTTTTTTCCTATCTGCAAGACAGTCTATCAAAAGGTCTGTTAAGTTTCACACCTGTCAGCCACCTATACTGGAGTTGGCTCAGACCCTAGAGTCTGGGTAAAAGTAGCCTCACATGCCAGACTGGATTTCTCTGGATTTCCTTTGATTTTTTGGACTAGGTCCTGCAGTTCTCCCCTGTCTTGGGACATCTCTAGTTCCAGATAATTTTTACATATTGCCCAGATTTTCTGATTGTTCTCTGCATGAAGGTTTGTCCAAGTTTCCCAGTCTGCCAATACAAGCAGGCACTGCTGTTACGTTGCTGTGTAGTCCTGGACAAATCATTTCCTGTCTCTGGACCTCAGGTTTCACATCTATTGATAAAAGGGTTAGACTGGAAGACTTTCCCAATACATCTCTCAGCATTATTTTTGATCTGCTGTCTGTATGCATCAGAACTGTGGGTTAGATGGTCAGTGTTTACAGGGGAGGCTCAGTTCTTCCTACATAGTGCTGGCATCCTGCCCCACCTGGTCAAGGTAACTAGAAAGGCTTTGGAATGATGGCGATGAGCATGTTTGCTACTTTTGGGAGACTGAAAACATGTACTATAATGCTAGAATACAGCTAGCTTGCAATAAGTACCCTACTTTCCATGTTGGTGTGAAATGTAGGCAGGGATGTTTCATTTTTCTCTCAACCCAGAAATAGGAAGGATTCCCCAGGGCTATTTATCACAGTCAGAGGAAGATAAATAAAGAACAGGGATGTTGCTAATTTACTCAGACTCCAAATTCCAAGTCCCTTTGATGGAGCAGGGGTACTGGGAGAGCCCTGATGCAAGATTTCTGGTGAACTGTCTGGAGGGTCTGCCACTCATCTTAGTCTCCATGAGCTTGTGCGCGCACGCGCGCGCGCACACACACACACACACCCAAACATGTGTGCCTAATGATGACCACATTACAACTGGACACATCTGGTGGAAAGAGTTTCCAATGGGAATTTCAAAGCACTACCACTTTGATTCTAAAAGGCCAATTTAGTTACATTTTGCCTCTGGTTCTTCATTTTGAAGAGTGCTTAGAACATTATTCGTTTTTCATATACTTCTGTAGCATTCCAGCTCTGAGAAAAAAGTTCTTGCAGTACTACGTTAGCTCCCTTTGGGTTAAGGGCACAGAATCTGGGGCCAAATGGCCTGGTTCAAATTCTGCCTCCTCCATATACAAACAGTTAAACCTGGGACGTATTTCCTTGTGCCTTGGTTCCCTCATTTATAAAATGAAGGTAATGAATAGCACCAGCTTCATAGGGCTGGTGTGAGGATTCAATGAGTTTCTCCACGTGATGTGCGTAGAAGGGTGAGCTGTTGACTGGGGTAACTGGTGTGTTAACCCTTCTGTGCTTGCATCTCTGTGTGTGTAAGCCACAAAGGCCCACAAGCCTGAGGTAAGGTGAACTGGGTAGAGCACTGGCTTCAGCGTCGTGAGACCCACTGCTGTGTTAGATTCCTTTTTGGATTAACTTCCAAAATGTCAGACCTCAGTTCAGTCCTCAAACCTTTCCTGTCAAATAGGACAGTTACAT
The DNA here is from genome assembly GCF_963455315.2 of Globicephala melas. Lineage (NCBI taxonomy): Eukaryota > Metazoa > Chordata > Mammalia > Artiodactyla > Delphinidae > Globicephala > Globicephala melas. The sequence goes on from NC_083325.1 coordinate 39,457,382, forward strand.
GCTAGTCTACCTCACAGGGTGGATCTCAGATGAAGTGATGGATGTAGACATCTTGTGCAAAAGCACTAAGTGCTGTATAAATGTGAGGGACTGTCACTAACGGTGATGGAAAAGCCATGATCCTCTGTAGGGATGGATGAAATGGAGAGGCTGCAGGAGAGGGGGCAGGAAGGGGCTGGTTCCAACATTTTACTTGAGTTTCCAAGCTTGTTCTGTTTCTGCATGACTCTACTCTCAGCATTCCCAGCACGTGGACTATTCCTCTGGGCTATCCATGGAAGGGATTTTGATGGGCCCTTAGGGTCAGTCTTGTATTCCATTTCTCTTATCTCAGGGTCTTGTCCTGGAGACCCTGAACTTGGTATCTGGCAGTGTGTCTGTTTGGCCTAGCAAGGAGAATCCAGGCCCTTGCTCTTGGGAGTGAGCAGGAGGATTAAAAGCCCCTCTGGAGGGACGATGTGGGATGGTAACTGTGGCATGGGAAGTACCAGGTGTTGGGGACCAGACAGGGTGTGATCAGAGCTCTGAGGTAGGCAGAAGGTAAAGGTCAGGGTAAGTGATGTATTGGTTTCCTCTGACTGCTGTAACACACTACCAAATAGACTATACTATTCTCTTACAGGTCTAGAGGCCAAAAGTCTGAAATCAGTATTACCGTGCCCAAATCAAGATGTCAGCAGGCTCATGCTCCCATCGAGGGCTTTAGGGACGAATGTGCTCCTTGCCTCTTCCAGCTCCTGCTGGCTAGGGGTATTCCTTGGCTACTGGCCACGTTGCTCCAGGCTCTGCCTCCGTGGTCACTTGGCTTTCTTCTCTTCTTTCTTCTGCCACTTTCTTAGAAGGACACTTGTGATGGCGTCTAGGGCCCACACAGATAATCCAGGATAATGTCCTCATCTCACAATTCTTAATCATTATCTGCAAAGATACTTTTCCCCAAGAAGGTAACATTTATAGATTCCAGGGATTAAAATGAGGATATCTCTTGGGGGATATCATTGGGCGGGGAATAGGGAAAGCAGGAGACAGGCCCACATAGGGGATGCCCAGAATGAAGGCATTAGGAATCAGGGGACCTGTCCCAATGGGGCAGAGGAAATTAGGCAAAATGGGAAAGAAACATATCTAAGGGGTAACAAAGAAACCTTTTTGACTGCCTGAATTATAGTAGACACTGAATGAAATAATGATATTCATCAAATACCTACTAAGTGCCAGGCACTGTTCTAAGGGGCTGGAAAGAAAGCAGCGTGAAACTTGCATCATTAAGCAAATGAATGAATAACTGAGGACATTCTTTGCTTAGCAAGGAAGGTCTTTGTTCTTGTTAGACTAGGTATCAAGACCATCAAGAACAGCTGACTGATGTGCAGTTAGAGATCAGAGCAGGTGCTCTGGCTGGAGTGGGGTGTGTGCAGGGGAAGAAGGCCTGCCATCACCCAGCCAGAGGAGGGAAAGGGATTTATTTAACTGGGTGGTTCTTGGCCCAAGCTGCACATTGAACATCTGGGGAGCTTTTATCAAATGCCCATACCAACCCCCAGAGATGCTGATTCAGTTGGTCAGGGTAGACTGGGCATCTAAGCAGTGTAAGCTCCCCAAGTGATTCTAATGTGCAGCCAGGGACGAGAACCAGGGTTAACATCTCTTTGTGCTGATTGCCTTATGATTTGGAATCAGACCTGGCTGCAAAACAAGGCTGAGTCCCTTTAAGCTGTGTGATCTTGGGCATATTATGTAACTTCTCCGGGTCTCCATTTACTCATCTATAAAATGGGGATAACAGTACTTACCTTATACATCTCTCTAAGGATTAAAGGAGAAAATATTTGCAAAGTGCTGACAGTGATGCCTGGTACATGGTGAATACTCAGATATTATCCTTACAACCTTTCACTAAGTTAGGGATTAGTGTGCCCATTTCATAGATTTGGGAGTTGAGGCTTAGACACATCCAGTTAACTTGTTCAGAGCCACATTGACAGTAAATGGTGGATATAAGATTTAGCCCAGACCTCCTTTTATGACCTAATTCTACCCATTATTTTTGACAGTGGTGCATTAAAACCCAGCCACCCCACTCTCTCCCTTTGACCTCTGTAGCTGTGAATGAGCTGGCGACTGCTGCTGCTTGTCTCTTAAGACCCTGGTTTCCCCTGAACACCTAGGAATTTAGGGTGGGAGAGAAGCCCACCCCACCTTCCCTCTTGGCTCCGTCTCTTACTCTGAGATAAGGTAGACATAAGATCACTGTAGGCTAAATAATGGCCCTCCAAAGATAGCAGGTCCTAATTCCTGGAACCTGTGAACATTATCTTATATGGCAAAGTCTTTGCAGAGGTGATTAAGGATTTTGAAATTAGAAAGTTATTCTGGATTATGCAGGTGGGGGGCCCTGGGCCCTAAATACTATCACAAGTGTCCTTCTAAGGAAGGCTGAGAGAGATCTGACATATACAGAGGAGAACGAGATGTGACTGGAGCCAGAGATCGGAGTGATGTGGTCACAAGCCGAGGAATGGCCTCAGCCACCAGAAACTGGAAGAATGGATTCTCTCCTGGTTTCTCCAAAGGGAGTCTTGGCCCTGTGTTACTAATTTTGGACTTCTAGCCTCTAGAACTGTGAAAGAATAAATTGCTGCCGTTGTAAGCTACCCAATACATGGTAATTTGTTATAACAGCCACAGGAAACTAATACCGGAGGTTCTCTGTGGTGGTACCTTCAAGTCACAGCAAACCCAGTGGGGGTCTGCTCGCTTCTTCTTTGGGTGCTTGATTGCTGCCTCCTACTGCTGGGCCAGCAGGGCCTTAGGGAAGCTTGTGCACCTGTAGCGCTGGACGGCAGGCAAAGTTGCTTCACCCTCACACCCCTGCCCTTTCCCACCACCTGAGCTTCTGGTCAGGAGTGGATGTGAGTCCTCTCATCGACTCTGCTGCAGGAGGGAGATGGCCTGTCCAAGAGGTGGGGTGGGGATGCAGAGCCAAAGAGGCTGACAGGCTCCCATTCCCGGCCCCTTTTTGACATTGAGCGTCCCCAGTCCAGTTTACCCCCATCTTCCCAGCCCTGTTGCTCAAGGGCAAGTGCTTTCTGGAACCGTTTTACTCAGTGCACTGGGAACAAAGGAGAAACCAAATGCCTTGCTTAGGAGCTACCCATATGGAGGAGGCAAGGCTAGGCCCAGTGACAGGATAATTGCTTAAATGTCTGCTTTAAGTATAAAGGCAGACTCTACCTCCAGCTGGAGTTCAGGTTCCCACAGGTCATGAAAACAAAGAGGGGAATGGGAGAAGTAAAGAGGAATAGAAATGGAAACGATTAGGAAAGATTGCCACTACTTACAGTGGGGGAGGTGGGAGTTGGGAATTAACCCTTTTGGGATTGTGCAAGTAGGGTGTGGGCTCCCAGCTCTTGGCTTTCCTTCTCAGGCTGGGAAAACTGGAGGCCTGAGCCCACGGGCGAAATGCTCTGCTCCAGGGCAGCTCTCCCAGGACCTAGAGAAGAGGCTGGTGGGGCTTGTCCAGGCGCTGGGCTGTGGGCAGTGTGAGTTGGTAACGGCTTTGAGTGGTCGCGCTGAGTTTGTGGGCAGCACATTCAGGTTCCATTGTACTTTTATCAGAATCCCTCCTTTTCCCTCTGCCACTTGAGCCCGTCTTATTTCCTGGCGGGTGAAGCCTCCTTATGCTTCATGCTTCTGCTGACCCGGCACTCTGGCACTCCTTTGGTGGGGGTGGGCTCTCTCTGCACTCACTCCCACAGCATCCTCTGTTTCTTCTTTGCAATCCTCAGTATGTTGGTAATTGTTAAGTTAATTGTAGTGATCTTATCTCCTCAATTCTAAGAAGCACAGTTTTTCACATTTCTGAATTAGGGCCTGCCTTACAATCATTCGGCATATTTAAGGGGTGTATTAGACATGGTTCCCCAGAGAAATAGAACCAATAGGATATATATATCCTATTATATATCATATCCTATCTATATAGTTATATCCCATCTCTATCTCTATCTCTAGGTGTATAGAGAGAGATTTTAAGGAATTGGCTCACGTGACTGTGGAAGCTGGCAAGCCTAAACTTTGCGGGGCAGAAGAGCAGCCTGGAAACTCGGGCAGGCTTTTCGTATCGCAGTCTCGAAGCACCATTCCTTTTTCTCTGGGAAGCCTTAGTCTTCACCCTTAAGGACTTCAACCGATTGGGTCTGCCTGCATTGTAGAGGATAATCTGCTTTACTTAGAGCCAACTGATGGTAACTATTGATCACACCTAACAATTACCTTCACAGCAGCATCTAGACTAGTGTTTGACCAAACAGCTGGGCACCATGGCCTAGCCAAGCTGACACACGTAATTAACCACTGCAGTGGGGTAGTCATTGGTTTGTTTGTTTTTATTCATTCATTCCCTCCTCCAAAAAATGTACTATAAAAGTACATACAATCTCCGTGAATGTCTTAAGCACTGGGCTATCATGGCGTTTGTTTTGAGTCTGCCCTTCAGTAGGCTGTGGGCTTGAAGAAGGCAGGGGTCATACCTGTTTGTTCACCACAGCATCCTCAGTATTGGTAACCCCTTTGACCGGCCGCTTGGCTAAGCAGTAAATGATTTGGATTCGGGTGCTCCTCTGACTTTCAATTTCCTCCCTTTGGGAGTGTCGCAGGACCTTTCTCCACTTCCTTTTCCCTTTTGTGCAGATTGCATACTCCTTTTCTTGTCTCCGTCTCCCTGTCCCCCATCCCTTTTATTTGGCTAATGCTCTGTGCCTAATCACGTTAGCCAGCATTGGCATTATAGAGATGTTTGCAATCCAGCCCAGGTCTGATCATGAGCTCGAGCAGCCCGAGGCTACTTTAAGAATGTGTTGATTGGTAGGGGTTGGGGAGGCCCCAGAGGGGGCCAGCATTTTTGGCTGATGGAGCTGCCCACATGTGTGTCTGGGCACCGCAAGAGAGCCCTGGCTGCTTGGGTTTTGGTTCTCTCCTTGATCAGGCTCCTGGTGGGGTATTTATCCTGGCTGGGTGTCTAAGCCCTTCCTGATTGTATTAAGCCTCATGAAAGTGAGGCCCCAAACCATCCAGCTAGTGTGGCTAGTGCTGTGACCACAGCAAAGTGCGCCCTGTATTCCTTGTCATTCTCTGTTTAAGCTCATTTCAACTTTCTCCCAACACTGGGAGTATAAAGAAACTGCCACGTGTTTCTTTGGTTTGCAAGCATTACCTCATTTCCCTTGTCTTGGGCATTAATTCAGAAATATTTATTAAGCGATTTCAGGATTGGGGGCAATTTTGAAAGCATTCAGTTCAAATTCCAAGAAGGATGCCATGGGTTTAAAGGAAATTAGCTACCTCTCTCCTTCTCTCCATTTTCTCAAAAGCACCCTGTATTTTCCTTTAGAGCATTTTGCTTCCTTGTCATTGTGCCTTAATTATTTACAATCATTCCCTCAATGTCTGTCTTTTCTATCAGATTGTAAAAATCTCCATCTGGGCAGGGTTCATGAGTGGTGTCTTCACCACTGTATTCCCAGGGGGAGGCACAGTAAGTTCTTGACCAGCTATTGACTACATTTTGATTACAGGGATATGGCATCCTACCTGGAAGGTGCAATTATATTTTTGAAAGTTTGTACATAACACGGAGGAATATTCATGTAGTTGCACATAGTTATGTGTGTGAAAACTGGATCCTTGGAATCAACATAAGAGCCTGTGCTATATCGTTCAAAGAGCCTTAAAGTGTTTCTTTCTTCTGTTTCTTGAAAAGATCTGAGACAAGACTACCTAAGTCACGAACCCTAGAGAGTCTGGTGTGAAATTGTTGCAGGAAGGGGGACCTCTTCCAGGGACCGAGAGTGGGCCCTTGTCTAACACTCGAAATGAATTATCTGAGGAGACACACGTACTGACAAAGCAAGAGACTTTATTGGGAAGGGGCACCCAGGTGGAGAGCAGCAGGGTAAGGGAACTCAGGAGGACTGCTCTGCCACGTGGCTTGCAGTCTCGGGTATTATGGTCATGGGATTAATTAGTTTCCGGGTTGTCTCTGGCCAGTCATTCTGACTCATGGTTCTTCCTGGTGGTGCGTGCATCACTCAGCCAAGATGGATTCCAGTGAGGAGGATTCTGGGAGGTTGGCAAGACATATGGACTGGCGTCTCCTCTCTCCTTTTGGCCTTTCCCGAATTCTTCCGGTTGTTGGTGGCATGTCAGTTCTGAGTTCCTTACCAGGACCTCTTGTAGCAAGATCAGTCATGCAGATGGTTACTGTGGTGCCTGGCCAGGGTGGGCGGTTTCAGTCAGTGGTTCCCCTAACAAAATGAAATGACTTTGGGTTGTACAATTGTGAAGACACGTATCCCCATGTGTGTATATTTAGTATACTGTACTTTGCTAAAATTAGGGGCTCGGTGAATCAGACTTCCTGGATTCATATCCCGGTTCTGTCCGTTTCTAGATGTCCCATATGAATGTTGTATGGCCTTCAGCACAATGTTTGCCATCCCTATGCCTTAGTCTATTCATCTATAAGAGGCGATAATAATAGTCCTCACCTCACAGGCTTGTTTTGGGATTGAGATAATTTATAGAGCACTTAAGTCAATGCCTAGCTCAAAGTAAGCTGAATAAATGTCATTATTATTATTTCTATAAATATGTAGTAGTAAAATAGTCTTTGCACGCGTGGTGAGTTAAAAATAAGAGGGTTTTTTAGGAGGAGGGAAAACTCCGATTACTGAAAACCACATGGGCTGCGTGGAAATGGGAGTGGGCTCTGATATAAGTGGAAGTAATGCTGATAGCCCAGGACACAGCACTTGAGGGAGGAGGAGAAGAAACGGTGAGTATAGAGAAGACATATAGTTATTTAGTCATTGGCACGTATTAGCAAAGCATTGGGATGACAGAATTAAAAACTGGGAGATAATTCAGCCATTGACTAGGAGTGTCGATGGAGTTTCGACTCATTTGGCATCTGGGTGCTTCCAGCCATGCTCACCTGGCATCGGCAGGAATGGTCATTTCAGTCCAAAAGTTCAGTCCAGCCAACATTCAGGGATTGCTGGTGACTTGCCTTTGTGAAGCCCAAACTCCAGTCGTCATCTAGCCTGGCTGGTTGTTGGGATCCGGCAATTCTACAGTAACATCTGCCAGTCCCCCCCCGGACAGTTACTGGGGTCAGAAATTGCATTGTCCCACAATTACTGGAAGCACCCAAACATTTCTGATTTCAGAATATTCCCGTAGTGAGACAGTATTGGTCGGGAATGACATTGCCTGGCCTCTCAGAACAAACACGAGTGACTTGCCACAAAGCCACCCTGATGCAGCTTTGTCACCACGTCCCCCGCATTCACTCTACAGAGTGGGCTTGAAGTACACTGCCGGAAGGAAGCACCAGGCTGGCACGTTCCCTTCTCAGTATTCCTCTCAACTTGGCCCACAGTGGGGTTTCTGGCCAATCCAGGATGGGTCTTCTTCTTCTTTTTAATTCCTTTAAAATGGAAGACTCAGTTTTAATTGAGGTATAGTATTATTTATTAAAAATGATATATTACAGGTACTACTGTGTTTTTTCATCCCAAAGAACTTTTCACACCAATTGGGTTCTTTGATCTTTTCAACAGCCCTGTGAGGTAAGTTGGGTGGTTAAGCATACTATTAATTTCATTTTGATTGTGCAGACTCAAGGAGGGGAAGTGATGACTTATCCAAAGACATACTTCGGTTAAACTGGTGTTAATAATAGCTAATATGTAGCAATTACCTTGTACCAAATACTATCATAAGTATTTATTTAATCCACACAGTGAGCCAATGAAGAAGTCACTGTTATTATCCCTGTTACGTGGATGAGGAAACTGAGACATGGAAAGATGAAATCAACTGCCCAAGATTTCAGCTGGTAAGTGATGGAGCTGCGATTACAACCCATGTATCTTGGCTTCAGAGTCTAGGTACTTATCCACTGTCATATGTTGGATGATACAGTACATGGTCTCAGAGATTTTCAGGCAATTCTTGTTCTAGTTACTGTCTCCCTTTACCAGTTTCCTGTCTTCTTTAAGGATCTCCTGATGTTAGATGGACAAAGCATGTTCTAAAATGAACAGAAAAGAAGTGTGTTCACTTCTTTATTATACAAGCAAGAGCAGTAGCTGGAGAAGAAAGTGGGAAGCACCTTCAAAATCATAATGAGATGAAAGATTGAAGCTTACAAGAAGGGAAAATGCTGCTGAAACTATTGTCTCACTCTTTTGGTTGTTGCCAAGGACTTTTGTTGGCCTCCTGCTCTGTGCAGTTTTATTTTGTTGAAGTAGGAGGAGGCATATCAGTGCTGAAGTCAGACTCACTGTGGAGTTGGGGAGGGTCCGTGTCAGTTGCATTTTCTTTCTTTGTGGACTTCAGAGAAGTGTTGGCAGCAACCAGATTTTAGATCTTGCAGGTAAGGGTTTTAGAGCCCCCGAGAGAGCCTGCTTTTCTGGTGAACTCCTAGGTTTGTGGGATGTAGAATTCATGTGAAAACTATTCAACTATTTTGAAAGAAAGAGACTTTAAAATTAACTTTGACTTGACTATAGGGGGTTTTGGTGCTAATAGGTTAGGACATGCTATTCAGAAATTAGGTCCTTATAGCCAGGGGTCAGATGGAACTTCTCAGGGCCATTTTGAGACAGTGAGAATGCACAGAGAAGGAGAAAGCTGACTTTTGGTTCTTTGGACCACCAGGTTTTTTTGTGATTGAAGTAATTCGTTTGTTACTATCAGTGTATGATTTGGAGAAAATACCATTTTCTACGTGGCAAATTTTCTCCCATGGAAGATATTCCTTTTGGTTGGCTGGGAGTGGGGTGGGGGAGTGAGTAGGAATTTTCAGGGCTCCAAAATGCTCAACAGTTTGTTTCTTGCCTGACTTCACATGCAGCAGGATAACTAATTCAGATAACTCCATGGGGGCCTCACCTGGGTTTCCTGTATGGTGTCTAATTTTCTCCTGCTTGAGTTATTATGTAATCACATTATGTTGTCAAAACTTGGACAGTGGGAGAGAGTAAGGTAATAGAGAGAGACCCAAATTCCCTGGGCACTTCTGCTTAACATGACTTTTCTGACCTTTGGCATAAGTATTAACCCGAGAATGCCAACTTTGTCATGCCTACAAGCATGTGTGAATGGGTGGACAGGGTGAGATGGGGGGTGACATTAGACATATATTATAGTAGGCACAATGCCAAAGGAGACAACTGAAAAATGAAACTGTTTGCCAGACTAGTTTATTTGACATCTTTAGACAAATAAATTGTGTTGCTTAAGAGAATTTTGGCTGTGAAAAATTGGAATTGATAATCATATGGATTTGTCTGTAGTAAATGTTATGTGCCTATAAATTTAAAGAAGGTGTTTATATTCATGTGTTGACACTCTCTGGGGGTAATTATAAACACTGCCCTCCACACAGACTGATATATTTAAATATTTGTATTGATTTATAAAATTACAAAAGTAATGTAGCAATAACGTTAAGTGAATTTAGAAGAAGAAGAAGAAAAGAAAAATCTCTAGCAATCTTACTATTTGTGTGTCGTAACTTTTTTCATGTTTGACTTTTACTTTTTTGCTGTTGGCTTACATATTTTCTATAGAGTTGGAATCCTAGCTACACAGACTTAATTTACCCAATAAAATTTGCAAACTGGACGCAGCTTCAGTAGTAGATCCATGGACAGGTGAGCAAGAAGGGGCACCTGAAAGCATGTGGCCTGATCTTGTTCTGCATGTGAAATGGCAGAAGCCCAGAGAGGTGAAGGGATTTGCCTGAAGGACAAAGATTGGGAGGAGCTCAGGTGGGGCTTTTCTCATCATAGTGCTGCTTCTGCCCACTCTACAATCTCTCTCTACCTTAGTCTTGAGACTTGCCCTCCAACACCACATATCTCTTCAGCTTGTGTGTGTGTGTGTGTGTGTCTGTGTGTGTGTGTATATACATGTAAATATATATTTATAGACATGAATTGCTCTCTAATATATGCAAAAGCTTAGTTATGGCAAACTACAGTTCTATAAACGATTATAAAAGTTGGAAAGATTTGAAGAGGTAGTCATGAAACTATGGAATTTTACATTTTCTCACATAACAAGTCTCCTAAAAAGTTTTTTTTAAGGTCTTATGCTATGTAATGTTAGGTCACTTATGATGAAATGCCACTGCCTAGAAATGTGAAAACCTTAATGGCCCTGGGAAGTAAGCCCATAGGAGATGGAAAAGAGAATAAAGTTGTAGGGTGAGCTGATTACAATGGACAGTTGTTTTCTCACAAACAAAAGTGAAGTTTATATAAACATTTTTAAATGGAGAAACCACAAGTTTATTTATTTGGCTCTAAGTAGTAGTAAAGATTGATTTCCCATTGAGTTGGAGGGTCTATCTTTTTTTTTAATCCTGATTTTTAATAGTAGCCTTTAGCAGAAGTCTATAGGAATGGTAGTCATCATCTTGGAATGTTTCTGATACATCTGGATTAAAGCTTTCCCTCTTTTAGGTGTAGTTAGCCATACCTTTACAAATGAATAACTACAGGGAATTAAAAGAGAATGAAAACATCTAACTAGATTTGCTTGAGAGGTAGATTTGTAGATAATTTTGAGGAGGGGGATTTTTTTCTCTAGACTATAAATTAATTTTGGTAGTTAAAAATGTATGTCAAAGGCAAATCTTTTCCCAGTTTCCAATCAGCTCCTTGAAAGAACGCTGCTTATTTTTTGTTAGAAGATGCCCTTTTGGATTCCCTAGTTTAGGAAGAGTAATCTGTCTCTAGCACATCAGCACACTCTGTCACAAAAATAAGTGCCTAATAAGTGCTTCCTAAATAAATGGATTTTCTTCATTCAATTTCTTTACTTTGTGGCCTGTTTCCCCGTTGGTACTCTCCAGAAATGTGTCTTCTATGTAGTGTCAGTCAGGTAGACTAGGTTACGTTGCAGTAACGAACATCTCTGTGACTTTACACTTGTGCTACATATCCATCTTGGGTCAACAAGGAGGCCCTGCTCATCTGGTCACTCAGGGATTTAAGGGGATGGAGGCTCCATTTCAACATATCCTCCCACTTCATTGCTATAAGGAGGAAAGGATGCCGAGAATTGTGTCTACTCAGAAGAGACGCTTATCACCTTCTGTGTCGGCTAAGGCAAGGCACGTGGCCACACCTAGATCAAATCCTACCATGTTGTCTGGAAGCAAGCTCAGAATAAGTGGGAAGTGCCCTGATGACTACCACGTGATTATATGGTAATGATGGAGATTCGTGTGGACTTTTTCCTGAAGAGTTTATAAAGTGATTCCAGTGTTTATACCTAACCCACAATTAAGGGAGATAGGTAGGTTGCTGGTGTCGCTGCTCCTGGAAGAAGTAGAAGGACATAGGGAGGGAGAATTAGTGACTTACTTAAAACCATGGAATGTATTAGCAGACATCCTGGCACCTAGACCCCCAGATTCTTTTTTTTTTTTAACATCTTTATTGGACTATAATTGCTTTACAATGGTGTGTTAGTTTCTGCTGTATAACAAAGTGAATCAGCTATACTTATACATATATCCCCATATCCCTTCCCTCTTGCGTCTCCCTCCCACCCTCCCTATCCCACCCCTCTAGGTGGTCACAAAGCGCCGAGCTGATCTCCCTGTGCTATGTGGCTGCTTCCCACTAGCTATCTGTTTGACATTTGGTAGTGTATATATGGCATTGCTACTCTCTCACTTCGTCCCAGCTTACCCTTCCCCCTCCCCGTGTCCTCTAGTCCATTCTCTACGTCTGTGTCTTTATTCCTTTCCTATCCCTAGGTTCTTTAGAACCTTTTTTTTTAGATTCCACATATATGTGTTAGCATACGCCCCCCAGATTCTTGATGCGCTCTCTTCAGAACCACCTTCATGAATGGCTCTCCTTAGTCTTTTCAGGAATAACTCTCATTTTTTGAAGCATCTTGATGCCAAGTCTCTGTGAGGTGATGGGTGAGTTTGCAGTTTAAATAGACTTTTGAATGATTGGTCTTTTCTTCTGGAGCAACTCTGGGAGGCTAGATTGTGTAGACTAGAAAAAAGAAAGTAAAATGTGGATTAAAGTCAGGCAGGTCTAGGTTTAAATTTCAGTTCCATCTCTCCACTGTGTGACCTCGGGGAAGTAACTTGTCTGAGATACAGTTTCTTCCTCTGAAAAACGAGGATAGTATTTCCTACCTTGCAGATTGTGGTGATGAAAGAGGAAAGGTTGTGGAAGGCATAGCACAATGCTGGGCACCCAGGAGAGATTCTGTAAGTGCGACAACATCACCCAATTCTTCAGTGCTTTGCTTGCCCACATTTTGAGCACCGGAGCAGGCCCAGGAAAATTGAGGCACTGTTCCCAAGCGAGACTGATATTGTTTCAAGATAAACAACTTGGTTTCTGTCTGCTGTAAGCTCTTCAACTTATTTTGCTAAAATATCATAAAGTTCTAAGTTCCGTTATACATTTCAGGGCCTTTTTCTTTAGTTCTGTTTCCTCCCCAGTTCTTGGAAGTGCTTTTAGGGCAACCCAGTAGTCATGGTATGGCAAAGAGGCACCAAGAAATTACTGAAGTCAAACAGTAGCTTCTAGAAACTACCTCATCCTAGTTCCAAGAAACTTTTAGATACCCAGTGCCAAGGAGCCTTTCTGTGATTCGTGCGGAAACTTACAGTGGGGATAGCAGAGAGGAGTCACAGCCCTGAGCTGGCTGCCTTGTTGAAAAGCCTAACTCTGCTCTAGGCAGAAGATGGTCTGCTCTAGCTTTCCCCGTTAACGGGACACCAGCCTTCACCAACTTCATGTGTTCTGGGTGGGCTCACATGTTTCAACGGTGTTGTTGGGTGCCTTGTAGGTCTGATTTCACCCTGAGTTTCCCTTTGCTCTAGGTGAATTGCATTGCATTTCAAGGTGAATTGCATTGAGGCTGTTTGGACCAAAGTCAGGAGGGTTTGGGAAAAAGAAAACAAAACACCATTTTTGTGTGTCTTTTTTTAATTAAAATTTTTTTTAATTTAATTTATTTTTTAACATATTTATTGGAGTATAACTGCTTCACACTAATGGTGTGTTAGTTTCTGCTTTATAACAAAGTGAATCAGCTATACATATACTACCCAAAGCAATCTACAGATTCAATGCAATCCATATCAAATTACCAGTGGCATTTTTCACAGAACTAGAACAAAAAATCTCACAATTTGTATGGAAACACAAAAGATCCCGAATAGCCAAAGCAATCTTGAGAAAGAAAAATGGAGCTGGAGGAATCAGGCTCCCGGACTTCAGACTATACTACAAAGCTACAGTAATCAAGATACTATGGTACTGGCACAAAAACAGAAATATAGATCAATGGCACAGGATAGAAAGCCCAGAGATAAACCCACACACCTATGGTCACCTAATCTATGACAAAGGAGGCAAGAATATGCAATGGAGACAAGACAGTCTCTTCAATAAATGGTTCTGGGAAAACCGGACAACTACATGTAAAAGAATGAAATTAGAACACTCCTTAACACCATACACAAAAATAAACTCAAAATGGATTAAAAACCTAAATGTAAGACTGGGCAGTATAAAACTCTTAGAGGAAAACATAGGAAGAACACTCTTTGACATAAATCACAGCAAGATCCCTTTTGACCCACCTCCTAGAGTAATGGAAATAAAAACAAAAATAAACAAATGGTACCTAATGAAACTTAAAAGCTTTTGCACAGCAAAGGACACCATAAGCAAGACAAAAAGACAACCCTCAGAATGGGAAAAAATATTTGCAAATGAAGCAACTGACAAAGGATTAATCTCCAAAATTTACAAGCAGCTCATGCAGCTCAATATCAAAAAAAACCCCAACCCAATGAAAAAATGGGCAGAAGACCTACATAGACATTTCTCCAAAGAAGATACACAGATTGACAGCAAACACATGAAAGGATGCTCAACATAACTAATCATTAGAGAAATGCAAATCAAAACCACAATGAGGTATCACCTCATACCAGTCAGGATGGTCATCATCAAAAAATCTACAAACAATAAATGCTGGAGAGGGTGTGGAGAAAAGGGAACCCTCTTGCACTGTTGGTGGGAATGTAAATTGATACAGCCACTATGGAGAACAGTATGGAGTTTCCTTAAAAAACTAAAAATAGAACTACCATATGACCCAGCATTCCCACTGCTGGGCACATACCTTGAGAAAACGATAATTCAAAAGGAGTCATGTACCACAATGTTCATTGCAGCTCTATTTACAATATCCAGGACATGGAAGCAACCTAAGTGTCCATCAACAGATGAATGGATAAAGATGTGGCACCTATATATAATGGAATATTACTCAGACATAAAAAGAAATGAAACTGAGTTATTTGTAGTGGATGGACCTAGTCTGTCATACAGAGTAAAGTAAGTCAGAAAGAGAAAAACAAATACCGCATGCTAACACATATATATGGAATCTAAAAACAGTGGTTCTGAAGAACCCAGGGGCAGGACGGGGAGGGGGAAGGGTAAGCTGGAACAAAACATTTTGATTCAACAGTTGCTTAGTAAGTAGCTGCCGACCAGGAACCCACCACTTGTTTTGACTATTATGAGCCAAAAAAAGAAAATTCAAACTGGTTTATGAGCATAGATACCATCTCAGTGTTTTAAGGCCCACAAATAAAATCTAATCTTTAAAAGTGTGTGCCTGTTTGTAAAGAGACAAAATTTAAAATGTGCGTAATTTAGCAACTCAAATTCCAAATTATTTAAAACCCCATTCCTTAGACTTGATTTTAAATATACCCCCTCCCCTCGTTTCTCCCCCTCACCCCCAGCTCTAGCAGGCTTCTTCCTTCCCTCCCTCTCTCTGAGGTGCGGAAATGGGTTTATGTTTAGCAAGTCCATTCAAAACCTGGAAGGTCGATGCTTTTCTTTGAGCTGCTTGAATAAATGATAACAAAACGTGATCTTTGCTCAATACCCCTTCCCCTACCTCTTTCAACCCCCGCCCTTTTTTTTTTTTTTGTAATATACTGGGGAGAAAAATACTTTCCAAACACAGAACTTTATGGCCAGAGACAATCTGGCTGCTGGAATAAACAGTCTGCTCCCTCGTTTACCATTCCATCATGGGCTTAAATCCTGAGGAGCTCGCGGCTGCCCGCAATAGTTCTTGCTTGGCAGCAGGGAAGTCTGCCAACGTCCCATCAGGCTTGTTTCTTAAGCAAAGTTGCATAAGTTAACAGGTTTTATTGTTGGGGGTAATCTGGGGTTGTGATTACAGGAGGGAGGGACGAGGCCCCCAGAGTGTTTGCCAGCAACAGCCCTTGGCTTTGCTCATTCCCACTCCTCATTAATTTGTGTGAGCTCAGCTTGGATAACAAACGTGGGGCAGGGGATCCTATTCAGCCAGGCCTGGCCCCAGTAAGGCCTGTGAGCTAACTGCTCTAATTGAGTGGGAGGCGCTGCCTTCCTCTCACTCCTGTCCCTTTCCGGCCCTGTTTGGAGAGGAATGAATGGAGGCCCACTTCAGCTCCTGCTGGCAGCCCTGAGGCCGGCTGGGCCCTGGGATCCACTGCTGGGATCCATATCACCGCCAGCCCTCTTACAACCGCGGCTCTGGTCCTTCATTGTGTGAGGAGGTATTCCAACAGTCCTCATTCTGGGCTTTGCTTTCTTGTTTTCTCTTGCTTTCCTTTTGGGTTGAGAAACACTCTGCTATAATTTATATCTGGGAAACAGCATTAGAAGTGTGTTAGCATTCCGCTCTGGATGGACAGATCATTTACAACTAGCGCAATATATTATCGATGTGCTGCTCTTTAGGACCTGCTATGTAATAGACATGTAATGAAGCATAGGAAACATGGATTTCATTTCCCAGCCCCAAAAGGAGAAAATGATTTCGGGGCAGAAAACTCACCCCAGGTGGGGGGCAAGGGGTGGGGGTTTGGGGGACAGGGGAAGGGTCTGTCTCTTTAAGACAGACTAGGAGGAAAACCAAAAGTCGTCAGCTCCGAAAGTAACGAATGAGGGCCCAGAGCTGTGGAGCTAATGTGCAAACTTGTTTCTGTCCTCTATGGCGCCATCATTTATTCAGGAGGTAGAAGCAGAAGACGGGGACTTGCATTTGCTTGATACTCAATTATACATTAGTGTACATCACTTGGCAATCTGTTCATATCAATTTAATTGGATTTTAATATTGCCTCTGATCTTGTTGTCCAATTAACAGTACTGGCTGGCAATAAAGCAGAACCACACACTATGTAACACCTTTGATCCCTGCCATATGGAGCTCTTCCATTGATTACCACATTTTCAAAAAATTTCACTCTCTCAATATGGGCTGTGATAAATGGGAGAAAAAGCACATCCCTGATGTGATAAAAATTTCACTTCAACTCGCAACTTCATTTATTTTGTTGACATTCGGCTCTGATTAAGAACAATAAAAAAATCATGCCCTGAATATCATATGCAAATACAACCCTGGGCATGAATCTAATCATGCCATGGGAGCATTACCATGACTAGCCTGGCATCGGCTCAATTTTTTTTAAAGTGACAGCATACACTTCTGGGCTCACTGTGCAAAGTAGTCACCACCGCTATGTCATTTAATAAACGTCTGATGTTTTGGTTCCCACCAAGGCATGGAGAAAGTATCTGAATTTCTGCCTGTTATTACGAGGCCTCTGTGTTCAGGTGATGCCTGGCATTGACATCCCCTGTGCCCATTCCTTTGCTCCCTGCTCCGGGCGATCCAGGCAGCTGGGATCTGGGATAGGGGTGAGGTTCTTGGGTGACCCCCTCAGGCTTCCACCTCTTCTTGGGGGCACCTCTCAGGATGGGTAGGGGCATGCAGCTTTGGTTTGGAAGGGGCTGCACTGCCGAGGACAGGACCTGCCTGCTCTTAGGAAGCTTGTGAATGCCTGTGTGCGCCAGCTTCCTGTTTGCCTCTTGGAGGCATGCAAGCAATTACGGCTTAATGCCCTGGAGACACTCCCAAATGACAGGATTAACCCCCAAGGGAAACAGGCTTCTGTTGTGAAGGATTACATCCACGTTCTAAAAGGCCCTTCCACAGCGCTGAGGAACCGCTGATCCTTTTCATGCCTCCACAAGAAGGTTGCCAGTGGCCGGAGCTGGGAAAGGCCGGAGAGGCCCCTGTCTGATTGTGGGCTCTGCCCTCACACCATTTTCTCCTTGTCCTGCTCTGGGAGAGACTCCTGGATCATCTCTGTGCCTGTGCTGCTGGGTGTGACCCAGCTGGTACTGGGGCGTTTGACTCCCAGCTTTATAGCAGGGCCTGCCACCCCAGCACTCAACGGGGATGTGGGATAGAAAGGGGGTGGATAAAGGTGGCCATGCCCAGTGGCAGTGGCAGCCGGGACTCACCCGGAACCCTGGCAACTTTGGAATGCGGGAGGGTGCCAAGGCTGTCGGTTACATATGTCATAAATTATTTCTTGACCATTAGCAGTGTTTCTGCCTCATAACTGTTCTTCAGGCATATTAAATCAGCAAGAAGGAAGAGCATACTAGGACATCTGGGGCTGCCAGATAATTCAGTTAATTTCTATTCCCTTGAACCTGGAGGTGTTAATTTGGAAGCACAACAGAAGAGTCTGAAGAATGCTAATACGTCATTTGAATGATTAATGCAATCAGGGGGATTGGGGGGACCTCTGTTTACTCTTTAATTTTGACATGGCACAGCAAGGAGGAGAGTGGCTGATTTTCCAAAGTTAAGGGCGGGTTGGTTTCATTTCAGTCACATGGCCTCCGCTGGGGTTTGGGGAGCTGGGGTGACTCAGAAGGGCTGTATAGGACGATGGGGGCCAGTTTTGTTCGTATAATGGATACCGCCAGGAAAACAGATGAAATTGTTTGTGATCTGATGAGCCCTGTCCTCTTGGGTGAAGAAGCTCCCAGAAGCTGCTGGGAACAGCAAACAGAAGAAGAAAAAAGAAAGAAAGGAAAAGAGAGAGCCTGGAAAAACATAGCTGAAAATAGGTGATAGCCTTATAATAATGTACATGTATTTTTATCTGACATTTCCAAATTGAGTGGCTTTCTTTAAAAGAAGGAAAATATTTCCAAATTTATTTAAATGGAACCTTATTAGGGAAAGCTTAGGACTGAGCAACTATTTAAAAATATATTTTGAGGAGAGGCGCAAAGGAAGACCTTTAATTCTTAGCAGACTGTAGGCATTTTAAAGAAGCCTTGTGTCTATTTATTGTGCTGCCTCTGATTAGAGGCAGCTTATGACTGTGATAACAGGAAATTTCAAAGGGCACTTTCCCCCCACCAGCCAGACACTGTAGTATCTCCTTTTTAAAACAAAGAAGGTATTGTGAGAGTGAAAGGGATTTGGCCCCAAGCACTAAGCAAATTTTAGAGAGCAGAAAAAACCCTGTAATTATGTTAATAGTAAATTAATGTTTTGCAATTTACCCATATCACCTCAGAATAGGTGTTGTTCAAAGTACCTATTGGAACTATTCGGCAGACACACTGGAGAAGGGGAGAAGTCAAAATGTTTAGTTTCTTGTAAAGCCTTGTGTTTAATTTACAAATGGAGCTTCC
Organism: Globicephala melas; assembly: GCF_963455315.2. NCBI lineage: Eukaryota > Metazoa > Chordata > Mammalia > Artiodactyla > Delphinidae > Globicephala > Globicephala melas. Next base: position 39,476,017 of record NC_083325.1, read on the forward strand.
CAGTGCTAGAAATACCTGTTTTCCTGGGGTGCCACCCACACACTGCTTCAAGAAGCTGGGACGCAGGGCCACCTTCCTGAGAGTCTCTTGTGGTTTAGAGTTTCCTTGTTTGTTAATGAGTGGGATGGACAGTAGCAGATGGGCAGAGATGGAAGGGACCTTTCCATCTCAGAATTCTTTGACTCAGTGACTAGCCCAGACTTCCTGAGTCTATAATACCATGAATGCTTCCTCCCAATGACCACTGCCTTTGGCTTTTAGTCTTAGATGACCCATGGGTCTCAGTTTAAGTAGGGCCCTGAGTTGAATAGACCTCCATTTTGATGTTCATGGAATCAGTTCATAGGAACTGCTTTGTGCAAGTCAAACACATAGATTAATAAACATTTACTGAGGAGCTATATATGCCAGCAAATGTGCTGAGCCCTTTCTGGAACATAAGAGTTTTCTCAGTTAATTCTCAAAACAACCCTGAGAGGTAGGATTTATTACTCATATTTTACTGATGAGGAAATTAACGCTAAGTAACTTGCCTAAGGCTCCAGTTGAGGGAGTTGGAGGCCTGGTTTCTGACCAGGCTGTTCTAGGCACAGTTGAAGTGGACCAGAGCCCTTGGTACCCTAGGCATCCTCTCCCTCAGTGATGTTTCCTCTTTCCTTCAGGCATCCAGTATATGTATTATGCTCTCTATTTTCACCAAAACCTACTTTTAAGATCTTATATTAGTCATATATTCTTTAGTATGAATTTAAACCCAAGTCAGAAACCGTGCTAGGCTTTTTTTTTAAACACATGATTTTTCTTGATTTATTCTCAAGGGATCTCAGTATTTAAAATTTTATAGTTAATGAACAAAATATTCTACCTGCCTTAGTAGCTGAGGCATTAACGTGTAGGAACAATTAGGGTAGATTTGCTTTAACCTTTCAAGTAAAAGTAAATGTTGGCTTTTTCTGCCATACACCAGCTAGAAGCACTCTAGAAACCAACATTTCTGATAAGCCTCACTATGGTCAATGGAAATTGTTTTAAACAAAGCACCAGACTAGGAGGGAGGAAGCCTGGATTTCAATCCTGTGTCACTAAAGTGTGTTTTGGGCACACAGGACTGGAAATTAACAGGGTTGGATCATAGCAATGCTCTCTCTACACCTCCTCATCCATAACAGACATTATTGATTAATCTTGGGGCTGTATCTGATCAAGTCTGAATGCTGTTTGGAATCTGTCTCTACTGATCCTCCAAGCAGCATCATTTATCGTTTGCAGTTGGCACTGAAGATGAAACCTATTGCCACCCAAGGGCTAGATGGTATCCAACGTTTCTTCCAGTTAAAAATTCTGTTAGATCTTCAATGTAGGAATATAAACTAGGTCCGTGGTTCCCAAACCTGTCTGAGCATAAGCACTGGAAGCTTTGTAAATACACCTCTTCAGTCATATTCTCTGGGAGAGAAGTTTGAGAATCTATATTTTTCTAAAGCTCCTCCAGTGATTGTGATGTAGCCAATCTATGTACTGGCATTTGGGCACTGCCACTTTAGATAATGCGATTCAGAGTTCTGTTTATCTTAATGATGAGAATTTTCAGGTTGAAATCATTGGTGGTTCTAGCAGAGCCTCAAAATTTTTTTTAGTGAATTTCTACTTTTAAGTTTTGCTCTTTGGCACCAGTCTTCTGAAGCGTACTATGGAGTACAGCTGTCATCTGGACTTGTAGTGTCCAGCTCTGACTGGGTTCAAGTATTGGACACACAGGCTTATCAGCTGTGTGGCCTTGAACAAGTCATTTAACATAGGCAAGTAATTTAATCTTATCTTCCGTAAAACCAACATCAGAATACCTACCCTGTAGAATTGTTGAGATTCCAAGATTCTATTATTTTTACTTGATCTTATGTATAGCAGTTGTTGAGCACCTACCATGGACCAAGCAGTATAAAATCAAGTCTAGAGGCAAGAAGAATCAATGAAAACAGTTTCAGAATGCCTTCTAAAGCAGTTTTGCTTTTCTTATGACAATCCCTGGGTTACACTTAGGCACGTGTATACACAGACAACTGAAACAAAAGTTTCTCCAAAAATATTTATCCTTACTTTGTGTAATGCACTTTACAATTTTCCATTCTATTCCATTAAACGATACTGGCCATGACCCCCCACATTAATGTCGTGGACCACTCATGGGTCATTACCTGCACTAGACCACTCTCTTCCCCAATTGGCCTCAACATGACCATCCACCCTCTGTGTATATACTACTGCCAGTGATGGGAAATTCTTTGAAGCCAGGAAAAATATCTCTCAATTCACTCTAGCTAATATTAATTGAACATCGACTATTAACAAAGCAATCAACTATTTTCATACTGCATGTTTTATCTAAGGGCCTGTACACTAATTATTTGGAATGCCCGTAGGGTTTCCATAGTACCCTTAGCTGATCCTTAGCTATTCAGGACCTACTCTGGTACTGTTTTCTATCCTGGACTATGAAGTCTTCAGTCCTATCAAAACTCAGCTGTCCTGTGACCCAGTGATGATAAGCTGATAAGCTAATTACAGCCAGGAGGTTCTTGACTGACAGTGACAGGTATTGCCTTGCAGTTTAAAGAGTAACCTTTGAAGGCTAAAATGAGGAATTATCTTTTTAGACAAAGCTAGTAAAGAGAGAATTTTGGTCATGACAGAATTTTGGAACCATTTAAAACTTTCTACCCTTGGGTAGCAGGACCAAGAACTTAGAATGAATGTGTACTTGTATGCTGGGCTCAAATTGGACTGGTGTTGTATCCTGTCATGCTTCTGAACATACCAAAGTATAAGGGATGCTTCCATGAGGTTTTTGTTTTCATTTAGAGGGTAGATGAGACAGTTCACGTATGCATTCTAAAGTGTGAGGCATGACCAAGAATAAATTCTTGGATGAGAACTGCATTAGTAATAACTACATAATTCATGTTTGAGGCAATGACAATGCACTTATGTAGGGGAAGCACCATGTCTGAAACTCAGATTTGTGTCAGGTTAATATCAGGGTTGGATTTCTTCATATTGATTAAACTGATTGTTAATTGAATTAGCTGTATTGCTAGTGAAGCAGTGATCCAAAAGAATTTCTGATTTAAAAAAGATCAAATATTCATATATACACTAATAGGTATTAAATGGATAACTAATAAGAACCTGCTGTATAAAAAAATAAATGAAATAAAATTCAAAAAAATAAATAAAAATAAAAAAGATCAAATATTAGTTTGCTGATTTGATTTGAAAGACACATGGATGTCTCCTTTTTAAGCCATAGGGAGGTGTATAATGCCCTCTTCCTGGGGGTAGGGTGTATTGGTCACAAGATTAACTCTTTAAATCTGCAGTGATATTGCAGTAACTGAGGATAAGTGCGGGGGAAGAGGAAAAACACATGCATTCATACAAAGTACAAAAGGGGAATGGCAGAGAGGGAAGAAGCGAGGGGGGTTGGGGGGAGAGAGAGGGAAAGTTATAAATGATTCCTTGAGAGACATGATGGAACCTAGGGGTTAACTAGGCTGAACATCAACAAGTGTGTACCATTACATAGTATATTTAAGTAGGAAGCTGGTAATGATAAAAAGGGTTCTGGTTTAAGGATCAGCCAGTTGAGTGACCTTAAGCCAGTTAATTGACCTCTTTGAACCAGTTTCCTCATTTAGAAAGTAGAAGGGTTAGATGACAGTATTTCTCTTTAAGGCCTTTCTGCCACTTGAAAATGCTATTATTCTAGGGATTTGTGCAAGTTACACATCAGTGAAACATTACAATAGCTTCTAAGCGATGCCTTCTAAATTCATAAATTTATCCATTCAACAAATATTGAGTAAGGGCCCAATAGCACTTTAGCTCCTCTACAAAGTCACAAGTTTCTCAGCTGTGCTCACTACTATTTGGCCTTTACACATTTCTGAGCTCAATCAAACTCAGGTCATCGCAGGCTAAGGATAGATTCTGTCACAGGGAGGAGGCAGGGTAGCTTCAGGATTTAATGCCAAGCCTACTTCAGGCTATAGACTACAGACATCCTGCTTCCTTTTTCTTCAGAGGAGCAGTAGCCAGAAAGGATCTTCCTGCTGGCTTCCATGGGGCAGCTGTTGACTGATGGGTGTGAGGGGAAGAGAGGGAGGAAGGGAGAGGCAGGTCAACCTTCTCAGGGGCCAACCAGCCACGTACATCAAAAGCAAACGATGACATCGGTAAACCCTGGTTGTACCAATATAGGAAAATGAGATTCTTATGTAGTTCGGAACTCATCCTTTGGGGTCAGTAGGTCAGAGATAAAGGAAGAACTCAGGGGGGGAAACCAATTATAAGACATAAAATAGTATGGATCTGAATTGGAGAAAATGCTGGAAAAGTAAATGAGAAAATGAAATGTGAAATTCTTAACCAAAAACGGAAAGAGGATCACGTCAGGCCAGCTGAGCTCACAGTCTCTCTCATTGATTGTGCCTCTGCATATTTTAGGATACTGCTTGCAGCCTGTTGCCTTGGTGTTTATTTTTTCCATTGTCTAATTTTACCCCCTAGCCAGTACTACAAAAACTTACCAACTTTTTTAGAACTAACGAATAGTAGGATGAAATATGTAATAAATATTGTCACATTGATGTAATATAAAATTAAATATATACATGAAAGGGTTATTTAAATTATCACCTTAGTGACAAGCAGGCATAAGAATAAGTTTGAATTTCTTAAAACCTGGATCCTTTGCTGTTAGGGCAAAAGTTATAGATTATTCAAGATCATGTAATTTATTTAATTTTTAAAAATTTTAATATAATGTATGTGAAGAATTACATATACAGAAAAGTACACAATTGTGTAAAGCTTAATTATTTTTTTAAAAATAGGCTTTAACTTTTTAGAACAGTTTTAGATTTTCAGGAAAATTGGGAAGACAGTACAGAGAGTTCTCCTATATTCCACACCTAGTTTCCCCTATTATTAACATCTTATATTAGTATGGTACATTTATTATAATAATTGAGCCAATATTGATATATTATTTTTAACTAAAGTCTATACTTTATTCATACTTTCTTACCTTTAAATCATGTTCTTTTTATGTTCTAGGGTCTCACTCTGGACACCACCATACATTTAGTTGTCATGTCTCCTTAGGCTCGTCTTATCTGTGACAGGTTCTCAGATCTTCCTTGTTTTGAATGACCTGGACAGCTTTGGTCAGGTGTGTTGGGGAATATCCCTCAATAAGAATTTGTCTGATGTTTTTCTCATAATTAGACTGGGGTTATTATAGGTTTCTGGAAAGAACATCACAGAGGTAAATTCCCATTTTCATCACATCACCTCACATCATGTCAAGGGTACATACTATCAACATGATTTACCATTGTTGATATTGACCAAGATCACCTGGTTGAAGTAATATTTGTCTAATTTCTCCACTGTAAAGTTATTCCCCACCCTTTTCCATCCTGTCCTCTTTGGAAGGAAGTCACTATGTGAAGCCTGTACTTAAGGGATAAGGAGCTATGCTCTACCTGCTTGAGGTGGGGAGTACTTATAAATAATTGGGAATTCTTTTGCATAGGAGATTTATATATTATCTCCAGTTTATTTGTTTATATTAGTACGTGTTCATTTATTTTCTACTTCAGTTTATAGTCCAATACTATTTTATTTTGTTGTTCAAATTATTCTAGCTTTGGCCATTGGGGAACTCCTTTAGTTGGCTCCTATGTTCCTATCACATGCCTTCAGCATTTTAAGTTGTCCCCTCTACCCCAGCACTTCCCTACTTTTCGACACTGCAAGATACTCCAGCCTCATCTTCTGTGTTTCCTGCCCCATTTATAGAATTGAGCTTTTCTCCAAGGACCTCTGTTTCCTTTTATTGGAGAATGGTATTAGAAACCAAGATCTGGATTGTAGGTGTGCTCATTGCTACTGTAGTAGTGTTTATTCTAGGCTCTCTCGGCTGGCAGGGTAAGGAAATATATACATGTATACAAATCCATATATATATATATATACACACACACACATACATATATCTATAAATATTTCTAAGTGTAACCATCTATTGATATATCAGTATTAGGCTAAATATAAGTTTATATTGATATCTGCAACTCTAGTTCATTGCCACATGGATCATTCTAGCATTCTTTTGCTTATCTGTTAAATACCCACTCCAACAGTGAGAAACCTGACTCCTACCATTTGCCATCCCGTTACTTAATTGTTCAATTCCAGTATACATTACAGTTGTATCAGAATTATTAACCTGTATTCCTATGGAATGCAACACTGTCAACTATAGCACAGTGCTTATATACAGTTCCTTTTTACCTTTAGTCTTAAAAACTCCACTCATTTCCAGAGTTACTTGGGTCAGCACCCTTTCTTTCTACCTCCTTCAGTGACATTGTTTCATGAATTTGTGATACAGTTAGTTTCTTTTGTCTATATTCCATTGTCTGTATTCCGTCTTTGTGATCACCTGACATCCTATATGATTTTGAAAATTTTAGATACATTGAAGTTCACACTTTGTGCTGTAGAAGTCTATACATTTTGACAAATGTCATGTATCCACTGTTACAGTATTACACAGTAAGATTCACAGCCCTAAAAAATGCCCTGTTCTTCCCCTATTTAGCCTGCTCCTCTTCCCCTGCACTCCTCACAACCACTGATCATTTTACTGTCTCTGTAGATTTGCCTTTTCCAGAATGTCATCTATTTGGAATCATATAGTATGTAGCCTTTTCAGACTGGCTTCTTACACTTAGCAATATACATCCAAGGTTCATTCATGTCTTTGTGTGGTTTGATGCTCATTTCTTTTTATTGCTAAATAATATTCCATTGTATGGGCATACCACAATTTATTCATTCACCTATTGAGGACATCTTGGTTGTTTCCAGTTTGGGGGGATTGTGAATAAAGCTGTTATAAACATTTGAGTACAGGTGTTGGTGTGGGCTTAAGTTGTCAAATCAGTTTGGAAAATATCTAGGAGCCTCATTGCTGGATTGTATGGTAAGACTATGTTTAGCTTTGTAAGAAACTGCCAAACTGTCTTCAGAAGTGGCCATAACTTTTTGCTTCCCATTAATAATGAATGAGAGTTCCTGTTCCTCTGTATCTTTGCTACCGTTGGTATTATAGTTTTTTTTTATTATTTTAATCATTCTAATAAGTGTTTAGTGGTATCTCATTGTTGTTTTAAATGTAATTCCCTATTGACATATGATGTTGAGCATCTTTTCACATGCTTATTTGCCATCTGCATTTCTTCTTTGGTGAGCTTTTCAGATCTTTGGCTCATTTTTTTTTTTAAATTTAATTTTGGCTGTATTGGGTCTTTGTTGCTGCGCGTGGACTTTTCTCTAGTTGCAGAGAGTGGGGGCTACTCTTTGTTGTGGTGCGTGGTCTTATTGTGGTGGCTTCTCTTGTTGTGCAGCACGGGCTTTAGGCATGCGGGCTTCAGTAGTTGTGGCACGTGGGCTCAGTAGTTGTGGCTCGTGGGCTCTAGAGCACAGGCTCAGTAGTTGTGGCTCACAGGATTAGTTGCTCCGCAGCATGTGGGATCTTCCGGGATCAGGGCTTGAACCTGTGTCCCCTGCATCGGCAGGCGGATTCTTAACCACTGTACCACCAGGGAAGTCCTGGCTCATTTTTAAATTGTATTTTTTCTTACTGCTGTGTTTTAAGAGTTTTTGTACATTTTGGATAGCAGTCCTTTATCAGATATGTATTTTGCAGATATTTTCTCCCAGTCTATGATTTTCTCCCAGTCTATTGATTCCCTTAATGCTATCTTTCACAAAGCAGAAATTTTAAATTTTAATAAAGTCCAACTTTTCTTTCATAGACTGTGCTTTTGGTATTCTATGTAAAAACTCATTACCAAACCTGAGAACACCTAGATTTTCTCCTATGTTTTCTTCTGGAAGTGTTATAGATTTCAGTTTTATATTTAGGTCTATGATCCATTTTGAGTTAATTTTTGTGAAAGGTATTAATTCTATGTCTGGATTTATTTATTTTTTTATATATGAATGTCCAACTATTCCAGTGCCATTAGTTGAAATACTTTCTCCATTGAATTACCTTTGTTCCTTTCTCAAAGATCAGTCAGCTAGATTTGTTTGATTCAGTTCTGGGTTTTCTATTGTGTTCTGTTGGTCTATGTATCTAGCCTTTTGCCAAAACCATACTATCTTGATTACGGTAGGTTTATAGTGAATCCTCTACTTTGTTGTTATTCTTCAGTATTGTGTTGGTTCTTCCAGATCTTTTGCCTTCCCATATGAACTTTAGATTCATTGTGTCAATAGTATCTACAAAATAGCTTGCTGTGATTTTGTTTGGGATTGTCTTGGGAATAATTGAACCATGAGCACAGAATACCTGTCCATTAATTTAGATCTTCTTTGATTTCTTTTATCAGAATTCTGCATATAAAGTTTGTAATTATTTTGTTAGATTTTTGCGTATTTCATATTTTTGATGCTGTTGTAATGTTTTTTAAAGTTTTAGATCCCAACTCCTTACTGCTGTTATGTAGAAAAGCAATTGAGTTTGGTATTTTTTTTAAATAAATTTATTTATTTTATTTATTTATTTTTGGCTGTGTTGGGTCTTCGTTGCTGCACGTGGGCTTTCTCTAGTTGCGGCAAGTGGGGGCTACTCTTCATTGTGGTGCACAGGCTTCTCACTGCGGTGGCTTCTCTTGTTGCAGAGCACGGGCTCTAGGCATGCAGGCTTCAGTAGCTGTGGCATGCAGGCTCAGTAGTTGTGGCTCATGCGCTCTAGAGCACAAGCTCAGTAGTTGTGGTGCGTGGGCTTAGTTACTCCGCGGTATGTGGGATCTTGCCAGACCAGGGCTCAAACCCGTGTCCCCTGCACTGGCAGGTGGATTGTTACCACTGTGTCACCAGGGAAGCCCAGCAATTTAGTTTTTTATGTTTAACTTGTATAGCAATGTTGCTATAATCATGTATTAGTTATAGGAGGTTTTTTTGTCATTTCCTTAAGATTTTCTACACTGGCAACAAGTCATCTGTGAACAAAGATAATTTAATTTCTTCCTTTTAAACCTGTATACCTTTTATTTCCTTTCCTTGTCTTATTGCACTAGCTAGACTTCCAGTACGATGTTGAATACGGTGGTGAGAGTGGACCTCCTTGCTTGTTTGTAATCTTAGTAGGAAAGCATCTAGTTTCTCACCATTAAGTATGATGTTAGCTGTAGGTTATTTTGTAGGTGTTCTTTACTAAGTTAAGGATGTTCCCTTTTATTCCTAGTTTGCTAAGAGCTTTTGTCATGAATGAGTGTTGGATTTTGTCGAATGCTTTTTCTGCATTTGTTGATAAGACTGCATGAGTTTTCCTCTTTAGCCTTCTTGAATGTTGAACCAGCCTTTCTTACCCAGAGTAAATCCCACTTGATTATGGGTTTAAAAAATTAAATTGAAATTAAACTAAAAATTATTTTTATACATTGTTGAATTTGATTTTCTAATACTTTTGGGGGGGGATTTTTGCATCTAGGTTCATGAGAGATATTGACTTATAGTTTTCCTTTCCTGCAATGTCTTTTTCAGGTTTTGAGATTAGGGTGATGCTGGCTTCATAGAATGAATTAGGAAGTCTTCGCTCTGCCTCTTATTTTCTGAAAAGATTGTGGAAAATTGGTATAATTTCTTCTTTAAATGTTTGGTAGAATTCATCAGTGAAACCATCAGGGCATTCTGCTTTCTTTTTTGGAAGATTTATTAACCATTTCTTTAGAGAATATTGGACTATCCAGATTATCTGTTTCTCCTTGTGTGGGTTTTATTAGTTTGTGTCTTTCAAAGAATTGTTCTATTATTATCTAAGTTATTGAATTTGTTGGCATATTTGTTCATAGTATTCCTTTATTAACCTTTTAATGCCCATGGAATTAGTACTGATAACCCCTCTTTCATTTCTGTTATTGGTAATTTGTGTCTTCTCCCCTTTTTTCTTAGTTAAGTTGGCTAGATGATTATTAATTTGATTAGCCTTTTCAAAGAAACAGCTTTTGGTTTCATTGATTTTTCTCTATTGTTTAACTGTTTTCAAGTTCATTGATTTCTGCTCTAGTTTTTTTTTTTTTAATTATTTTTTTTAATGATTTTTTTTTTTAATGTATTTATTTGTTTTTGCCTGTGTTGGGTCTTCATTTCTGTGCGAGGGCTTTCTCTAGTTGTGGCAAGTGGGGGCCACTCTTCATCGCAGTGCGCGGGCCTCTCACTGTTGCGGCCTCTCTTGTTGTGGAGCACAGGCGCCAGACGCGCAGGCTCAGTAGTTGTGGCTCACGGGCCCAGTCGCTCCGCAGTACGTGGGATCTTCCCAGACCAGGGCTCGAACCCGTGTGCCCTGCATTAGCAGGCAGATTCTCAACCACTGTGCCACCAGGGAAGCCCTCTGCTCTAGTTTTTTAAAATTTGTTTTTTCTGTTTGCTTTAGGCTTAAATTGCTCTTCATTCTCTAGCTTCCTAAGGTGGAAGCTTACAGTACTGATTTTAGATATTTCTTCTTTTCTAATATGTGCATTCTGTGCTGTAAATTTGCCTCTGAGCACTGCTTTTGCTGCAACCCACACATTTTAATGTTATATTTTCATTTAGATCAAAATATGTTTTAATTTATTTTGAGACTTCCTCTTTGACTCATGTGTTTTAGAAGTGAATTGTTTAAACTCAGTATTTGTGGATTTTCTGGCTACCTTTTTTCTTTGATTTCTAGTTTAATTCTATTGTAGTCTGAGAACATATTTTATATGATTTCTATCCCTTTAAATTTGTGAAGGTATGTTTTATGGCCCAGAAAGTGGTCTCTCTTGGTGAATGTTCCATGTGAGCTTGAGAAGATTATGTATTCTGTTGTTTTGTGGTCAAATATTCTATAAATGTCAATTAGATCAAGTTGATTATAGTGCTGTTAGGTCCACTGTATCCTTACTTATTTTATGCTTGCATGATCTATCAAGTGAAAAAGGGTGTTGAAGTCTCCAACTATAATAGTGGATTTGTCTGTTTTTTTCTTATGATTCTATCAATTTTTGCCTCAAGCATTTTGACACTGCTGTTAGGTACATAGATATTGATATTAAGGATTGTAATGTCTTCTTGGAGAATTAACTCTGTTATCACTGTGTAATATCCTCTTAAGCCCTGATAATTTACTTTATTCTGAGGTCTGCTTTGTCTGAAATTATTATAGTTACTGCAACTTTGTTCTATATTAGTGTTATCATGGTAGATATTTTGTTATTCCTTTACTTTTAATCTACTTGAGCTTTTATACTAAAAGTGGGTTTTGTTGTAGACAACCCAGAGTTTTGTGGTTTTTTTTTTAAATCTACTCTGACAATCTTGTTTTTCAATTGGTATATTTAGATCAATATTCACATTTAAAATACTTACTGATACAGGTGGAATTGACTTCTGTTTGTTCCACCTGTTTATTACTTGTTTCTCCCCCTCCCCTTTTTCAGTCTTTGCTGGTTTTGATTGCACATTTTATATGACTCATTTTATTTCCTCTCTCAGCATATCAATTATACCGCTAAAAGTGTTTTTTTCCCCAGAGTTTGTAATACACAATTACAATTAATATAAGGTTATGTCAAATATCATTATACCACTTCATTTCTAGTGTAGGTACTACATAACAGAGTATCCCCAATTCTTCCCTCCCATCCATTATGACATTCCTGTCATTTATTTCATTTATCCATATGCTACAGTCATCCAATATATTGTTATTATTATTAATTCAAACAAATGGTATATTTTAGATCAAGAATAAGAATATTAAGAATAAGAAAAATAAAAAGCTCTTTTGTTTTTTTTAATTCCTTCTCCTGTACTCTTTTATTATGTAGATCTGAGTTTCTGACCTATATGATTCTTCTTCTCCCTGAAGAATTTCTTTTAACATTTCTTACAGGGCAGGTTTGGCAATGAATTCTCTCAGTTGTTTGTCTGAGTGTTCATTTCTCCTTCACTTTTGAAAGAAAATTTTGTTGGACGTATAATTCAAGTTTGGTGTTTTTCTTTCAGCATTTTAAATATTTTGCTCCATTCTCTTGCTTACATGACTTCTGATGAGAAGTCTACTGTAACTCTTTTAACTCTTGTACTGTTCCTCTGTAGGTAAGGTTTTTTGTTTTGTTAAGATTTTTTTTCCATTGTCTTTGGTTTTCTTCAGTTTGAATATGATATATCTAGAAATAGAGGGTTTTTTTTTTTTTCTGGAATTTATCCTGTTTGGTGTTTGCTGAGGTTTCTGATCTGTTGTTTAGTCATTAATTTTGTTAATCTCTTGATCGTTATTATAGTAGTTCCCCTTTATCAGCAGTTTTGCTTTCTATGGTTTCAGTTACCTGTGGTCAACTGCAATCCACAGATCTTAAAAGGAAAATTCCAAAAATAAGCAATTCATACATTTTAAATTACACACTGTTCTGAGTGTGATGAAATCTTGTGCTGCCCTGTTCCATCCTACCTGGGATGTGAATCATCTTTTGGCCAGTGTGTCCTACTGGTTAGTCCCTTAGTAGTTTCCTTGTTTATCAGATTGACTGTCATGGTGTCACTGCTGTCATGGTGTCACTGTGGATTGTTTTTTTTTTTTTTGTGGTACACTGGCCTCTCACTGTTGTGGCCTCCCCGTCGTGGAGCACAGGCTCCGGACGCGCAAGCTCAGTGGCCATGGCTCAGGGGCCCAGCCGCTCCGCGGCATGTGGGATCTTCCCAGACCGGGGCACGAACCCGTGTCCCCTGCATCGGCAGGCAGACTCTCAACCACTGTGCCACCAGGGAAGCCCACTGTGCTTGTTTTTAAGTAACCCTTATTTTACTTAATAATGGCCCTAAAGGGCAAGAGCAGTGATGTTGGCAATTTGGATATGCTAAAGAAAAGCCGTAAAATACTTCCTTTAAGTGGAAAGGTGAAAGTTCTTATCTTAATAAGGAAAGGAAAAAAGTCGTATGCTGAAGTTGCTAAGACTTATGGTAAGAATGAGTCTTCTATCTGTGAAATTGTGAAGAAGGAAAAAGAAATTTGTGCTCGTTTTACCATTGCACCTAAAATGGCAAAAGTTGAGACCACAGTGTGTAGTACTTAGTTAACTAACTAAGACGGAAAAGGCATTAAATTTGTACAGTAAGATATTTTGAGAGTGAGATACCCCATTCACATAACTTTTATTACAGTATATTGTATAATTGTTCCATTTTATTAGTTATTCTTATTAATCTCTTACTTACCTAATTTATAAATTAAACTTTATTATAGGTATGTATATATAGGAAAAACATGATAGACACATATAGGGTTTGGTACTGCCCACAGTTTTAGGCAACCACTGAGGGTCTTAGAACATATTCTATGAACTAATGTACTTCAGATATTTCTTCTGTTCTATTTTCTCTTTCTTCTCCTTGTGATCTTCCAATTATGCTTATGTTACACTTTTTGAAATTGTCCCACAGTTTTGGATATTCTGTTTTTAACATTCTTTATTCTCTTTGTATTTCACTCTGGGAAGTTTCTGTTGACACCCCTTTAAACTCACTGATTCTTTCCTCAGCCATATCCAGTCTAATGATGAGCCCATCAAAGGCAGTCTTCATTTCTGTTCAGTATTTTTTATTTGCAGCATTTATTTTTTATTCTCTCTTAGAGTTTCCATCTCTTTGCTTACCTTGTCCATCTGTTCTTGCATGTTGTTTACTTTTTCCATTGGCGCCCTTAAAATATTAATCATAGTTATTTTAAATTCTGTCTGATAATTCCACAGTCTGTTTCATATCTGAGTCTTGTTCTGATTCTTGCTTTATCTCTTCATACTATTTTTTCCCATTGCTTTTTTTTTTTTTTTTGGTTAGAATATCTTGTAATTTTTTGTTGAAATTTGTATGTGATGTATTGGGTAATAAGAACTTGGGTAAAAGGCCTTTAGTGTGAGATTTTAAGTTAACCTAGCCTGGAGTTGGGTTGTGCTTTAGCTTTAGGTACCAGGAGTCTTAAAGTTCTCAGGTGTATTTGTGTTTGTCTCCCCTATTTGGGGGAGGGGGCTTTTCTTAGAATTCCTACTTTGTAGAGTCTGTACCTTGAAGCTCTTTCAACAGAAATCCACTGTTATACTGGAGTCCTGCTGATAGGGTGGCAAGATGTGGGGGGTGTTCTATAATTTTACGATAAAATCTTAGTCTTTTAGTGGACCTGTGTCTCTGGGCCTCTACAGGTGTACTTAGTTTCTTCTTCCCTTAGGTGAGACAGGAAGGCTAGAGGGTGCTGATGTGGGGTAACTGACCTTTTTCATATACGGGATAAAGCTCTACGTGGGATAAGGCAAAGCCTTTCCTAGAGAATAGGCCTTTGTATGGAGAATGCTCTTGAGCTGTTTCCCCTCCTTCTCCCTTAGCTTTTACAAGATCTCTTTCTTGGCTTTTCACTGTGAGAACCTGCTGGGGTTCCTAGAAGGGAAACCCACAAAACCATGGGGGCTCTAAGACTGTGGCCCACAGGAGTTTCTCACTCTCCTGCTAGTTCATATTCAGCCTCCAGCAGTTTGTCAAAATTACTCTTTAAGTGTTTCTTCTAGTTGTGGCTCTAGTGATTTCTGCTCCAGGTAAGCTGTGACTCTCTGTGTTCATCTGGGAAGGTTTGGGTTTAGAGAGTTTCAGATGCACAAAAAATACAATTGCAAAGTAATTTTGTGGTCATAGATTTCAATAAAAAATTTAATGGCTGTAAATATATTTTGTTTTGATAAGCCAAGGTGATAATGCAGTAAATCAAAATTGAAATCCCTTGTTAAAAAGTCACTGAGAAAATTCTAAACTTTCATAAGACTAATAAATTTCTAGTCACATTCATCAAAGAAAGAACCCAATGCCATTGGAGTAGCCAGCCACTCAAACAACTGTGTTACTACCAATGGTGGTATGCTTAATGAAAAATTGTGTCCCCTAAAAAGTAAGCAGTTGATTGTGTCCAATGAGTATTATGAAAACTTAATACAGTAGGAGAATTGCCTGTGCTCTACAAAATGTAAGAGCTCTCTGTAATCCTTTGTCAAATGAGGCCGGGCACACCTAAATAAATAGAAAAATAAATTAGAATGTGTTTGGATCATATATTCTTTTTTAAAATTTATTTTTTTATTTTTATTTACATCTTTATTGGAGTATAATTGCTTTACAATTGGTGTGTTAGTTTCTGCTTTATAGCAAAGTGAATCAGTTATAATATACATATGTTTCCATATCTCTTCCTTCTTGCGTCTCCCTCCCTCCCACCCTCCCTATCCCACCCCTCCAGGCGGTCACAAAGCACCGAGCTGATCTCCCTGTGCTATGTGCCTGCTTCCCACTAGCTATCTACCTTACGTTTGGTAGTGTATATATATGTCCATGCCTCTCTCTCGCTTTGTCACAGCTTACCCTTCCCCCTCCCCATATCCTCAAGTCCATTCTCTAGTAGGTCTGTGTCTTTATTCCTGTCTTACCCCTAGGTTCTTCATGACGGAGCATATATTCTTAAATGCATAAAGGATTGGCATGTTAATTTATTATATTAAGATTGTAACTTTTTACTGGTATCCTATTAGCTAGAAAAAGTCAATGCCATTTCCAAGCAGGCTTCACGTGGTTTTAGTGAGAACAGCTCTCACCCCCCAGTTACTGTCTCTCACGAATCCCCATCATACAGTCATAGAGCTAGAAGGAAACCCATGGACTATAAAGGGACACATTAGCATGTAAAGGCTGGTGCCTGCCCATCTACACATGAAAGATCACAGAACGATATTTGCAATAAGGAACAGCAAGTTGTGACCACTCTCCAGATCTGTACCCATCAGACAGAGGTTGACACCTGTGACAGGTACATTTTGATTTCCACATGCTTTGTGCAGAATCAGACGTGCTCGCAGCAGCATGGCAGCCAAATGTCAAGTGCTGCACCTCTCAGCGTGGAGACACTCAGAAACCCTGGCTGGAAAAGGAACTTGGATTCACCTCTTGAAGTGCACACCATGCGGGAGAGCTGGGCCAGGAGAGGGTTCTGTTAAGCCTTGTCCAACAACAGGTACAGGAGTCGTGCGTGCTGACATGCCTCTTCCCAGTGCTCCACATTCTGGCACCTCCCTGCCCCGCTCCCACATGGCAGAGGGGCAGTGAGGGTGTCTCCTTGTCCCCTTGCTGTTCCAGGTGGGGTTTAGTGAGAGGGAAGAGAGTGCATAATTTTGGAGCAGGAAATAAAGGTTGTGTGCAGACTTAAACTGGGCCTGCAAACTCAGGCTGGAAATCATCTGACAAATTAGATTATTCCTTGGGATTTAGGAGCTCCTACAAGGAGAATATGTTGAGAGAAAAATCAAATTTCGAGAACCCTTTAAACCAGGAGCTAGGTCTTGGTGGGCACTATTTTAGGTGGAAACTTCAGATAGACCCTTAAGAAGTAGCTTTCCCAGGACCAGAGCTACTCCTGAAGGGAAGGAAGGAGCTTTCACCCCCTTAGATGTGACTCTTGGCCTTTGGGAATACTCTCAAAATCACCTTGGGACTGGAAGTGGTGGGGCTGACATCTAACTTCCAGAAGGCTGATGTTTTTCTCCCAGGTTGGGGTTGCAGGGATCCATGCACATTCTCTGGTGACCTTCCTTGTGACCCAGAACAGGTATGAGATGTCCCTGGGGAGAGAGTGTGGTCTCAGGCTTCTGCAACTGAGATGCTGGCTGCTGTCATAGCAGGGAGCCAAGCAGGGCACTTAGGAGACAACATGTCCTGAATCCCTACAGAACTGCTTTTACTGAAATGCTCTGTAGATAAGAGCTAACCTAACAGACAGCTCTATGCAGTATGTCCCTAGTCTGTTACTATAGGGATGTTGGAGGTAGTGGTGTTATTTCATCTGGTGTTTTTCTTTTTTAATTTTGCGGACACAAGGAATCTGATAAGTTACTTTTTTCTTCCTGCCCTCCCTTTCCTTTCTTCCCTCCTTCCTCCCTTTTTTTTTTTTTTTTTTTTTTGCTAGAAAGTTCAGAACCTCAGATCTGTGGCCTACTATGCATAAAAGCATATGTCATTAGGGTATGCATATTTCCTGGCTTCATATTTACCCCTTTTGTCATCTTGGAGAGCCAACTTCTGTCCTTTTTAGAGGAAGGTTGATATAAACACCCAAACTGGTAAATGAGCTTCCCCACCCAGACGTTGAGCCGGGACGTAGGCTTTTACTAGTTGGCTCTGGGAACTCCGTTAGTGCAGAGTATAAACTTTGGTGGACTCAAAGTATTGATAAGAGGCCCAAGGGCCTGATTTATGATGACGTGAGAGGTTAGGCCTGGTGAGAATCTGACCCATTGACTTGGAAATATTCATTTTTCTATGTGGTTGAGAGAACTTGGACTTTGATGTCAGAAAGACATCTGTTGGGGGCTTCCCTCGTGGTGCAGTGGTTAAGAATCTGCTTGCTAATGCAGGGGACATGGGTTCGAGCCCTGCTCTGGGAAGATCCCACATGCCGCGGAGCAACTAAGCCCGTGCGCCACAACTACTGAGCCTGAGCTCTAGAGCCTGCGAGCCGCAACTCCTGAGCCTGCGTGCCACAACTATTGAAGCCCGTGCCTAGAGCCCGTGCTCTTCAGCAAGAGAAGCCACCGCAACGAGAAGCCCGAGTACCACAAGGAAAAGTAGCCCCTGCTCACTGCAACTAGAGAAGGCCTGCGTGCATCAGTGAAAGCCCGAAGGAAGGAAGAAAGAAACAAATCTGTTGGATTTCTGGGACTGCCACTTATGTGAACCTCAGCAAGCCCTAGGACCTCACGGAGGCCTCGGTGTCCTCACCAGTAAAATGGGAATAGGAACCTGGATATGGTTGTTATGAGTTTAATTGAAGAGTCTCTGTAGCACCCAGCATGTTGTTTCCTCCTCCTATTGGGATAAATGCGTTTGGAACTTCCCTGCTTTTTCCAATCTCTGGGAAGATGTGGACGTTCATGCTTTGCTTTGAAACAATCCTGGCACCCCGGGGACTTGTCCGGAAATTCAGCTTGTGTTCGAGCCTGTTTAAGGGGCTTTTGCTTTCATCTTCAGGGGCCAAATGCCAGTGGCTGCTTTTAATGAAACCAAATCCTTCCTAGTTCTGTGTGATTTGGGGATTTGCTTCCTCAGCCTGGGCAGCAGTCGGATACATTCCGTTTTCTTTATTTTCCAAGTGACCCTAGAGCACTTTGTGATTCTAAAACTGACCTACTGGGAGAAACAAAATAAACTCTTCCATTCTATCTTCTCTTTCTCCCACCGTGTTTGGGAATGATCTGACTTAATATACCTACCCTCCAGCTTGCTGGCTCCAGAGTGATAACAGCTAACATAAGTATGTTTATCATTTACATACTCTGGGCAGGCTCTGCAGTGCATCCCTGACAGACCGATACCTTCTCCAGCCATTGGTGTATCAAGAGCCAAACAAAAAGAAGAAGAGAGAAGTAAAATCACCAAAAAACCAACCAAACAAAAATATTAAATCTTTTAGCCCCCAGGGAGTACATATCCCTTTTTCATTCCTCATCAATAGATTATAATCTCTTCTCCTCAGAAACTGGCTGTCGGGATAGCACAATAAGTCCTTAAATTGGTGCTTTCTGGTGGAATGATTTTGGGGAGAAGATGGTTTATAGTGAGGAAACAGTGAGGTTTGCTTATTGGTTAACTTTTGATGCTTCTTTTTTCTCTGTGGTTTTCTCTTTGGGCCTAAAGCAAGAATGCCTCGGTGAGAAGAGGGATTGGCTAGAAAGTCCTTGAAGCAAATGCTGGCGTTGTCCCTGAAAGCACTGGCCAGGAGCCTTTGCCACTGGAATATGCCTCTTCCAGTGCGATTGGCAAGACCATTCCTATTGTGAGATCAGAATATTTAGCTAGATGTGATTAAATATTCAGTCAATCACACTCCCCTTCTCAGCGTCCATGTATCACCTTGTGGTTATGTTTGGCTTCCCCTATAGGCCTATCTGCATGGGTAGAATGTGCTGGTCCCATGCATTTTACGTATCCAGTCCTTGGGACAGTTCTGGCTCAGTGTGAATTACTAAAAAAGCATCCCTTTTAGTACGTCAGGCTGGTGAGCTTGGTATCATGCGGGTCCTCCTCCAAGTATAGATTTGTCTTTTGGGTGCTGACAAACCTGGTCCCTGAGCCTTTATGTCTGGGTCTTGGTATGTTCACCAAGGAACGAAAGCCCTCTGGAAAACTATTGGGAAACAGCCTTCTGTCCTTTCTCCAGGCAGACTATACCCCCCTTTTATCATTCCTCTTCTTGTTACCCTTTAAAATCAGTCATTTACAAACATATTTTGATCCCAGCTGTGTGCTAGACTCTTTGCTAGGCCCTGGACCATAACTCTACGGCTATAAACCATGCAAAGGTTTCTGCTGCCTTGGCATTGAGAGTCTAGTGGGAGAGACACACTGTGCAAAGTAAACAAAGGAACAAGGCTATTTCAGATAGTGGTAAGCGCTAAGACAAAAGTAAATTGGGCATTGTGATCTGGGGTGCACAACAATATTAGTTTCTGCAGTCAGAGAAGGCCTCTCTGAGGAGGTGACTTTGGACTTAACACAGAATGGGAACCAAGGGAAGGGAGCCATGGGAAAATCATGGGGAAATGGTCTACCTCTCACCTTTCTAACTAGAAGGCCAGATTTTGGTTGAAGATTGGGTGGAAGGGACTGTATGGATCATACTCACAATACACATTTTCTTAGCCCAGAACTGGAATACTGTCTGCTATGGGCTGATTTATGCCCCCCTCCCCCAATTTATACATTAAAGTCCTAACTTTCAGTACCTCAGAATGTGACTATATTTGGAAATAGGGTCTTTAAAGAGGTGACTAAGTTAAAATTAGGTCATTAAGGTGGGCTCTATCTAATATGCCTGGTGTCCTAAGAAGAGGAGATTTGGACACAGACACACACAGAGGGAAGACCATATGAAGACACAGGGAGAAGACAGCCATCTACAAGTCACGAACAGAGGCCGAAGAAACCTACTCTGTTAACACTTTGGTGATGAACACCTAGCATCAGAACTGTGAGGAAATAAATTTGTTAGTTAAGCCACCAAGCCTGTGGTTTTTTTGTTATGGCATCTCTAGCAAACTAATATACTGTCCAAAGAGAAAAGTCTTTGAAATTGGGATGGTCTCAGAGGTCTCCAAACCAAGTGGTTACCAGCCAGTTCAGGCCAGTTCCATCGAAGGCTCATCCCCAGGTCAGAGCTCTGGCAGCAGCGTTGAAAGTTCAAGCTTCCCTTCCCTGGGAGACCATCACCTCCATTCCTGCTGACATGAGGCACTTGTGAAGCAGCAGCCACCTTTGCTCACCAGCATCCTTCCCAGGATTCGAACCACTGGCCTTACCATTGTGAATGAGTCAGATTATAGACAAGTGTTCTTATTTGCATGCCCAGACTGTCTGTGTATAATTAACTGTTATAGTAATAATGATGATGATATGAAGCACCGAAGGGCCTTTGCAATTTGGGGCCTATAAATACATAACATTATTTTCATTATTATAATCAGGTATGGTGGATACCTGGATAACAAGCCATTTCTCACTGGTGTAGTAATACATGACCATAAAAGTACCTAAAAGTCTTAATATTTTCCCCTTTTAGAAATATGACCATCAAGTTATTATCATTATAATTAAATCACCTTAAAAAACTATCCGATCTGCACGGGGGTATGTACTACCTTTTCCACAGTGAATGTTCTCACTGGCTCCTTTTAAATGGTTTATGAGGACTGGGCCTTTGGCACTTTGTCATGGAGACAAGACTTTGGAAACATCTGTTTCGGAAAAGGGAAATCATCTATAAAATATAATCAGCCAATAATGGCACATCTGCCTACAATGAGCAAGTTTCAGAAGTGGAGTTGGGGCAATGCATGCTCTACCTGGAGAGCATTTTCTATGAATCAGGAGAATTTTATTAGCTAAAAATGTAGTAAAATTCTAAGCCAATTGAAGGGCATGTGTAACAGTTGGGGCAGATGTTTTAAGTGGTCACGAATTACTTGGAAGCCATCTCCATAGGGGCAAAGAGAAGACCTAAAACCGGGGGGACTTTTTTTTTTCCTTCCCTCTGTCCCTTCTTTCCTTTTTCCTTCTGCCGTTTTAATTGATTTTCAGAGGGCTTTAAAGAAATTTGGAAGGAAAATCTCCCAGTAAGCATCATGAAATCTGCTCCCTCTCAGGTTGGGGAAACCCAGGTTAAGAGGCTGCCTAACAGGAAACAAACTGTCCTGCTCCTCTCTCCCTCCCTCCTCTTCTGTCTCCTTCAGCCCTACCAGACTTTGCTCACAAGCCAAAGAAGAAACAGAATAAAGCAGATTGCAGAGAAATCTTTTGGAACTTAAAGCAGATTCTGATGAAGTGTGGTAATTCTGAAAATCTTAATTAATGTCTCACTGGTGATTTCAGTAACTGGGGGCTTGTGAGGTGAGTGAAGCCAGAAACAGAGCAATTCAGTTATAAAAGGCTCTGAGAACTGCACAGACATCTAGTGGAGATAGGCTACTCACTCAAATACCCACATGAAGGGAGCAGAGTTGGAGAAGAGTCTTGGTCCAGCAATCAGACCAGGTATGTGGGAGTCTATTTGATGCCAAGTCTCATTGAAAGCTCTTTTCATTTCTCTGATCTTCATTGTTCTTGTCTATGAAACAGGCTTAACATGAACATTATGTCTGTACAATTAAGTCAACAAAAAACAAACTTGCACCTTGTCCTCAAAATATCCCCCCAGAATGTAAATTGGTGTGGCCACTATGGAGAAACAGTATGGAGGTTCCTTAAAAAACTAAAAGTAGAGTTACCATATGATAACTCCAACAATCCTACTCCTGGGCATAAATCCGGAAAAGATGAAACCTCTAATTCAAAAAGATACCTGCACCCCCAGTGTTCATAGCAGCAGTATTTACAATAGCCAAGACATGGAAGCAACCCAAGTGTCCATGAACAGATGAATGGATAAAGAAGATGTGGTTTATATATACAATGAACTATTACTCAGCCATAAAAAAGAATGAAGTAATGCCATTTGCAGCAACGTGGATGGACCTAGAGATTATCATACTAGCTGAAGTAAGTCAGAAAGAGAAAGACAAATATTATATGATATCACTTACATGTGGAATCTAAAAAACAGTACAAGTGAACTTATGTATAAAACAGAAACAGACTCACAGACATAGAAAACAAACTACCGAAGCAGAATGGGTGGGGAAGGATAAACTGGGAGTATGGGATTACCAGATGCACACTACCATATATAAAATAGATAAAAAGGATTTACTGTATAGCACAGGGAACTATATTCAATATCTTGTAACAAACTGTAATGGAAAAGAATTGAAAAAAAAGAATATAGATATATACATATTTATATGTATAAACTAATCACTTTTCTGTACACCTGAAACTAACACAATATTTGTAAATCAACTATACTTCAATAAAAAATAAGTAAATAAAAATACACCCCCCCGCCCCACAACCAAACCTGAAAATCTGAAAACTAAGTAAATTAACTGGTTGAGAGAACAACTTTTCAACTGATCGTTTAACCTCATGGAGAACCTAACAAACCAAATGTTTGACTGAAGTTACATTTTTTTTTTCTCACTGACCACAAACTGGTTGGTGTATAGAATAAGCCTTGGCTCCAAATACTTTTGTTTGCCTTGTTGCCCCAAGTCTAAACTCCTCTCCTTCTCGTTTCCAGGCTCTCCATCCCTAGCCCCAACCTCCCCCTCTAATTTAATTTCTCACCACTCCCTAATATTCACTTTTAACTTGAGTCAGACTGGTGTTTTCTCTCCATGTCCTCCTCAGTCCCATCTCTGTGTTCTTGTTTATGTTGTTTACTTTTCCTGAGACGAGCACAATGTCCCTAACATTGTCCCTAGCCATTCATTCATTCATTCATTCATTCATTCATGTCTTGAATACCAGGCACTATGTGTCAGATGTTATGCAAGTTTCCATTGGAGGGATACAAAAGACTTAGGCAAGATCACTTCCTTTTTTTGGCCTCTGTGGCTTTTTCTTTCTAGAAAGGGCAGGGTGGGAAATGGACATCCATCCAACACCAAACAAGTTGATGGTGTTGTATGTCGTGTGTCACCATTCTCTGTTCCTGCCGCAGCTCTGTGGGAAGCTCGTCCTGGCGTTGGGCTCCCCAGCTGTCTCCTGTGTGCTCACACCCAAGTCTGGGCAGCTGAAGGACATCTACCCATTCTTCTCCTTCCTCTGGTTCTGTCATGGCCACTCTCTGGACCCCAACCTCTGGGCTCAGCTGTCCTTGCTGTTGGATGCTACCCTTCTGCAGATGCCCTCCCCACCCCTCCCTTCTTTGGCCACAAGTGCTGCTTTGACTGTAGCCTCCTTGTGGTGTGAACACCACCCGACATACACCGATAGGGGAACCCAAGGGAACTGCCTCCAACATCCTGCAGAGGTTTAGGAGGGAATAGAGCTTTTAGGGTTTACTCATAGCCATCTCTGTCCCTGGGAACCAGACACAAGGTCATTGGGGGTTGCAGTTGAGACATCCCACCCTGCTTGGTGACTCTTGCCCCAATGATGAACTCCTACCTGACTGCATTTCCTGTAGGAAAAGTTATGATCCAGGAAGCTCCTGCCCTACCAGCTCACCAGATAGCCCCAAACACCTCTGATTCTCAGCAGTGCACTCACCCTGGCCTCAATCCAGAACTTCTTGCTACTTTGTTTATGTCCCAAGTATTATATGGGGGTGGAGGAAGACATCAATGAGGAGGTACCAGAGAAGGTTTAGAAAGATGAATCACTAGATGGTGAGTGGGGGAAAAATCTGCTCAGGCAGAAGGAGCAGTGTGCTCAAAGGTACAGCAGCCTGGAAGAGCATGGAGTGAAGTAGCTCATGTCTGGGGAACAGGGTGTGTTTTAGGAAGAGGAAGTAGGCTGGGAGGTTAGGCTGCAACCAGACCCATAAAGGGTCTTACAGTCCATTGTAAGGCATTGGGACTCTGTAAGTGTGGGCTTTATGGAAAAGCAGTCAGTAAATATTTGTTGGATTTGAAATGCCTGGCTGTGTACTATGATTCAGGTTCTACTTCGTATACAGATTCATTCTGGGTTTAAGTTCCTTCCTGTAACTACTTTTCTTTCAATGTGTGTTTTGTTTTTTTCCAATTTTATTCTAAGATCCTAACATTAATAACCTAAAGAAGAAAAGTTGACCTAGCTTAAATTTACTACTTGTGTACCTTGATTTCCCAAACAAATGGAAGAAGGCTTTCCTAATTCCTGGATTTTAAAATTCTACAGGAAAAAAAAATGATTGAACCCAAAATGTTTAGCCATGGATGGTAATTTTGTGTACACTGAGTAATTTCCAAGTTCTTCCAGGTGGCATAAGGCCCTTTCAAGTCTTCATCTTGAGGGGGGCCCATGCATTTGACTTATCTTCATATCTCAGATCATACAAAGGGAGTTAGATCCCTTAGTCATGCACTATAATTCAAGTAATGAACATTTGTTGAATGCTTTCTCTATTCATTATTGATGATGCCCTTGAGGGTAGGGGACCAGGCCTTCTACTACTTTTGTCACTCCCACCTGAACCAACACAATGTTCTGCACCTAACTGGTCCTTGGAAAAGGCTTATTGAAGCAGGGGAGGTAGATGGTGGGACAAAGAAGTGGCCTTGAATACTGGAGAATGCAAGGGTTTTGGAGTCAACTGAGACTGATTATGGATAACTTTGCTGTGCTGGCTGTTAGATGTGTGATCTTGGGTTAATTTGTCTCTTTCAGTTTTCCTACCCGGGAAGTGGACATAATAATGTCTAACATATAGATCTAATGGGAAGATTTAATAGGATGATATATGAGCAGTGTTGGGCACATAGTAAGAACTAGACTACTAAAATCAACAAACAGATGAACAGAAACAGAATCCAAGAATGCCACAGTGAGCCATAGAGATAAGAACAGCAACCCTATATTCCCCTTTCTCAAAAATGTGCCCCGTGACTATAAAACAAACAGTTGACAGTTTTGATTTATTCAGAACTCAATCTTGTTTCCATATGTTGCACAGGGAAATTCCTTCTTCCACTTTTCCACTTACTGAGTAATCCCATCAGACCCCACCAAGCCCTGTGTCCAGATCACTGAATATTTGGCCTCATCCCAGGAGAGGCACATTTTTGTACTTCTTTGGGGAAAGCTGACCTGGAAGTAAGAAGGTAAATGAGCACCCCAGTTATCCCTGGAGAAGACATCAGTGGTCCACCCAGGTAGCCCCAGTCATTTCTGCTTCACTTCTTTTCTTTGAACAATGATACTGGCCAGACCTGCTCCTTGAACCCCTGTTTGTGGGAGGGGAGGGTGAGGCCTGGGCAGACCTTGTAGGACCCTCTCTGGGACTTAATGCCTTGATAGTCCTCCATGAGCTTAGTTGGTGTCAGGTTTTGCAACTTTCCTGTCCTGAATCCTAATGTTTGAACAGTCTTGCTCTTCAAATGGAACTGAAGGGACTTAACCGTAAGATGCACCTCAGTTTTGGAGTCTGGGATTCTGGGGTCAGGACTTGTCCACTGGGGACTCATCCTCAGCCAGCTCCTCCTTCCATCTCTCATTGCTTCATGCCCTCAAGAGACTGGGGCTCCATTTGTCCCAGAGCACCTGTCCTCACTAAGGACCCAGGACAAGCTAATTCACACTGAAGAGTTTGTGACTTAATGTTCTACCCCGCCCCAGGAGTATTTCAGCCACCCTAACTTCATTTCAACAAACATTTGTCAAAGTTCTATGTTACTCAAGTGGGGTGCTAGAGATACAAAGATAAAAACAAGACAAAAGGTTTGACACTGTTGTCCAAGAGTCTAGTTGGAAAAAATAGTCATATGTAAATAATTAATTTCAAAACTATGTAAAAAGTGTGTGTGTGGGGCTTCCCTGGTGGCGCAGTGGTTGAGAGTCCGCCTGCCGATGCAGGGGACGAGGGTTTGTGACCCGGTCCGGGAGGATCCCACATGCCGCGGAGCGGCTAGACCCGTGAGCCATGGCCGCTGGGCCTGCGCGTCCGGAGCCTGTGCTCCGCAATGGGAGAGGCCACAGCAGTGAGAGGCCCGCGTACCACAAAAAAAAAAAAAAAAAAAAGTATGTGTGTGTGCATCCTGAAAGAAAAAAGTATCAATTTTTCCCAAAGAACTTTTAGAGGACACAGGGAGAAATGATGTGACTACTCGAGCTGACTCTCTGATGGTGAAACCCCGAGAATCCTGAAGGACGAGGCCAGATGCCTCTTGAGCCCTGTTGGCAAGCCCGGTGTTTCCCCATTATAAATCGAGCTCATAAAGCCAGTGCCTGCCTGTCCCCTCCCTTATCATGAGGGTGGAGAAAGGTTCCTGAGGATACAAAGTCACCTCCATCAGTGGGCAAGCAGCCATCTGCTGCTGCTGCTGCTGCACCCATATTAACTCTTTTGGCTCCTGCCGTGTCGTTGAGTCTGGGCCATAGAAGAACACTGGCAGCAAGTCAGGACACCTGAGTTCTAACTAGGCTCTTTGCCTACTTTGGAAGGCGTGTAACCTTTCAGAGCCTTAGCTTCCTGTTCTTGAATTGGTAACACCTGCCCTATTAGCTATGCAGATAAAAATGAGATTATAAATGTGAAAGGAATTGGAAAAATAACACTAGTGCCCTACCATAAAGTTGTATTAATAATTAATCAAAAAGCATTTATTATCTGTTGTGTGCCTGTAAGTTGGCTAGGTGCTAAATAGAGTCCATTAGTCTAGTAGATTTCTAATAACAAAGTAGTTTTTCTAATTCATTTGGTACACAGAAACTGTCAACAGGGAGTATGTATAGGAGAGAAGACAGTGGCTTGAGAGATTGCTGCAGTTATGTCACTGATTAGCTATGTGATGCTAGACAATTATATTCATTCCTTTGAGTCTCAGTTTCCCAATCTGTAAAATAAGGTTTTTCACAGATTCCTCTTTCCTCTACTCTCCAACGATGGTCTTTCTTTGGGCTGCGATGTTAGAATGGGGCTCAGTAAACCAAGGCACATTAAAATAGAAAATGCTGTAAATTATAACTTAATATGCTGATTCTTTGGAGGAAAATTAACCCAAAGGAATGACACTTCAGTGGGTGAGTATTAGGTATGTACAGTAGGCTAATGAGAGAATTATTTGGGAGCAGGCCTTGCTGGTATGTTCCCTTTGAGGGACCCTGGTGGGGGTACCAAGCGGATAGAAAGTTCCAGAGTCTCACCCTAACGTGGCTGTTGCCTTACGTTCTTGCCAATTAGCTCTGTTGGCTCCTCCTAAAGGGAGGCTAGTAGGAAAACTCTCCAGGGCAGAGTCTAGAAATACCTGATATTTGTATTCACTTGTATTTTTTAAAGAGTGCTCTCACGTGCATTACCTCACTGATCTTTATAACATGTCCACGAGTAGTTAAGTCATTATAATTGCCATCCTGTTTAGCAGAGGAAGGGAAAAGGGTGACTGATGGCAAATGTGACCCAATGGCTAATGTGGTAAATACCTCTGCTTTTCTTCTTGGCCTTTTCCTTCCTCCCTCCCTCCCTTCCTTCCTTCCTTCCTTCCTTTGTTCCTTCTTTCCTTCCTTCCTTCCTCCCTCCCTCCCCCTCTCCCTCCCTCCATCCCTCCTTTTTCCGTTCCTGGCTTTGCCTACAAGTAAAGGAGAATTCTCTACCCAGGGACTCTGCATTTGTTAACTTCATTACCTAAAAATACAGTCATGTGATTTAGATGGAGGCCTGGCATTCCTGTTTCAAAAGGCGGGCTAATCAGCCAGTACATACACCTTGAACATAGAGTACGTACGTGTTGGCACCAGGGTGGTGCTACAAAGACGTGGAAGATGGACCTTTTTTTTCCCACACAGAACTTATGGTCTTTTGGGGGAGACAAGGTGTGTTAATGCTACTTTCTACTACTGGTGAGTAGAAAACTATCCAACATTAGTAGCAAAATATGAAAACAAAGTCCATATCTATGTAAATGTATTTAACACATAAAGCACACAATGAAGTGTGTGTGTGTGTGTGTGTGTGTGTGTGTGTGTGTAAAAGGTACATCAAAAAAGCCTGTTTTTTGGGATATGATCAACATCAACGTGAAACATTTTTATCTCTGATGGTTACTTTTATGTGTCAACTTGGGGAGGCCACAGTACCCAGATATTTGGTCAAACATTATTCTAGATGTTTCTGTGAAGGTATTTTTAAGATGAGATTAATATTTAAATGAGACGACTTTGAGTAAACAGATTACCCTCCATAATGTAGGTGGGCCTCATTCAGTCAGTTGAAGGCCTTAATAGAAAAAGACTTAATAGAAAATAGGAAGAGGGGACCCTGCTAGCAGACTGCCTTTGGATTTGAGCTGCAACAACAACTCTTCCCTGGGTTTCTAGCCTGCTGGCCTACCCTGCAGATTTTGGACTTGACAGCCTCCACAATTCCTTAAAATAAATCTCTCTTTCTATCTCTATAAATATATATGTATATATAGATATGTGCACATATATATGCAATCTATCTATATATACACACACATATACACAATATATGTATATATATCTCTAAATACATCTTATTGGCTCTCTGGAGAACCTGTCCTTCTCTCACTGTCCTTAGAATACCCAATCCTCTGTAGTAACCTAGAGTCCCAGTATGAGAGAAGGTCACATCTCTCTGTGTGGGGTGAGAGCCCCTTGTGGGTTGCATGTTTGCGGTTGAGTGGGAGGTGGGGGGAATTCCCATCTTCTCTCTTTCTTGGTAATTTTCTCTGCCCTCTGGCTGGCTGCTGTAATTGGCCCCCCATGGTTAGTGCATGGGGAGTGACTAGGGAACAGAGCATAAAAGTCCTGGTGGGAATTGCACTCTTGTAAGCCAGCTTCAGGATCTCTGGATCCAGCTGATGTTTCAGCTGATACTTTCCCTCATGTACACCTTCCTGGGGCCTCCAGAGGCTCCAGACCCTGTGGCTAGCATGGCCCCTGACATGGCCAAGTGCTCCCCACTAGTCCCCTCTTCTCCAGGGATCCAGTCCTCTTGAGCAGGACTTAAAATGGCTCTAGTCTGGCTTTGCCTCCGTGGGGTCTCCATCTGGTTAATAACACACAGTGATAGAGCACTGGTCTTGTCCCAGGTACTACTTTAAGCGCCTTCCATATATGAGCTCATTTAGTTCCACCTATGGAAAGCTATGGTACAGAGAGGAGGCAGAAGATTAAGTGGAGGCCAAGGAGATTTCCATACGGTGGGATTTATTATTTCCCTCTTATTTTTAAAGTTGTTCCATGAAGTGAGTTGAGCTCATGGAACATTATTCAGCCACAGGACAGCCCTGGAAAAACCTATCTTGGCCCTGTTGGGCCTTCTACTTTTAAAAGACTTTATTCACATGTCTAGACAGGTTAACTTGAAGTGAACCATCTTACTTCATAAGAACCAAGCTCTCAATCTATTCACATTTTTTATTACCCCACATGTATCCTAAGCCTTAAAAGATTCAGGGAGGGAGGTCAACATTATTTTAAAATGATCCAGAGGCCTGATGTGGTAAAAATTGCAAGTCAATATCTTTGGCTGGAGATTGACTCCAAATCGTCAATTGAAATGTCTACGTGTTCCATCTCAGATTACCTTGGCTACTCATTTCCTCTTCACTACCCTTAGTTTGTCTCTTCAGCTAGGTTTCTGTTGAAGCCAAAATGATTTACGAGGCTTTTTGAGCGTATAAACACATTGCATGTTGGCCTCAGCAGAAAGGTCGAGGTTGGACTGAAGTTTCTCCTATGCAGCACTTACAACCATGGAAAAAACAGGGTTTAAGGATCCTTTTGGAAGGAAGGGAGCGAGGACCACCTCATGTCCAGAGGGAGCACTGCTTACTATTTGCAAGGGGTCTGCCTTCCAGCGTTAATGAAGGATCCCTGGCTTCAGTGATAAACTTTAAGGGGCAGAGAACTTTGTCCGTTCTCATCACCATGTTGATTATTACCAATGCTGAGACCAGTGCTGATAGCCTAATTTCACTTTATTTTACTTTTTTAAGTAAATGTATTTATTTATTTATTTATTGTTGGCTGCATTGGGTCTCCGTTGCTGCACGCAGGCTTTCTCTAGTTGTGTCGAGTGGGGGCTACTCTTTGTTGTGTTCTGGAGCATGGGCTCTAGGCACGTGGGCTTCAGTAGCTGTGGCATGTGGGCTCAGCAGTTGTGGTGCACGGGCTTAGTTGCTTCGCGGCATGTGGGATCTTCCCAGACCAGGGCTCGAACCCATGTCCCCTGCATTGGCAGATGGATTCTTAACCATTGCGCCACCAGGGAAGTCCCTTTATTTTTATTTATTTATTTATTTTTGGCCGCGCCGCATGGCTTGCGGGATCTTAATTCACTGACCAGGGATTGAATCCATGCCCCCTGCAGTGGAAGTGCAGAGTCTTAACCACTGGACCTCCAGGGGAGTCCCCCATCATTTTTAAATAATTGAAAAAGATGAGAATAGCAAATAGAGGATTTGCTATTAGGTGAGGATAAATATTGTTTCCTGACATTTTATTTTAGTTATACATATATATATATTTAAAATTTATATACTCATATGTGTATACACATACATATTCTGCATTGAGTTGTGATAGAAAATGTTTCTCTTTTAGGATGTGGCAAAATTTCTTAGGATGTAGCATGTGGCAAAATGTGTTCCGCAGTCACTACTAATTTTGATGACCAAAAGACAATTACAAAATTCACAAACCACGAGTGATTTTACGAAGACAGAGGCATATGCACATACACGCGTGAACACACACACACACACAAACGCACACACACAGAGTTAACTGCTTTCCCCCAAAGCAACACACAGACTTGGCATCTTACATTGGAAATATGAATAAAGCCCAGTTGAAACCAGTTTCTCCTCAGTTTTATAAATCCAAGGCAATCTAGGGAGTTAGAATAGGAATGTTCTGTCCTAGGGCAAAAGGCTGGAGTCAATATTGGGATCTATTATTGGGATGTAAAAGACCATGGCTTGGTAAACTGCCGTCTGAAGGGGGGCATTCTTGAGGCCCCTTCTGATCGTCCTAGAGCCAGAAAAAGGAATGGAGAGAAAGAGAAGGATTTTAGGGAAAACTGAGGGTATCAAACATTGCTGCCTCTAACAAACATGAACCTTGAGCAAGCTGTGGAAATAGATAATGAGGGACAAAGAAGAAAAGATCTCCTTGCATCCGTGGCATTGTTTCTGTAGATTTCTCGATGAGGCCTTTGAGCCAGGATCTCTGCCTAAATGCTACTGTGCTGGACCTTGTGAACGTGGCTAGCTGAAGCTGCACATGCCATAATTAATCTGACAAGGTATCTACACTGAAAGAGGAGAAGAGATACTTAGCCTGGTCCAAAGGAGTATGTCGATGAATAATGGGATGAAGCTAATAGAAGGTAAAATTCGGCTGAATATCAAGGAAAAAAATTAACCTAACACATAAGTCTATTAAATCATGGCATGGTGTCTCCAGGAGAACGGTGGCAGGGCCAGTGGTGCTGGAATCATTTACAAGTTGCTGTTGAAAGCCCCTGAGAATATGCTGTGGGGAACAGGACTGAGTTGACAGGAGTGGACAAGATGACCTCAGAGGTTTTTCCATCTTTTGTGTCTACGATTTTGTGATCGTCTGCTCTTCACTGAAGCGTTCCAACTACAGCTACTCTCTGGGGCTTGAAACATATGAAATAATTGTTAGTAAGAAATCCAGCGATGAAACATTTTTGAGGAACCATTCGTTCTTGGCCATCTTTTTCCATTCAAAACTGGGCTGGAGAGAAATGAACAGGATAAAGGAAACAAGAAATCAGAGTTTATTGTTCTCAAAGCTGGTATTATTATTTTAGTCTGTATTTATTCATTCAAAATATTTGATCAATTGCAAAACTATTCTTAAAGGTTGTATTTGAATATAAAGGCAGTTTCTTTGGGACTAGACCATACTAAACTTCTTATTTCTCAGCAGGTTGTTTTAGTATTGTATAGAAAGAGCCTGTTTTAGGGGTTAACAGATGAAACGAATTCTTGGATAAGCAGCATTGTTCCATCTGCAACATGGTTAGAACTCTTGTACATTTGCATTTCTGTGTTTCAGAATTATTCACACAATAAATTACTCAGGATGTCAACCTTATGCTGAAACAGAAATGACCTACTTTGCGAGGATCTCATGTATTTTAAATTTAACCTTGTGCCTTTTCTTCAGCTGGGAACAGGAGAAAGTGAGTGAAGAATGGTGAAGTTCTGGGCTTTGTAAGTATGATCACAAGGAAACCAAAATTAGCTAAAATAAATTGAGCTCTTACTATGTGCTAGATGTTGTTCTAAGGGTTTGATGTGCATTAACTCATTTATTTTCTTACTGCAACCCAGGAGTTAGTTGCTCTTATTACAGTTGAGGAAACTGAGGCACAGAGCGTTTAAAAATCTTGCCCAAGTTCACAAAGCCAGTAAGAGGCAGGTCTAAATTCAAAACCTGTACCCCTAACCATTGTTATTTTACCACCCCTCCAAGTATAGTTTCATATTTTCTTTAAGAACAATATTGAGGGCAGAGATTTTGGTCTCTTTTTAGTCACTGATGAACCTCCAGGGCCTAGAACAGTCCCTGGCCCGTAATAGGCGCTCAGTGCATTTTGGCTGGAAGAATGAATGGAAGTTGATATTGGCAGTTCTGAGTTTTTCAATGCTAAATTCATCTTTTCCAAATTTGCTGATTAAGCGAAAAAGGCAACTCCTTCTCTCTCTTCTGTTTATCTGAACAGTCTCTTAGCTTCAGAAGTTTTCCTTCTAAGTGCCTCCCCTGACTTCTTGGAATAGATTAGCTGCTCTTGAAACAGGGTCCAAAAGTATCCTGCATTTCCTTGACATGGCACTTTTCACACTTCATTGTCATTATTTATTTAGTCGGCCATCTTCTTGGCTACACTGTAAGCTCTGCAATGGCGGGGCCTGTGTTTTGCTCACCACTGTAACTCTAGACCCAGCGCAGAACTGGGCACAGAGAGGTCTGTTTGTGGATAGTTGTTGAGAGAATGATTGAAAAAAGATATTCTTACTAACTTATTTTTCTACTTGTTATTTACACAGAACTTTGGCAAACTGTATTAGATATCTATTGCAGTATAACAAATTACCAAAAAACTCAGTGGCTTAAACAATAATAAATATGTATTAACTCTTATAATTTCTGTGGGTCAGAAATTCAGGAATGACTTAGCTGGGTGGCTCTGACTCAAGGTCTTTCATGAGGTCGGAGTCAGATGTCAGCTAGGGCTGCAGTTATCTGAAGGCTTGACTGAGGCTAGAGGATCCACTTCCAGGATGACTCCCTTACTGTTCTCTTGTTGGAAAGCCTCAGCTACTTTTCACATGGGCCTCTCCATAGGACCGCTTCAGTGTCTCAATGATGTGGCAGCTGGCTTTCCCCGGAATGAGTGGTATAAGAGAACGTGGTGAATGCCACAATAAGGCTGACAGCGAGTTGCCTAAGATTAAACTCAGTACTTAAATCCAAGTTTATTCCCCTCTAAGTGTTCTTTCCAACATATCATAGCTATATGGCTAACTAAATAAATTACATATAGCTCTTAGAAAACTCAAGATATAAAAATCGAAATACCAAATTAGAAGTATTGCTTGCATTATAAAAGCATTCACCATACCACAGGATTATTTAAATGGCATATTCAAAATGACTCAATTTATCAAAGATGAGTTTTAATGTGACTTTTGGGGATGCGTTTGTTAGGTAACGAGAAATATAATTTAAAAATGTGTGTGGAAGCACTCAATTATATTAGATTGTGAATTTCTTGAAGGCAGGGATACAGTCAGGTGTATCTTCAGTACCAACCTTGGCACCCAGCCCAGAGGAAGCTTTCAACAAAAGTTTATTAAGTAAAGGAATGGTTATGGCAAAATATCTGTAATTACAATTTCTTAAGAATCTTTTTTGTATATGAAAAGTTGACACATTGTTTTAAAAATACATTTATTCTTATTTTATAGCTAAGAGTCTGATCCCTACTGAGCTTTATATTACTAGACTACCTAAAACTTATTTAAATATTAGTACTGGCCTGATATAGCATGTTGTGAAATTTTTTATCCCTGCTGAGGTTTGAGGTTGAAAAATTGATAGATGTTTAGTGAAAACAAAGAAAAGGGTAAAAAGAAAAATCTCATCTAAAGAATGGATAAAAGATCTGTTTTCAGAACATGTAGGTAAATGGAATGGTGTTTATTATTAGACTCAATTAACCAACCAAACTATTATCCTAAATCTGAATAAAATCTTTTCCATTGGAAAAAAATACTGAAGAATTAAAGTTTAAAAAAAACGCGTTGCACTCCAGTTGGTCAAAGACTTGAAGAGATTCTTGGCAGATTTTTCTTTTTTAATAGCCAGGGGGGTCCAGTGTTTTCTGATTTGAACACTATTGCTGTTTGTAAAGACGTTGTAAGGGAAGGTGAACAGATGCTTCTTTGGAATGATTCCTTATCAAGTCTTGTCTGCAAAATAAGTAGATTATCAGGTTTATGATAGTATGGCTGTTAGCATAAGCTCACAAAGGGATCAGATTATTGTAAGACATAGATAAAAGAGTTAAAGAAAGATGTTTGTTGAACAACTACAGTTAAGGATAGAAAGGTTAGCATTAGAATACTGATCACAGTGATAACCTGGTATGAATACTTTGCAACTTCATATATTTACCTTTGTGATGGTGGTAATGTAAGATGAGTTCTATTAGTCCTAGTTCAGGTAGTGTAGATGCATATTTCCAAGTGTAAATTTCTCAGTTTTCTGCATGGATTTGGAGTTAGTCATTCTTCTGTTAAAATAGTTAACTGTTTAGGGTCTGAAAGGAGAAACATCTGTTGATACAACAGGAATGGAAGTATGTGCCATGTGACATTCTACCCTTTCCTCACCCACAGCAGACATTTATCATGGCACATTTTCTCCCTGAGTCATTGTTCGGGGTTTGCAAAGGAGCTGGAGATTGGCAAAATTAAAAGAGATCAAAATTATCACCCGTGAGAGAGAACTGTATAGCTAACAACAGATAGGAATTTGCCTTGATAAATCAATAACTTACTTGTTGGCTAGAGATAGTAAATTAGACTCACTTGAGGGGAGTTATAAGGAAAACATTTGCTCTTTTATGTAAGTTGTCATGGATTGCCATTAAATGTTTTGAATATAAGAGGAATATATAAGAATTAAAAATTTATTTTTAGTTGACATTTTTTTTAGACTAAGAACATTCAACAGATTGACTCCTGTTTTTATGCAAAATCTACCCATAAAATATATAGAAAATTAAAACTAGAAAGGACTGTTGAGACCACTTATTCCCATCTTCTCTCCATTTTATCATTGCCAAAAGTAAGGCTCAGATTGGGGAGCTGATTCATATAAGTTCACAAAGCTCATAAATGATAGCAGTGGGGCTAGTGAAATTGCTGCAGTCTTAGTTGGCCATTCCAACCGTATAGCCTCTTTAGTGATGGCATAAAGTAAGTGGATTTCACAATCTCTTCAAGTCTAAGGTATGATGTTTCTTTCTAAACCCTCATGAACTCCCTGATAATACATATTTATTTGTTTATTTTCTGTCTCCACCTACTAGAATGTAAACTCCCTGAGGACTAAGTCTGTATCTGTTTTGTTCTCTACTATTTCCCTGTTGTATCCTCCTCATTTATTGAGGATATAGTACATGTTCAAAAAACAGATGCTATTGAATAAATGAGCTGAGATGAGGCTCAGAATCTTTGCTACTCTCATACTCCAGATAGCTGCCACAAATTGATTGCAGTTAGCTTTCTAGTAACCTGTGCTGGACAGACTCCAAGGTCACCCCCATGATCCTCTCCTCCTGGTGTTCACACCCTTATGTAATCAGTTCTCCCTTGAGAGAGGAAATGATCTGCGACTTGCTTCTACCAATAGAATGCAGCAAAGGTAAAACAATGTGTGTGATTACATGCATGTGAGTTTTATTACATAAGATTATAACACTGGTCTTGCTAAGAGACATTCCTTCTTGCTGGTTTTGAAGAAGCAAGTTGCCATGTTGTGAGCTGCCTATGAAGAGGGTCACTTGGCAAGGAACTGAGGGTGGCATGTAGATGACATCCAGCAAGAAACTGAGGCCTCAGTCCAGTAGTCTGCAAGGAACTGATTGTGGCCAGGAACCGCTTTCCTTCTCCAGTTAAGCCTCAGATGAGACCCCAGACCTGATAATACCTTGACTGCAGCCTTACAGAGGACCAAGCAAAGCCAGGCCCGGACTTCTGATTCATAGAACTGTGAGATAGTAAATGTGTGTTGTTTTAAGCTGCTGTTTGTTGTAATCTATCTAGCAATAAATAACTAACGTAGCCACCCCTCATTTAGATGCATTTCTTTCATTTGGATATTTACAAAATAGAACTCTGAACCAGGTTTGGAGTACTCTAAATCCAACACCATAATCTAGGGGAAAATGAAGCTCTCTTTTGAAAGTGAAAAGGCTTAGTTTCTGGTTTGGGCTCTGTTGAATTCACAGGGCCACAGATTCAGCTCTTTTATAAACTACTGGTGTTTAATCATGGTTTATTCATAGAAGTAAGAGCTCTCTTCCCTTTACTTCTACTCACTTGGTTGCCAACATTCAAACTAATTCGCAAGATAAGCTGGGCATGGAGTCAGGGTGGGAGCATATCTGGGTATCTTTGTTTATTTCTAAAAATGGTTCTCTACATTTTGAATGTATTTCAAATCAGCCCGTAGGTGAGTAACCAAAGATGCCATTCTCTAAAAAGGTCCTTTCATTTAAAATGGTTTGTCTGTGTAGACTGTGTATGTTAGTAAAGGTTGATGAAGCCCCTTTAAAAAAACGGAGTCAAATAATTTTTTATGAGTCTAAATAATCTTAATTATTTTTATCACTGAATTTTGTGGGGTTGGCAGTTTCTGTGTGCGGTGAAACTGTGCCTTTGCATTTCAAAGCCAAATAGAAATAAACTAGACGATGCATAATTTTGCATTGTCCTTGTCCTACCTCTTTATTTCAAGAGTAATCAGAGATATCAGTATCTTTTACTTTACAAAATCGCTGCTGTTTAACAAAATTGGCTTTATATCAAATCTCATTTTTCCAACTGATTCCATAGATTGTTACTTGGATATCCATAAAAAAAGTCACCAAATAATGAGCTGAGGCTGTTATATGAAGACAATGTTAACGTGGTGGCCAGGTCT
The DNA here is from genome assembly GCF_963455315.2 of Globicephala melas. Classification (NCBI taxonomy): domain Eukaryota; kingdom Metazoa; phylum Chordata; class Mammalia; order Artiodactyla; family Delphinidae; genus Globicephala; species Globicephala melas. The sequence goes on from NC_083325.1 coordinate 39,513,490, forward strand.
TGCGGGCTCCTGGAACTGTATTGGGTGTGCTTTTGCAGTTACTTTAGAAATACAAGACACTATTTATCACCTCCTTTATCTGTACTTACTCGAGACCAAGGAACACATTTTACTTTGGATAATTGTCCGTTTTCTGTATTGAAAACACTCAGAACTCAGCCCTTCTTAATATTCCTTTGTCAGGCTTATTTCCAATGCCTAAGAGAGCTAGCCTGCAATACCTGATTTTACCATTAGGTGCTGCTCCTTAACATTTAACATGTAATACAGTGATTCCCCTCCCCCCCACCCCCCCCAACTAATTTGAGGACACAAAAGCACCCCATACTTTAAAAAAATTTTGGTACCTTTTTGCTTGAAGAAATATTGTTTCTTCTAAATAAATCGGAAGCCACAGCCCTAACCTGAAAAATTTCCAAGTTTGGCATTTAAGTTTTTGTAAAATAAATTAGTGAGCTATTCTAGGAAGGCTATCAGGTTTCACTTTTACAGAATGCTTTTTTTTTTTAGTGCAAAAAGATCTTTCTTACAAGAAAATATATTAAATATATTCAAAATGAATAACTTGGGAACTATCTTTGAAATAAACTTTTTTATTGTTTAAATGTTTAGTCTCTTTCCTCTGAGTAAGCTAGAAATTACCTAGATATTTTGATTTCACTGGCAACTGCATAAATTTTGCAGGTGTAATTGAATTTTTTGAAAGAAGTGAAAATATGCTTTTCTGTTTTTTAAAAAGGTAGTAGAAAGAATTCCAAAGAAGAAAGGACTTTTACTGAAAGAGTGACATTTCTCATCTTTGTAATTCTGCAACGGACTAGGGATTAACAGTTGTGGCAGCAACAGCTATTTTTTGGGGGGGAAGGGGGTACATACATAATTGATCTGAGGCAATAATTCAATGCTGAAATGGTCTCACGTTCCATGAAAACTTGAAGTCGGATGTCAGAATAGCTCAGATACAATGTTTTGTGACAGTAAGCAGCCAGCAGCCCTCAGCAGAAGCTTTGGGACTTACGGGTTAACTCTGGGTGTTCTGTTAAGGCTACTAGCCCATCTGTATCAGTTCCTGGAAAGCTACCTGGGAAAGGGAAGATAAGAGTTAAATCTGGCGTATGGGAGACAGGTATAATAAAAATAATGAAAACCACAGAACTCACCATATTTCAACATAGAGTCTTACATTCAGGTAAGAAGTTATCTTTATGGGAAGGTTTTCCCCCTTTATCCTTTACTTTTTTTTTTTCTTTACAAAAAAGTATTTGGTGATTTTGGAAAATTGTTTCCTGTGAATGAAACTCTTCACTTTAGGGGTGATATGTTGTGACTTATGAGAATTTGAAATACCTGTTATGGACCGGCTCTCACTTAGCAAGGGCTGTATTTGTCAGGTGATGATTGAAGCTGTAAATCAGTATTCTTAGATCTGGAATTTCCTACAGTGCAGCAAATAGCTGCAAACCTCAGCTTTAAGAATAAAATAAAATGAAACAAGCAGTAATAATAATAAAAAAAAACCTTGACAGGCAAATTTGGTGTTTCACGTTGTGCATTTCTTTTCAGTCTCTCAAACTTTCTGAACACTATAATTTGTACTGCTGCATCACTATCATCAAAGATACGGGACTTTATTAGCTCTTCTCTTCTAGGAATGCCCCCCACCCCCGTTTTTTTTAAGAGAAAGGAATGCATAAAAATTCAGCCACTTGAATCTGTGAGCAATCACTCTTCTAGCAAAAGTCTTGTATTTCTTTAGTATGAGAAAGAAAAGAAGGAAGGAAGACTATAAAGAAGGGAAGGAATAGTGGAAGGGAAGGAAGAAGAGAGGGAAAGAAGAGGAAAGAGAGGAAGAGAAAGAAAACTTGGGACACATTTTCTTTTGAAAAAGTACGGCACTGAGGTGACAATATTGTGCCATGAGGCTGAGATGATTTCTCAGACCTTCCCTTCCAAGTTCAACCACATTCCCTTCCAAATTTAACAACTCTTATACATAAATAGCTCACATTCAGAGCACAGTGTTAGTAAACAACAGCTCCTTTACTGTTTGTGGAGAAAACTTTGTCCTTGTATGGATCAGGACTGAATGGTCGTCTTAATTTTAGTTCAGATGTTGTTAAACATTTGAAAGGAATTAAGATGAGATCAGATGAGAGGTGATAGAGAAGTGGCTTTAACAGTCTGTGGGGCTGGAGTCATGGTTATTAATGGCCTAGGCTTATCATTTAGTCACAAGTCTGAAGTCCATGTCTACTTTTGCTCTCCTGAGGCTGAGATCCACTCATAAGACAGCTGTCCAGAACACGGAGGAGAGCTGAAGTGGTAAAGGAGGAACTTCCAGTAGGTGGTGGAGAGTTTTGCATTGGCTGCTCCTCTGTATTAATAATCAGTTTGTCTCTAAATCCAAAGATAAGTTCATCAGTTTTTCAAAAGCAAAATGGGATGGCCATGCCATTTAGCCAGAGGATATGAAGCCGAGTTGAACTTCTCTTCTTACCTGGACTACCTTTCAGTTCTGAGTACCTAGATGTTCTCTCTTTCTATTATGTTTACCATCTCGTCATCTCAGTATTCACTCTTTTGTTATCCTTCCTACTTGATCTCTCTTCTCCTGAATCATAGATGGGGGAACTAAGGGTGTGGGTAGATAAGAGTGAATGGGTCCATGGGGCTTCCATGGTAACATATTTAGAAGTGCCTGGAAGTCAGGAAGGCGACCCTGGCCTTGCTGTGTAAGAACCTGAGCCCACCGTCAGTCAGGGTGCCCGCCTTGTGCCCAGAAAGGGGCCTGAAACTAGCTCACCAGCTTTCATTGAAGACTGTGGGACAGAAGGGGCAGTGAATTAGCAGGAGAGATTGGGAGCTGGGATGGAGGAAGATGATTCTGCTTTGAAGCGCTTTAGTCCTGCTCTGCACAGGGTGCTATCTGGGTCTGGGGTTCTTGTAATTGCTTGACATTCCTGATAGGGTTTGTGGCCTGTTGGCAATTTATCCAGATGTAGAAAAGGATTCTCCTAAGTTAGAAAAAAAAAGCCCTGCCTGATCTTAAAAAACAAAACCAAAACACACCTCTGCTTTGCTTCTCCTTGTGACACACAAAGGGGATGGTGGGTGATGAAATGGAGGCGAGTGGTAATGCACCTGTTTTCAAGTGGTGTTTTGAGAAGCCAGGGAGGAGGTACAGGGCCAGGCTGACAGACGCCGTGTGCCGTTGAGTTGTGGGACCAGGAGACACCAAACACCCGAGGTTGAAGAAGGGGCCTCCTGTTAGCTCCTCACAAGCAGTTTCCTCCTCCCCAGGCCTTTCCCCCAGGTGGCCTCACATTTCATCCAGTCCTTGCAGAAATTCTTCTGGTTTTCAGGTTCTTCCTGTGGGGTTGCTGGGTAACATTCTGGGGACATGGCTTTGGCAGTGAGAACCATTTGGCAAAAGGATGGAGGGTGGGAATGCAGAAGGTCACCCTCTCCCGGGGTTAGGTCTGGCCACAGCCCCACGTTGGTTGTAACTCTTCATTCTTTTTTTTTTTTAAAGATTTATTTATTATTTATTTATCTTATTTATTTTTGGCTGCGCAGGATCTTAGTTGCAGCATGCGGGATCTTTGTTGAGGCATGGGAGATCTTTTGTTGCACGTGGGCTTCTCTCTAGTTGTGGCGTGCGGGCTTTCTCTTCTCTAGTTGTGCACGGGCTCCAGGGCGCGTGGGCTCTATGGTGCACGGGTTCCAGGGTGTGTGGGCTCTGTAGTTTGCAGCACGCAGTCTCTTTAGTTGAGGTGCGCGAGCTCAGTAGTTGTGGCACACAGGCTTGGTTGCCCGCGGTACGTGAGATCTTAGTTCCCTGACCAGGGATTGAACCCTCATCCTCTGCATTGTAAGGTGGATTCTTTACCACGGGACCACCAGGGAAGTCCTAGTAACTTTTTTTTTTTTTGCGGTACGCGGGTCTCTCACTGTTTTGGCCTCTCCCGTTGTGGAGCACAGGCTCCGGACGTGCAGGCTCAGCGGCCATGGCTCACGGGCCCAGCTGCTCCGCGGCATGTGGGATCCTCCCGGACCGGGGCACAAACCCGTGTCCCCTGCATCGGCAGGCGGACTCCCAACCACTGCGCCACCAGGGAGGCCCCCCAGTAACTTTTTATTCTTGAGAGCACAGGGCAAGGAAATAGGGCACAGGGGAGCCGGGAGAGAGCCTCCCTTTGCTGTCCCAGCTTAGATTTCCATGATTTGAGAAGAGAAAAGCTGAGTAATAACAAGGGCTAACTCCCAACCACAGAGACTTCCTCTTATCCTAGAGCAGCGGTTCTGAAATTTTAGCACATGTCCAAATCTCCTAGAGTGTTTGTTTAGACTCAGATTTCTGGGTCCCACTCCCAGAGTTTCTGATTCAGTAGATCTGAGGTGGGCCTGAGAATTTGTGTCTCTAACAAGCTCCCAGGTGATGCTGGTCCCACAGGTCCGGGGATGGCGTTTGGAGACCCCCTGAAGCTTGGGGCGAGCCCTGGCCCACTGCCTGACTCCATATGTGACCTCTGTAGATAGCTGTGATCCCAGTGTGCTGGAGTATCTTCCCACATGTCTGCCTGGTTTTTCAAGTTCTGCGGTCCTCGAGGGAGTTTCTCTGTTTCTAGGGCAGAGCTTGGCAGGTCGAGAGCGTTCAGAATGATTTTGTTGAAGGGTGATTTTTGAGATGCTGTATCACAGGCTTTGATGTGTTTTAGAACCATAGAAAGTTATGGGACTTTAGAGCTGACCCAGTCTAACCAAGTTGTTCTACAAACAGAGAAACTGAAGTTCAGAAAGACCCAGGTCACAAGATCACACAAGATTGCCCAGGATCACACAGCTAGCCAGTTGTGTACTTCAATTAAGTGCCCTAATTATTTCCAAGGTTTACTGAGCAGTTGTTCACCATGCGCTGGAAACCTGGCTAAACACTGTAAGTTCTCATTTAGTTCTTTGTAGGATCTCCCTGTATTATCATTTAATTCTCAGAGTAACCCTATGAGTCAGTACAATTATTGTACTCATTTTGCAGGTATGAAAACTGAGGCTCTGATAGGTAAATAAATTTCCTCAGTCACATGGTAAGTGAGGAGCCAGGCGGTGTGGCCAGAGAATGAGCTATTAACCATTACGCTCTTCTGCCTGATGTGTAGTTGGTGCTCAATGAATGCTGAAGTTCTGACAAGTTTAGTTTCCCTACCTGTGACATGGGGAATCACTTCTTGCATAGATTTTTGAAGGCCAAAATGAGAAATACGTATTAAAGCCCTTTGAGACTGTGAAGGACTGGATGATGCCATCGGAAGAGTGGATTTGTTGTCTCCAAAGCGTTTTCACAGACACTGTGCTTCTGCGGTGCTTTCCCCTCCAGCTGAAATGCTCTGCCACATTGCCTCCACAGCTGGCCAGGTCTTGCTCTTACAGAGTCTTGAGCACCCTCCTTAATATACCTGTGTTCTGTGTACATGTATTTTCTTTTTCTTCTTCTTCTTTTTTTTTGTTTTGTTTGTGGTACGCAGGCCTCTCACTGCTGTGGCCTCTCCCATTGCGGAGCACAGGCTCCGGATGCGCAGACTCAGCGGCCATGGCTCACGGGGCCAGCTGCTCCGCGGCATGTGGGATCTTCCCGGACCGGGGCACGAACTCGTGTCCCCTGCATCGGCAGGCGGACTCTCAACCACTGCGTCACCAGGGAAGCCCTTTTTCTTCTTTTTTTTCAATCTCATTTAGATTTTGTTGTTTCACATTGTAACGTGTTGGCTCACACACCTGTATGTAGTCTGTACTGAATTGTCAGGCAGGGACCCTACTGTACCCACATCTATACTCCTAGGAGTATCATGTGGAGGGACCCTCAGTGCTGGCTGAATTGGTTGTGCACATGCAGCATTATCAGAACCTGGATAGGTGAGCTGGGCAGGTATTACAATCCCCGGACCACACAGTAAGAGGGCTGAGCCAGGCTTAGCCTTGGGGTGGCCCACGCTCCCACAGTGAGTTCCTGGTAGAACTTCACCAAGAGCCTAGTCTTCTATGCTCCTGTTCACGTCATCTCCCCGTGAGTGGGTCAGTGGGATGGAAAATTAGGACCATCCTTTTCCTTGCAGTTGCCTCCAGGTCCTCCTAATTTTTGGCTGACCAACCATGAGTTATTCTTTCTCAGATATCCAGGTCCTTCCAAAATGATCAGGAAACTTCCTGAGACTGCCCAACTTCTGGTCTCTGAGATTTGGGAAAATCGTGCCGGCGATGGGGTAGAGACGTGCTGGAAGAGGAGAAGGAGGAGGAGGGCGAGGGGAAGGGGAGGAGGAGTGTAGTCTTACAGAATCTCTAGTTTTGTGGGCCCCTCGACCAGAGCCGCGCCTTGAATGAGGGGCAGGAAAATCTTGCTGTTGCCCCTTCCTCCCTACAGACACACAACGTACACACACACACACACACACACACACACACACACACACAAAATAAGTATATATATGTATACCAGATATGTATATCTATATTTCTATATCTGTATGTATCTATATATTTCTATATCTATATATCTATACTTATATCTCTATACACACGTATGTTATGGCTGCTTTGGGAGTGACTGAATTTTCCTCCCTCCTCAGCTGAGCTCCCTTTGGGAACATGGCCCTGTTGGTAATTTTGGAGTGTTTGAATCAGTCTGTGTCATCCCACACCAGAGGCTTTTTTCTTTCTCTTGGTTGTTACTGCCAGCTCTCTTTGGTTTGCTCTGTTCTGTATTCTCAGTTCGGGATAAAATATGGTTTATCTTCGCTGGCTTGGAGGGAATGATTCACTAGAGGTTGAACCCTTCAGGAATAGTATACTGATGCGGGGATTAAGATGAGTTGGGTCCACCTCGGCATACCCTGCATATTTCAAAGATGGGGTGGAGGCAGCCCCGCATGCACACACTAGCCTCCTGGAGAGCTTTATGATGGCGACTCCCCTCCCCTGCTCAGCGCAGGGCGTGCTTTTGCTCACTTCAGTGAATGTGGATGCCAGGAGCAGAGACCAGGTTGGATGTGAGCCAAGTGGCTCCTTTGGCTCTGGCCACCTAGGACATCAGGGCGGATCCAGGGGCAGCTCCTGAGACCCAGGTGAAGGCCTGCGAGGAAGAGCCTCCAGTCCTTGGCCTGCCCTGTGGAGAGTCTCCTTTTTCGTCCCTCCTCTCCGCCTACCCACATCCTGCCTTCTCTGGGTCCAGTTCTACACCCCAGTTCTGCTGAGGAACCCCTGTCTTGGCAGGGGAGCACTGGTCATGTCGTCCGCTGGATCTCATGGCCATGCACTTGAGGATGCACGGGGCGTCGTCACAGGCACGCCCACATCAGGCAGTGAATAGCTGATGTCAGACTGGTGCGGGTAGGCCTAGGACCAGGGCCTGGAATGATGGGAGGCTCCTCCACTGTCTCGAGAAGGAGCTCCTCATCTCTCAAATGGAGGCAATTAGTCTGCTTTCCCCCGGGGAAGGAGCAGGAAGGGGCTGAGGAAGAGCAGTAACGTCCTTTTAGGACACTTCGGAAACCACAGGACTCAGTCTTGCGGAGTCTCCTAAATCATACAGAGTCCTGTGCTTTTCTAGGCACGTGAACTCTAAATTCCCTAACTTTCTCTCACTCTCAAGAGCATGTTGGGATGGAAGTGACAGTGACCTTATCATGGGGGAAATCTTGAATCTCTTCTCAATTATTAAAACAAAACAAATTATTTTCAAACCATAAATTGTTACGGGAACAATTTGCCTGTGACTTAGGTCATATCTGTTAGAGACACACGGTTGCTTTCCAACACAGTTGAACTGTGTTTCTGACATGCACAGTCTACCTTTGATAATAGACAGTCGTATACTGTTCACCGTTTGGGGTTTGAGTGTTATCTCCCTAACAATATTGTAGGACAATGGTGTTAGGGCTGGAAGGAATATTAGAGTCATCTAGTTCAATCCCCTTATTTAATGGATGAGGAAAGTGTTCAGAGAGGTAGGTCATTCACTCAAGGTCACACAGTGAATTACGAGCTGGTAATGGAATCTGGTCTTTCAACTCTTAGTCTAGTGCTCTTTCCCCTTTGTGATGCCATCTGTGTCATTGTGGCATGTTGGCCATATATCCTGTTCATAAGAGGACCCAGGGAAGCAGATACCAAAACTCACCTGGGCGCCATGTCCATAGAAGAAAGAATGAATTAAAACTAGGGATGAGGTCTCCTTGAGAGTTCTACCATGTTGCCCATTCCTTCCTTAATATAGCTGACATTTCCACCATAGCCTTCTTTATATTTGAGAATATTTGAAAGCAACTCAACTGTCCAAAAGGGAGATGGGTAAAGTAAATTATGGCACATGCCCAGAATGCATTATCTTTTAGTTATTTAAAATGATGCTGTAGAATAATAGCTGTCAACACGGAGAAGTACAGTAGAGTGTCACGTGTAAAGCAGCAGAATACTTATGTATATCGGAGTATAACCTTAGCTTGGAAAAAAAAATAAATTCATGTGCACAAAAACGGGATACCAAAATGTCAACAATTGTTATATCTGGATATTGGATTATGGAGTGATCTTTACCTTCTCCTTTTCTATATTTCCAGTTTTTTTTTCTATGAGATTTATTACTTTTATGTCAGGGAGAAACAACAGATGTTATTTAAAAAAAAGAAGTCTGGGACTTCCGTGGTGGCGCAGTGGTTAAGAATCTGCCTGCCAATGCAGGGGACGTGGATTTGAGCCCTGGTCCGGGAAGATCCCACATGCCGTGGAGCAACTAAGCCCGTGAGCCACGACTACTGAGCCTGCGCTCTAGAGCCCGCGTGCCACAACTACTGAGCCCATGTGCCACAACTACTGAAGCCTGTGCTCCTAGAGCCCATGCTCTGCAACAACAGAAGGCACCGCAGTGAGAAGCCTGCGCACCGCAATGAAGAGTAGCCCCCTCTCCCCGCACCTAGAGAAAGCCCGCACACAGCAGTGAAGACCTAATGCAGCCAAAAAAAAAAAAGTCTAAATTAGGAAGATTTATATACAGTCCTCCCAAAAAACCTCATTTTTTTTAGACCTAAAATTCAGATCTAAATGTGGCTTGTCAAACTGGCTCCTGGCAACAGGACCTCTGGTGAAAGGCTAGGAAAGGTGAATTCAGAATTTGAATTTTCTTTCCTTTATTGGTTCCGGGCCAGAATCATTTGATCTCTCTCTGTTCTCAGTCTTCTGGACTCTCTTATGGGTATAATCTTTCTGCCTTTCCTGGGGAAGGAGAGGGAGATCTATGTGGGAAGGAGCTGTACGTACTCATAAGCACCTTGGAAGTCTTAAATCCTTGGCCATAAAGAGGCCAAAGTGAGTGGGTGGTAATGACAGAAGGGACCCACAGAAACTCAGCTCAGGCCTCCGGAATGTGAAGGAAAGACAAGACTGGATCCTGCTGCTCAGGATTCTCCTGCTGTGTTGGAAGTGATGCGTGGAAATCCTCTCAGCCGGTATTTGGCAAACTTGCACGGAATAATCCTTAACTGAACTGGCTTCTCCTTCAAAAACTGATCAGGAGACTTCGGGGGAGGCTGAGGTTTCTGTCACCACGGACTTTACCCCTGCACATCCTTCCTAGAGACAATATTTGCTATTGGGGCTCACATTGGCCTTCCTCAGAGAAGGAGTATTTGGATGCCCCTTTGTCTACACTCACAGACGAACAAGAGAGCCTGAGAGCCCCGGATGGTGGGTCCATGCAGACCACAAATCAGTCGGTGGATTCTTCTCCCTGCCCCTCAGGGCCACCTGAGAAATGTGAAAATATTTTGTCTTGCAACCAGAAAAACTGCCAAATCGAGGGCAGGAGGAGGAGGGACCTCCTTCCCACCAACCCAATGATGTGAAAGCACAAGCCTTTCTTTTCTCTAGGGTGGCTGCGACCTGACTCTGAGCACTGGCCCTGCAGACTTCGACCTGCTCTGGGAGGGTTTGAAAGGCTAATCCGCTCATTCCTATTCCAGACAGTCGCAGGTTAGAGCCGCTGGTTGATACAATCTACACCATGGAAGAGAGCAACGTGATTGCAACTGGTTTCACAGGCTCCTTGGTACCAATGATGAGGATTTCTCTGTTGCAACTCAGAGCTGACCACCAGGGTGACCTGGGCAGCCAGCCTCTGGGAAAAATCTTTGACCTTTAGCTGATTGACTTCCTCTGCAGCCTAGACATTGGTAGAAGTCTTGAAGGTGAGCAGGGCGTGTCCTTCTGGACTGCGTGTGACCTCCTGCTTTAATCACTGTTGCTCTTGATCCTGCTGCTCCAGGGAATCTGAAATGAGTCTTGCAAATGGAGCCAGTGACGAGTCTCGGAAACCTTTGCTGGTGACATCTTGTCGACTTTCAAGGCTCAGCTCAGATACTGCTTTCACTGTGAAGCCCTCTCTCATCCTCCCTTCCCCACTCTTTCCTGTCTCCATGGACTGTTTCAGACCTTGAGTTAGCCCTCGTTCCATTCTGCTGTGCATTTCAGTTAATTGCCTGCCTGCCTGTCTGCACCCCTAAGCTGTAAACTCTGCAGCACTCTTCACTGTGCTGGCCTGGTGTAGGTGCCCATTAAATACCTGGTGGTTTGAAATACAAGGACGGGGCTCCATGGTACTGGGGTACTCCAACTTTGCCAATTGCTTTGACCATTCCTGGTCCCACACTAAGTTTATTTTCTGCTACTTAATACCTAGCCTGGTATGGGAAGCTGAGGCAGTCCATTGATTAAACAATAAATGAGAAGTCAGCAAGAGAAATGTCATGGCCCCCAACTTCGAGGGACTTGTAATGGAGCTACTAAGAAAACATTACCCACATGGAGCAACTAAGAGCCATGCCTGCTGGATGGTGCTAGAAGTTGTGGGTGAGGTCACAGAGACTATCAGAGAGGTCTTCCTGGAGGAGGGAGAATTTCCCTTAGTGCCTTAACAATGGGAAGGATTCTGATGAACCAATCTATTCTAAGCAGGTAGAGGAAAGAACTTGGAATTTGTGTCAGAAGATTTGTTTTTTTTCTAAAACTGACCTGCTCTAGGCCATGGACAAGCCACCTAACCTCTCCAGCCTCATATTTTTAAAAATGGGAATCCTGAAAAAAGTCTGCTTGGCTTTCCTTATGGAATGCTGATGGCATAAAGGATGTGAAACCTCTTGCAAATGGTAAAGTCACGTATAAATATTACTTCTTAACACTCCCCTTATCTGTAGGGAGGATGCATGATCTGCTTCCATGATTGCAAAGGCAGTTTACCCCATTTCTTAGGGCTGTTGGTTGTCTGATTTCCTTTGACATCCTTTGACCTACTCTGATTTTTGCATGAACTTCAGCTATGTACATTATGCTTTTTTCAGTGCATTCTGGTGCTTTAAAACCTGTTTTTAAATCCAGAATTATCAATATATTTTATATCATTGTACAATACCACACACTTAGGTTTCAGTTTATACATATGCACACAGTTACATGTCAGAAACAAAGTTTTCATAAAAGCAAATGCCCTTGCTGTTTACAGTCTACTGATCTTTCCTTTCTATTTCTTTTCTGTCCAACCATTTCAATAAAAAATTCTGGTTGCAACCTAATAACTTCATTTCACATCTTACTGCCCCCATAGATTTAAAAACCCTATTCTGAAGTGCGCAAAGAACCATCTCAGAAAACAAGATTTGTGGAGCAGCAAACTAGAGAAGATCTCCAATGAGAGCTAAATTCAACTCAGATTATGCAATCCGTAGTTTAGAGGAGGAAGATAAGAGGTTCAAGTCAGTGTCTCAGGTTTTCCTGGAGGAGGTAAGAATGAATCTGGGCCTTCAGCAACTGGGACAGTAGATGGTGAATAAAATAAGAGAATTAAGAGTTGATGGGTAAGAAGGGCAAGGAAAGGCATGATAGGCTGACTGTGGCAAGAAGAATGAGTGTTTTTGTTTGTAGGACAGCACAGAGTTACAGGAATTGTGGTGAGCAGTTTTAGGAAATCTGGTTTGTTAGGTAGTAGGACCAGGTGATAGAAGGATTTGAGTGCCAGACTGAGACCAGTAAAATTGATATGGCAGTTTGGCTTGAATGTGGTAGGACATGGGATGCCTTTAGTGGTCCTTGAATAAGAGAGTGACTGGTTGAAAGCAGTATTTTGGGAGAGATAATCAGGCAGCAGTAATTAGGTTCAAGATTTCTTCTGGTCAGAGGGATGTGGCTTTTATTTTCTGGGTAGATTATGCAAGTTTGGGGCCAGAGCTGAATTGCTCAGGGTATTAGGGAGATAGAGAGCTGCCGCCTGAATTATCCCTTTCCACTTTTCTTCTGACTGGCACATAGTCTCTCTCCTAAGTAATGGCGAACTCTTGTTTGCTTGCTTGTTTTAAAGGAGCACTGAATGATTAGCCACCTAAGTTCATACCAAATTATTAACCTTCTCAGGGTGCCCAGACATGTGATCTGACCTTGAAAGCCTCAACAAGCATCACTTTTTCTCTTTCTGTGAAGCAGGAAGACTCCATTGTTACTCCATTGGCTTAGCAATAAGGCTTGATGTCCCTGAGAAGGCCTCAGTTTGTCACGTGAAGAACCAGGAGATAAAGTGAGAAGGTATATGTTGCTGAGAGAGAAAGAGGACGGATGAGAAAAGAGATCTGAATTTGAGGGAATTGGCACACTTACCACTGGTCTCACCTTGCGCAGTGATAGAATAAGCTAATTTGGAGTCTGAGTCTCTTAACTTTGTGGCCTTGATTTACGTCTGGTCTTCCTCAAATGGTGCTGTTCTCTAGGACTGATTGTGGGAAGTTGAGCTAAAAGGCAAGATGGAGGAACACATAATTGGTAGCTCATAAATAAAGGATCAAGAAGGGGCTCGTATTAGCTTCAAACTTATTTACAGCCTCCCTTGGTGGGACGTGACATAACAAACCCAAGCATCAGAGGCTGGGATAATGAGGGGAATGACCAAGGGCTGGAACAGAGCGTCCTGCTCCTTGTATTCCTGCGTGGTGTGTGCTACACCGACAGAGAGAGGGAATTTTCTGATTGTCTCTACCATGCTGACCTTTAGCGTGTTTACTTTTCAGTTGGTTTGGGGAAGGCCCGTTTGAACTCTGCGGTATGAACAAGTTCACTCCTCCTCCACTTTCCTTTTTTTTTTTATCCCCTCTTGCCCGTAACGGTTTGCTGAGTGACAAATAAACACAAGTTGTTTTTACAGGTGTAAAACCAACAGATCAAATGCTGGCCTGTGCCTGGGCTTGTGAATGGGGACTGTGTTATGTTTGGAGAATACCACCGCATCATTTACACTTGCAAACCCTTTGTAATCTTAATCTCTTTGTTGCTTTTATGTTATACTGGCCCCCCAAGGTTAAAGAAAGAGATTTAGACCTTAAACACAAATCCAGCCTTCAAGCTCTGGAATTATCTTTGCCTTTAAATGCCGCTGATCAATGCCCATTTCTTTTGAAAATAAAACCCTTTTGAACCTTGAAAGCCTTCCACTGTTGAGCTATGCCTAAGTGCCACATGGGGGAATGGGCAGCAAAGAGCCCATTTTTCCCTTAGTGCTTGCATTAGGGGTCCCAGAGTTCAGTCCAACGCAATCAATTTAATTGGCGCTAGCTCTGGTGACAAATTATGCTGGTTTACACTCCAGTGTAGCAGAGATTCCTCAAACGCTGGGGAAGAAGGGAGATACACTTCTTGGTCTCTACTTAAAGAGGGCAACAGTATTGGAAAAGGAGCACATTTAATTTATCACTGTCAGAGCAGGTGCAAAGTTTAATTCTAACTAAAAGCATTAAACAATTAACCCAGACAGTCAGGCCTTCTGAAAATGCTCAGTAGCAGGGAACACACGGACCAGATTACCAATGGAAACGTTGATGCTTCTCTTTTATTCCACTGAATATCTTCTTGCACTTTTTTTTTAAACAAAGGAAAGTCCCAGAAATACAATAACTTCTTAGGTCTTTTGGTTGATGTCTGAATTGAAAGGGCCAGAGAGGACACCGCCTTACACTCAAAGATCAACAAATAGCTGTCCTTTGAGCCCCGGTTGATTAGCTGTAAGAGAAATAAGAAGTCACTTGAGTTTGAAGCTCTCGTAGGTTGATTGTCCCGCCTTTTTTATGGTTAAATATATTACCATGCAGTATATATTCCATTAATTTGAATTATTCTGCAGTATCTGAATCCTTGGAGGTTAGCTATTATTTCGGAGGGGTGGTAAACAAAAGGGAAGAACTAGGGGATGAATAGGATTCAGATAGCAATGAAATCCAATTAGACAGAGATGAACCTTGCTTCTCAGATACGTAATACATTTACTTTTTGTGGTTGTTGAGTTGACTAGAGAATCACTGCATTTTAGAGCTGTGAGGTCTTTGGAGAACTTTGAGGCTTAACCTGGAGAATTTTGCTGTGCAGTTGTTAAGGCCCAGCCAGAGAGGGTAAGTTTCTGCTTCACATTATGTAGCTTCTGCAGCTATTCTGACTCCATGCGGGCAGCCCAGGAAAGACTCTGGGCTTTGGAGGCTGTCAGACCTATATTTGAATTGTGACTGTGCTTCATACTTGGCATTTTAGGCATCTGTAAGCACTGGGTGATGATACCCCCCTAGTGAGGTAATATCAATATATATAATGCACACACCCCAGTACATGGAATCTATAGCCCTTGTCATGTGTTGGTTTCCTACCTCTCTTCCTTCAGGTGCTCAGATTAAAAGAAGGGCTATGGATAAAGTACCCAGTCCAGTGTCTGGCATTGGCAGTTTATTTCCAACTCTTTAATCAACCAGGAAAAAATAGTTTACCTAATGATTCTAACACTTTGGAAGTTAGAAGCATTATCGTTTTCTGGATTCATTTATCAATTCAAACCTGTGTTCCTGAGAGAAGAGGTTAAAATTGAGTTTGTTAGAAAAAAAAAAAGTGTGGCTAGAAGACGTTTGGACTGCATGAGGCTTAGAGATCGTAGACCACCTTCCTCACTTACAGATGGGGAAACATAGGCCAAGATTGGTTAAATACATTACCAGGGACACAGCTGGTTACCATTGGTCAGCCTGTCTGGTGATCTGAAGATCACACCCCTGACTCGGCCTTACAGAACTCTCTGGCTCCGTTGAACACACTTTGAAACCACAGGGGCCTGTTCTGAAATTGTCACAAGGGTAATCTGCTGTTAGGTAAGCTACCAGATTGCTGTATAGGAGAAAGTTATGGTGCTGATTTAGCATATTGTATAAGTTAACTACTTTAAACATGAGATTATTCTGCTTTTATTTTAAATATAATATAGCATTTGAAAAACATTTGAGGAGAAACAAACTAACCAACTATGCAACATGCCATGTCTTGCCCCAGCATCAAACTCTGAGCACAAGTTTCATTTGAGGGGGCCGGCACAGTCCCATGGTTGGAAAAGATTCAGTGTCTGGGTCTTGATTCCACAATTCGTGCGTCAGTTTCTATTTTTTGGGACGATCCCTGGTGCCTTTTCTTAGTTAGCTAGTGCTGACCTGAGTGTTTGCATCAAAGGCATCTGAGAAGGTAGAATCCTCCCAGAAATAAGCTCTCTTCACCTAACATAAGGGGAAGGTGTTTATTGACTGCCTACTGCATACATGATTTCATTTAATCCTCACAACAACTTTGTGATGTAGATACTATTTTCTCTACTTCAGAGATAGAAACTAGGGAGAGGTAATGCCCACTACGGAAAGGAGGAGCCAGGATTTGAACCTAATTTTACCCAAAGCCCATGCTCTTTGTGATCCACATGATGCTGTTCAGTAGTTATGGCCTCATTAGACTTACGTTACCAAAATGCCATGTGATCAAAATCTCAGGAATCACAAAACTAGAAACTGCTCATGGGGTGTGCGGGGCCATCGGTTGCTGATGCTTTTTCTTTGAGTTCTGTGGTCTGTTAAGCTTTTTTTCTTTCCAAGTCTGTTTGTTTTCATGATATGACACATTTTTATCACTCAGAAAATGTTCAAAAGGGACCTCCATGCTGTGATTACATGTTGCTCCCCATGAAGAAACATCCAGCTGGGATTTTTTTCCCATGGGTTTTGTCAACTTTTGGACGCCCATCTCTTTATAACACTCAGCGTTGTGAGCTTTGGAGGGCTGGAGACTAATGGACATCTTTTTTTTTTTTTTTTTTTTTTTGTGGTACGCGGGCCTTTCACTGTTGTGGCCTCTCCCATTGCAGAGCACAGGCTCCGGACGCGCAGGCTCAGCGGCCATGGCTCACGGGCCCAGCCGCTCTGTGGCATGTGGGATCTTCCCGGATCGGGGCACAAACCCGTGTCCCCTGCATTGGCAGGCGGACCCTCAACCACTGCACCACCAGGGAAGCCCTAATGGACATCTTTTAAGAAAACACAACCTGATGTAACACCTGTTTACCCTGCAGAGTTTTAAAGAGAGGAGAATAAAACGATGATGTGGGCATTCTTTTCTCTTTCTCATCAAGGAGAAGATGAAGTGAGGCCCCAACAGTTGAGGTCTAGCGCAGACAGGCCTTCCAACAGTGGCCAAAAATTGTGTAATTCAAATTATTAATCCAACTCCCGAAGCTCTCATATATCTGATTGCAAAATAAGGGATCTTACATGCATATGTCTTTCTCATATCTTATTTCTCCATTATTTGCTTTACTCATTCATCTAGATTTAATTGCCATTTCACAGAAGTCTCCATGAAATATGGTTAAATTGCCTATTGCCAGTATGATTTTAGGAGTCTTATATAACTTAATGGTATTAACGAAAGCTGCCCTTCTCTTGTGGTCCCTTTGTTTTGCTCCTCACCGAGACTCTTTGTCTTCATCCATTCTGGTCCAGCCTGCCCTGGCAGCTGTTTCCTAGGAGAGCTCTTACATGAGGGTGGGGTAAGGGCCCAGGGGTCTCCTACAGCCATACTAGGAAAAGGTATGAGTGCAGTATAGAAAAAATGGGGAAGGTCTAGTCTATCTTAGTTTGTGTTTTAATATTGCTAAATTCAAGGTATTTTAATCTTGATGGAAGAGAAGAAAATAATATGTTGGAAGGTTGTAGAATAATTTTTATCCAAATTTAGAATTATGTGTATGTGTGTGTTTGTGTGTGATATGGGTATGCACATGTTTAAGTTCCCTCTTTATTGCCCTTATCTTTTAAAGCAAAACTAAAAAAAAAAAAAAAGAATCCCCAAGAAACAAAAAACAAAAATACAAATACCAAAATGCATTTCCTTATGGTAGGATAAACATTCAGCTGTGTCATTTGCAAGAACTCAATAACATAAACAAAAATAAACCAAGCAATTTTCATAGCGAGTTTTTGTGTTTAGTATATGGAGTATTTCTGGATTGTCATCAAGCCAGCATTTATGACCACTTTAGAGAAATAAAAATTTTAGTAACAGAAAATTATAACATCGTCCAGCTCTTGATGGGGGACAAGGGAGGAGAGGAGACTACAAATGATCTTAAAAAATAGAGTTACGGTTTCTGAGGCACGTGAGGACAGAGTAGAGAGAAGGGGCTGCTGCCTTCTAGGGGTCTGAACCCAACGTCAATGTAGGATTCCTCGGTGTCCAGTCCAACTTCGAAGGGGGCTGGCTTTCTGTGGCAAACGAAGTGGCCCTCTAATTTTGTCTGAGAACATATCCTGCCCATCTGCAAAATGGAAATTCTCTTACTGTTCATGTCTCTGGAGCTAAGGACTAAATCTAATCAGCCCAAGTTTTTATCATCTTAGAAATAAAGTCCACAAAATTTATTTCAGGTCTCATATGGCATATAATTGCAAAAGTTCCTTATAGTTAAAAAGAAAAGAAAAGAAAAGAATAGGAAAAAACCCTAAAACCTATTCAGTTTAACTCTGGGAAAACATTAAGACAGAATTAAAAGCATACTTTTCCTGATACCCAGAAGAGGAGTACAGTTCCTTTTCCTTTCACTATTGGGGTTCCTCTGCCCACTTGCCTTCCACATGTGTTTCGTTTCTTTTTTTTTTTAAGTTGAAGTGTAGTTGATTGACAATATTCTCTTAGTTTCAGGTGTACAGCATAGTGATTTGCGATTTTTTTTGCAGATTATATTCCATTGGAGGTTATTTTAAGATATTGGTTATAATTCCCTGTGCTGTATGGTAAATCCTTGTTGCTTCTCTATTTTATGTATGGTTATTTGGATCTGATAATCCCATACTCCTAATGTGTCCCTTCCCCCATCCCTCTTCTCAGTGTTCTGCCCCGAGTCAGCATTTGCCTCACACCAGCTCTGGTTTTACCCTTTATCACCCACTCTGACTCTCTCCAAATCATCTAAACAGCTTAATGACCTTTCACTCCTGCAACCTCTCCAAAGTCTGGGCAGCATATTTTCTTTAGCGTTAAACCTCCCTGTTTGCCTCTGTTTCCCTTCAGGGCATTCAAATTCATCATTCACTCCCTTCCAGGTGGCAGTTTTCAAAGCGTGGTCTGAGAGTTGTTCTTTTCTAATGCTCATGTTTCCAACATGATAAGGCCTGTAATTTTGATTCTGGCAGGAATTAATAATCTCCTTGTTATATTCCTAATTAGTTTTTCATCAAAATCACTGTTAGGGTCTATTCATTCCTTTATTCTGTTGAGGCTTTCCTCCCCCTCAGGTGACAAGCCAGAGTTGGTGGCAGAGGTATTCCAAGGAGGTTTTTGCTCTATTAAAGGCTCCATGGACGTATCTTTTCCTCCATCCAATTAAGAATTTCCCCTAAAACTATCCCAGTAGGATCTAGGTGTTTTGACAGAGCTCTCTGAATAACTCAACTTTTCAAGACCACTATACTGTCCCTCTCATTTGGATTCACTTCCTGGGTTCTAGGCTTTGGAAAACATCCACTTATCATGCAGATGGATTACAAAACTGTCTTAGGAAGTTTCTTTATCTACTTGCAAAAGTAGTAACTACAATGTAACCTCAAAATTATTAAAATAGTGATAGAAAAAGCATTTTGGCTTCAACCAAGAGAATTTTGACTCAAGACTTGCTTATTTCTTATCTCTGGGTAGGCAGTGGAATTAGTTGCCTTTGGTCCAGTCAAATTTGTAGTGACATATCCTTGTTGAAATAGGATAGACTCATGTTATTTTTGGTCTTGTCAATTCCAGATTCTTCTCCAAGAACCATTCCTTCTATCCAACCTCTGATTGTTTTTATTAACTCCTGCAAAGCTTAGGACTAGGAGCTTGTAAAGGAATCCCAAGGAAAGGCCTCAGTTGGATGGAGACGTTTACTTATGTGGCCCATTACCGTTTTTTTTCTACTCTCTTTTGAGGCAAGCCTCCTAAAAGACAAAGAGAGCAGTTGTAGGTATGGTGGTTACATGTACTGGTCAGGCCCGGTCCGAGTGAGAATCTGAAAGACTTGCAAATTCTTAATGCTTGGAATTAGAGCTCAGGAATTTCTGATAGTTTGTGGGAACTGGAGCTCTCCCTCCTTGTACTTATGGGGCAGAATTCTTTGGGTAGAGGGATCTGCAGAGATGCTAACCTGCTTCTCTTCTCCAGTTCCTGGAAAGCTTAAGCCATTTTGTTGATGGATGCTGCTCCCCAGGTTTAGGGTAGATAGTTACAGTGGGGCTAAAGTTCCTCTCTACCTCTACTCCACCCCCACGCTTAGTTTAGAATACAGCAGACCCACCAAAGGAGTGTCTAAGCCATCAGGTGGAGACGTAATGCTGATGTGTGGCATGCCAGCTTTTTCCTGGCACATGTCTGGGAAGAGAGCGCTGGCATAAGCACGGTTGAGAAGGCTTCTATGGGGGTGTGTACGCTTGACTTGTTAACACCGATGGTAGTATAAATCCCCACAGTCAACATATTCCAGCTCCAATCAGCACTGAAGTGTTTATTAAGCATCTTCTGTGTGTCAGTCACTTGGGCTGTAAGGATGAGTAAGACATGGTTGCAGCCATCAAAAGTTCCCAGTGCAGAGGAGAGATGTACAACCATGAGATCAAGGCCTTGCGGGAGAAGATGGGAATCTGGCTCTAGGATGCTGCCCCCTCCCTCCGGTAGGGTGAGGATTAACTGGTCAGGAAGCATTTAATTGAAAAGGACAGAAACACTCAGAGAAGCTCAAGCAAGGGGTGTATTGAAGGCTGGAGGTGTCCTTCCTCAGAGCTGCTGTGTATGGCTGTGTGAGATTTGCTCTGGGAGAGGGCTCTTGGCTGAAGGGGTTTGTGGTGCTGAAATTCAGCAGTGCTGAGGCTGGCGTGGGGGCTATAGAGGGCGCTCTTTTCCCTCACTTTCCTATTTTATTTTTAAAACATCTTATTTTTTATTTTTTAATTTTTTGGCCGCACAGCTTGTGGGATCTTTGTTCCCCGACCAGGGATTGAAGCTGGGCCACTGGCATTGGAAGCTCAGAGTCCTAACCACTGGACTGCTAGGGAATTCCCTAAAACGTCTTACTTTGAAATAATTTCAAATAATTTCAAACTTAGAGAAAAGATGAGAGAATAATACAGAGAAAAACCGTGTGCCTTTTATCGAGATTCACCAGTTTTTAAGATTTGGGCACATTTGCTGTGTATCAATCTGTCATTCGTAGTGCTTCCTGAATCATTTGAGAGTAGGTGTCATACTCTGTGCCTTAATATTTCAATGTATATTTTTTAAGAACAAAATTGTTCTTGTATGTAACCAGAATACGGTTATCAAATAATAGGAAATTTAATCAAATAATAGGAAAGCAAAGTAATGCTTTTATCCAATCTACAGTCCATATTCAAATTTTGTCAATTTTATCAACAGTGTTCTTTATAGCATTGTTTTCACCTCAACTACAGTATCCAGTCCAGTCTCATGAATTGTGTTTAGTTGTCATGTCTCTTTTTTTTTCTCTTTTAATTGAAAACAGTACTTTGGTGTTTCTTTGTCTTTCATTACACTGACATTTTTGAAGAATATAGACCATTTATTTTATACAACATTCCTCATCGAGCTTATTGGATATTTCCTCATGATTAGATTCAGGTTATGTATTCTTGGCCAGAATTCTACAGAGGATGTTGTGTACATGTACTTCTCAGATTAACACATCCAGAGACACATGATGTTTGACCCTTATTGTTGATGTTAATTTTAATACCTGATCAAGGTATTTTCTGGTTTCTCCACTGCATAGTTACTGTTTTTTACCCTTGTAACTAATAAACAATCTTGGGATCCACTTTAGCATGTAAATATCTAGTAACTCATCAAATTTTGACCTCAGGATTTCACATCTATTGATGGTTCTTGTTTACGGATGATTGAATATGGCGATTTTCCAATCTACCATTTCCTCTAAATTTATCAGTCAGCATTCTCTTGCAAGGAGGAGCCCTCAATTTTCCTTCATTTGCTTATTCACCTATTTATAATCAATACGGACTCATGGATTAATTCTTTTTTTTTACAATGGGTTAAAATTTGTTATTTATTTTGGTGCTCAAATTATCAGACATTGGCTAATGGGGAGTTGCTTCTATGCTTCAAGCTGCTCCTGTGTTTTTTGAAAATGCCACCATCAGTTTTTAAAACACTGTCTTACTTTCTGGATTAAGAGGGTGTTCTAGGCTCATTTTGTCTCTTCTCTGTCTCAACTCTGTTATTTTCCATTTCTCCAAGGAACTCCCTGATTCCTTTAGTGGGGAATGATGGGTTACCAATTCTATTGTTTTCCCTGTGTTTCTTTATGTGAAAAAAGAAAAACATATTTGTGTATGCGCTCTTTCCCTCCCCCTTTTTACATAAAAGATAGCATACAGAACAATGTCTTTTGTATTTTGCTTTTTCACTGAATAGTATATGTTGGAAATCACTCCATATCATTTATATAGATTTTCCTTTTTTGCTTACTTGTTTCTTAATAGTTGCATAGTACTTCACTGTGTGTATGTTTTGAAATTTATTCAATCAATCACACACACACACAGAGTTCTTACATTCTTTAAATATTTTCTTCTTATTCTTCATTTGTTTTTTTAGTTTACTTATTTTTTTTCCTCTAACTGAGCTGCCTTGTTCTAATTAGTCTGCCAAGAGTGAGTGCCTTTTTTCTAATTCTCAGAAAGGAGCTGTACATGCTTGTGTGGCCTGAGTCTCACAGAAGTTGGCTGCAGGAAGGAAAGCTGTGATCCCTGGGAACTGTGTGCCCCTACTTAGGAGTAGAGGCCACCAGGACCCTGGACACCCTTTCTTGTCCCAGGGCAGCATGGGGATTTGTTGGCTTGCTCTCTGGTGGTCATCCCACTATATCTGATAGAGAGTTCCCAGTTGAGTTGCTCAACCCTGTTTGTTTTTGGATCTATAAAATGATTGGTGGAGAAAGAAGAGCTGGATGCCTGGGAATGGAAGTGTTGGCCTGAAGAGGTGGTAGCTTCTGTAGATTCTTTATGCAGCGCCAGGTACATAATGAACTCTTACTTGTCATCATCATTTCCACTTTGATAGAATCCTGTTTGTGTATTTATGCTAGCCACCCCTCCTCACCCTCCCCACCCCCCATCCCGCCTCAGGTGATGTGTGTCCATGCTGTCACACGTGGGACATTGTGTGTTTTATTAAAAACACTTAGATTCATCCTTTTTCTTCAATCGCTCTCTTCCTGTCCTTTCCCTTTTTAATAAACTAGAAATTGAGTATAGACTCAGGTTTGTGGGGGAAAGAAAATCCCTTTTTATCTGGATAATTTGAAGAATTCACAGCAGCTTAGCCAAGACGTGCCCGATCCTCCCAGAACTCACATGATTATGCTAATTCAGAAGAAATGTGTTGACGCACTATTAAAAAGCATGATCTGTTTTCGGCTTCTGGGTAAAGAGGAGAGCAGCAGCCTTTAGTAGCCGTGTCAGTTTTGCCCGTATTATCAGGTGCAGATGTGCCAGCTGCCAGTAGGCATTTTCTCTCTGATAGCGCTAACCACTTAACCGCGGGTCAGCGAGGTGCAGCTCTCAGCCAATAGATCTAATTGCAGTCCTTCTGTGTTCCCTGTGATTGCAGGTTTCTCCAGCTCTATACACAAATAGTAATCAACTAAACCTGTTACCTCTGAGTAGAGACGTCACGATATGAAATATTAACTGTTCAAAATACAGTAATGATGGTTTAAAACTGTATTTGTTTCTTGAAAATAAAGGGAAAAAAAGATTTACAAAAGGAAGGGAAAACCAGAAGCTCAAGAATTGGAATTCTGAAGGGCCCTCTGGCTCTTCTCCCTGTGCATAATGAAAAATTGCACATGTATATGACATGTTTTATGTGGTCAGATGCAGTGTATTGTGTACATCTTTGCTGGAGTAACAGTGCATTAGCAGCGTCACAAATAAGCTCTGCCTCAGCATCTGCATTTCTATGACATTTTTATGTTAATGCAAGTCAAACTTATGTTCTGTGATGTATCGAATCCACCCCGAATTAATCCACTTGTATTCCTATAATCCAATCCGCTCCTGCCTCCCCTGCTAAAAGTTAGATGCAAAGTCCAAGGCAGAAATATGGCAGGAAGCCTGGGCCCAAGGACACTTTGCTTTTAGAAGATGCTTTTCCCCTCTGGCGCTTGGAGGCATTGTGGGTTTTGGTGGGTAGTTCTGGTAGCGGCAGTGGTGGAGCTGGCATGGGAGAGGGACCCTGTGGGTTGAAGCTACCAGTGTTGATAATGTCTTTGTAGACTTCCTTTTACTATTTTACTTTATTTTTTGATGCTGTTTAGATAACTTTCCCATCCATTCCAACTCATAGTCTCTGCCATGTTTCCTAGTCTCAGTGCCAGGACTCTATAGAGCACTTATTGTATGCATGGCTTCACGCTAAGCCTTTATTAAGCATCTGCTGTGTACAATGTGTATGCCATGTTTACTGAGTATCTGTTGTGTAGAATGTGTGTGCCTGAACCGGAGACCAGAAGTTCTGTTTTGCCCATATCAACCCACTGAAGATGGAACATCCATCAGAACTTGTTTGGAAATTTGGGGTCCAAACAAATTCTGATGGTTGATTGCTCCTTGGTTTTTCTGAGGCTGATCTGGAGATGGAAGAATTCCTCCAGGAAACTGACAAGAAGCTGTTTGATATAATGGAAGATGCACTAGATTAGAAAGTCTTGAGCCTGGGTAGAATAGCATATGGATGAATAGCCCATGCTTTTCCTTGATATGCTATACGATCAATATGCTGTCGTAGGGTTCAAATCCCCACCTTACCACTTACCAACTCAGGAAAATGACTTAACTACCATGGGTCTCGGTTTTCTTATCTGTTAAATGAGGATAATAACACTTGTCTCACAAGGCTGTTGAGAAATATTGAGCTAAAGTATGCACAATAGTGTCTGGCAATTAAGGAAGAACTCAATCCATGTTAGCTTCTGGCGTTGTTCAGAGTTTTGAAGTTGAGAACTATGAGAGTTTTTAGGCCCAATTTTTAATTTTTTTAGGTAAAGATAACTGTAAGAATGAGGTTCAGAAAGGCTAAATGCTTCACTCATAATCACATAGCTGCATGGGATGAGCCAGTATAAGGATCTAGGTCTCCAGACTCGCAGACGTCTTTCTAGTGCCTCTGCTGACTAGTCTGCTGAAAGTCAGTCTAGTGCTGACTTTCTTGTAGAGGAGAACAAATGTAAGGAATGAAGTAAAAAGACCATGTCTTGGGACTTCGCTGGTGGTCCATTGGTTAGGAACCTGCCTTCCAATGCAGGGGATGTAGGTTCAATCCCTGGTCGGGGAACTAAGATCCGACATGCTGTGGGGCAACTAAGCCCACATGCCGCAACTACTGAGCCCGGGTGCTCTGGAGCCCGCTTGCCACAATTAGAGAGCCTGTGCACTGCAACTACTGAGCCTGCGTGCTCTAGAGCCCGCATGCCACAACTAGAGAGAAGCCTGCACGCTGCAGCGAAGAACCCATGTGCCACAACTAAGACCTGATGCAGCCAAATAAATAAATAAAATATTAAAAAAAAAAGGTCATGTCTTTGTTATTGCCCTGAAGCATGTAGCTCCGGACAGTGGTGCTTATGGCTGCCCCTTTAGCTTGGTTGATCTTGAGCTAAAAGGAGCATGTCCCCTGGCAGCCTTTGGTGATGGACTTCAGGTACCAAGCGAACTGGTTTGAGCTCCTCCCTCCAAGTGTCCATCCTGAGGAGGCCCTTCCCACTGCCCCATCCCTGCTGATTTTCAAGGATGAGTTAGCAGACACCCTCCTGGGACGGGCTGTCTGGGAAAAGCCCAGGAGCTGGCAGGAAACAAAGGCTAGAATTCACCATGTTTTCTTTCCTTGAAGTTGGGTCTACCCAACTCCAAACATCTGGCCAGTAAGTTTGGCCATTTCAAGCAGAGGAAGGAAAGAAGCTTTAATTGAGACTGGGAACTGAAGACTGGGATTTTTTTTTTTTTTTTTTTTGCTTTTTCTTCCATAATTTTGGCTCCCCACCTAACTGTGATTCTTTGTCTCTCCACTGCCTTCCCCTCCTTGATTCACCTCATGTCTTTGCCTGTGTGGCTTATAAGGTTGCTTTGACTCCAGATATTGTAGGAAGGAAGCTCCTGCCAACTAGAATCATGGAATGAGACTTTCTTCCTTGAGCTCTCTGTTGTGATGCAGAATCGGAATCTTCCGTCAATTCAGACTTAACTCAAATGGGTCGACGTGGTTCATATTCAGGGGAGCATTGTCAGTTATGTACACGAGAAGAGAGAAAATGGTGGTGTGTTGGTGGCAGCGGTGATTTGTGTGTGTGTACATAGGTGGAGGCGGGCTCCACGGGATGGAATTGGCTTGAAAATCTGCAGTGGGCTCTTTTCTCCTTTAACACTGATGCTGGGTAATTAGCAAAATGCGCACAGGGTTTTATCCATATTCATGCGCCCTGTCCCACAAGCATAAACAATCCAGTCTCTATTATTTCCTTGCGTGTGCAGCTCCCCCCTCTCCCTGCCACCTGCAGAGCCCTGTGCTGCTCTGTTCACATCATTCTGGCTCTGGTTGGGAGTGGGGGTGCCTCCCCTGGACGGGGCCTGGGCACGGGGAGAGGACTCCACAGAGAGCAGAGCGGGTGCCTCACCAACACAGCATCTGCAGTGGGTTGGAAACTTTAATAAAGTGCATCCACAGCTGTGATTACGTGCAATCCTTAGGAGGACCCTGTGTGGTAGGTGGGGTTGCATAATTATTCCTGTGTGACAAAGGAGAAAATGAGGCGCAAAGATGGGGGCTATTCATCCCTTTGCTCTTCCAGATCATTCCCCATGCTGCTTTGCCTGGCTCTTTGCCCTGGTTGGCTGACCTCAAAGACCCCCACCATCTAGCCTCCCTTGTCTTCTGGCTCTGATATGAGATTTGGAGACACCAGGAGACAGAGGTTGGGGTTTATTACTGCTTGTGTGGTGTTGACAGTGCCTGTGTTCCTCTATGGCCACATTGCTATGGGCTATAGGCGACCTCTTTTCCACACCTACACTTTCTGCCACTTTCCAGCAACCCCTTTGCTCTAACCAGCCCCATTCAGACCTGTCAATGTCAAAGACCTCCTGCTGATGCTAGCCCCTTTGCTGTTCCTTGTTGGTCCCATTACCCTCCCCACATGTTTGTAAAAAGTACTTTCACACGTTCTTTTCTGTTAAACTCTTTGAACAGCCGGTGCCTGCTGAGACCTTGGCCGGTAGGTTGAGTACGTTGCCAGTGACCACACAGCTAGGAGGTAGAGCCCAGCCTTCCTCCTTGCTCATCTGGATGTTTCTGTTAGGCCATGATCTCCCATGATTGCATCACTGGTATCCTTTTCTTTGTCCCTTCTTAGTGGGCAGTGAAACCAGCAGCAACTAAGAGATCTAGATAGATCCTGTTCCATCTTTCCTATCCTTTATGAATATTGGATTTCTGGAGCAGACTTTTCATTGTAAAAGCAGGAGCTCAGGTATGGGGATAGACAGTGTGAGAGGAATCAGAGAGATGCAGTTTTATGTTTTAGACCTGTCTCTTCTGCCGTCTGAGGAAGTACCAGTTTCATCGGCACAGCACAGAGAGATGTGGGTGGGGTCGCACAGTCAGAGGGAGCAGGTGGCAGTTGTGCCCATGCACTTCTAGTCCTCATGTCTTCGTGAGCTTGTGGATTTGCTAGCCTCTCTGAGTTCAGTGTTTCGGAGGCATAATCGTTGTTCTTTCCTCTTTCTTCATACATGACATGAAAGCAAACTGCCCGAACATTCTGCCTCATGATACAACAGTGTAAGTTGCTTCTCAGACTCCGTAGTCTCTCACTTTTCCTTCCCTCACCTGGTGCGTATGTGGAGACAGGCAAACCACGTGATTACAGGGGCTCCCAGTGCAGAGGGCAGAAGCAAGCTGCACTATAATGCTCTGTGTCTTTGCTTTCTTTGGAAGGAAGTTTAATACAGAGCTGTGCATTATTTACATTCCAGTGTGATAATTGTTAACTGCATGCTTACTCTGAACCTGGCACATGACAGGTCCTTGAAAGGATATTGAAGGAACATATGGCGTAATGTTTGCCTTCCAAAGACTTATACATTTATTAAGGAAATAAGGTCAATCTGGGAAAAAAACAGATGGATATACAAGATAGTTTATGTGCAAATGCTGAAAGTAAACAATTGCTGCATATCATACACGGTTATAGTGTAGGGAAGATGGTCATGAAGGTGTTGGGGAAAGCCTCATGGAAGAGCTATTAGAAGGAGTGGAAGGATTTGGACACTCTTGTCATTGGCTTTGATATGACCACAGATTTCCCTCCTTTGGGCTCAGAGTTACTTGCCTGGGAAGCACACAGACGTGGCCTGAATTTGGTCTTTACAGCCATGGTGTGGTTTCCTCTCCATAGGCACACCATTGCCCAAGCTGCTGCGACCCCCTTTGGCTTAGGGAGTCTTTTCTTTCTGTCTTACGTGACAGAAAACAGTGGATGGTGACAATGTGCTTCCCAGTGGTGGGTGAAGTATTTTCATGGAAAGCCATTTCTATCCAGACACTCGGTTACCGAGTTTATTCTTCCCTAACACCCCAAAGGCAGAGAGTAGCTTGAAAAAAATCACTAAGAAGCCCTTAACCTTGTAACATACAGTTTTTGCTAAAAATATATATTAATAATATATTATTGAGCGAGCATAGATGAAGAAGGCCAGGGAGGGAGGAAGCAATAAGAGTGTGAGCAAGGTCAGTGCTCTTTGCCCGCAGACTCTACAATCAATAAGACCTGGTCAATAACTGCTTTATTACTGCACTACCACCCGGAGCAAAATCATTTTTAAATTAAGAATATATTTTGCAAAACTGAATTAACAATATTGAATATTTTGCTCTTTGATATGACTAGCCTTCAAAATCAAATTATTAGGTATGGAAAATGCTTACTGGGTGAAGTTTTGCTTTCTTCTTCTCCCTCCTTACGTTTCCGACCACATTCCCTCTCTTCTTTCCCTCGTGCTCAACTCCACTCCTCCCCACCCCCACCCCAAGCCCCTACCTTACAGCTTGGGAAGGGAACAACAGCAGGTCTGTAAGATCTCCAGCACAGATGTGGATGTAAATTAGTATTGCATCCAGCACAGGAAAATTAGGAAAGGAGATGCATTTGCTTGAGTCCAACAAAACTGTGCATTTCCTCTGAGAGAAAGGACCAAGTAGAGAAAATTGGGAATTTTCCACTTGGTAAAGCTGATGCCAAAAAATCAACCTTTGGACTCTTATAATCTTTGGTAAGCTATGGAATCTCACCATTCCTCCCCTCCCCCCCCCAACCCTTGGTTACCCTGGCTCCAACCCCTGTTCTGTTCTCTCCTCTTCTCTCCACAGATGGAGGGGACAGAGGAGAGGGAGAGTCTTACATGCCTCATGTAGTGCAACCTCGAAGCATCCATAAGGCCAAATTCCTCCCCAACCCCCAAATAAAAACTGCAAGAAGTATTCCAAGCAACTCTGTTACGCAAAAGTGGGCTGTGAAGGCACACGTAGACCATGGCTCTGGGATGTGTTAAGTGATATTATTAGCGTTGATTATATAGCATCTTTGTTTGTGAAAACATGAGATTTTGGTGCTCGAATTTTTAAAAGTTGTAATAAGCTCTTCTCATCCCTTCCATCTTCTTGGGCTGTATCCCACTGTTTGCCACTAGTGATTATAATCTCCTACATGTAATTTGTAGGTTATTGGGGTTGGCATATATAAAATAACAACAAACAACAGAGAGAAGGAAAGGTTTCATTGCTCAATATTGTTTATGGTGCAAAAGCCCATTAATGTGCTCCCTATTTTTCAGTAAAAGGATAATGTTGGTCAGGCCATGCAATGGCATGTCAACTTGTTATTTATGTCAGCTGACAGATTTGTACTCCTTGAAAAGGGGGCATTTGTTCAAAGCATTGGTGCTTGCTTTTGCCAGAAAGGAAGGAAGGAAGGAAGAAGGGGAGGGAGGGAGGGAAGGAGGGAGGGAAGGAGGGAGGGAGGGAGGGAAGGAGGGAGGGAGGGAGGGAAGGAGGGAGGGAGGGAGGGAAGGAAGGAAGGAGGAAGGAAGCCTTCTAATGAAGAGAGGAAGGGAATTGGTGTTTATTTAGTGCTTTCTCTGTGTTAGTGGCTTTTGGGAGGTAGGTATCATTGTCCCCAATATACAGGAGCTCAGATGGTTTATGGAACTTTCCCACATCAGGCAGCCGCTAAGTGGTGGAACTGGAAGTCCACCTCAAGTGGGTCTGACTCTAAACTCTGTGCTCTTTCTGTCATCCCATGCTGCCTTTCTGATGTAGAACATTTTTTAGCTTATTACCCAGCAAATGATTTTGACCAAACTTAAAGTACCAAAGCTACTTAATTACTGATTCTTAACCTTTTATACAGGTCATGGATCCCTTTGAGAAACCCACGCAAGGTATGGCTTTTCCTAGGAAAATGCACGTACACATAAAATGATTTCAGAGAGTTCTTGGGTGTTCTGAAGCATGATGATGGCCTCCAGGGAAAGACCCCCTGAGCAAAGTGCCCTAAAGGAGAGGCCCCCTGTGGATCTTGCTTTCGTCTTTAGGAGACCCCCAGGAGTCACTGTTAGAACTCCCTCTCTGGCATCAGGCCTTTCAGAAAGAAAGTCCAGGCCTGAGATAGTAGTAAAAGTGAAGGATGAGAAGTTGCACTGTAGTTGGCTCTTCACTTGTGTACTTAGATCCAGTCTGTTCATAGGATTCGGTGGCTGTGCATCACTGTGGTTTGTGAAGGGCCTTTGAGTGTAAGGCTTTGGCTTCTTCACACTGACTTTCTCCCTCCCAGAAAAGGCCACAGAACATCTAGTGGTAAAGGTCCACTTATTCTTTAATCCATGTTATTCCCCCTGACTTTTATGCCTCTGAAATTTTTAAGTGAATTTTTTTCATTTTTTTTTCAGTTCTGTTCAATAAACATTGTTGACTCCCTACAAAATACCTGCTGGTATTTACCTGCTGGTAAACAGGAAGCAGATCAGTCTCCTCCTGTTAGCTTGCTGACATTTTAGTTCATCTTGACTGGGTCCCAGGGTTGGATAATTGATCAGGGAGGGCTTGACAGGGAAACAGAACTCAAAGTTAGCAGGACCCCCAGCATATCTGATCCTGCATCAGCCCATTTCCTGATCTAGACTGTCTCCCAGCGTCCTGCCCATTTCCTGACCTAGACGGTCTCTCAACATCATGCCCATTTCCTGACCTAGACTGTCTCCCAGCATCCTGCCCATTCCCTGACCTAGACTGTCTCCCAGCGTCCTGCCCATTTCCTGACCTAGACTGTCTCCCAGCGTCCTGCCCATTTCCTGACCTAGACTGTCTCCCAGCGTCCTGCCCATTTCCTGACCTAGACTGTCTCCCAGCGTCCTGCCCATTTCCTGACCTAGACTGTCTCCCAGCATCCTGCCCATTCCCTGACCTAGACTGTCTCCCAGCGTCCTGCCCATTCCCTGACCTAGACTGTCTCCCAGCGTCCTGCCCATTTCCTGACCTAGACTGTCTCCCAGTGTCATGCCCATTTCCTGACTAGACTGTTGCCCAGCGTCCTGCCCATTTCCTGACCTAGACTGTCTCCCAGCATCATGCCCATTTCCTGACCTAGACTGTCTCCCAGCGTCCTGCCCATTTCCTGACCTAGACTGTCTCCCAGCATCCTGCCCATTTCCTGACCTAGACTGTCTCCCAGCGTCCTGCCCATTTCCTGACCTAGACTGTCTCCCAGTGTCATGCCCATTTCCTGACTAGACTGTTGCCCAGCGTCCTGCCCATTTCCTGACCTAGACTGTCTCTCAACATCATGCCCATTTCCTGACCTAGACTGTCTCCCAGCGTCCTGCCCATTTCCTGACCTAGACTGTCTCCCAGCATCATGCCCATTTCCTGACCTAGACTGTCTCCCAGCGTCCTGCCCATTTCCTGACCTAGACTGTCTCCCAGAACCCGAATCTTGCCTTCTGGTTCTGCTATGATGATTTGTGCTTGACATTGCTTTGACTTGTTTGTTAGTTCAACATAAATTTTTGGAACACTGATAGGATGCCTGGCATTCCGCTTGTGCTGGAAGACACAAAAGGAGAAGACCTTGAGGATGAGTTTGTTCTTGAGGAACTGATATTCTACTAAGGCAATCAGACCACCATTCTCTTCCAAGGAAAAGGTTGTCACATGCTCAGGAGAGGCTAATGAGCCTCAGTGCCATATGGTAGAAACCAGCACTTTGGATTTTTCAGTCAGAGGTGTGTTGCTGTCCTCAGGTAGCTTCAGAGCATCTCAAGAAAACACTTCTGCATCAGATGCATGAGATTGTTTTTAGGTTCTTGGGATTCTTATGTAAGTAATCTAGTAGAGTGAAGAGATACTTTTAAAATGTGTAGACCAAAGAAGAGATTATTGGGGAAGGCATCCTAAACTAGTGTTTCCAAAGTCATTGGACATTTTCAGCTGCAAGTAACGTGCATTCTCGTCTCCATCCAGGATAATGGAGGGTGGTATTTGACTCAACGACAGGAAGATATTGGATTACAGGCATCCCTGTGCCATGTTTTCCTATGAAGGGTTTAAAAATTACTTTGTGTTCTCTATAGTTCGAATAGCACAAAAGTAGACCAGACCTTTGTGCATTGGTTCCTTGGCCAAATCCATCTCAATAGTTATATTTTCAAGATAAAAAATGAAGTTTCCCCTTTTCATATGTAGTTTTACTTTGGTTTTGGAAAATTTGCTAACTGAAAAGAATTGACATCCTGGCAACTTAATTACCCAGGCCTTTTCCCCCTCCTTCTGAGTTCTGACCCCCAGAAAACCATCACATGGCAAAGCAGCTGATACAGCTTATAGGGTGCACGACTAAAGATTTTCTGTATCCACAGGGGAAGGCTGAATCCTGGGAGGGATTCAAAGATCCATAAGAAGGTGGTGTTGGAAACCACCTGTCACAGAACAGAAATAATTCAGGATTAGAGCACAATTATTGGTTCTCCTAGATGCCTATGTGGGTAAATTTGGAGGCTGTGGTTAGGGAGAAAAGATTTGAGTCTAGATCCTACAGAACCTGTTCTGGGACCTAGACCAAACCTTACATCACCCACAAAGAGTTTTCTGCTGATCTAAACACACACATACCTTCATCTTCCTATTTTCACGGAACTCACCACTCATCCTAGTACTTACTCACATGCCAGATTTTCCTGTTATTTAAGGGTGTCAAGCACATATGTCTTGGCTCCTTGATAAGAGTATAAGAAGATGCAGGTACAATAACTCTTGTATGTAGTCCTTATATTTTGGTGTTTGTTAGTGCTTAGTTGATGCTCCATTAATGTTTACAGAATTTTACATTCAACTGAATCAAGTTGACACTACTCATTCTAGTTTCCTCTGAATTTGCCACCATCACAAAGTACCCTAAAAATTTCCCTTTTCCTGTGTCCTCATCAAAATCCTGTTGCTTCATCAGGCTGAAGGTAAACTTGCCCTTTCCTCCTTCTGGGACTGTGGAGAAGACCCCAGTTCTTACAGCCAGTTGTTGGCCTTTCTTATTTATAGTCTTCTCTTTGACATTAGCTCCCATTTTTCTTTTCTTTTTTAATCAAAGGAAGCTTAGAGGTACTTAACCTAATTTAATCATGCCTACTGATTTTACCTTGCCTCAGCCTGTCCAGGGCACTGGGATGGACTGTTTCCACAGAACTAGAATGTCCAAGGTCTAGTGCTGTTCTTCGTGACCTTCTGAAGCAGGGAGAATGGATCACAGTGGGGCTGATCTCAGATCTAGGGAAGTGGGCACACAAATCTCAAAGTGACCTGCATTGATGCCCATCAGTTTGATGTAGCTGCCGTTCTTTCCCTGTGGGGCCCCAGTGTTCTGATGCAAGTCCTGGCTCCAGTGAGTGACAGGTGCGACCAACGGCTGCATGAGTTATTTCCTTTGGAAACCACAGCTGTGGCTGAGGCCAACGGATAGCAACGGTGCCACTGGGCTCTCCGGGAGCAATCCGCTTGGCCGTCTTCAGCCTCAGGAAGGGCTTTTAAACTTGATGAAAATAACCCAAGAGGCTGGGTTTCGGTGGTAACTGCAAGTGTCCTTGAGATGGGAGGTACCCAGAAAGGAGAACAGAGTAGGGTTTGGGAACCAAGATTTTGGGATGGAGACAGATTAGGTTCAGGTCCACACTCTGCCACATTCTAGCTTTGATACTTCGGGCTATTTTTTGGAAACTTCTCTGAGCTTCAGTTGCCTACTAGGTAAAATGCAGACCATGTGTAGCTTTTATGTTTATTTTAAGGATTGATTGAGATAAAGCACTGAAACATTTTGTACAGTGTCTGATACACATTTGATGTTCAATAAATTTCAGCTGTTATTGTTACAGAAGGACAGAAGGTAGGAAGAGATATGCACTCTCTTGGAGCTCACAGCTTCCTTCAGCCAAAAAGAGTAGCCTGCTTCCCTGTCTGGGTGATGGGACTGATGATAGTACCTACATCATCACTTTGTGGTGAGAATCAAGTGTAAGGCACTTAGAAGAGCATCTGGCATGTGGCAGACACCATAGTATTAGCTTTTATTAGTTTTATTATTATCATTGTTTTTATTTACTAAGGTTCATGAGCACCATCCTAAGATGTTGACAGAAAGTTGCCTTGTGTTGATTTGGAACTGGAATTTGATGGGGGGCTACCAAAGCAGAGGAAGTGGCAAAAGCTGTTCTAGTTAGTTTGCTATTTAAGATACTTTATTCTAGAATTAATTTCTCAGATGGTACAAAAAGAGGAAGAACCACAGCGTTTTCCTCAGTAAGAGCACCCAGTGTGTTTCACTATTTTCATTTATTCATCCTTAGGAGCTAGAGCTATTCCCTCCCTGTCCCCTTCATTTGGGCTGTTGCATCTTCTTAAGCTGCAGCTCACAGAGTCACCTACTTAAGGCTGTGTTCTTGAAACAAGGGTGTTTTGAGCCTAAGAGTGCTTGCTGGCCGAACAATTCCAGCTGTAGATTTTGATGGCTTAAATGGTTTCCTTTTCTGTTGTTTCACATTCAGATTTTTTGTATTGTATAACATTAATGAGGAGACAAGCATGTATTCAAAAGAAATGAAGATATCATAAAACTCCAAGCTGAGAGATGAACACACCTTGAATGAACGATGGAACCATTTCTGAATAATTAGTAGGTTCATACTCTACATGTTCCATG
Organism: Globicephala melas; assembly: GCF_963455315.2. Taxonomy (NCBI): domain Eukaryota; kingdom Metazoa; phylum Chordata; class Mammalia; order Artiodactyla; family Delphinidae; genus Globicephala; species Globicephala melas. Next base: position 39,548,213 of record NC_083325.1, read on the forward strand.
CAGTGTACCTTTCCTACATGGGCAGGTTTTTTGTCTATGTTCATCCTTTTCATGCTCTGCTTAAATATGGTTTCTGGATTGTGTTCCATGTCCCTGAGGCATGCAGTCCAAGGGAAGGAGCCAGAGCTGCTTCTCAGCCTGGCATGGAGGGGAATGCTTTAGTTTACTTTAAACTTTAGCCACCCAATGGTGCAGTAATTTGTTTTTGGATTTTAGCAAATTGGTTGTTTTTTTACTATCTTTTTGAGAATTTGGACTTTTTTTTCCTGGATTTATATGGATATTCAGAATAACTTTGGAAAGCTGAAGAAGCTCTATTGCTGATAAGAGATACAGGATGAACAACATCTCAATGAGCCAGCATCCTGAAGAAGTTGGAAGAACAGCCACGTTGGTGACAGCTCCCTCTTTGACTCCTAAGGATAGATTCTCTGGGTGCTTCTCAGTCCCTGGAGACAAGCTCAAGTCAAAGGCAATACAGAGTTTGTAATGAATTTTTAGGAATATCCACTTCCAAGTTTGGGTGTGAAATGTGGAGACACTATCTCCCATGGCACACGAGGGCTAGAACGAGGCCAGCTCAGGAAGTGTGAGACTGGTTCTAAGACAGAGAAAGGTGGAGAGGGGTATTTTGGGCCCCAGTGGTGAAGCATAAGATGGAGGAATCTTCATTTCCCACATCTCTGGGCCTCACGTGTGGGGCACAGTGATTGTGTAAATGAGTTCGTAATCAAAAGGATGAAACTCATAAGGGATCATATAGCCAAATTTCTTGGAGAGAATAAACTTCTACCAAGAAAGTCAGCTCTTCTCTAAAATTTATTGTAAATTCCCAAGGCGGGTGGAAACTTAGTAAAATTGCACAGTTTAACCCTCTGCTTCAGAACAAGCCTCACAAAGGAGGGCTGATCTTGTTTTCTCTTCTACATCCCCCAAGGAGACACCTTGTGAAGATCTCCTTATGTCTCATGGTTGGGAAGTTCTTCCTATAGTCTAGACCAGATTTCTCTTGCTGTACCTCCAGTTTATATCCTTCTTGAGCTGCCCTCATTCTTTTCTCCTGGATCTCTTTATCTTCTCTTTTGCAGGGCTGATACTAATAACTTTAGTTCTTTTCCAAGTGGACGGTTTCTCCTAAACCTTGTGTCATTTTTTGAGTCTCTCTCTGTACCCACATAGGTATTTTTGTGGCTAGAGGGAGAGTCCTTTTGGGATGGTATTTTTACCCCCGGGTGGATCTGTGCTGTGAATAACCTGAGCCATTCTGGAACCATCGCCAGACCAGGCAGGTGGCAGCCCCATTTGCTCTTTCCTAAGCGCCAAGGCAGAGAAGCAACTCTGGCTCCTTCTCTCTGGACTGCATGCCTCCGGAACACGAAACTCAGTCACAGACACCATATTTAAACAGAGCAGGGAAAGGATGAAAATAGATAAAAACCTGTCCATGTGGGCCAGGAAAGCTGCATTTCCAATATGCTGTTAGCAAGACCCTGCTGCAATCCATATAGCATATAGAGATTCATCAGGGCCGAACCTGGATGGCAAGCAGCATGGCCACCCGTGGGTTCATTCCTAGACATTGATGTGCCAGGCATGTTCAAGAGACAAGGTCTGGGACAGGATGAGTACTCCCTTCCCTATAGTATGGAAAAGTATGACTTAAACAACTAAGACTATGAGAAACAACACAAGAGTCCATTGAATTAAGGGTGGGGCTTTATGGTAGAGAACAATGGTTTTCAAACTTTTTAAGCTGGGGGAGTCTTCAGATAAAATTTTGGAAGTTCCATATGTAAAACAAATGTCAAAGAAGGACCATTGTGCCTTTGCCTGTGGTCCTAGTGTAGTAGTTAAGGCTCAAGTCTGAGGACAAATGCACCCACGGCAGCTCCCTCTCCACAGGGCTTTTAAGGAGATACTGACTCAGAGCACCAGCCTGACCACTCCCCATCCCAGGGTAAGAACCAGGACAGCAGAGGTGGCTGTGGGGGAGAGTAGTGTGCATGAAGTACCTCCCCCCGCCGCTTGCCACCCTGATCACTTTAGAAGATGGATCCTGCCTTTGCCCAGGGGTCTTCTGGCTGTCCTGGGATGGTTGGTAACTGAGGGAGGAACTGCCACATTGGAGGAATGTGGTTGCTGTTATGCAGAAAATATTGCCAAAATTACCTGGTAGTAGCACCCAGGGGAGCCTTTGGGGGCCACCCCTTGTTAATGGGGCAGGTTGATGCCCCCATCCAATCGCAGGGAGCCCAGAGATGATGAGTTAGAATAACTGCTGTAAACAAAAAGAATGGGACTGCAAACTCTTTCAGCCAGCTTGGGAGGAGACTGCCCCTTTCCCCCTTCATTCCCCCACACTGGAGGAGATAGTACCCAGAAGAGGAGGGGCCGGGGCATGTTTCTAAAGGTCAGGCCAGACTTCCTATATTAGTGGCCTTGAGCTCCAGTGTAGGACTGAGGTGAAGGAGAAAAGGAGGTCTAAATTAGATGTGAGAATGAAATTGTAATATGGACAGAACAATCCCTTGGAAGACAGATGAGGAGGGCATATGGGTCCAGATAGAGAAGGTAGTTTTGGGAAGGCGAGTTTCCAGGCCTGGGTAGGAAGGGAGGATGCCAAGAACCACTTTCCCCATGTCCCCAGCTTGGCCTGAGGCTGACACTGAGTTCAAGTGAATCAACCTCAATTTTCTCCATTAAAAGTAGCTCACAGGGCAGACTGGAGGCCACTCGTGGACTGGCAGGAAGACCTGGTCTTCTGTTTAATTGTGGTCAGGATTTCAGGCTTTTTAAAAATATATATTGAGTAGGAGTCAATTCCAATTCAATTCCAATTCCAATTCCAGATTCAAGTCACATTGCTTGCATGCCTGCTATGTATTGGTCCTGTGCTTGGTTCATTCATCAAGAATGAGGAAAGGAGAAGAGGATAAGACAAGGTACATCTACTCTTAGTGGCATGTCTTAGTGGCATGTCCTCAGTGTGGTCTAGTTCATTTCTTCTCAACAATAATATGGAAATCAGCTCAAGGACAACAGGCATGCTGCCAAGAGTAGATGTGCCATGTCCTGTGGTCTGGGAAGTTCTCAGACGCTTGGTAAGTTCTGTTTTTAGTGCATCCTGGAGGGTTTCTGATGCCGAAGACCCCATTCATTGTAGCTGTAGCTTTGAGAAGCTTGAGAGATACTGTTGCCCACATAGGGCCAGCCACATCAGGAAGAGCTGGCAATGCCCTAGTCTAAGCCTGACTCAAAACTCAAGGAGCAAGTGCTCTATAAGAGAAGAAATGGAAGTTTCCAGTCTCTTAAGGCCTGGCCCTGGGAAACTGGCTCAGTGTCCCTTTTGCCGTAATCTGTTGGCCTCCATGGGTCACAGTCTCTGCCAGTTTCAGAGTGGAAGGGGTTAGATTTTTACCTCTCAGTGGGAGGAGTAGCACAGATTTGTGGCCATCTTTAGTGTATTACAATTTGATGAGAATAAAGTCATGTTCAGAGGCCAGTATGTGAATCAGAAGGTTGGGAGACTTAGAGACTCCTTTTGGGCTCTTCTTCTAACCCACAGTCTCTTCATAGAAGAGCTTTGGAGCTGTAATTTGAATCCGACAGCTATAACAACAGCTGTTTGGTGTGTGAGAATAACAGAGAAAAGAGAGTACCATATACTTAATGGTAATTTCCTCCAGATATTGTCCCATCTAGGAACTTATGCTGTCCAGCTGACACAGCTTACCCTTTGGGTTAGTGCTCTGGTCATTCTCAATGTATAGGTTAGCACAGGGTGTGGGAGCACCTAAAAGCTGCCTGGACTGCCTGCCAACCAGTCTTCATGTCGGGGCTCAAGCAGAGTGGAGGAAACATAATCCTTTGGGACACTCCAGAGTTTTCCCCATCCATTATCTCTGCTTAATCGTACTAGGAAAGTTGTGCCTCCCTTCGCAGCCTAGAGCAGAGGACTTTGTCGATATAGCCCTGCCCCTTTTATGTTTGAGATTCTGAGCAGGTGTTATCCGAGAACAAGCAGGTGTTTGTAGAAATGTGACCTTGAGCCCTGGATACTGACCTGCTCTTTTGTTCTGGTGAGTCATTTTTCCTTGAATGAGGTTGGTTTCTGTTTTATGAAATGGTTGTGAGGCCACAGTGACCATTCTGGACATCACCATTGTATATGCAGGCACTCCCCTCACCAAGCAGAGAAATTGCTGAGTACATTTCATACCTTCCGGCCAGAGGTATAGTCGTCCCTTGTCACCCGTAAGTTTGTCTACAAAAAAATGGCAAACAGAGTATACTGATGTCACACTTGCTTCCTTAAAGCAGCTTATGCCTACAGGAAAACAGAAGGTGCCTCGTTCCAATGACTTTTCTGTTATCAGTATAGAACAGCGGTCCCCAACCTTTTTGGCACCAGGGACTGGTTTCGTGGAAGACAATTTTTCCACGGACCGGGGATGGGCGGGGGAGAGATGGTTTCAGGATGATTCAAGCACATTCCATTTGTTGTGCACTTTATTTCTATTATTATTACATTGTAATATATAATGAAATAGTTATACAACTAACCATAGAGCAGAATCAGTGGGAGCCCTGAGCTTGTTTTCACTTGCCACTCACTGATAGGGTTTTGATATGAGTCTGCAAGTAATTGATTTATTATGGTCTCCGTGCAGTCAAACCTCTCTGCTAATGATAATCTGTATTTGCAGCCACTCCCCAGCGCTAGCATCACTGCCTTAGCTCCACCTCAGATCATTAAGATCATCAGGCATTCGATTCTCATAAGGAGCCTGCAGCCTAGATCCCTTGCGTGAGCAGTGTACAGTAGGGTTCACGCTCCTATGAGAATCTAATGCCGCCGCTCGTCTGACAGAAGGTGGAGCTCAGGCGGTAATGTGAGCGATGGGGAACGGCTGTAAATACAGATGAAGCTTCACTCGCTCACCCACCGCTCACCTCCTGCTGTGTGGCCTGGTTCCTAACAGGCCACAGACCAATACCGGTCCGTGCCCTGGCGGTTGGGGACCCCTGGTATAGCAAATTAAGTTTAGTCCATCCTGAGAAGTTATGGGCATTTCTGAAAATCTTTGGCTAATAAGATATAACTTGGAACAGAGAAACTTGGAATTTAAGCCAGAATTCTGCATTTCATCAAATTTCCATTTTCCTAATCACAGTGGAGAAGTGTGTGTATGTGTGTGAATGCACACTTCTGGACCTTTATGCTGAGCTAGTGGTTCACTCTTTAGGGCTCCCAGGTTCTGAAAAGTGTGAGTTCAGGTTAAACTCAGAAATAGGAAATGTTTGTATCTATAAACCAAGTTCAACATAGACATTTAAGTATGTGTGTCTATATAAACCAACTGACAAAGTTATATGTTGGAGTAATTTTCTAGAAAAGTCCTGCTGATGGTAATGCTATCACAGAATTATAAAGTTCCACATCAGTCCTGTCCTGAAGGCTCTGTGCAAACAGTAGAAACAGGGCCAGTAACTCAAAAGCCACTGCAACTGTAGGTAGAAGGTCAGGCCCTGTAAGACGCCACGTTTATTTCAGGATTTAAAACAAGACATTATCTGCTCAGGCCACATGACCCTGTACCTCATTCAGAGTGTCACATCCACAGAGGAGTGCCCCAAGTTGGTTACACCTCTTATGGTAGAAAAAGAATGGAGACACTCAGGGATCAGACAGCAGTGAACTTGTGGGGGCAGGAAGGGCTGGGCGTTCATGAGCACACTATATGGTTTGGGGGTTTCTAATGAAATGACATTCTTCTTGTAGTATCCTCAGAAGAAAAAGATGGGAGCCACTTGTATTCTGATCAGTGGCAGATAAAAAATTTTTTTAAATGATTTCTTTATGGTCATGCAAGATGTGATGTATTGGGTTAGCCAAAAAATTTGTTTGGATTTTTCCATAAGATGTTACAGAAAACCCGAACGAACTTTTTGGCCAACACAATAGTTTATTGACATGATTTCTTTGGGGCTCTTTTGGGTTATTCTTGTTCTTTATGTGTCTAGTTTTGAGGGAGAGTTGATACACCCTTTCACTAATCATCCTGGAATCCTCCCCAATGTTTCACTTGCCTGCAATTATAGAAAAACACTCTCTAAATTCTCTTCTCCAAAGGTAGTGGTGTCTAGGACATTCTGCATTGCACGGCAGTGGTGTAGGAGAGAAGGGAAGCTGCATTCATTAGGAAGCACTGGGGTTTTCAATAGAGCACAATACTGAACAGAGAGGCCCCCCTTAGCAATCACTCAAAGCAGAATGAGCTTCTTTGAAATATAAGTGGCCCTGTAAAAACACAAGCAGATTCTGCAATATCTATTTAGGGCATCCGGGAATGCCACATAATAGGAACTTGAGCACACCTGATGGTAACCATATGGCAGGTTCTGATGACAATAGGTAGAGGCTGCAGTAATTAATGAAAATGAGTTGCCATTTGTGGCCCCCACAATGAGAGGATGGAGAAGAGGCCAGTCTATTTGCAAAGGCTGTGATGTGCCCAGAGTGTGTTTCTGGACCACGACTGGCTGGGCTCGTGTCTCTGTGTGTGAATAGGTGTAAGAGAAATGACACAGTGGGAGGGAGGGCTTGGTTCTGGCCAGAGAATGATCATCATTCCCGGAGCTGCAGTGGGAAAATGAGTGTGCAGATCCTTCTGGCTAATCTTGCATCACTAAACCCCTGTACATGGCTGGTAGTTTTAGTTTGATGTGAGAGAGATTCCAGGTAGAAATCCAGTTTGTTGGCCTGGTGGGACTACAGGCCTTCACTGTTTGAGGTCTTGGGTTTGCTGGGTGTGATTTTGCCATTTCTGGTTTTCAGGGCACAATGCCTCTGTTTACCCTCTTGGGGATGACTGGGCTGCCCTGCTTGAGGTGTGCTCTGGGTCAGGACATACCAAGGTTTGGCTAGCCTCTGGCAAAGGCAAGGAAGGAGCTGATGCCTCATTGTTTTATTACTTCTTTCTTAGATATGGGCTGGAGTGGAGGGTGGGAGCAGTCCAGGCAGAAGTGGGCCATGGGGAGATTCCAGAGAGACTGATTGATCTTGTCAAAAAGAATAAAGGTATCCAGGCCCCAGCACCCCCCTGCAGCACATGGGCATGTGGGATTGAAGCGGTCACTGTGAAGTTTGCGGTTAGGCGTTCCAAAAAGAAGTTTCTTCATGATTCCTGATTGCTTAGGACAGATATAAGCAATACCAGCTGGGACCCAGCAAGCCTGTCTCCAGCTTTATTGTTTCTGATTTATCGGTGGTGTGTTCGCCTAAAAGAACTGATCTATCTGCCCTTTATTGCTAGCCTGTTCCATAGCCAGATAGGAGAGTTGAACATTAACAAGTGGATTTGCTTTCAGTAGCTGCGTGTGTGTGTGTGTGTGTGTGTGTGTAGTGTGTTTAGAAAGATAATAGTATATTGCTCAGGGGCAAGTGATTCAGATTTCTACAAGAAGATTTCCATTCTTTTGTCTTCCATCTTGAATTTTCACTAACTTATTTGAAGCTGCCTCTTTTACTAGAACCAGTGAGGATCCGTGAGCCTGTTTTGTAGAAGTCCCTGGAAAGTGGTAGAAACTCAGCTGGAGCCAGGCTGTAGACACCAGGTGCTATGCATTGCAGAGATGTTTCAAGTTATCCCTTGTGGACAGTTGGCACTGTTCAGTGTTAAAGGGCTCCATAGTGGCATTTCAGAGAGCACTCCAACCCTCCCTCCAGCTCAAGTGACAAGTTGAGTTTACAAATGATGTGCTCTACTCACCCTACCTGGAGTTTCTGGCTTAAAAGTGAATAGTCAGGGGCTTCCCTGGTGGCGCAGTGGTTGGGAGTCCGCCTGCCGATGCAGGGGACACAGGTTCGTGCCCCGGTCCGGGAAGATTCCACATGCCGTGGAGCGGCTGGGCCCGTGAGCCATGGATGCTGAGCCTGTGCGTCTGGAGCCTGTTGCTCCACAACGGGAGAGGCCACAACAGTGAGAGGCCCGCGTACCGCAAAAAAAAAAAAAAAAAAAAAAAAGTGAATAGTCAGAACTCTCAAGATGTGTAAAGGGAAAGGTTTTACTACCTAGTGGAAAATGATCTTTGAAGTTGACTCTTAGTGGATTGGCAAAGTAGACAGACGGACTGCTCTGACTCAGAGGCCAAGTGAGAAACTTCTGGGGCTCTTTCACAAGAAAAAGGGGCAAGGTGGTAACAGGAGATGAGGGACTTGTGACTTACCAATCTGGAGTTCAGCCCATTCATTCCTTTTTTGAAGGAAACAAATAACATTCTGCTAAAATGACAGTGATCTTTGGATTGGAGTTTGTTCTCTACGGTTTGTGAGATGTTTTTTCATTTGCGTAATTTCTTTCTGCACTTTCTTGATTACAGGTTATAATGAGTGGGGGGAAAGGAAGAATGAAAGGAGAATGCCCAATGCATAGAAACCAACTTCTGTCATGGAGATTTAGCCTTGTCACATGTGCGTTCTAGGGATAGAGATACTAGAGATCGGATGGGCGCCCCTCTGTGGTTGGAGACAAGAATCCAATTCTTTTCTTGGGGTTTTAATTAATTAATTTTTAATATCTTTATTGGAGTATAATTGCTTTACAATGGTGTGTTAGTTTCTGCTTTATAACAAAGTGAATCAGCTATACATATACATATATCCCCATATCTCCTCCCTCTTGCGTCTCCCTCCCACCCTCCCTATCTCACCCCTCTAGGTGATCACAAAGCACTGAGCTGATCTCCCTGTGTTATGCAGCTGCTTCCCACTAGCTATGTACTTTACATTTGGTAGTGTATATATGTCCATGCCACTCTCTCACTTCGTCCCAGCTTACCCTTCCCCCTCCCCGTGTCCTCAAGTCCATTCTCTATGTCTGTGTCTTTATTCCTGTCCTGCCTCTAGGTTCTTCATAACCATTTTTATTTTTAAGATTCCATATATATATGTGTTAGCATACAGTATTTGTTTTTCTCTTTCTGACTTACTTCACTCTGTATGACAGACTCTAGGTCCATCCACCTCACTACAAATAACTCAATTTCGTTTCTTTTTATGGCTGAGTAATATCCCATTGTATATATGTGCCACATCTTCTTTATCCATTCATCTGTCGATGGACACTTAGGTTGCTTCCATGTCCTAGTTATTGTAAATAGTGCTGCAATGAATTGTGGTACATGTATCTTTTTGAATTATGGTTTTCTCAGAGTATATGCCCAATAGTGGGATTGCTGGTCATATGGTAGTTCTATTTTTAGTTTCATAAGGAACCTCCATACTTTTCTCCATAGTGGCTGTATCAATTTACATTCCCACCAACAGTGCAAGAGGGAAGAACCCTATTTTGACTTCATTTAGGATCCAGTGTCTACCAAGGCAGCAGAGTTCAGCAGGCAGACTCTTCCACTACCTCACTGAATGAACAATGTCTGCTGTCTTGTGCATGAAAAACACCAAGGAAAATCTTAATAGTTTTACACAATCCCTGATAGTTTTCTAAATCTTCAACAATATTTTTCCCTCCCAGAATCAGGGCAGATTTTTATAGCATTCTCAAGTGCATGTGCTCTTTTTTTTTTTTTAAATAAAACCAAGCATTAAAAAAAGGGCCAAGACTAGTGCTATTTTGTTATCGCCTTAGATTATTTCAAGATTGTACTGGAGAAAATGTGTATCCCAATTTGCCTCAATCAGAAATGAGTGTGTGTGAATGAGGAGGTCTTTAAAATATTTAAACATGGATTCTTTTCCTCCTCAAAGGTGCAAGCATGTTGCCTTCAACACCTTTCTTGCTGGAGAGAATTGAGCATTTGGTTTTATCAGACTGGCATGGTAATGAAGCTATTTTGATAGAAATAGCCTCATTACTATTCATTTTTGCTGGCTCTCAACTAATTCTTGAACCAAAGTTCTGTTTTTTCCCCACCAGAGGAGAAGAGGCACAACAAGCAAAATAAGAAGATATCCTTAGCCTCTGAAGCTAATGACAAACGCAGACCCAGTTCTGTCCATGGAGCCGTTTTGGAGGCGCCTGCCTCTACCTGTGATGATTCCCCACGACACCACCTGGCAGCGTGAAGGGTTGCTCTTCCTCCTCCTTGCCTTCCCTAAAACACATGCCATTCTATTCAGAGGGGGGCCTTGCCGTCCAGAGGTCACATTCATCTCCTGTCCTTTCTTAACATGGTGTAACCAGGAGCATCTTGCACTGGATTGAAGAGATCTGGCTTCAGTCTAGTTCTTCTTCTAGCTGTATGACCTTGACCACATCATCAAACCATTCTGGTACCATTCTTTCCCCAGTCTTTCCATTTTAAAATAAACTATTGTAGAACAGCTGTAGATTTACAAAATTTGCAAAGACAGTAGAGTGTCCATCCCTCACGCTTTCCCCTATGAATAACATTTTACGTTTGTCATAACTAAGGAACCAGCTTTGATGCATTACTATTAACTAAAGTCTACATTTTACTCAGATTTTACTAGTCTTATAATGTCCTTTTTCTGTTTCAGAATCTCGTCCAGGATACCATTTAGTTGTTTCCTTAGCCTCCTCTGGTCTGTGACAGTTTCTCAGATTTTTCTTGTTTCTGCTGACTTTGACAGTTCTGAAGAATACTTGTCAGGTAGAATGTCTCAATTTGGGCTCGTCTGATGTTTCTCTCATGGTTAGACAGGGGTTTTCGGGTTTGTGGGGGAAGACCGTAGAGGTAAAGTACCTTTCTCATTACATCATATGAGTGGTACATGCTTTTAGCTGATAGTTATCCTTGATCACCTGGCCAAGGTAGTGTTTGCCGGATTTCTCCACTGTAAAGTCTCCCCACTCTTCTTCCATACTCTACTCTTTGGAAACAAGTCACTAAGTGCAGCCCACATGCAAGGTGGTGGGTAGAGGAGATTAAGTTCCACCTCCTGGTGGGAGAGTATTTACATAAATTATTTGGAACACTTCTGTAAGGGAGTTGGATCTCTTCTCTCCGTGTATTTATTCAATCATTTCTTTATTATCAGTGTGGACTTGTGGATATATATTTTATTTTTCCAGTTTTATTGAGATATAAACAACATGTAATGTGAATATATAGTTTAAATTTTAGATTTTAAGCCAACACTGTTGTTCCTTATTTTGTTCTTCAAATTGTTAACAGTTTTGGCTGTTAGGAGCGCTTTCAAGTTGGATTCTGTGTAACTTTTGCCATGCCGTCATCATTTTGTTTTGTGAGCACTTCTATACTTTCTGCCACTGCATGATGCTTTAGGCTCATCGTGTGTATTCCCTGCCTTGGCCCTGCAATCAACCATTTCTCCAAGGAACCCTGGTTCCTGTTATTAGAGAATGGTGTTAGAAACTTTGGTTTTTAGGATCTAGGTGTTAGGTATGACTTCCCATTTTCTAAAATCCACCTTTTATATGTACACCATTGTGTCCTGTTGGACATACAGAGAAGTATATTATGTCTTTCCCTCAAGGTTAATATAGGTAAGTATCATAAAAAAGAATATGTAATCAAGTGTTAGAGTTTTTGGCTAAAATCAAAAGGAAGTATAGATTCTCATAGACTCGTTATTCACATCCAGTTCGAGGCTGGAATTGGGAAATGTTAAATTATTTACACGGGTATGTTAACAGTCTGAATAAATGCTGCTCACTTCAGGCGTGGGTCCCCAAGCCATCTCCTTTGCTACAGAAAGGAGAAGTGTCAATGGCTTAAATATTTGAGGAATGCTTCCTGGAGGAGGTGGCACTTGTCTTGGTACTTGAAGGACAGATGCTTGTTTGGGGCAAAGGAAATATTCTTGTATGTCTCTTTGGGAAAGATAGTAGAAAAAACTAGCTCAGAGATGGGGTCCTAAAGGACTTACTAAATGTCATTGTTCTTAGGAGACTTGAAGTCTATCATGGATTTCTCCACTGTTACAAAGGTGTGTTCCCTTAATCCAGACCCCCCAAAATGTCGACATTTAGTTAAAATATTCTTAGTGTTTTCTATATGAAGGGAGAGGGAGCCAACTGAGCTCATACCAATAGTCATAATTATTAAATGTCTGCTGAACACTTCAGTGGTGGAGATTGGGACAAGTTGCATATCCTTTATGTGGCAGCAGCTGCATGCTCACGTGCTCCAATGTTTGGTGCACTTTTTAACTTTTGGCATTCTTCTATGTAAAGAGCTTTGTGGAGTCTATAGAAATTAATTTTGAGATGTTCCAGGGGATTTTTCCCTTGGAGCAGAGTAGCCAAAATGAATAGGGCCAGCACTGACACAAGCTCTTTAATGGATGTTGTCTTGTAAAAGTGTTCATTAGCTTCAGCTGGGTCATCATTAAATAAAATGACCTCCATCAAAAGTCTTAGGTCAAGTGTGCTTGCTTCAGACCCAGGTCTTTAGGTCTTTGAATGCTGGACTGTGTTTTTGTTCCAGTAAAAATGGCTAGAACTTACCTGTTCTGCTAGACCAGGTGGTTTTCTTTATTCATTAAGGAGTTCAGTGTGAATTGACTCATTGATAGGAAATAGGTCTCAAGACAGAAACAAACCTTTTCACACACTAGAGCAGAAAATATAGGAAATAGACATGTTCCTCTTCCACACACAAGCTTTACCTACCACAGCATCAAAAGAAAGTTTTTAGCTATGGAAAATAGAAGAAGCTTTGTTCTTGATGATATTACAATAGCACTTAATTATACTTACCTTACTGCATGGTTTCGTCTAACATCATCCCAAGGTATATAATGATGTGCAGTAAGTGCATCATGTAGAAGAGTTGATCTAGAAAGCCACAGACCAGTGTGGGGGGAGGAGGCCACTGTATTTTACGCTAGTAAAACTACTTTGACTTGGGCAAAAAGGACAGATGGTGGATGTGAAGAATTATCGTTATCCCCTCGGGTTATGTTAAAACAATGTGTTTGGACATTCGAGTGATTTTTTTCCTTCAGCTGTTGCAGCTACGTTCTCATGGAGTGCCTCATCCAGGGCTTCAGCCTCACAGCTCCTGATGCCTCTTTCTCCACCAATCTCCACCACAACTTCACTTTAGCAGCTGCTCTCATAGCAACTACTAGCCCTTGTCGTCAACTGGAGTTGCTCCATGTTTGAAATCCTGAACTCTGAAATCCTCCTTTCTGACCACAACCTCTGATCCTTCTATCAGTCCCCACTCTTTCATGCCCTTGAAATATGTTCTTTGGTCTCATTGGGACTCTTGGTCTCTTGACCTCTCCTTATGTTAGCAGTCCCTCACTCCCTCCCAACTCCATCCCTAGTCCTGCCCTGTTTGTACAGCCATTTCAGCTGTACTCTCACAAGCATTCAGTTCTCTCACTCCTTTGACTTTTTGTTTTATCTTTCATTCTAGTCTCAGGCTAATGATTTCTCTCTCCCTCCTCCCTCATCCTCCCCTTCTCCCCATCTACCTTTCTCCTTCTCTTCTCTTCTCTTCTCTCTCTCTCTCTCTCTCTCTCTCTTCATTTCTTGTGCTGGGCTTCTAGGCACTATGGAAGACAATTTCCTAACCAGAATGATCTACCTCATTAAAAATCCTTGATTTTCAACCTTATCTCAATGGTGAAGCTGTTTAGTAGTTCCAGGGCAGGGACCAGGGTGGGGTGAGTGAGGTGCCAAGAATGCAAAATTTAAAGAGACACTCACTCCTGGAGCCAACTCTGCATTTGCTGGATGCTGAGAATGAGTGCCTTCTTAAGTTGTGTGCCCTAGGTGCCCCACTAGCCGCACTCTAGGCTTGACCCAGACATTTACTCATCTCTAGTTACCTCTTCCATGGGTCGCTCGAGGTAGCCATTCTCATCTTTATCACTGTCCTCAATCTACCTGTAAACCATACATAGAAGATGACTTTATCTATTTCAGTGAAAAAATACTGGTCACCAGATTTGAATTTCCTCAGCTTCCATCCTGCCACCAAACATACCTAATCCTTTACCTTCTTCCGTTCTCTTTGCCTTAAGAGATGTTCCACATTCTCCCACCTTTGCTCTTGGTCGCATCACTTAAACTCTCTAGAATCCTCACCCATCAATTACCCTCTCCCTCTCTTACACTGATACCTTGTAAATATTATTGAGTCTCTCCTTTACTAAAAATAGAGTAAACCTATTTTTTGTAAACCTCTTTTCTCAACCTTGCCTTCCTTTTGAGTTAGTCCTCATCTCCAGTGGGTGTGAAAAATGTTCTACACTCTTCCTTATCCTCAGGCAGTACCCAGGCAGTACAATCTAATTTTTTATCTGACTTCTGCTCCCATCATTATACCGTGTACTCTCTTGGAGTTCCTGGTGAACCTCCAATGTCCATTGGTTCATTGGTTCTTCTGAGTCTTCGTCTTATCCATCCTCTCTGTGCTGTCAGCTTGACCCTGCTCTCCCTGTGTCTGAGGCATTCCATTCTGGTTCCCCACTCACCTCTCTGGTGCCTCTTCCTCAGTCCCCTTTTCTGGCCTCTCTCCCTTGTCTGATCCTCAAGTCTCATACTGGCTCTTCTCAGCTTACACCACACTCTTCCTTTGAGTGACTACCCACTCCTGTGGCTTCAGCTACTCACCTATACATTCCTTGATGAAACCCATATCATATTTTCTAACTGACACTTCCCCATTGAACTCCTGATCCAGTTCTTCAAGCTCAGTATTTCCAAAACCAAACTATCTTTTGCCCCAAACCTGTCCTCTTTTTGAATTTTTTTCTTCATTAAGGCATAGTTATCACCTAGTTAACCAAGTTAGGAGTTTCAAAATCAGTTTTGAATTTTTCTTTTTCATCCTCCTTATAGCAAATCAGTTGATTCAATCATCAAAGTGTTCCTTCACATTGACCCTCTTTATACCCTCTGTTAACATCTTAATTTATTATTTCTTTTTTTTTTTTAATTTATTATTTCTTGAGTGAACAAATTCAGTAAGCCCTAACTGGTCCCTTGACCTTGACTTCAGTCACTTTCCTTTATATCATTCTGAAATACCAGGTTTGGTGTTGTCATTCCCCTGATCAAAACCTCTGGTGACTCCCCATTGATCATGTGAAACTCAGATCCAGATTCCTTAGTGTGATATTCAACATCTCTCACAGTTTACCTCTCCAGGCTCCTTTTCTGCCTCTTCCCTTTTAACCGTATACTCTCTGGGACTCCAGCCATCCTGCTTACTAGCTGCTTTCTGAACATGTTTTCATGTCCTAGAATGTCTCTCTAACCTTCGCTTTCTGGTCAACTCCTATTTATTCTTCAGGACCTGGTTCAAGTGTCACCTCTCTCAAGAGGCTTCCTTTGTCTTTCTCTCTCTCTTTCCCCTGTCTTATAATAACTTTACCCAGTCTTCTATTAAAGCATGTATTTATTGCATTGGAGGTAGTGGTATATATATCTCAGTCTGTTCCACTAAGCTATGAACTTAATTTTGGGAATCAAGCCTTAGTCACATCAGTAACCCCTGCATCTAACATGGAACTTTACATATAGTAGGTATTCCAACATGTTTCTTGAAAAAATAATTGTTCCTGCTCTGAAGCTAATTTAAAGGGTGACTTTGGGCAGTTGCTTCTCTTGCTTGGCCCCAGTTTGCTCCTCTGTAAGAGAAATGAATTGGACTAAAGGGTCTGAAATTTCTGTGATTCTGTGCTGGCATCTCTTGGATTTTGGATCTGCCTGAGAGGCCGCTAGGGGACATGTAGATGAAGCTTATATCAAAAGTCTGTTGAAGCACTACACAGAAGCAACTTGTGGGGAAAGCAAGGAAGAGGCAAGGCAAGTAAAAGGGAAGATAAAATGAGAAAAGCATTCAGAAAGAAAGAATAAGTGTCCCTGCCGAATCTCACGCCTTCAGAATCTTGTTGTTCGTTGGTAAACATTTCTGATGTATCTGCTGTGTGTGAAGGCCATAGTCCTGTTTGCTGTGAGGAGCACAGTACAAGTTTAAGACATGATCGCTGCCCTCAGTGAACTTGTGCTTAAGTTTGTGAGGGCTATAGGTATATAAAATTACGATTACAAGGACGCATGAGTGAGTGTAAGATATTATCTAAGGTGAGAAGAAACACAGTCTTTGGGGGACAGATGGACAGGGCAGTCAGTAGCACATATAGTCCTCTTGTGTGGAGTACAGAATCATGCCCCTTCCCCTGGCTTGGTTAATGGAGTGTGGACTAGACTTCCCATCTCCACTCCCCACTGAGCAGGCCTGTACAGGGCAAAACCAACGAAACTGTGTAGAGGTGCTGCTCCTAGCTTCCCTCTCCAGGGAAGGCCCAAGCCAGGGTCTAGAGAGAGGACACGAGAGCCATTGACACAGTAATGCCCAGATGCTCCGTGAGGATCATTGGTCCCCTGACCTGGCCTGGCCTCCACGATCTTGATTTAATCACACTGTGCCGGCCAAACCTGTGCAAGGGTCACTGGGAGCTTAGTTCGTTTTTTCTTGACTTTTCCTTCCCTCCTGCCTTAAGTGAGATTGTGGGACTTGTTGATTTCAGGCCAGGATTCTTATGCCAAAGGGGATGATCTCGTAATGGAACCCTCCTTCCTGCTACCCCTCCTCTCTATACATTTGCTCTACCTGACTTACCTCAGCCTGTCTAGGACCCTGCTGCTGCTGTAGTGGCAGTGGAGTATGCCCAGAAAAGGTCCAGATGCTGTGCCGTGCCTTTTGCTGTGCTGGACACACTGGCAGGCCTGGAGCTGGCCAAGGGAGGACCCACTAAGTGGTCAAAGATGGGAGTGAATTCCAGTGCCCAGTGTCCTGCTGTCTGCTGTGGTGTCTGGCAGGTAGGAGGAAGCCTGTGTGTGATGTGAAGGGCCTTCCAGTGGACTCAGTGACCCTCCTGGGCGGCCAGGCCTCTTTTCCTTCCTCCTCCATCGCTCATTTCTCTCTTTCAACTTCATTCCCTGGTGGGCTGGCTGGGAATCAGCAGAGGGAAAAAGTAATTGAAGTGCTTAAGAGGAATTGTTTGCGGGAGGAAGCGGCAGGGTCAAAAGGAGAACAATTAAGAAGTGATGTGATACAACTGTGCGGAGAAGAATTTAGTATGAATATAATGATCAATTTCCTAATAATTAGGTCTCTAAGACGGCTGAATAGTTCCCCAAGAGGCAGTGGTGGGAACCCCATTGCTTGGTCATTTCTAATTAGACTGGAGAAGCACTCAGAAAATGCTGCAGAGAAAATCCCTCATGCAGGGGGATGGGCACGTGACCCAGGGGGGCCTCCGTTATCTCTCATTTCTATGATTCATTGATGAGCACATAATTCACTGATTAGTTAGGCAGCCAAACTTTAAGGAGTTTATTGGTTTCTCACCTCACCTCTGGCCCTTTAAAATTGACCAGATCTATTATCTTCAAAGAGAAAATCCAAGGCAGGCAGTGACCTAGGCCAGGGAAGATGCTGCCTCATTTCTACCAAAAGAGTTTAAACAGGAAAAACCAGTCCCATTCTTCATTGGCTATGCAGTGGGTGTGGACAGTTTGAGGTTTTACCTGGTGATGTTTCCTTCTCCTTAAGAGCCTGCAGGGTACTTAGGAGTTTTATATAGAGAAGGGATATTTTTAACTAGCATCCATTTGGTAACCAAGTGCCTTAACAAGAGCTAGTGCAGTGTGCCAGCTCTGGGGCCAGCCTGCCCAGGGCTGGTAACGGCTCAATTCTTTGATATGTGACCTTGGGTCAGTTCCTAAGCTTTCTGTGCCTATTTTCCCCTTCTGTAATATGGTGCCCGTAATTTGGTTTTCGTGAGGATGAAGCCAGTTAATATTGGGAAAGTCTATAGGATTGTGCCTGTCAAGTACTATGGATCAGTGCTATCTTGGTGGTTGGTGGCCGTTATTATTACTAAGTTATAGTCACTGTTGAGGCATATGTCCTCCTTTAGAAGTCCTGACTTTGTCAGTGTTCTGTTTACCACTGATAGGAGAGAATGGAGTGTTTTTTGGGTGTCCTTATGCATCTGAGCATGTGCCTCAGCAGGTATTTATTGAGTCTCTACTGTGTGCAAAGAGATAGGAGTCCCTGCCCTCAAAAGGCAAATGATGGTGTGTGTGTGTGTGTGTGTGTGTGTGTGTGTGCGCGTGCGTGCTTGGGGTAGAAGAGAGTAAGCGTACAGATAACTATCCTAAGAAGTTTGTGGAGTGCCACGAGAGACCCTCTCCTGTGGGAACAGCAAGGACACAGTCATCTCATCTGATTGAGGTGCAGCCAGTGGTCAGGGAGAAAGCGTCAGGCAGGAGGTGGTGAGGGGAGCAGGCCTTGGGGGACGGCAGAGAGCACTTCAGTTAATGTGGATCTAATCCCTTTATTAGATCCAGTCTGGGGTTCACAGAGGAGAGGCCTATCAGACCCATGTGATGGTGTTGCAGAGGGTCCCAGGTGCCAGATGGAGAACTCCTATTTCCTTTGGTGGGTCACAGGGATCAAGGGAAGATTTCTGAGCGAGGGAGGGCCAGGAGCAGAGTTGTGCTTTCCAAAGACCCATCCTGCCGGGGTGTGGAGAAGGCAGAGCCTGGGGACTGGGCGCGTGCCCCACCGTGCTTCATGTGCAGCGGGGCCCCAGGGCTTGGCCACTTTTGTGTCCAGTCCTTGGCGCCTTCCCTGGGGCTCGCAACCTGCTCAGTGGCAGGAACCTGGCTAGAGAGTACACAACCACCTTTGTGACAGCCCAGAATTCATTAGAACGTGCCATTTTGTCTCTTCCGTCTAGGTTTGTACAGGCAGTGTGGCAGCGTGGCCCCAGAACTGTGGGGGGGCTTGATGGAAGTGATGCAGGCACACCCATCTCTTCTGCCTCTCCCATTTAAGGCACCAGAAGCTGTTTCCTGTAAGAATCAGACCCAGGTATTATTATCTGGGGACAAGTGGGCAGGTTTTTTATGTCCAGTAGAAGATAAAGTGCTTTTTATAAAGTTCTTAGAGAGAAAAGGTAGCTGAAGTGGTTTACCATTACAAGGAAGGAAGGAAGGAAAGGAAAGGAAGCATTAATTGGCCACCTGTTATGTCCCCAGATACCTTGCCATGCACATAGACTTTTACTTTCTCATATGCCTCATCATAACTCTGCAAAGTAAGGATTCTACCCATATTGAAGAAATAAAACTGAGGCTTGTGTAAATGAACCTAACTTTTCGGACTTCAAAGCTTATGTTTCCCTGTTCCATGATGGTTCCTCACCAGGTGGCTGTGTTTCAGGAGAAGATGCCCAGCCAGTTTGGAGAAAGTAGTCCCAGCTTAAGGCTGGCCCCTCTTCCCTACTCCGTTCTGTCCACTATGATTGTAATCAGGGTAGCAGAAAGTATTACTGAAGGAATTAGGTAAACCTCATTCCCAGGTGTGATCCCAGGCAGCACTTGTCTCAGGGTGTGGTCACCTTCACTGTGACCTCCCTCCCTCCACTGAAGGAAGGAAAGCCTGCTTCCTTCATTAATGTCCTACTGCCAGTGGTCTGGGGCGGGGGGGCACCTGAATCTCAGCAGTGCCTCTCCAGAGAAACCTGAGCCTCCAACTTGCAGCCCGTGACGCTTCTCGCCTCTCCCTGGACCCTGGATGTATCTGTCAAATGTAGGGGGCGCAACTCTAAAATGTCCTCAAGTAGACAGACGGGCACTCTTGCCAGCCTCAGAGACACTGAGGAGGAATTCAGGCGGCCTCTGCTTGGAAGGGGAGCCGAGAGGCTGTCTGTCTCCAGTGTGACATTTGCTTTTTTACTACTTTTAAATTCCAGGATTTTCAGTGAGCTGTGTTCTCCCCGTTTGCCTGAGATAGAGATGTTCTCGAATATTCTCTCGAGCAAGCGTGCTGGAATCCCATCCCTTCTGATGGTTGTCTTCCCCATGCCCCCGAAGCGTCACAGTACTCACTCTGCCTTTCTCAACTTAGGGATTTGGGGGAAGAGTCCATATCTTTGATAAGGTTCAGGCCATTCTCTTTTACTACAGAGTTGTGTGGGGGTTTTTTTGGTCAGGCTGAACAGGAGGCCCACTTGGAGGGTAGTGGAAGGTTCTGGTGCTAATTGAGGCCATGCGTTTTGTACTTGGGTGCCGGCTGGTGAGGCAGATTTAGAGGACTACCGGGAATCTTAGATTAAATACCATTAAACCCAACTTCTTATACCCCTGCTGTTCAGTGTGCACATGGGGAGAACGAAGATCGGATGTTCAGGATTCTTGTTTGGGAAAACCATATGGAAAAACCACACAGCAGTAAGTCTATAATCAGGGCTTACAGCATGTGGCCCGTGGGGTGCCAGGAGTGCTGCCTCTCCCACCTCCAGAAGGTACATGGGATTTGGTCCTCTGATGAGGAGACTGAGTCCAGGAAAGGAGGTCTTGTTTCCACACGGAGAGTGATGGCACACTTCCCCCTGTAGTACTCAAAAGTGTCGTTTCAAACGTTTCTTCTGTAGTTATTGAAGCCACCATTCTCAAAATGTTTTTATATTTGTTACACTGATCCTTATAATGATCCTACTGGAAGTAGATAGAGAGTCTCACGCGTCCCTTTCCAGCAGAGAAGGCAACCTCAAAGAGAGGGGTTTGGCAAGCTGGCCGGAATGATAAGGGGTCAGCGCAGGGCTGCGTCTGGAAGCACAGTTCGTATATTAAACAGAGGTGCCCGGCCAACAGGGTGAGGAGGGCCTGAAATCCAGCCTGTGCTCTGGCACTAAGCTGCGTGCTAGCTGTGTCGGCCGGGAGAAAGGGGCCTCTTTTTCTGTTGCCACAGAGGCTCAGTATGGGTGAAACAAGCTGGCCCCACTGCTCCTGA